>NC_136061.1:737921138-738521138 GCF_964261635.1 Lissotriton helveticus | reverse complement strand
CAGCAACCTCACCCAGGCCTTGGTACTGCTTGATCTTTCGGCCGCCTTCGACATGGTCGATCATACTCTCCTGATCGACCGTGTCAGCAGCGCCGGGATCCAGGGCCTGGCGCTAAACTGGGTTTCTTCCTTCCTCAGTAACCGATCCCAAGTGGTTCGTATGGCTTATTTCTCATCTAAAAAAATGAAACTGCTTACCCACTACATTGTCTGCAGCTGGTGCAAAACCACGCTGCCAGACTAATTGCCCATCAGCCCAGCAGACATCACATTAAACCCCTGCTGAAATGCCTACATTGGCTCCCAGTACCCAGACGTTGTGCCTTCAAATTGGGCTGCACCATCTTCAAAGCCATTGCTGGGAATGGCCCTGCCTTCATTTCACCTATCATCATACACTACATCCCTTCCCGAAATTTGCGCTCCTTCAACCTCAACCTACTGTCTACTCCCCCTTTCAAACTCAAAAAGCACAGAGGGCTCAGATTTGTGGTCCTGGCCCCTCAATTCTGGAACTCGCTCCCTCTGGAAGTGAGAACAACGTCCCCCTATGCCCAGTTCGGAAGAAAAAGACCTGGCTGTTCTCCCAAGCATACCAGTAAGGGGATTGCCCGCTTAGCACTGCGTCCTTTCCGCCCTCAGCGCCATGAAACCACCTGGTGTACCTGCGCTTAAGAAGTCCCTTTAAAAAAATATTAAAAAAATAGTTACATGCCACGTAATTACTCCCTACTCATTGCAACATATATACACACCCCCACATACCACTCAGTACCACATAATTACAAGTAACATAATACCATTCAGGGCCAGATAATTACACGTCACATAATTACACTCTACTCATTGAAACATAAATACACTCCATATAATACCAGTAGGTGCCACATAGTTACACGTCCCATATTTACACTCTACTCAATGCAACATAAATACACTCAACATAATACCACTCAGAACCACATAATTACACGTCACATAATTAAACTATTCAATGCAACATAAATACACTCCACATAATACCACTGTGTCACATAATTACACACCACATTATTACGCTCTACTCAATGCACCAGAAATACACTCCACAAAATACCACTCAATGTGACATAGTTACTTGCCATATAATTACACTCTACTCATTGCAACATAAATACATTCCACATACCACTCCGTACCACATAATTATATGCTACATAATTACACTGCACTCAATGCAACATACACACCAAATAATACCACTCAGTGCCACATAATTACACTCTACTGGATGCAACATACACTCCACATAATACCACAAAGGGCCACATACTTACATGCCACATAGTTACACTCTACTTAATGCAACATAAATACACTGCACATAATACCACTCAGTGCCACGTAATAACACGCCACATGATTACACTCTAATCAATGCAATATAAATACACTCCACATAATACCACTCAGTACCACAAAATTACACACCACATAATTACACTCTACTCAATGCAACATAAATACACCCCACATAATACCACTCAGTGCCACATATTCGCACACCACATAATCACACTCTACTCAATGCAACATAAATACACTCCACATAATACCACTCAGTACCACATAATTACTCGTCGCATAATTACACTCTAATCAATGCAGCATAAATACACTCCACATAATACCACTCAGTACCACATAATCACATGTCACAATTACACTCTATTCAATGCAACATAAATACACTCCACATAATACCACTCACTGGCACATAATTACACACCACATAATTGCACTCTATTCAATGCAACATAAATACATTCCACATAATAACACTATGTCACATAATTACACACCACATAATTACACTCTACTCAATGCAACATAAGTACACTCCACAAACTACCACTCAGTGCGACATAGTTACATGCAACATAATTACACTCTATTCAATGGAACAGAAATACACTCTACATACCACTCAGGACCACATAATTACCACGTCACATAATTACAATGTACTCAATGCAACATAAATACACTCAACATAATATCACTCAGCGCCACATAATTACACACCACATAATTGCACTCTACTCAATCGTACATATACTCCACATAAATGTACTCTATGCCACATACCACCAATCAACATAAAAGCACTCCACACCAAGACACAATTTCACTAAGCATAATTTCACTCAACACCACAATATCCAGGCCACACTATTCAACTCCACACATTTCCAATACTCACCACATAATTACACACCAAACAATATATTTCAACTCCACAAACCACAACGGGCCTCCATTCCACACCATATAGTGGCTCCACCTGAGCACCAAACATCATTCACCACCACCATTTTGCATCAGCGCACCAACAAACATCACCTAAGCATCACCTAAACATCACCTAATCATCACTTCAGTTTGCCATCGGAATCTGGCAACTGTTGATTCTCCCCTAGTATCCGTTCACTGCTAGTGTTGTGATTAAATTACTGTTTTGCAACCTCCACTCCCCAATTATTTATGTCCCACTCCCCCATAACAAAATAATTATAAGAAAGAAGCATGAGAACAGGCAGGAAGATGTTGCTAGCAGTGCAAGTACAAAAAAACGAGAAGACATTTTTTTAATGTTAAAATCTTTTTTTAATGAGTTTGTTCAGTTCTATATAATGTCGTCTTGGTTTGTATAAAGGTAACAAAAATGCTTAACACTTTTTATTATAACTTTTCAACATGATGCACAGCAGCCACAATGCTCTACAACATAGCCAAAAGTTCTGGCTAAACACATAAGGTCCCAAAGGCGAGACTTATTGGCTCTGCCTATGCTTGTTTTTTCTTTCGAGTAGTCTTAAAGTCTATTCCTGGTTGCGTTCCTACTTCTCCTCACTATTCACTGTCTATCTCCAGACTCACATCCTGCTATGCTACCCAGGTCTTGCTTGCTTCATGTGTCTCTTGTACCACTTTAGTTTTTCCTCTTGTTGCTCTTCAATGCTCCATTTTTGGTTCCTTCCACACTGCTCTATATTCCTTTTACTTTCTTTTAGAAAATCGCTTGTTTTTCACCACTTATCTGTTTTAACTCTCACAGGGAAAGAAGGATTGAAGAAGCACCATTAAGACCCTGGCAGGTGACCAGATCAGGCGTAGCTTTCTGTTAGATACATAGAGGTCAATGTGGCATTTCACTTTGGCAAGAACTGGCATTTTAATTGCACATTCTTCATATTAGCAGCCAATGCGGCACATTTTTTCTGATATCAATTTCCGTAGATGTAATTTGCCTTGGCAAGAAATAAAAACAAGTGGGTATATTCAGCTTCTGGGGATCTTACACAGATCTGTGCACTGTCTTTTCTTTGTCTGACATGGTCATGACATGGTCATCGCTGCCTTGATTTCCCTTAGTAGCACTTCGAGATTTGGCTATGGGGAGGGGGGTGTAAAAATTGAGGGGCAGATTTACACGCCCCTTGCGCCACCAATGCGTCACTTTTTGTGATGCACCCGCAGCGCATTTTGCTGCCCTATATTTACATGGGCAGGAAAAGCCACCCCGCGTGACTTTTCCTGTCCTTGTAAATACTGCCCCTTTACACGCAGCACTTTGCGTGAAAGGGGCATTCCATGGGTGTTGCTGTGGGTCGGACATCTTGAAATGCGTCTGAATGCTACGCCTCCCCAGGGGCGGCATAGGGAGGCACAACAAGGAGAAATTTAGTAATTTCTCCTAGTTTTTCTCCTCTTTCTATGTGTGCTGCAGAAGACACATTGAAAGAGGAAATCACCTCTGTATGTTATTTATGTACAGGAAGGTGTCCCTTCCTGCACATAAAACAATCATTTAAACAATGACGTTTTGCAAGTTCTCTGTATGCTAATTCAGCACACAGAGAAGTTGTAAAACGCCATTTCTGATTGTTTATGTGCCGGAAGGGAATCCTTCCCACACATAAACAATCATCCCTGTGACGCAGACATCCTTGCACTATGGTGCAAGGGTGCCTGCACGGGGCATGGTAGCAGTTTGTGCGCCAGCGCAAGGGGAAGCACAGAGATGAGACATAATGTTGTAAATGTGTCGCATCCCTGTGCTTCCAAACGAATGCAGCGCGGTGCAGCTGACTTCATGAACCGCGCTGCGTTCGTGTATTGTACATCTGCCCCCGAATGTCAATATTGGCGTTTGAATAGGGACACTTTACTGGAGCCTGGGAGCCATTCTTACTTCTGTGGGGACACAAAGGGTCATTTACATTCCCGATGCAGAGGATTATGCTTTAGATGCTGGGTCTGGACTGCTGCTTTTGGGGACTCAGACAGCTCTGCATAGAGCCTCTTTCTCAAATACAAGACCGGGAAAAGACAGCCAAAGAAGGAACAGGCAGGCTCAGACGTTTTCACAAGAATATAAGTGGTTTCATTGTTTCACAAGTGTGGAGTGACACAAATTTTTCAACCAACAGCGCGCTGCTATCCAATCATGCACTACCCAATGCTCAAAGACATTTATTTTAGAAGCAATTTTGTGATTCTTTTATTAAAGGACATGAAATTCCCCTTGTCCGACCTCTGCATTCCTCCATGTAGGGTAAGGTCATGTGTGCAGGCGAGAGATCTGCAAAGATGGTGGCACAGTGACCAGTGGTTGCCAGTGGTACCTCCCCCACAAGTCCATGCCATGGCGATTTTTCATGGAATTGCACCCAACTGTCCTTGACGTGCTGAGCAAACACATTTCAGAAACACTTCTAGGAGTGTGTTATGGAAAAGTAACCCGAGTTTGTTGCGTTGCTTATGCCATGTGCTTTAATAGGTAAAAGAAATGTTTGTGAGTGTGGCAGCAGGTGCTAGCTTCCAGTGGTGCAGCCGGTGCAATGCACAGGGGTCCAGAGGGGCAACTACAACAGCCCCTTGTGCCCTGAGAGGGCCTCTAAATGACCCTGCTGGAACTCCGAAGGTGAACAACCATTGAAGATAACTTTAAATGTTGTTGTTTTTATCTTGTCAACTTTGCTATAGGTTCAAAGGGAGAGGCCACATGTCAGTCTAGTCTTCTGACAAATTCTGCTTATTCTTTTAACATGGCGACTGATGTATGCTTTCTTTCACTTACTGCAAAGTGTAGGCATTTTGTGCAGTGTACTATGTGAAAATCTTCCTAGAATGAAAGGAAAAGCTGTAGGATGTCATTTGCATCTAACACAAAACAAAATTGAAATACCTAAAAATGAAGTGTAGACATATTTCACAATAATTAAACAGGAAAGAAAAAATTGTATATGCGCTACATAGCTTTATCAGTAGAATTGTGTGTCTTTGCAAATGAAGTGCCCATTTTAATGGAAATATGCTGTATGTAAATGACAACGGCTACCACACCATGATTTAGGAATATATTTGTGAAGGAGTGCTCCTAAAGGCAACACCAGGTACCTTACCTATTCTCCTGTTGAAAAGGTGTGGCCTCATTTGTGACACTTGTTCTTAGTGTGATGCTTGGATTGTTCAGAATCCCTATGAGTTCAGTGATGTAACATTGATTGGAGCACCACTAGTCTGTAAATTGTTCCAGCACCTTTACCTACTAGGGCCATGGGGCTTCTACAGCACTGGGAGCCTGCTGTTAGCACCGTCCGATTATTTCAGCTGTAGAAATCAGACTTCAATCAGCACACTCTACTGAAGCACCTGTGGAGGCACTTGGAAGACTTTATTGTGCATGCCCTGAGTGACCAAGCAGTGTACATGCTCACTTTTGTAAATGCAGAGGGCCATTCGGTCTTGGCTGCTCGACACCAGCAGAGGTCAAAGAAGAAATTATGTTGATGCTGCTGGGTGGCTTCTGAAGACAAGATGGTCACAGTAATCATTGCATTCAACCTGACAGGTGAAAGACAGACATTGAGAATTAGTAAAAGAACATAGACTTACTTAGGAACTAGTGCTGGAACTTGAAAATTAACGATTTGAGGGTTGTTTGTTTCATTTTATGCTAACAAAATGCACATTCAACATTAAACAACTGTTTGAGGCTGCTAATGCACAATTCTTCACTCTTAAAACCAGAAATATGAATAGTTATCCTTCTGAGACATGTAGAGACCAGCCAGAATCTCGGAAAACAAGATGTTGATCCCCAGACTGGGATACTGAGAGAGGGAGAACTTGAGTAACTGTCAGACACAGCCGTGGCTGCTGGTGACATTTGAAAGTAGGGGGCATAAAATTTTAGGATGAGTGCCCAGTGGCGAGCGAGGGACATCAGCTTTAGGATCAGGCACCTAAACCGGATGTAAAAGCTCCATTTACAGTGCAAATTTGAAGAAAAGCACTGGCAACATGTAGCTGCTAGTCCTCAGTACCCAGGCTACGTACTGATGCCGAGGCATAGCACTCTGTCCGACAAATAATGTTGGACTTAATATCTGAAAATTATTGCCAAATAGCTCCATAAGTTAAGGAAAATGCACTTTTGGTACCCCAGAAGTTTCATTGATAATGACCAAGTTGCTGGATTATTGCTAACTTTGGGCTAGATGTAGGTAATTGAAATTTACCGATTCTAAAATACCGAATTTTACCGATTTGGTATTTTAGAATCGGTAATTGCTATGCAGCTAAATAATCAGTAAAAATTACCGAATCGGTATTTACCGATTCGGTAATTCCCATTCAGCCCATAGGAATGAATGTGAATTACCGAATCGGTAAATACCGATTCGGTAAACTAGGGAAAGCTTCAAGGGTGGCAGGGTGTCACATTGACACACTGTTGCACCCCTGAATAGTGCATGTGTGCACATGTGGTACACATACATGCCTTAAGGGCATGTATGTCTGTCACATGGCACAGTTGAAATGCACAGATTTGCATTTTCAAAGGTATTCATTATTTACCACCAACTAATAGTTGGTGATAAATAATGAATTCTTAAAGCACATGAGCACTCTTTAAAGTGCTTCCTACATGTCATTTACCGATTCGTGCTTCCTACATGTCATTTACTGATTCGTTATTTACCGAATCCTCCCCTACATCACAATTGGCTCAATATACCGGTCGGTAAACCTGAAATTTACCGAATTTCGGGTTTACTGACCGGTAACGGGCCACCTACATCTGGCCCTTTGTCTTTAACAAAAATTGCACAAGTGATCTGGGATAGCTCATTGGTGAAAAAAATGCACTTCCACAGAAGTTTGATTAATATGCGAATTGATTATCATAACAAGATTTGCACACCTGCTATAGACTGAAATTGTCTACTTTGGCAGAGATTCCATATTAAACCTACAAGGCATAGTAAAGCGGAACATGAGGATCTCCATTTTAAAAGTGCAACTACAGGTCAGTCACAAATCCCATTAGGCAAGCAGCAAAGTGAAAACTGGCCAGAGAAAGGCAGCAGACCAACAAGGCATGTGCTCTTGGGCCCAGGTGTGTACTGGCTAACTTCACCAATACTTACTGCAGGTGTCCGTCTGTCAAAATAAACCCCACCCTCTCAGGCCTGCACTGGCTTCTACATGCTGCCGTGGCTGAAGGAGTTTACAAAATCGAATAGTTTTTTCTGTTTACCACACACAGTGAAATACTGAAATACTCACAATTAGGTGCCAATTAGGATGGCGTCCGTCCGCCACCCCCGAGGTGGAGGGACCGTCTGCAGGGGCTGCGGCGTTCCCTCCCTCCCGCCCTACTGCCTCTGCCAAGAGTCTGGGGGTCATTATCAGTAAGGATCTCTCAATGAAACCCCAGATAAATGCCACTGTTTCCTCTTGCTTCTTCCAACTGCGCAAAATCCGTAAAATCGCGCGTTTCCTCACCACGAAGCCCTAACCTTAGCTCTCCCGGCGTTAGTCGTCTCCAGAATTGACTACGCCAATTCCCTGGACGTTGGCATCCCTGACTACCAACTCAAACGTCTGCAGCTTGTTCAGAATCAGGCGGCCCGCCTAATTTTCCATCAACCGAGGCACCACCACACCCGCCCTTTGTTAAAATCCCTGCATTGGCTCCCTGTTTCTGCACACTGCAAATTCAAGTTAGGCTGCCTCGTTTTCAAATCTCTGGCTGGCTTAGGCCCTACGTTCATCTCCTCGCTCATTCATCCTTATGTCCCCTCTCGTATTCTGCGCTCTGCTCACCTGGCTCTTCTCGAAGTCCCCAGAGTCAAGCGCAAGAAATGGGGAGGCTTAAGATTCTCGTTCCTAGCTTCTTCTCTCTGGAAAGCCCTCCCCCTGGACATAAGGTCGGCTTCGTTCTACACTCACTTCAGATCCCTTCTTAAGACTCACCTATTTCGTTCAGCCTATAATTAGAATTGAAAATCCTTCTCCTCCTTCCGGTCCCCCTCACCCCTCTCTGTCCTCACCCTTGCTCCTGCCTTTTTCTCCCCCTCACTGCCTAGGTAGCGACCTTCTGTCCTTTTGCCTTAGCGCCAAGAAACCGTATGGTGTATGCTGCGCTTTATAAATGCCTTTCACATCACATCACATCCCTCGGAATTAGAATGTGACCGCCACCCTGGGGGTCACATCCCGTATACTTAACATTGCGGCGGGTGCTGCTTGAAGCAGCACCCGCCGCAAGGTTAAATATGCAAGTATTCCCTTTGCATGCACAAATCGGCAGGCACCGCGCGGTGCCTGCCGCTTTGTGCATGCAAAGGCAGGGGGATGGTACCCCCCATGTGCACCCCCCACCCCCGCTTCACCCTGGGGGCCCGCAACGGGCCCCCAAAGAAAAGACTGTATTCCTTTTCGTGGCGGCATTGCCGCAGTGGAAAGGCATGTCCCAAGGCTAATCCTAATATGGCTGGCGGTGTCTGATAGACACCGCCACCATATTAGAGCTTTTCCGCCGCTGTCTGAAGGCGACCGCGGCGGAAAAGCGGCGGACGGTCTTCCCGTCCGCCGATGACCCCCCAGCCATCCTATTCTGGCGGGGGGTCTTTACAAACACCGCAGCGGTGAATCTGCATCCTCCGGGCTGGCGGTGGCTTCCGCCGGTCCGGAGGATGCGGATCCACCGCAATCATAATCGGCCCTTTAATTGGGGGCAAGGGGGGTAAATTTCAATGGGGCACCCCCCCAACTCCCTAAAGTAGTTACCACCCGTGAGACACATTTCTGTAGTAGAGGTGGGTGAGCCAACAAATAACAGGGACAGTCTAGTTAAGGGTCTGTCTTGGCTCTAGGAGCGCATCTTGGCTCTTAGAGTCCAAGCACGAATTGAGCCATAGAAACATTTGGCATGGAAATTGCACTATAAATATATGTTATATGTTATGTTATGTTATATGTTAGGTTGGTCTTCTATAGCGCACGGCTACTCCGAAGGAGTGTCCCGGCGCTTTTTATTAGTGACCGGAAAAACAAACGACACAATAAACAAATAGAACAGCTCCAACAAGAATAAAGGAAGTCCAGCAATGGAGAAAAAGCACTCTACCGGGCAAAGAGCCATGTTTTAAGGCCCTTCCTAAAAGCCAGTAGATTAGATGTGCTGCGTAGTGTCAAGGGAAGAGAGTTCCAGAGCTGCGGAGCTCGCAACCTGAAAGAGCGGCCTCCAATGCGGACCTTTTTTACACGGGGGACCACAGCCAGGAACAGAGACTCAGATCTCAGGGAGCGGGCCGGGGGATAAAAGGCTAGCCTCCTTTGGAGATATTGAGCTCCCGAGGCATGCAAAGCCTTGTGGGCCAGTGTCAAGGCCTTAAACACTATCCGCTTCCGGATAGGCAGCCAATGGAGCGACTGCAAAAGGCTAGAGGTTCTGGCCCGCCTATGGAGGCCAAAGATGGCCCGCGCGGCCGCGTTCTGGACCACCTGCATATGTTGTAGGAGATACTCCGGCAGGCCAAGATATAGTATGTTGGAGTAATATAATCTTGAGCCGATTAAGGCCTGAACCGTTGTGATGTATTTACTATGGGTACTGTATCGATCCCCCTATTTCTGACCCTTGTCTGGTTAATAATTAACTAGCAGCCATTCAACTGCACAGAAACCCGTTATCTGATTAGCCATACAATGGCACAGAAGCCCGTTATCTGATTAGGTCATAGCGCATGCCATCTCATTAGGCAAGCACTATTTCTCCAGCCCCCTAATAGGCATACGGTGTTCTCAAAACAAATCAAACCTACCACGACCTGGGAAATCCCCACAGCCATTGTTTTGATTTAGCCGAGAACTTCAGTAAAGAATGTGCGAACGATCAGTTCGTATGACATCCCTATTGACGTATTTATGTCCATCCTTACGTAAATCTCGGCACCTTTCAGGTATAAATAATACCGACATTGCCTTAAGCAAACACACGAGGTGGTGACAAGATTGGAGCAGCGAGACTTGCCGAGGAGCCCAGCTGACAGCGAAGCCCACAGACGCTGCCCCTCCTTTCTGATGCGCTGAGAGAGAGACGCTGCCTTTTCTCCTGCCGAGAAATCCAGCTCCGGCGCTTCCAAGCCGCCCTCGCAGGCAGCTGGAATATCAAGCCCTGAGGTAGAGATACCAACCCTCCAGCCTTCTAAATCCCAGGTACTGAACTGAATAACCCTTTGTAGAGTATTCTTGAAGCAGACTCTTGGCAAAACAAACTTAACTTAAACTGCTACTTATCTACTCCCGCCCACGTATTAGGCTTAGGTCAGGTACATTGGGGTAGGCGTAGTTAGAAGCACCAGTTGAGTACGATTAGTCAATGTATATATGTATGTATCTATTTTATCCGTTTTAAGTATCATATGGCTAAGAAACCATATCAATGCTTTTACAGTATTATTTTATAATTCTGTTATTACTGTATGCACTTTACTTAACTATAAGTATTGCAATAATAGCGATTCATTTCTCTTGTATGAGAAAAGAGACTGATCAATAAATAACATCTTTTTATTGAACACGCCCGTCTCTTCCTTTTCTCTACAATCTGGTGAAACTAAGAATGCACTGTACTGACTGAGTAAAATAAGTTGTCTTTTGTTTTCACACGACTCTAGAGATACACTCTTGATTAGGGGAGAGCAAAGTTGTCATGTTCTATGGTTGTCAGAAACTAAATCCCTTCTTGTCTATCAAGGGAGGTTAAACTCCTCCTTGTCTATTCGAGAAAGTTTCTAGTGAACTCTGAGCTAGCTGGCAAACATTAAACTTTAAGTCTAATATCGACAGTAGAAGACCTAGTTAACCTCTGTCCTACGTCTATACTATTGAAGATATTATTCCAATGCGCAGAGCCTATTGGGATAATAGGAACTACACTACATGGCGCCCAACGGTTTGGATAGGCGATAAATCTAACGTAAGACATTAGAGTAACTCAGTCATGCTTTTTCACACAGACCCCTTTTTCCCCATAATACTCCAAAGACGTCTGGAGTGGGTGAAAGGTTATATCCGCCAAACTTAGTAGGAGGAGACTCCTATGTATGGTTCTTGGTTTATTCAACGTTGAAGGATACACTGTTCCAAAATATTGTGCATCTAATCTTTGTTTCCATAGAAACCTGATCTGCAAATAAACAAAATAACCTTCTTGACAGTAGAATGTCAGAAGCTGAAGAAGAAAGGGAGACAGCTAGAATAGCAGCTCAAATCCTAGCGGATGACAATAGTCTCCTACAGCAAGACCCGGATGCAATACTCATCCCGGTCAACATAAGAAAATCTATAACTTTAAAACTTATAGAAAATGGGCTGACACCGAGAGGTGGTACAGTCATATTCGTAATTGAGGCACACTAATATCGGCAGACAGAGGTATTCTATTCAGGGATAAACTTTCCAGCAGCAAACGCTGTAACAAAGGACTTCCACTATTACAAAATAGAGGAACCTCCTAATGAGTACACTCCTTTCGAGGAGGTGGAAATACCACTCAAATACCAAGAGCACCTGCTCTGGTTTAATAGCGCCCTAAAACATAATAATCACATCACCAGGCTCGGTCCACTAGGTAGACCAGGAGCAATGTGGCCGGTCCTAGCCGGATACACACCACATCCAGACATTGAAGAAATGTCTGCACCAGAACTTTTAGCACAGCTAAAACAATTAATTATAATACATAGACAATTAGTCCAATATGTAATGCGGACTTCAACAGTCCAACCAGCTATTAAAATTCCACAGCTGATCCCTCACCAGGGGAACACAAATAAAATTACACCACAGAACATACAGTCCTGTCTAGGTAAAGTACCCGCAAAACGGGAACAAATTCCATTCTGGTTAGCACAAAAAATCACTCAAATAGAGGCGGTATTTCCAGATACCACCCCGGTTGAGAAACACAGAATTCTGACTATCTGTCTTCCAATGGGAATCGCACCACATGTGGAGGACTGTGACACTTGGGGTACAGTCTTTGCTTCCATTTACACAAAAACACATGGTGTTCCATCCATGGCAGTAATACCAGATGTGCTCAAACAAATTCAAGATGAATACGGTCCAGAACCTGCCTTAACTCTTGGTATGAAATTACTAAAAGACTTCAAGCAGGTCTCGGCAATATTATTAGCAAATATAAAGGGAGAAGCAGCAAATGTGGCGATCCGCCAGAGGTTGAAAGAGACAGATATAGCAGACCAACCATTTGAAATTGCCAGAATCATAGAAAAATCCTATGAAGAATTAGGAAGAGATAGTTTGGGTGGAAAACCGGTGAAACCCCAACTTATTGAAAAACCTGAAAAAGTATTTATTAAAAATAATCTAAACACTCAAAAAAGGAGCTGGGATGGAAATAAACAATCCACTCCTAAAGAAAAAAGATTCCAGTCCAGAGGAAGGTCTCCTCGGCGGAGAGAAAGATCTCCGGACCGGACTAATTTTCCATCAACCGAGGCACCACCACACCCGCCCTTTGTTAAAATCCCTGCATTGGCTCCCTGTTTCTGCACACTGCAAATTCAAGTTAGGCTGCCTCGTTTTCAAATCTCTGGCTGGCTTAGGCCCTACGTTCATCTCCTCGCTCATTCATCCTTATGTCCCCTCTCGTATTCTGCGCTCTGCTCACCTGGCTCTTCTCGAAGTCCCCAGAGTCAAGCGCAAGAAATGGGGAGGCTTAAGATTCTCGTTCCTAGCTTCTTCTCTCTGGAACGCCCTCCCCCTGGACATAAGGTCGGCTTCGTTCTACACTCACTTCAGATCCCTTCTTAAGACTCACCTATTTCGTTCAGCCTATAATTAGAATTGAAAATCCTTCTCCTCCTTCCGGTCCCCCTCACCCCTCTCTGTCCTCACCCTTGCTCCTGCCTTTTTCTCCCCCTCACTGCCTAGGTAGCGACCTTCTGTCCTTTTGCCTAGAAACCGTATGGTGTATGCTGCGCTTTATAAATGCCTTTCACATCACATCACATCCCTCGGAATTAGAATGTGACTGCCACCCTGGCGGTCACATCCCGTATACTTAACATTGCGGCGGGTGCTGCTTGAAGCAGCACCCGCCGCAAGGTTAAATATGCAAGTATTCCCTTTGCATGCACAAATCGGCAGGCACCGCGCGGTGCCTGCCGCTTTGTGCATGCAAAGGCAGGGGGATGGTACCCCCCATGTGCACCCCCCACCCCCGCTTCACCCTGGGGGCCCGCAACGGGCCCCCAAAGAAAAGACTGTATTCCTTTTCGTGGCGGCATTGCTGCAGTGGAAAGGCATGTCCCAAGGCTAATCCTAATATGGCTGGCGGTGTCTGATAGACACCGCCACCATATTAGAGCTTTTCCGCCGCTGTCTGAAGGCGACCGCGGCGGAAAAGCGGCGGACGGTCTTCCCGTCCGCCGATGACCCCCCAGCCATCCTATTCTGGCGGGGGGTCTTTACAAACACCGCAGCGGTGAATCTGCATCCTCCGGGCCGGCGGTGGCTTCCGCCGGTCCGGAGGATGCGGATCCACCGCAATCATAATCGGCCCTTTAATTGGGGGCAAGGGGGGTAAATTTCAATGGGGCACCCCCCCAACTCCCTAAAGTAGTTACCACCCGTGAGACACATTTCTGTAGTAGAGGTGGGTGAGCCAACAAATAACAGGGACAGTCTAGTTAAGGGTCTGTCTTGGCTCTAGGAGCGCATCTTGGCTCTTAGAGTCCAAGCACGAATTGAGCCATAGAAACATTTGGCATGGAAATTGCACTATAAATATATGTTATATGTTATGTTATGTTATATGTTAGGTTGGTCTTCTATAGCGCACGGCTACTCCGAAGGAGTGTCCCGGCGCTTTTTATTAGTGACCGGAAAAACAAACGACACAATAAACAAATAGAACAGCTCCAACAAGAATAAAGGAAGTCCAGCAATGGAGAAAAAGCACTCTACCGGGCAAAGAGCCATGTTTTAAGGCCCTTCCTAAAAGCCAGTAGATTAGATGTGCTGCGTAGTGTCAAGGGAAGAGAGTTCCAGAGCTGCGGAGCTCGCAACCTGAAAGAGCGGCCTCCAATGCGGACCTTTTTTACACGGGGGACCACAGCCAGGAACAGAGACTCAGATCTCAGGGAGCGGGCCGGGGGATAAAAGGCTAGCCTCCTTTGGAGATATTGAGCTCCCGAGGCATGCAAAGCCTTGTGGGCCAGTGTCAAGGCCTTAAACACTATCCGCTTCCGGATAGGCAGCCAATGGAGCGACTGCAAAAGGCTAGAGGTTCTGGCCCGCCTATGGAGGCCAAAGATGGCCCGCGCGGCCGCGTTCTGGACCACCTGCATATGTTGTAGGAGATACTCCGGCAGGCCAAGATATAGTATGTTGGAGTAATATAATCTTGAGCCGATTAAGGCCTGAACCGTTGTGATGTATTTACTATGGGTACTGTATCGATCCCCCTATTTCTGACCCTTGTCTGGTTAATAATTAACTAGCAGCCATTCAACTGCAAGAAACCCGTTATCTGATTAGCCATACAACGGCACAGAAGCCCGTTATCTGATTAGGTCATAGCGCATGCCATCTCATTAGGCAAGCACTATTTCTCCAGCCCCCTAATAGGCATACGGTGTTCTCAAAACAAATCAAACCTACCACGACCTGGGAAATCCCCACAGCCATTGTTTTGATTTAGCCGAGAACTTCAGTAAAGAATGTGCGAACGATCAGTTCGTATGACATCCTTATTGACGTATTTATGTCCATCCTTACGTAAATCTCGGCACCTTTCAGGTATAAATAATACCGACATTGCCTTAAGCAAACACACGAGGTGGTGACAAGATTGGAGCAGCGAGACTTGCCGAGGAGCCCAGCTGACAGCGAAGCCCACAGACGCTGCCCCTCCTTTCTGATGCGCTGAGAGAGAGACGCTGCCTTTTCTCCTGCCGAGAAATCCAGCTCCGGCGCTTCCAAGCCGCCCTCGCAGGCAGCTGGAATATCAAGCCCTGAGGTACAGATACCAACCCTCCAGCCTTCTAAATCCCAGGTACTGAACTGAATAACCCTTTGTAGAGTATTCTTGAAGCAGACTCTTGGCAAAACAAACTTAACTTAAACTGCTACTTATCTACTCCCGCCCACGTATTAGGCTTAGGTCAGGTACATTGGGGTAGGCGTAGTTAGAAGCACCAGTTGAGTACGATTAGTCAATGTATATATGTATGTATCTATTTTATCCGTTTTAAGTATCATATGGCTAAGAAACCATATCAATGCTTTTACAGTATTATTTTATAATTCTGTTATTACTGTATGCACTTTACTTAACTATAAGTATTGCAATAATAGCGATTCATTTCTCTTGTATGAGAAAAGAGACTGATCAATAAATAACATCTTTTTATTGAACACGCCCGTCTCTTCCTTTTCTCTACAATCTGGTGAAACTAAGAATGCACTGTACTGACTGAGTAAAATAAGTTGTCTTTTGTTTTCACACGACTCTAGAGATACACTCTTGATTAGGGGAGAGCAAAGTTGTCATGTTCTATGGTTGTCAGAAACTAAATCCCTTCTTGTCTATCAAGGGAGGTTAAACTCCTCCTTGTCTATTCGAGAAAGTTTCTAGTGAACTCTGAGCTAGCTGGCAAACATTAAACTTTAAGTCTAATATCGACAGTAGAAGACCTAGTTAACCTCTGTCCTACGTCTATACTATTGAAGATATTATTCCAATGCGCAGAGCCTATTGGGATAATAGGAACTACACTACATGGCGCCCAACGGTTTGGATAGGCGATAAATCTAACGTAAGACATTAGAGTAACTCAGTCATGCTTTTTCACACAGACCCCTTTTTCCCCATAATACTCCAAAGACGTCTGGAGTGGGTGAAAGGTTATATCCGCCAAACTTAGTAGGAGGAGACTCCTATGTATGGTTCTTGGTTTATTCAACGTTGAAGGATACACTGTTCCAAAATATTGTGCATCTAATCTTTGTTTCCATAGAAACCTGATCTGCAAATAAACAAAATAACCTTCTTGACAGTAGAATGTCAGAAGCTGAAGAAGAAAGGGAGACAGCTAGAATAGCAGCTCAAATCCTAGCGGATGACAATAGTCTCCTACAGCAAGACCCGGATGCAATACTCATCCCGGTCAACATAAGAAAATCTATAACTTTAAAACTTATAGAAAATGGGCTGACACCGAGAGGTGGTACAGTCATATTCGTAATTGAGGCACACTAATATCGGCAGACAGAGGTATTCTATTCAGGGATAAACTTTCCAGCAGCAAACGCTGTAACAAAGGACTTCCACTATTACAAAATAGAGGAACCTCCTAATGAGTACACTCCTTTCGAGGAGGTGGAAATACCACTCAAATACCAAGAGCACCTGCTCTGGTTTAATAGCGCCCTAAAACATAATAATCACATCACCAGGCTCGGTCCACTAGGTAGACCAGGAGCAATGTGGCCGGTCCTAGCCGGATACACACCACATCCAGACATTGAAGAAATGTCTGCACCAGAACTTTTAGCACAGCTAAAACAATTAATTATAATACATAGACAATTAGTCCAATATGTAATGCGGACTTCAACAGTCCAACCAGCTATTAAAATTCCACAGCTGATCCCTCACCAGGGGAACACAAATAAAATTACACCACAGAACATACAGTCCTGTCTAGGTAAAGTACCCGCAAAACGGGAACAAATTCCATTCTGGTTAGCACAAAAAATCACTCAAATAGAGGCGGTATTTCCAGATACCACCCCGGTTGAGAAACACAGAATTCTGACTATCTGTCTTCCAATGGGAATCGCACCACATGTGGAGGACTGTGACACTTGGGGTACAGTCTTTGCTTCCATTTACACAAAAACACATGGTGTTCCATCCATGGCAGTAATACCAGATGTGCTCAAACAAATTCAAGATGAATACGGTCCAGAACCTGCCTTAACTCTTGGTATGAAATTACTAAAAGACTTCAAGCAGGTCTCGGCAATATTATTAGCAAATATAAAGGGAGAAGCAGCAAATGTGGCGATCCGCCAGAGGTTGAAAGAGACAGATATAGCAGACCAACCATTTGAAATTGCCAGAATCATAGAAAAATCCTATGAAGAATTAGGAAGAGATAGTTTGGGTGGAAAACCGGTGAAACCCCAACTTATTGAAAAACCTGAAAAAGTATTTATTAAAAATAATCTAAACACTCAAAAAAGGAGCTGGGATGGAAATAAACAATCCACTCCTAAAGAAAAAAGATTCCAGTCCAGAGGAAGGTCTCCTCGGCGGAGAGAAAGATCTCCGGACCAAGGACACAAGTCTCCCCAGAGGGAGCCCTCTGAGAAAAAATACAACCTTAGAAATAGGGATAATCTGAAGAAACCTGATAGATATCAAGATATTGATACACGTCCCTCTCAATCTTTTCAGACTTCCTTGCAGAAATCGGAAAGAAGAGGACGATCAGAACACAGGGAAGAGCACGTCAAGTCCAAAGACAAGGAACCTGCTCATCAAAATAAAAAATTACAGTTTCCAAAAAAGAAGGTAGCCAGTATTAAAGTAATCAACCATGCCGAGAATACTGAGGACACAGCTGAAAAACGGAGAATGGGCTCAGACAATGCTAGACAGCACAGCAGAAGTGAGCATAGCTCGCAAGATCCTTATGAATCATATGGAGACAGTGGACACGAATGAATACATTCAGGTGGAAACTGCAGATACCAGGGTTAGCAAACCTCATAAAATATATGAAATAACATTGCGTATAGAAGGGGATAAGACTAGGAAAATAAGGGGTCTCTTTTGGGATAATCTCTCCAAGGGCTATGACATCCTTCTAGCTGAAAGAGACTGGCCACCAGAGTTTGTCAGGGAGTGCCCTCATGGCGAAGAAATAATTATGCCTGCCTTCTCAAATCATATTCCAATTCATAAAAAATATACACTTGCAAGAAAGTGGGCAGTAGCCCAAGCTCTTGCATTATATAAAAACCATGTGGGATGGGATGAGGACTCTCCTCCTCACAAAATCCAGTTAAAATCACAACCTACTGCTCAGAGGCAGTACCCAATTAAGCAAGAAAAAAAAAACGGGTAAAAGAGATCCTAGATCAACTTGAATACCAGGGGGTGATTGAAACTTGCACCTCACAAATGAATAATCCTTTGTTTCCTGTCTCCAAACCAGACAATTCATATCGTCTTGTTTTGGACTACAGACACCTTAACTCATGTTGCAAAACCTTTGCAGTACAAAACTCGCATAGTGCTGCACTAATGAATAACATAGTGCGCAAAAAATACAAAACAACATTAGACATCTCTAATGGATTCTTCTGTCAAAATATAGCACCAGAGAGCAGATATTTGACCGCGTTCTCAATAAATTGCGCGCAAAAAAATTTCTGTCGTTTGCCCCAGGGGTTTAAAAACAGCCCAGGATTATTCTCAGCAAGAGTAACAGAGTTACTACAAATATATGATGATGACGAATTATCTTATGTCGATGACATCTATCTAACAGATGATGACTTGGATACTCACTTGAAGAGAGTGAACAACATAATACTTGGGTTCGCAGCAGAGGGTTACAAATTCAACTTTAAAAAGTCAAGAATTGCCCATCTAACTGTCCTGTTTTTAGGATATGAACTATCAAGTGAAGGCAAAAGCCTGGCTGACAATTTCCTAGAGAAATGTGCTGTAATCCAAGCACCTAGAACACTAAAAAACTTACAATCAATTCTAGGTTTCCTGAATTTCGGAAGAACTTACATTATAAATTATGCAGAGAGAGTTAAACCTCTCTATGATCTTATAAAACCAGATTTTAAAAGAATCAATTGGACTCAAAAACACACAGAAATTTTGAGATCTTTACAAACAGATATGTTAGTTAAAACAAAATTACAAACACGTGACAACACACGCAACCTTGTGATTCGAGTCATCCCAGGAAGATGCGGATTCACATACCTGACCTCTAATGAGGGAGAGAAGGTACCAATAGCATACAAATCACATTTGTACACAGAAGCTGAAAAAAGGTTCAGCATTAAGGAAAACATTGTTCATGCGGTTCAAACAGCTGTAGCAAAAGAAAAATACCAAGCCGACGGTAGACAGGTTACAGTCAGAACAGCAGAATCAGCTTTTGAGGCATTAACAACACCATGTAATTTACCGACAACTGCACTGAATCCAGAATGGATACAATGGGTAAATTCTGTTGCTACAGACAAAGTAAAATACTATTTTGACCCGGAAATGAAAGAATTAAAATATCTAGAATATGAGAGAGAATACCCTCTGCCAATCGACATTCTGCCTTTACGACAGTACGCCTGTGTAATATATACAGACGGTCATGCTCAACCCTCAGTTTGGGGAGAGCTGGCTTACAACGCCACATGCGAAATTGTAAAAGAAGTGTGGCGCGGAGGTAAATTAAGACCTCTACTTACAAAAACACACTCAGTAGAAAATAATTCAGAACAACAAACTGAAATAATAGCGTTAAAAATGGCGCTAGATAATGCCGATCGCGAATTCCCGACACTTATAGTGTGCGATTCGTATTACTGCGTCAAATCATACAATAACGATTTACAGAAATGGATTCAAAACGGTTACAAAGATGACACAGGTGCAACAATAAAGCAAAAAGTGCTTTGGGAACAAGTAGTTCTTTTACAGAAAGAACTACCAAAAGACTCACGTGATACATACACTGAGTCATCAGCGTGATGGCGTTCACGTTGCAGGGAATTCATTGGCTGATGAGGCCGCGAAGGCAGCTGTGCAAACGGCTTCCGTAGCTGCCATCACTCGGTCAAAAACAAAAATAGACAGCGAAATATTACAGGCTGTCAGTGCTACAGTAAAAGATGCGATAGAAACACTCCCGAAAGGCTTTCCAGTAAAGTACTCATACATAACTGATGCAAATAATGTTCCGTTTGCTCGAATCCCTGGAGTGGGGGATAGGGCAATTCCAAACATGGAACATAGGTTAGGACTCATCATAGCGGCACACGAAGGGCTTGCTTCTGTACATGCTGGCGTTTCAGCCACAGTATCATTATTAAAACAGAGATACTGGTGGCCACAAATGCGACGACAAACAAGGAACTATGTTCTAGAATGTGAAATATGTCAAAGAATGAAAGTATCAACAGTGAAACGACCAGCACAGACGCCCCTTCTAATCTCAGATAAACCATTAGCCTGTGTTTACTTGGACCACTGTGGTCCCTTACAAAGGGATGGTAACTATAAATATATCTTGGTCGCAGTGGATTCATGCACGAGATTCATATGGATGTGGCCCCAGCGATCGGCTGACGCCAGAACTGTTATAAAAGATTTGCGAGTCTTTATCAGCACATACGCAATTGGCATGCTACATTCTGACCAGGGTCCTGCTTTTAGCTCCCGGGCTTATAAGGAGGCCATGACCAGCATGGGCATTGCATTGCGGTACTCTTGTCCATTTCATCCCGAGGGAAACGGAATCGTAGAAAGAAAAAACCGTGACATAAAGCAATCTATAACAGCAAAGGTATTAGGTTCAGGAGCTGGGTGGGTCAAACATCTAATAAGTGTCCAACGTAGTCTAAATAACCTGCCAAGAAATTCTCTGAAAGGACTCAGTCCGTACGAACTATTGTTTGGGACTAGAATGTTAATCCAGGACTTAGATAGTCAGACTTCAGTGGTTAAAGAAAAATGCTTTGATATCAAAGATCGCTTGGCTATTTTCCAGGACTTAAATGAAACAAGAAAAGACCTGAGCAACATAAAGTTGAAACAGCAGCCAGCAACCACTGAAGAAAAACCACCTGTCCCAGCAAGGCCTGTCTGGATTCCAAAAGTCGGGGATCTGGTCAGAGAGAAGATCGCGGTAAAGAAGGAATTTGGGCCTTCTTACAGAAAAGCAGTTACTGTCTTGTCTATCAACGGGACAAGATCAGTAGTACTACCGCCCCTTGCTGGTAAAAAGGAGAACCGAGTCATATCCATCGACCTGGTTAAACCACAATCATGTGGCCGATAACAAATAGTAGGCCAAGTGGACTCCCAAGAAGTAGCAGAACACCAAAGTTTGCTACATCCACAGAGGTTCAAACTGAAAGACTGATCACATTTGGAAAATCTACAGTGAAACAACAAGGACTATGCAACAAAGCAATGGAACTTGAACCTCTTAAAACCCAAATAAAAACTTTTCATCAAGGAACAACAACCTACGATGATGTAACTACAGACTTTGCTAATGAAATAAAGCAAAATCCAAAAACAAAAAGTAATCCAGAAGCAATTGGAACAATTGACAGAACGGCATCCGGCTACTTCATCAACTTCGATGATGCTTCAGAAGATCCAAGTGAACCAGAAGTACAGCCATCAACAAAAACTTTTAAAGACAAAGCAAAGGAACTTTTTCATCAACTAAAGGGAACCTATCTGACTTCTCCATGGATTGAAATTTGGGTGACAGTAGGTGCATTTATCCTCATACTTTGGCTCATCATGGTACTATGCTTGGGACATTTCATTGAGGGAAAATATGCTAAAATGGACACAGCAAGCCAGAAAATCAACTTGGTCCTTAAACCACACACATCTTCACACGCCAAGAAAAGAGAACTTTCTTCAGTAAACTTCACAGCCAATCCTATACCAGGCGGTGTAGCATGGGACAATACTGATTATGAAATCTATGGCCCGGTTGAAATCCTGAAGTATCCACATCAATTTAAGATCTCGTTAAGTGACTTTGTAAAACCAAGCACATTCGCTGATGATTGGGACTTTGAAAGTATAAATGATATGATTTCTGACCTAGTAATGTCTGCTAAATTTACAGAACATGATTATTTGCAGGGTTCGTCTAATTATGATCAAATGTTCTGCTACAACCACTATGGTAACCATTATCTCCATAAATCTGCACAACATAGAAATGTTTTAAATTATAACCAATGGGAACATTGTGCTACTCCTCCAAAGGGTAGTTCTAAAACATTTTATGATAAATATGCATATTTTTCAGGGTTTAACACAAGTAATGCAGAAACATTTTATTTCAAATTGTCAAATAAGACAGGTATGAAGACCATGCTTACAAACACGACATTGATATATTCAGATTCATTTTTTGAGCAAATGAATACATTTGGTTTTGATTTCTGGAACAATAACATTGAAACAAAAACTGTTTGGGGTACAAAAGATTGGCAAGTACAAGGTATAGAATCATTGTTCAGAGCCTGTATGATCCCAGAACAAATTATATTTTTGAATGACACTATTCAACAAACTACCTGTCTTGGCTTAGCCAAAATCAAAGACTTAAACAAACCGTCTATTCCAAAGCCAACAACGAACAGTAATAGCTCTATAGATGTTGAGATAGACGTGAACCATATTTTAAACCAAAACAGAACACATCCTGATTGGAAACAATGGTTGATCTGGCCCACTGATACAAATAACTGTCAAGACAGATTCCTGAACAAAATACAGGGGTTCAAATTGACCAGGCCAGACCCTAGATATTCCCAAAGACAACATCCAGGGATAGTAACTACTTACAGTGTGGGCAAGCTCTGCCTTCAATGGCTACAAACATCCACACTGGCAGAAATTAAGCAACACCTAACTTTACTTCAAGAGGGTGCTGACTTGCGTGATTTCATTATGGGACAACGCAAACAGCGTCAAAAACGTTTCATAGCGGCCTCTATATATGCAGCTTACAATGAAGCTTGGAAAGTAACTCAAATTGAGACAGCAGAAAAAATACAGGAAATTTACCGTATTAATTTGGAAAAATCACTTTCTGTTGTGGACAATGGGTTAATGACTCTGTCCTCCAGAATATATTCACTGGACAGTATTGTGTCTTCAGCAATCGATATAATATCGCAAGACTTACTGATGTTACAACACGGTCAGTCCCAATTGCGTTCTATTGTACAACTTGGCTGGACGTTACAAAATCTGCGTTCAGGCTATGTGCCTTGACGTTTAATCAACACAACGTCACTATTTAATATCTTTAACCTTACTGATAAACAAATCAGTTTGGCACAGAATGGTGCTGACTATACAATTCTGAGCATTGAAAAACTTGAGAGATTACCATTGACAATGTCAGAACGACCTGTCATTGAATGGATAATACATGGGATTATAAATATTCCGATAACAACTTTCCAGTTTCAATACTGCCAAAAATATATACAGGCAGGCCAGTATGAAAGGTTGGGTAAAGGATACATAAAGTCAACATGGAACTTGCCCTATACACACGCATGTGTTAGTAATAAAGGACAAAGTGTGTTCCTTAGTGGCAATAATTGTGAAAGGTCACTAGGCGGTACACTTCTGTGTCAGGGTATTAGTTTGCATGGAGCATGTGAAGGGACTTCAAATAACCTTTCATGTCACCAGCTAGGCACACCTGCAACACAAATAGAACCATTCTTTAGGAGACTCTCGAACGGGAGTTACATTCTAATTGTAGATCGCAGATGTTGCAGTCTGCTGCCCGGAAAACCTTATCTCATAACCGTGACTACGAAGGTCATGTGCTGTGAACGAGTATTGTTCCCAAACGATGCCCGAGACAGGGAGGCAAGGTTATGGCCCAGTTTGAAAATTTCTTCTATTCGAATTGATACTTTAAGCAGAATGAAGACAGTGCTCCTACAGACGCCAACCATGTTAACGTCATCAAAAGAAACATATGATCTCCAAGTTGCAAGGACAACTGCTGAGATTCATTCACTGTTATCAACCAATTCCCCCATACATTTCGCAGAAATACTGAGCGAAATCTTAAATATTTCTGATACAAGTGGAATCGCGAGTGTATTTAAGACAGTGTTTTCGGGAGCTTTAACCCCAAAAGCCATCCTAGGTATTTTTCCTGATTTTGTCCATTCCATCTTTGGCGGACTTCCTCTCCTTTTGGGAATAGTGGCAGGCATCCTATTTTTGATCCTGTTACTTCGCTATGGCAAACCACGTCACAGACAAGACACCAGCGATAATGGAAGAAACAATCCGAGCTATTGGCTACCGGGACCGCATAACTAAAGTCCTTGGACTAGCACGGCTATTTAAACATGACTTGGTTTCTTTCATTTAGACCGATGTGGCAAAGTTGTGTTATGCCTGTATTAAGGTGCTTGCTATGCGGCGAAGAATGCGTGTTGGACACCTGTCTGACACTACAATCGGATGTGCCAATGGACGCAGAGACTTTGTTGGGTCCGGTAACGGCTCATGCATTGTGCTGTCCCCAGCGGCTACCAATCCTGATGACGGCATTCGTGGAGACTTCACCACTACGATTGAAGAGTTGTGAAGTACAAGATGAAAGCAGCATCGATCAGGTACGACCTTCTGTCAGCTATGCTGATCGAAACATCAATGAAGGTAATCATGCTCATGAATGCATGTTACAAAATTTTTCCGAGTTAGTGGAACTCTCGCAAGAAGCAGTTGACAGTTTTTTCGAAAGTCTCAACAATATGATGTTTTCACCAGAGCAGAAAGAATGACTTTGAACAAACTAGCACACGGCGTTCCATACACCCTGAATTTGGCCTTCAACTTTGAAAATAAAGCAATAAGAAATTTTCTCACCAGTTTTTACGGAGAGCGAGACATTTTTTTTTTTCCCCTTCCATTTCCAAAAATATTTACGATTTTTTGGGACACTTATCTTCTGCTTAAAGTAAAACTATTCCTAGAGAACAAAATTTCTATTTTTAGCTACTCTAGAGACATTAGCTACCCTCTAGCATGTTCGCAAGTATTATGATTTTGTGATGAGATGGTCTCGACCTTTTCTTCTGTATTAAGAGCCATTTCATGTGTAATTTCCGCATTTCGTTCATACTGATTTCAAAATATGCGTATTAGATTTAGCATTATTATACTGCTTGAAGTGCATATAGTAACTATACTCATCTTTTCGTGTATTTCGCATTTCCAATTTTCAGAATGCATTTAATTGTATTTTGAGGTGGTTCGGTATACACATGCACTACTAGTTTTGTTTACTATGCCTAGATTTGTAAATATGGACATAGATTACGTGGAGTGGGTGTGATGTATTTACTATGGGTACTGTATCGATCCCCCTATTTCTGACCCTTGTCTGGTTAATAATTAACTAGCAGCCATTCAACTGCACAGAAACCCGTTATCTGATTAGCCATACAACGGCACAGAAGCCCGTTATCTGATTAGGTCATAGCGCATGCCATCTCATTAGGCAAGCACTATTTCTCCAGCCCCCTAATAGGCATACGGTGTTCTCAAAACAAATCAAACCTACCACGACCTGGGAAATCCCCACAGCCATTGTTTTGATTTAGCCGAGAACTTCAGTAAAGAATGTGCGAACGATCAGTTCGTATGACATCCTTATTGACGTATTTATGTCCATCCTTACGTCAATCTCGGCACCTTTCAGGTATAAATAATACCGACATTGCCTTAAGCAAACACACGAGGTGGTGACAAGATTGGAGCAGCGAGACTTGCCGAGGAGCCCAGCTGACAGCGAAGCCCACAGACGCTGCCCCTCCTTTCTGACGCGCTGAGAGAGAGACGCTGCCTTTTCTCCTGCCGAGAAATCCAGCTCTGGCGCTTCCAAGCCGCCCTCGCAGGCAGCTGGAATATCAAGCCCTGAGATAGAGATACCAACCCTCCAGCCTTCTAAATCCCAGGTACTGAACTGAATAACCCTTTGTAGAGAATTCTTGAAGCAGACTCTTGGCAAAACAAACTTAACTTAAACTGCTACTTATCTACTCCCGCCCACGTATTAGGCTTAGGTCAGGTACATTGGGGTAGGCGTAGTTAGAAGCACCAGTTGAGTACGATTAGTCAATGTATATATGTATGTATCTATTTTATCCATTTTAAGTATCATATGGCTAAGAAACCATATCAATGCTTTTACAGTATTATTTTATAATTCTGTTATTACTGTATGCACTTTACTTAACTATAAGTATTGCAATAATAGCGATTCATTTCTCTTATATGAGAAAAGAGACTGATCAATAAATAACATCTTTTTATTGAACACGCCCGTCTCTTCCTTTTCTCTACAATCTGGTGAAACTAAGAATGCACTGTACTGACTGAGTAAAATAAGTTGTCTTTTGTTTTCACACGACTCTAGAGATACACTCTTGATTAGGGGAGAGCAAAGTTGTCATGTTCTATGGATGTCAGAAACTAAATCCCTTCTTGTCTATCCAGGGAGGTTAAACTCCTCCTTGTCTATTCGAGAAAGTTTCTAGTGAACTCTGAGCTAGCTGGCAAACATTAAACTTTAAGTCTAATATCGACAGTAGAAGACCTAGTTAACCTCTGTCCTACGTCTATACTATTGAAGATATTATTCCAATGCGCAGAGCCTATTGGGATAATAGGAACTACACTACACCGTGGTCCTCCTATGCTCCTCAGAAAGCAGAGGTAGGAACTTCTGGAGCATCTTGAGAAGGCCAAAACAGGTTCCCGAAAGCGCCAGAACCTGGGATCTTAAAGTCAGCCCATTGTCAATCTTAATTCCCAGATTCTTAGCTAACTGGGACGCGTGCGCTGGAGGGAACATATCAGCAGGCCACCATTCATGCCACTCTGGGTCAAGTGAGCAACCGAAGAAGAGTATCTCAGATTTATCGGAGTTGCACTTGAGGCTGTTAAGCTGGAACCATTTAAAAACAGCCCCAAGGCACTCACGGATACTCTCTCCGTCGAAATCTTCTCCTTTCCGGCAAGTAAAGAGGAGCTGGGTATCATCGGCATAAGATACGATCTGGGCCCCAAAGGACTCCGCCAATGTCGCCAGAGGGTCATGAAGATGTTAAAGAGAGTCGGGCTCAACACGGAGCCCTGAGGGACTCCGACTCCCAATGGTGGCATCTCGGCGGAACTAGAAGAGGCCCAGATCGTTTGTCGTCGGTCAGATAGGAAAGATCTGAACCAGCTGAACACCGTCCCCCTCAGACCGATCTCATAAAGTCTGGCGAGGAGACCCTCATGGGGGACGGTGTCAAAAGCCGCCGACAGATCAAGCATGACAAGCATGGCTTTGCCTCCTGAATCCAGCGACTCTTTAATGGCTTCAGACACCTCCAACAGCGCCGTCTCGGTGCTTACATTGGGGCGGAAGCCAGATTGGGAGGAATGCAACAGATCGTGGGACTCCAAAAAATTAGAGAGCACGATGTGTACATGTTTCTCCAAGATCTTAACCAGTGCGGGAAGGAGCGAGATAGGCCTGTAATTGGCAGGATCCTCAGGGGCAAGGCCGGGCTTCTTAAGGAGGGGAATGACCATTGCCTGCTTCCAAGCCTGCGGGACCACCCCTCGACTCAGAGAAAGATTCAGAAGCGGGTTTGCCAAAGGATTGACGATAACCGCCATTTTCGCCAAGAATTTGGCCGGGCAAGGATCAAGGGGCGATCCAGATTTCAGATTAGCCATAAGTGCCAAAGACGAGGATGTTGAAAATGGCGGAAACACCGCTAGGACTGGACCTGAGGGAATCAATGGCGCTGGCCCATCCACGAGGCTGGGAAAAACATCAACCAGCCTCGTGGGAAAAGAGTCCTGGATCAGCTTTATCTTAGTGGTGAAAAAATTGGCGAGGGCAGACACCCATGACTCAGAGGGGGTGGCCAAAGTCAAATTAGAACAGGGGGTCGTAAATTCTCTAACAATCGTAAAGATCTCCTTACAGGAGTTGGCTGCGGCCTCAATTCTCCTGGCAAAATAGCCTTTTTTCTCCTGGAGGATTTCCCGGTGGTAGGCTTTAACCGTTGTTCTGTAGGCGAGCCTAGCATCGGCATCATACTGTGATCGCCAAGTCCTTTCGGCCACTTTGCACTGCCTGCGGGAGAGCGACAGTGCTTCGGTGAACCAGGGGGCAGAAACCCGTTTAGATGTTAATCGGGGGGAATCACAGGGGCTAGATCGTTCAACCTGTCCATCAGCCACATCTGCAAAGATTCTAAATCTTTGTCCAGATCACCCGTGAAAGGGAAGGGATGGTCCAGAGAGGCCTGAGCCAGCATCTCTGGGGTCACCCAATGGTATGCCCCGGATGCTGGTCCCTGATGTCTCAAAGCAGTGCTCGATGGTTTCTTGATGCACGGAACATAAAAGTTGGCCAGGTGATGATCTGACCAAAGCACCGGCAGCAATGCTGTCACTTCAATAGGGGACGTAGAGAAGATATGATCCAGGGTATGGCCCTTGTCATGGGTCGGTCCAGAAAGATAGGGAATTAGGCCTAAGGGTGTCGTAATATCCATTCATTTAATTGTATCAGGGTCAGAACTGTCATCCATATGGAAGTTAAAATCTCCGGCCAGCAGACAGTGCTCTGCTTTTAGGATCAGCGTCGAAATTGGCGACTGGAGTTCCTCAAAGAAAGACCCCACTGGGCCAGGGGGCCTATAGACTAGAAGCCCTTTAAGGGATTGTTGAGGTGTCAATGATATGGAGAAGGCAAGGGATTCAGAGCCCGTGATGGCATCCATAGGGATGATGGAACATGCATAGGATTTGTTCACCACGAGTGCTACACCCCCACCCCTCCCTTTCAATCTGTCTTGCCTAAAAATTTTGTATTCTGGAGGAAAAGCTGTAGCAATATCGGGGTTTGACAACTCACCTAGCCAAGTCTCTGTTAGCATCAGGCATACAGTTTTTTTAGTAACAAGGAGATCAAAGATTTCCTGGGCGTGTCTGCGAACAGATCTGGTATTTAGAAGTAGGCAGAGATGCTTAACACCGACCACCTCCCTAGTTGATATAGAGGGGGGGCACTGACCAGAGACCAGCCACAGCCCGGACATTTCCTCTTGCCCCTATATCGACAAGGGAAAACCTTGTAACAGGCCCATGAGGCCTTTTGAAATGAGCGAAGCTCCAGTGGCGAGTAGCAAATCATAACAGTGCTAGAGAGAGTATTCGCAGGAAGACGGAGCCCTACCCGCCGCCCCTGACGCCTCCTGGACGCTGACGGGCGCAGACGGGCAGGACTCTGGCGCGACTCTGGCGCAGATCCGGCACGTCCGCTGTACGCGTCCGCTGCGCGGAGTCGTTAACGTTCTTTTTATAGCGCTGCTAGAGCTCGTAAATGGCCTGGCCCACACCCAATATGGCCGCCAAAGCAAGATCCCAGCCCTCGGCGTCGATGCTCAGCCGAGGGCGGTCCGGGGGTAGGGGAGGGAGCAACGAAGCGCTAAGGAGCGCTAAGGAAGTCTCAGGGCTCAAGTCTCTAGCGTTTATTAGTCAAGCGCAGAGATGCACAAACATTAAAATATCTCTGGCGCTTCTTACTCAAGCGCAGAGAAGCAGCAAGTTAAAAGTCAAACACACAATTAAAATTTAAGAAAGAAAAGAGCGAGACCTCCCGGCTTCCGCCTCAGGAGGGAAAAGGTCACAGCAGATGGTAATCCCTAGGCGAGGTATCTATTCCCTTTTTATAGCGCTGCTAGAGCGTGTAAACGGCCTGGCCCACACCCAATATGGCCGCCAAAGCAAGATCCCAGCCCTCGGCGTCGATGCTCAGCCGAGGGCGGTCCGGGAGTAGGGGAGGGGGGAGGGAGCAACGAAGCGCTAAGGAGCGCTAAGGAAGTCTCAGGGCTCAAGTCTCTAGCGTTTATTAGTCAAGCGCAGAGATGCACAAATATTAAAATATCTCTGGCGCTTCTTACTCAAGCGCAGAGAAGCAGCAAGTTAAAAGTCAAACACACAATTAAAATTTAAGAAAGAAAAGAGCGAGACCTCCCGGCTTCCGCTTCAGGAGGGAAAAGGTCACAGCAGATGGTAATAAATAGTATCCAAAAATGAAGTAAAGTCACTTCAAAATAAAAATAAAAAGTATATTTTTTGACAGTATTCACCTTAGCACATCAGATCATGTTACTACATTGAGGGACATTTATTAAAAGAAACATTCATGCTCCCACTCCCACTCCGACGACACTATCATTAGGGAACTAAGAGGCAAGTCATTTGTCATGAGCACCCTATATGCGGAATATATTCTTTTTTTTTACACGAAGCAACATTATAGTCCATAAAGTCAAAATACAAAAGAGATTTTTGAACAGCACACATCCTTGTGTATCTCAAGGACTTCTCATATGAAATAATGAAAAATATAGGACACACAATAAAATAAAATAATTGCCTAAGATCACACCGTTTGGTCAAATAGCCAAGCTGAGACTGATCCCAGGTTATCTTGTCTCATGTTTGTTAATTTAGTCACTATATTGATATCCCTATCACACTTCTGTTTGACATCAAAGTTTAGTGTTTTATCTTTCATTCTCTGTGCATGAGGTTGAAGTGTGGGTATTAGACAGAAGCCACAAGAAAACTTAGATCATTTTGGGCGAGAGGGCTCAAAAGGACCACAAGATGAACTAGAGCCTATCATCTGGCTCGAGCCTTCAGTGGCTCACTACCCTCTAAAATTTACTCTGGATATTCTGTGCCTGGAATAAGCTTAGATGGTGCTGCCAGGGTGATACCTTTTTAGGTTTCGCCTGCACAGTGCTGCCCCTGTGCTTGTGAAATCTATTGTATTTATTATAAATCTTAAAAAGGACTTACATCCTGCACGCTCTTTTCATTGGTACCTGTGCTTTCCACTTACTTTTCCTCAATTTCTATTGGCTGTAGCATATTATTTCTAGTTGTTTTGTTCCTGTGCTTCTCTTATTAGTCTCCTGAGGCCCAAGTACTGTTAGCATTCGCTTTTGAAGCTGAACTTTCTTTTTAATGTTTTGCCTGCACAGCACATGTGCAAATAGTCGAGAGCTTTCAATAGGAACTGTTGCCTACAGCTGCTTCAGCATAGTAATGAAACTTCTCCAATGTTAGGCTGCACACATACATGTGCCTCTTCACAATGCACTCTATTCTTTCTTAAAATGTCTGTATGACGTGCGAGCAGCATAACTCATGAGGTATTCCACAGACAGGAATCAAAACAGGAAGTGCTTTTTAGGCTCCACCCCCCCTCCTGCCAGGTGCTATATCAGACCCAACCACCAGAAGCACATCCTGACACACCAAGCAACAAAGGCCTGGACAGGTAGGGAGGGCGGGAAGTATGACTGGGTCGAGTAGGACTAAGAGTAATGGGGATTACACAAACAGAACTCAGAGTGGAGGGGGAACCCCCACAGCTTGCAACAACCCACGACCAAAATTGGTCCTGTCAGACAGGGCACAATTCAACCTGTAGTGCCTCACAAACGTGGACTCGGAGGCCCAGGTCCCAGCACGACAAATCTCATCAAGAGACACACCATGGTTAGCAGCCCAGGAGGCAGACACGCCCCGAGTGGAACGCGCCTGAACCCCCGCCGGACAAGGCAAACCAGTACCACGATAGGCAAGAGTGATGACAGCCTTAATCCAACGACCCAAGGTGAGCCTGGAAGCCGCGTTACCCTTACCAGCCAAACCAAAGGTGACAAAGAGAGAGTCAGAAGAGCGAAACTCCCCAGAACGAGCCACATAAATGGAGGCAAGCCTCAGGTCCAAAGTATGAAGCAACAACTCAGAAGGAGAAGAAGGAGAAGGACACAAAGAAGGAAGAACCAGCTCCTGAGAGGAATGGAAATGGGAGCGGACTTTGGGGACAAAACCAGGATCCAAAGAGAGCACCACAGCGTCATCCAGAAAACGCAAAAACGGGGGGAACAACGCAAGGCCGTAAGCTCCCCCAACCGCCTCGCAGAAGTGATGACCACCAGAAAAGCCACCTTGTAGGACAGAAACTTAAGGTCCACAGTCTCCAAAGGCTCAAAGGGGGAAGACTGCAAAACACCCAACACCAAGGAGAGATCCCAAGGGGGCACCAGAGAACGAACAGAAGGGGAAGAAAGAGAAAAACTACGAAACAGACGAGAAACCAACAGGCCATCCGAAGAAAGAAAAGAATCCGGTTCCCAGAAGGCCCGGATAGCAGCCCACTGGCCCCTCAAGGTAGACACAGCAAAGCGCTTCTGAAAGCCATCCAGAAAAAACTGAAGGACAGAAGACACAGGGCAAGAGGTAGGAGACAAACCAGAAGAGGAACACCACCCTGAGAAAGAAGACCAGTGCTTCGAGTAGGAAGACAAAGTAGACGGCCTACGAGAGGCCTGCATCACAGAAATGAAGTGGTCGGGCAGACCACTGACCCCAAGAGACAACCGTTCAACCTCCAGACCGCCAAGGAGAGGGGAACCAGAAGAGGGGACGGGGACCGCAGAGGAGAGGGGTAGCGGGGCAGAAGCCAAGGAGGACCCACCGCCAGGCCCAGCAGCAGAGGAAACCAGGACCGCCTCGGCCAGTGCGGAAGAACAGCCATCACCTGAGCCGCCTCCCGCTGAACCTTCAACAAGAAGGCAGGAATCAGTGGAAAGGGAAGAAAGGCATAAAGTAGCCAAGGGGGCCACCAGAGAGACAAGGCATCCACCCCCCAGGCTCCCACCTCCGGAGACCTGGAGCAGAACAGGGGGACCAGGGCATTGGACCGAGAGGCGAACAGGTCCAGACCCGGAGTCCCGAACCTCAGGCAAATCAAGCGAAAAGTCCGGGGAGCCAGGCACAGGGACAGAGATGAAGGAAACCTCCGGCTCAACGAATCCGACACCACGTTGTCCACACCACGAATGTGCTGAGGAGATAGGGCCAGAAGATTCTTCTCCGCCCAGTCCGAAATGGAGCAGGCCACCAGATTCAGGGAAGAACTGCGGGTCCCCCCCTGGTGATTGATGTAGGCCACAGACACGGTGTTGTCCGATCTCACCAGGACATGGCAACCCCTCAGATGAAGATGGAAAAAGCGGAGCGCCCTCTCCACCGCAGACAACTCCCTCCAGTTGGAGGACCTGCGAGACTCCACCGGGAGCCAACGAGCCTGCACAGCCCAATGGTCCAGAGTCGCCCCCCAGCCGGAAGCGCTGGCATCCGTGGTCACAACCAGAGGAGGAGGCAGACGGAACAACATCCCCACGGAAAGGTGGAAAGGATCCAGCCACCACTGAAGAGCAGACACAATATCCAGAGACACGGGCACAGGAACAGCATAATCCAGGACAGGAAAGGGGACCCACCGCTGTACATGCCACAGCAGAGGGCGCAGATGAACCCTGGCCCAGGGCACGGTGAAGACAGAAGCAGCCATGTGGCCCTGAACCTCCAGCCACTGAAGGAGCCGAGCCGAGGTTCTGCGACAACAACTTCCTCAGCAAAGACTGAAGGCGACGAATCCGGGCCTCCGGCAGGAACACCTTGCCCAACACAGAATCGAACACAGCACCGATGAAGGTCCTCCGAGTGGCAGGCTCCAGGTGGCACTTCGGCAAGTTGATCAAGAACCCGTGGTCCCTGAGCGAAGTCATGGTCAAGAGAAGGTGGCGAGACATGACCTCCAGGGATGGAGCCTGAACCATCCAGTCATCGAGATACGGGAACACCGACACCCCCAGGAGATGGAGATGGGCCACCAAGGGAGCCACCACCTTGGTGAACACCCTGGGGGCAGACCGAATACCAAAGGGAAGGACGCAGAACTGCCAGTGCTGGCCCTCCAGGCAGAAGCGCAGGAAACGCTGATCCCTCACAGCCACCGGGACGTGCAGGTACGCATCCTGGAGGTCCAGAGTGGAGAACACCCAACCGGACTGGATCAGCGGAACAACCTTCTGGAGAGTCTCCATCTTGAACGGGATCTTTCTCACGAACAAGTTCAGACCCCGAAGGTTGATGACCACCCGGAAGCCCCCCGTGATCTTCGGCACCACAAAGATGATGGAGTGGACGCCCAACCCCCTCTCCGCCATCGGAACAGGGACAACCGCGAGCTTGCTGACCAAAGAACGAACCCCGTCCGACAAGGCCAGACGGCGGGAGGCATCCCGAGGAAAAGGTGTCACCACCACCCCGGAGGGGGGGACAGGAACTCGATCCGGTAGCCCCTCGACAAGACATCCAGCACCCATCTGTCGGAGGTCGTCAGGCGCCAAGCAGGTAGGAACAGGCAAAGCCTCCCACCAACCAGAGGCGGACCACCAGCGAGAACGTTCCCCAGGACGGCATAGTCAGGAACGCTGAGGACCAGACCCGGCACCCCTCTGGGACTTCTTCGGAAACCTCTGTGGAAAAGACCGGCCAGAGCCACGTTGATTCCGAAAGGAGGGCTGCTGAAACCTGGAAGGCTGGCGGAAAGTTCTGGCACCAGAGAAGGAAGAACCCCCTCGGGGAGGAAGATCACGAAAGGACAAAGAATGCTTGCGTTCCTTGAAGACCTTGTGTAGCTTCTCCTCCAGCGAGTCACCAAAGAGACGGGCACCAGTGAAAGGCAGCCGCAAAGCCATGGAACGCTGAGCCGCGTCCGTCTTCCAATCCCGCAGCAACAGGTTACGGCGGACAGCAATAGAGGAACCACAGGACATAGCAGAAGCCCTCACAGAATCAAAGGCGATGTCCGACAGGAATTCCGCCTGGCGCTCCATAGACTCCAGCAACTCCGGACAACCGGTACCCTCCTGCATGGACGAAAACAGGGACTTGAAATCGGTCAGCAAAGACTGGGCAACGTAAGCCCCATGAATGCCAGAACGAATAGACAGATGAGAAGCGGCATAAGACTTCTTTAGGGCAGAATCCACCTTCTTGTCCACACCGTCCTTCAGAATGTTATCATCAGCCATGGAAGGACGACCCACAAGACTGGCCACCACAGAGTCCACAGGAATGGAATCAGGCAAAGTGTCCGCCATATCCCGCAATGGATAAAGCTTAGACATAAACCTGGGCATGGCAATATGATCCGGGTCCTTCCACTCCTTCAGCAGGACATCAGACACAAAGGGATGTACCGGCAAGGAAGAGGCAAAAGGCTTCCGAAACTGCGGCAAGAGCGAATCCTGAGGGGTACTAGTCGCAGATTCATCAGGAAACCCCATGTTAACCCTAACATGGGAAAGGACGTCAGGCAAGAGATCCCTGGAAATGTACTTGCCCCGAAGATCAACAGCAGCCAGCGAAGACTCATCCAATTCAGCAGAGGAGGAAATATCGGAATAAAGGGCAGCAGAACCAGAAAGACCAACAGCATCCTTCCTGGTCGCCTTGATATCAGAAAGAGTTTCCAGGATAAGGCGCCTAATCCGCTCATCATCAGCCTTCCTGGCACGCTTCACAGGAGGAGGAGAGGAGTCCCCACTAGAACCAGTGGAAGAGGGAGTTTTTTTTTCAAGAAGAATAAACACCACCAAGAAAAAACACCTCCCCCCAGGGGACGACATAAATATATATATATGTAGGGCACACCCAACAATTAGCCCCCCCCTCACAAGCGAACAGAAAAACAGGCAGTGAGGCAAGCCCCCGACCCCCCAGCCAACCAACAGGCCAGAGGAAAAGGGGGAGGGGCGGGCAAAAAAAAAAACGAAAAACCGCGGGCAAACAGCCGGCGCGGCAACAAGGAGAAAAATGCTGCTGTAGGGGAAAGAGACAGACACTCACCCCATCCGCCGGCAAACGTCCTCTCTGGACGGCACAGAACCAACCATCCAAGGACCGGAGCGCCCGGAGCCCACCCGGACATCCGGTCCGATCAGTGCCAGGAAGGAAGCTCAACCGCGCATGCGCGAACAAAGCGCATGCGCGGACACAGGAGAACAGCTGGGTGACCTCACGGAGCCGCAGAGGAAGCCCGGCGAGAGGCCCACACCACCAAGGACCCCTCGCACAGCAGGAGAACCTCAGGGCAGCCGCAGGAGGAACAGCAGGGCAGCAGGAAACCAGGAAGACCCGAGAAGCCAAGCAGCCCAGGACACCTGAGCCCAGGCGGAGACAGGGAAGCCCAGCAGCCCCACTCCAAGAGATCCCACGACGGTCCATGGGAGCCCCACAAAGCCCAGCAGAGGAGGATCCACAGGACAAAGATTCAGGTAAGTGCCCGGCACAAACTCCAGCATCTCCCATCAAGTAATCCACCGACAGGAAACAAAACAGGATGTGCTTCTGGTGGTTGGGTCTGATATAGCACCTGGCAGGAGGGGGGGGTGGGGCCTAAAAAGCGTTTCCTTTTTTGTTTCCTGTCTGTGGAATACCTCATGAGTGATGACTGGGTCGAGGACGAGGGACGTAGAGGTAATACTAAGTAAGTAGGATGTATATTGAGCTTGACCACTACACTTTTTGTTACTCCTTGTTTGCTGGCTAAATACTGTTATTTCCCTAAAACCACAAACGTACATTTTTCTCATCTACTTCTGGGTCACGGGAAACAGAGAAATACAAGCCCCTCTAAAAAAAATCTAGCTTTCATTGCCACTTCCGGGAACACAGACCAGAATATGCATGTGGCACTGTCAGAAAAGCTGGAACCAACTGCACCTCCGCTACTCTCGCCTTTGAATTTGTGTGCCCTGCCGCCCAGCCAGGGAGCCCTCAACTCTAAAGGCAATATAATTTAAGTAGTTGATTCTCTTTCCACACCTCACTGCACTATTTAGAACAGTTGCCCTCAACTCTCCTATGATGCGCAGGAGCCTTTGACTGCATTGCCATTCCACACAGGTTTCCCAACATCGATGGCCGAAATAAACACACACATGCAGTGCACCGAATATAGTTATGGCTGACACTTTTTCTCACCTTGCTTATATTTTAATTCAACAGTTTTAAATGTAACTCACATCTCACTTTTTATCGTGGTGCTTTGTGCGATTAGCACTGCTTTTTCCCCCCTGTTTTAAGGCCCTCGCTCACACATATATATATATATTTTTAGTATTTAATGTACACATCTTTACTGTGGTGTCAGTTTTATGATTTAGTTCTACATCTGCACTGAGCTTCTAATAGCACAATGCTCTTTTCGCATTAACATTTTCAAACATTTGTATTAACTCCAGTGACGACACACACACTTATTTGGCTCTTTTCCATGCTGATAATTTCTAAGCGCAATGTTTTATCTGCACCAGTAGTTTCACACATATGGGCTTTTGTAGTGACCGCACTCAATTCGGTTGTTCATGTTGCATGGTAGCATTCTTTTATTAATTATCTTTTCTGTTTCTATTTTCGTATTTTGCTTCTGTACAGGCTGAGATACCACTGTGAGCACTCTTATCGCATGGGTTTAACACGCCTTTCCATGGTTACATATCTGGTTTTCCTATTTACTTTTATAGAGTCCCTTTGACCTTCCTTTATATTACCCTCTGTAACCAGTGTTTTTTTTAATTTTCGTTTATTTGGTTAACACATTTATTTATTAGCTGTCTCATGCAGATGATGTGATACCGCCTTAAATCTGGTTTATTCTTTTACAATAAATTCTTACTTTACTACAACTTTAAGGCTTAATTAACTTTGCGTATCATTTGATCCCATATCATTTTTAGAAACTGTATTCACTATATAAGTATTGTGATTATTTGTCTCTCCAATCCTTGAAGTAAATAACAATGCTTGTTTTTATTGGATTTTAAATACCTCTGTGTCATGTCTCAGGAAGCCAACCTTAGTGCATTAATGAATACACTCTGTCTTGGTGTGAAAACCTACTATCCTCTGTCAGCGCAGTTAACTACCTTCTTGGAATTTGTGTCAGCCCTGCAGAGGAAAATAGCATGCTACAACACATGCTTTTACATCACGTTCCATTACAACACGGTTGTTACAACGACCGAGTCGTTAGAAAGAGATACCTTTACAACGCATGTCATTAGATCGACTTGCACTGGATGACGCTCCAACATTAGGAATGGTATAATTTACTATTCCAACTTCACCCTGCTTAACAGTAGGGAAGGTGTTGGAATAGTAAATCATACTATTCCTTAGGTTGGAGCGCCATCTAGAGCAGGTCGATCTAATAACTTGCGTTGTAAAGGTATTTCTTTCTAACAGCGCGGTCGTTGTACTGGAATGCAATGTAACAACTGCGTTGCAAAGGTTGTTTCCTCTGCAGAGCTGCATCTCTTTCACAGCTCTCTGCAGTATCTATGATAACTCCAGTGCAAGGTGCCTCTAGCCTGAATTCAATACGGACGCTGTTGATATAATGAAACACAGGTCTTATTTCATTCTGCAAGAGATGCAGAAAAACAACTTTACTTAGTCTGGGAAAAAGACTCATCTCTTACGAGCACAAAACAAAGTAAGAACATCACGTTCTAGTATGTGTCCCTGAAACTAACAGTGCAGACTACAGAACAGCAATGCCTAACTATAATACATGTGTGCTTGCAATTTTGTCATGTTAGTGAATTATAGGATTAAAACACCATCTCAGAAAGATGCTAAGTTAAAAAGGAAAACTAAAATAGAAACAAAATGCAATCCCTGTAACACATGTTGTCTCAAACATAATACATAACCTTGCTTAGAGAATATGGGCTTTAGGTAAGCCCACTTCAGTTATTCATCAGACAGAGTATCATTCGCATATTAAGTGACCCCTTCAGAACAGCATGCATATAATTGGGCAGTGGACCAGCGCTCTCCAGTATTGGCTTTGTTACCATTGTTTGGCTCTGCCTAGTAGACAACTACTAATCTTTAAGATGCCAGGTAGTCTCAGTATGAGGATTTTGTCTTCCTACACTGTGTTCCTCTGCTTCCAGCCAGAGAAGTCTAACCGTAGGAAATATTTCCTTTAGTTCATCCCCCAGCAGCTCACCTGCCAATACAAATTAGTGCTAATTGAGTATTGAGAAGGTCAGTATTTCCGCTGTGATTGCTACTGGACCAGAACTTTCTTATGCATAGTACCAGTCTTTAATTCTGCAAGCTTCAAAGCCATGTCAACATCTTGAAACTGTATTCTGTATACTCTGTTTTTTAACTATTCCAAGATGGCAGGCAATTTCGAAGCTTTATTATTTTTTATTGAAGCACATGCCCTCCACATTTAGTTGCCATATTTTTTATTTTGTTTTACTTTCCTTCTTAATTTTAGCAGATGCTTCCACTACAAAAAAACCCATTTTTTAAAAAAAAGGCAAGTGGGCTTTTTTTTATGCCAAAACTCTTCCCCGCAAAACTCCAAAAATATCAGACTCACATGATCTGCAATGCTGGTCCAAGTGTGGCTTATTGGCGATCAGATAACATCAGTGAACATTCAGGCTTCAGTATAGCTTATTTCATAAGCTGTGAATTACACTATGGACCGATGCATCAGATACTCAACCGGTGTCTCCTATGTAACCCTCTGTCCTAACTCTGCACCTTTAAGTGAACCATGAACCAATGTGTGAGCAGTGTGCTTGCATGAGTGCAGGGTAGCCATCAGTGGCGGCTGCCAGGAGGGACAAGTGATGGGGCAATGATAAATACATTTAAATTAAAACTTTTCTGCTGCATCGGTGCATGCAGCTCTTCTCCTGATCACAGGCTCCCAGACTCCATTGCGCCAATCCTGACACTGTTCTCATGCTGATAATATGATTACATAGCATGAGAGGACCGTCAGGTTTGGGTGGAGTGTGCTGATTATATGCTCCAAGACGGACTGGAAGCCTGTTCCAGCTTCTCTCCATGCACCAGCCTGGACACATCTAAGTGCACATGACGGTTTGGCCATCCTAAGACAGCCAGACAAACCGCCATGCACACTTACAGTGCCCACCACTGCAAGTGCCCTCCACGATTGCCTTGCCCTCACCCCCAAAACTCAGCTGAGCTCAAGCTCCTGTCATGAAAAATAAAATGGTAATAAAACTGCTCTATTATCATTTTATTTTACATGATGTTATGCTGCTGTGGCAGTGGGGCGATGCTCCTCCGCCATAACGGAGGAGCCACCACTAGTAACCACTATGTGAGTGCATTGTGATGGATGTGCAGGGGCATAGCTTGGTCTAAAAGATTAGGGGGGGGGGAGTTTTGGGTATTCTAAAAGCCATGTTGGCATATTCTCTTAAAAGACAGAGTAAGAGAAGAAGTGCATCAGGGAAGTTTAAGGGGAAGCAGAAGGGAGTGGAGTGCAGATTTTAAAAGACACTTAAAACACAATATTTTGTAAAATAACACAAAAATATTTAGGACCTTCAAAACAGAGACAGAGGCTAAAACTTCCAGGTGAACTACGGACAGACTCCTCACCACACCAGACTGAAAACAGCTGCACCCAACTATTTGCAAGGTAATAGATTTTATTTGGGGGGATAACACCCCAAACATCCCTCCCCTGAAGCGACGCCGCTGACAATGTGCCTGTGTGAATGCATGATTAACATTGCATTTTGTGATTGCATCATAAGAGGTTTACAGGTTGAAAGTCGTGCCTGTGTGAGTGCAGCAATGTGAATGTGGGATCTCTGCATGTTATGCGTTTGTGTGCATGCAATTTACAAGGAATACACCTGATGGCTTTGATAATGCCTTTTAAGGTTATGGCTTTGACTTGCAGAAATGCAATACATGAAGTGGGAAAACAATAGACTATGCATGTGAATTGTAGAGAGTTTTGAAATGGCAGGTTCAGACTCTCTCTAAGTAGCTTGAGGAGTGTCGAGGCAGCTGACAGCCTGAAAAGTCACCCAAGCAACACAAGCACAGTTACTTTGCTTCCATTAGGGCACACGGCAACCTTGCTTGGCCACTGTGTGGCAGCATATATTGGCCACTCCCACGTGCTTAACGAAACTTGAGGGGGCCCCCCTGCAAAATACATGAAGGGGCCCCACTCCGGATTTAATCCTGAGCGCTCAAGCCAGAGTACTGTGTTGAGGGGCCCCCTGCAGCTCATGCCCCCGCACCGCGGGAGCTGCGGGGGCCTGACTTATGCCACTGGCCACTACCATATGGGTGAACCATGAGGAGCTGAAGAGGCTAAGTTCCAGGAGCAAGCCAGGATGCCTGGAATAATTGGCAGATTTCAGGGGGCAAGACTACAGAGTTTTTTTCTCTCCAAAGCCTCCTACAGGTAAATAGCCCTCCAAGGTGGAATGAAGGACTAAATATGATGGTCTTATTCCCACCACAGTGGCTGAGATCTTTCTTATAACATAGTATCAGGGGGCGGCCTTAAGAAAACAATGGCACGACTTTTGATAACCCACGTCAAGCAATGTGTCTAATATAGAGACTGTTGGACTGCACGTTTCCATATTACATACATTGCACTGATTCAAGTTCAGCCTTGCACCAGCTTTTCCGGGTTCCACGCATTTATTTGCTACAATGATATTCCAAAACTCTGCACGGCCTGACAAGTGCAAAAACAACATTTGCGCTGAAAGACTCATAGCAAAGTTATATTTTACACGGGTCTGTCAGTACAAATATTCGTGGAAATGTTGGTGCAATTTAAATAAACGTTGCACTGGCGATAATCCGATTTGTGCAATCGGGTCCCCGCTACTTAACTGCCCAGCGGTCACCGCGCTGCCTAGATATTGTACCCTTAGCACTCCTCTGCGAAATGTCTGTAAACTAAAAAGGCAAAAGATAGTTGCTGGGGAGGGGAGCGTAATGTGCTGTGTAGAATAAATGGTTGTTGAATGTGAGCAAATCAGTCCAAGAACAATGTGATGTCAAAAGAAAACAACAAATGAAAGAAAAAAACTCAACTGATAAACTATCAGGTGAAAACAAAAGATAAATGATGTCAACAAAGGCTCGCGAGGCGCGCCACCAGGAACTATTTACATGTCACAAACTAGCCCAAAAGGCCTCGATTGCCTGCGTCAATAGATGACATGCTGTTTCACTGAAATCCTAGATACCGGCCTAAGGCGGCGCAGAGGTAATGCCTGATTTGGGAAACCTAGGAGAGCAGCATTATGAGGGAGAATTTAACATCGTTGCCCTGTTTTACAAGCTTTTCGAAACAGTATGGGGTTTTCCTCTTGTAAAGTGTGAATATAAAATACGCAGTATGAACAGCCCTCAGCACCAGGCGATGAAAAGGCGCTATTCACAAGCAGCACGTCCCTACTCCACTTCTCACCTACACCAACGTATTTACAGCTGGTTCATTATGTTCCCTGTTTTGATTAACACAGTGAAATTTGTTCGAACGTAAGTTAACAAAACCATTCTGAAACAGTTTATTTTGTATAATTAGAGACTTTTAAGTGAAATTGCAACACCTACTGAAAATGTATATTTCTCGACTGGGGGAGAGATTTAAGAATGTAAAGTTAAAGCTCAGGGACTTTTTAATGCTCTCCCTGGCTTTCCACAGTCACTTGTTGTTAGCAGTTTTCATGCATGACAGTTTTCATTGTCTTGGGGTGGGTGGTGGTCACCGGGGCAACAAGACAAGACCACCAAAGTTGGCAGACTCAAGACGAAACAAGGGTTAGCATATGCTGGGATGCAGAGTAGATTCTGCATAGGCAAGTATGACAGGATTCTGGATACACGTAAAAGCCTTTACAGCCACAGACTAGTAACTGCTGTAGCATTAAACTCAAAGCACGAACCGGAAGTTGGAACTGTTGCTGATGTCTAGTTAGGATCGTAAGACAAACCACAGCTTCTGAGCAAATGTTGGCATTATAGCCTTTCAAAATCGGCTCGTGTGGCTTAGATAAAATAAAGCCAATGGGAAAATGTTGACCAGACACGACATGAAACTTGAATTTTAGATCACTCCCAAATGCTACGGAAAACAGTTCACTTAAAACAAGGTGACAATGAAGGATTTTGGCTCCTGCATGGATGTGATTTGGCAAACACAGTTTGTTTTGTAAGTAAGGATTTCAGCGACAACGTAACTAACTTTTGTTTCTGTTGTCGAAGTGAGTAACCGCAACAACAAAGCATCTGGTGCCAGTCTGTAACAGTTAGACAAGTAGTAGTCTGGTGGGTTTTTAATCAGAACATTTGATGTTAGGTACTGGTACTATACCAGTGGCGGAGTTTTAACTAATGCAACAATTATCAGGAGGGATGGTAACTGACTCAGGGCACTTATCAATGTAGCAGATAAGGGTTTTATTTAGCACAATACAAAAAAACAACTCTGCATTATTTTGCGGTGGCCATAATCTGGGATTAGTGGTGATCTGCAGGAAAGAAAAGAAAACCTAATTGTAATCTTTGCTAATGGAAGAACTCTTGTTTTGCAGGTAAACGGTTCAGTATCAGTTCAGTTGTCATCAAGTCAGATTGTACCATGGCAATATGTATCAAGTAAGATAATAGTATGGATTCAGAGGGCCCATGAGCACATCAATAGAAAGTTCCAAGGACAGGAAGCATTGGCAAAGTCAAAAGTCTCATCTTTGGGACCTAGTGCCTTTGCCAATGCTTTTTGGCAATCCTCAACAGAATTGGTAAAACGCACAATGGTTTTGCTGATGCAGGCGTGTGCCTACAGAATAACATGGAAGTCATTTTGTTTGACTTTTTATTGACCAATTGAAGTGGTCATGGAATGCTTAGAAAGGGCATTAACAATTAAAAAAATACAGTTTAAGTGTCACATAAAAATTCCAGGTGTAATCCGAAATGTGCCAGGAAGGAGACAGAGAATGCAGCTAATTTCATTTGAAAATAAATCGTCTGTTATTGTGAGAAGTTGGGCTTCAGCATTTATATATATATATATATATATATATATATATATATATATATATATATATATATATATATATATATATATATATATATATATATATATATTCACTGAAAAAACCATAAGTTTAAGCAACGTTATAGTTAGAAATTAGCATTTTAAAAACCTTAGAAATGCACTGAAAAGACCACAGGTTTCATGGACGTTATAGTTAGTTGTACATTTACTTATACACAACCAGAGAAATAAGTCTGTTATAGTTAGTTGAGCTAACTATAACTCGCACCCCCGCAATACACTGCAGATCATGTCACATATTACATCACTCATGACATGGTCAGTAACATCACTGATGACATCACTGATGACATCTCAAATGACATCTCTGATGACATCACTGATGACATCATCCAGTGACTGTGTTTTTCTGTAAAGTTTAAATATGTTATATATATATATATATATATGCCAAGGTGTATTGAAGAATGAGTGGGTGTATGAGTATCTGTATGGATGATTTAGTAGGTGTGTGACTGACTGTATAAGTGAGTGATTAAACATGCCTTACCGATTGCATGGGTTTGTGACTAAACTGTGTGAATGACTGTATCAGTCTGTCAGTTAGTGTGTAAGCGGCTGCATGGGTTAGTGAGTAGCTACATGACTGCCTATATGGGTTATTAATTGGTTGTCTGTGTATCTGTATGGGTGCCTAAGTGTCTGTGTGAGTGGGTAGGGGGTGTGACTCCATGCATAGATATTCGAGTGGGTGATTCACTGGGTGTATGGGTTCACCAGTGTGTCTGTTAAGGGCTGTATGGGTGGATGAGTGTATGTGTAGGTGTGTTGTTGAGTGAATGGTTGTCTCAGTGGTACATGTGTGAGTAACTACATATATGAATGGGAGTTTATGTGAGTATTGGACTATATAAATGGCTATATGTAAGAGTGAGTGATTTTGAGAGTGGCTGTATGGATGAGTGTGTGCATGTGTCAGTGATTGTATGAGAGTAAGTATGTGTTAGTATCCGTATTAATAAATTAGGTTGTGTGTGTATAACTGTGGGGGTGAGTAAATGGGAGTGTAATTGATTCTTTGCATGACTGACTAAGTGTGTGAGTAACTCTAGGGGTGATTGGCGGTGTGTGAGTGTCTGTATAGGTGTATGAGAACATATGATAGTGCTGTATTGGTAAGTGACTGCATGTATGAGTGACTGAATGGCTAAATAAGTGGAAGTGTGTGCCGTCTTAGGAATCAGTGAGTGTTTATGTAGTAACTGATATTGGTGTGTATATGGTATCGGGAATGGCAGGCTATATTTTAGAGTGGATGTATCACAGGTTATATTATATTTATATTAGGGTGTGAGGAGGTGCATCATATTATCATGTGGATGATGTCATCAGTGATGTCATTTGAGATAATATCAGTGATGTCATTAGTGATGTCACTGACCATGTCTCCCGACTGGATCCTCTCCGGTTTTGGATCATAACCACCCCTAGTGCTCTTCCCCGACCACACACCTGATAGAGAAGTAATCCGACACCGAATCTCTGAAAATTCGACTCCGTCCGAAGACCCTTCTTATCCCGACCCTGGGAGCCTTATGACCACTAACCTGCTGATCCTAGAGCTCGTTTTATAATAGACTGGTAGAGCACCCCATTCAGAAGAAGGACCTATATACAGCCTAATCACTGAGACTACGCTCACCATATCCCACCAGGACTCCCAAATGTACTATTGACTGTGGAAGCTTGAACGCCTAGAATCGAGAACCGTGAAAATCTTCGCCCATCCTCCGAGGGAATCCTTGACTCATTTGACGCAGGAAACCCACTTCCATGCTGACTAAACCTCCACCAGGCCCCCTATTCTTAGAGTGAAAAGTGTGCATTTGTCCCCGCCCCCTGGTCCTCCTCGCCCTGATGAAGATGCAGCCTAAATAGGCCCTGCATCGAAACACGCGTTGGCGTGACCTACATGGATGGCCTCAGTGTAGTCCCTGTCTAACTACCCTGCCCACATTGTCTTGCCTCCATGTTGTAATTTCAGCCCTAGCAGCAACTATATATGTCCTTTGCAGGCCTTATTGCAACTGTATAATTTTATATGTGTGATTGTATTATTATTGTAGTGAGTGAGATTGAGAGTGAATGTATTTTTAGTGGATGACTGTGGTAGTGTGTGGGACCCGAATGAATGCACGTCACTTAACTTCCAGTATGATGTACCCCATGTAAGAGTTTAAATCAATGTATATATATTTCCTTAAAGCACCCATATGGATTTCCTATATAAATTGAAACTCCACTAAGAATCAATACATTTTCATAAAAATACCTATCTTGAGTTTGATTCTGTGTGAAATATTGTCAGCTCTGATATGCATTCCCTGTCACCCTTTTGTTAATTGCAAGGATCTCCTTGTGGGACCTCGAAATCAAACCCTGGCAGGGTAGTTCTTGTTTCTATTCAGTTGTTCTCTCCCCTTTTTCCTGCCAGCATCTTAAATCCCCCTGGGGAACCCCCTCCATTCATGTCATCAGTGATGTCAATGATCACGTCATGAGTGATGTAATATGTGACGTCATCAGCAGTGCATGGTGGGGGCACGAGTTATAGTTAGCTCAAGTAACTATAACAGACAAATTTCTATGGTTTTGCATGAGTAAATGTCCAACTAATTATAACGTCCCTGAAACCTGTGTTTTTTGTAGTGAATTGCTACGTTTTTTAAAAATACTAATTTCTAACTAAAACATTCCTGAAACCTATGTTTTTTTCAGTGAATTTCAAAGGTTTTTTAAATGCTAATTTCTAACTGTAACGTCCCTGAAACCTATGGTTTTTTCGGTGACTTTCAAAGGTTTTTTAAATGTTAATTTCTAACTATAACGTCCCTCACACCTATGTTTTTTTCAGTGGATTTCAAAGTTTTTTTAAATGCTAATTTCTAACTATAACGTCCCTGAAACCTATGTTTTTTTCAGTGAATTTCAAAGGTTTTATAATACTAATCCCTAACTACAATGTCCCTGAAACTTAAAATGCAGAAAGAAGAAACAGAGGTGCAGAAGAAAGCAAGAGAACTACAGAAAGAGGCAGGAGAGTTGCAGAAACAGGCAAGAGAGGTGCAGGAAAAGGGAACAGGGGTGCAGAAAGAGGCAAGAAAAGTACAGAAAGAGGGAAGAAGGGTGCATAAAGATGCAAGAGGGTGCAGAAACAAGCAAGAGAAGTACAGAAAGAAGCAACGGAGGTGCATAAAGAGGCAAGAGGGGGACAAAAAGAGGCAAGAGAAGTACAGAAAGAAGCAACAGATATGCAGAAGGAGGAAAGAGAAGTGCAAAAAGAGGGAGGAGAGTTGCAGAAACAGATAAAAGAGGTGCAGAAACAGATAAAAGAGGTGCAGAAAGAAGCAAGAGCAGTGCAGAAAGAACAAACAGATGTGCAGAAGGAGGCAAGAGGGTACAGAAATCAGCAAGAGAGGTGCAGAAAAAGCAAGAGCAATGCAGAAAGAAACAACAAACGTGCAGAAGGAGACAAGAGGGGTACAGAAAGAGGCAAAAGAAGTGCAGAAACAAGCAAAAGAGATGCAGAAAGAGGAAAGAGGCATGCAGAAAGTAGCAAGAGAGGTACATAAAGAGGCAAGAGAGGTTCACAAAGAGAGAAGAAGGGTAGACAAAGAGGCAAGAGGGATACGTAAATAAGCAAGAGAGGTATAGAAAGAAGCACGAGAAGTACAGAAAAAAGCAACAGAGGTGCAGAAAGAGGCAAGATAACTGCAGAAGGAAACAATAGAGGTACAGAAAGAGGCAATACAAGTGCAGAAAGAGGCAAGAGAGTTGTAGAAACAGGCAAAAGAGGTGCAGAAAGAAGGAACAGGGGTTCAGACAGAGGCAAGAGAGGTACAGAAATAACCAACAGAGATGCAGACAGAGGCAAGTGGGGTGCAGAAAGAGGCAAGAGAAGTCCAGGCAAAAGAGGTACAGAAAGAGGCAAGAGAGGTGCAGAAAGAGGCAACAGAGGAGCGAGAAGAGGCAAGAGAGTTGCACACAGCGGCACAAGAGGTGCAGAAATTAGCAAGAGAGGTGCAAAAAGAAGCAAGAGGGGTGCAAAAAAGCAAGAAAAGTACAGAAAGAAGCAACAGAGGTGCAGAAAGAGGCTAGAGGGATGCAGACAGAGGTAAGAGAGGTACTGAAAAAGGGAAGAGGGGTGCAGAAAAAGGCAAGAGGGTACAGAAATTTGCAAGACATGTGCAGAAAGAAACAAGAGCAGTACCGAAACAACCAAGAGAGGTGCAGAAAGAGGCAAAAGGGGCGCAGAAAGAGGCAAGAGAAGTGCAGAAAGAAGCAACAGAGGTACAGAAAGAGGCAGGAGAAGTGTAGAAAGAGGCAAGAGAGTTGTAGAAACAGGCAAGAGATGTGCAGAAAGAGGGAACATGGTACAGAAAGATGCAAGAGAGGTGCAGAAAGAGGGAAGAGAGGTGTAGAAAGATGGAAGAGAGGCGTAGAAAGAGGGAAGACGGGTACAGAATGAGTCAAGAGGGATATAGAAAGAAGCAAGAGAGGTGCATTAAGAGGGAAGAAGGGTGCAGACAGAAGCAACAGAAGTGCAGAAAGAAGCAACGGAGGTGCAGAAAGAGGCAAGATGGGTGCCGAAAGTGGCAAGAGAGGTGCAGCAAGGGGCAAGAGGGATGCAGAAAGATGCCAGAGAAGTGCAGAAAGAAGCAACAGAGGTGCAGAAGGAGGCAAGACAAATGCAGAAAGAGGCAAGCACGTTGCAGAAACAGACAAAAGAGGTACAGAAAGAGGCAAAAGAAGTGCAGAAAGAAGCAAAAGACTTACAGAAAGAGGCAAGAGAGGTGCAGAAAGAGGCAAGGGAGGTGCAGAAAGAAGCAAGAGAGGTATAGAAAAAGGCAAGAAAAGTGCAGAAAGAGGTAAGAGAGTTACATAAAAAGGCAAATGAGGAGCAGAAAGAGGGAACAGGGGTGCAGATAGAGGCAAGAGGGGTGCAGAAAGAAGCAAGAGAGGTGTAGAAAAAGGCAAGAAAAGTGCAGAAAGAGGTAAGAGAGTTACATAAAAAGGCAAATGAGGAGCAGAAAGAGGGAACAGGGGTGCAGATAGAGGCAAGAGAGGTGCAGAAAGACCCAACAGATGGGCAGAAAGAGGCAAGAGGGGTGTAGAAATGTGCAAGAGAGTAGCAGACAGACGCAAGAGAAGTGCAGAAAGATGCAACAGAGGTGCAGGAAGAGGGGTGCAGAAAGAGGCAAGAGAAATACAGAAGGAACCAACAGAGGTACCGAAAAAGGCAAGAAAAGTACAGAAAGAGGCAGGAGAGTTACAGAAACAGGCAAAAGAGGTGCAGAAAGAGGGAACAGGGGTGCAGACAGAGGCAAGAGGGGTGCAGAAATATGCAAGAGAGTAGCAGACAGATGGAAGAGCAGTGCAGAAAGAACCAACAGAGGTGCAGAAAGAGGCAAGAGGTGTACAGAAAGAGACAAGAGAAGTTCAGAAAAATGCAAATGAGGTGCAGAAAGAGGCAAGAGGGGTGCAGAAACAGGCAAGAGAGTTGCAGAAACAGGCATGCAAGGTCCAGAAAGAAGGAAGAGCAGTGCAGAAAGAAGCAACAGAGGTGTAGAAACAGAGAAGAGGGGTGCAGAAAGAGGCAAGAGAAGGGCAGAAAGAAGCAACAGAGGTGACAAAGGAGGCAAGAGAACTGCAGAAAGAGGCAAGAGAGTTGTAGAAACAGGCAAAAGAGGTGCAGAAAAAGCAAGAGCAGTGCAGAAAGAACCAACAGAGGTGCAGAAAGAGGCAAAAGAAGTGTAGAAAGAGGCAAAAGAGGTGCAGAAACATGTAGGAAAGGTGCAGAAACTGGGAACAGGGGAGCAGAAAGAGGCAAGAGAGGTACAGAAAGAGGGAAGCAGGGTGCTGAAAGAGGCAAGAGGAGAACAGGAAGAAGCAAGTTAGGTGCAGAAAGAGGCAACAGAGGTGCAGAAAGAGGCAAGAGTGGTGTGCACACCATTAGTACCAATTTAATACCCACTTTTACCAATAACTAACAGGTGACCATTCTAGGTTTGCAAAGGGCCTTCCAACACGCTGTAACACTTGTCGCTGCATTTTTGGTAGTATTTGAGCAGTTTGAGCTATAAACAAAGTTTTAATTGTTCAAATCTGCAGATTATGCAGCAGATGATGGATTATGTGGCAAATACGGAAAATGTATAACTGTGTGAAAGTTAGTGCAGCCAAACAGTTGCATAATTCCAGTGGCCCTGCTCCTACCTCTAACTAGGTCCAGAAGTGCTCCTCAGTAGTTCCTTCTTTTTTTTGTCTCATTGAGTTTATAGTTTAGCTTCTATGAAAATGAGGAAGACTAAACCTGAGGTTACCACTCCACACTGACTACCATACCACAAAATTACTCTCCATACACATAATCTCACTCAACATAATTATTCTACACTAAATATCACATACCTTCTATCCACATCAAAGTCTATCCACATAATTTCACTGCACAACATACCATATAATTCCACTACACACAACGTACATCCATTCCACTCCCAAAAACATTAGTAAAAAACATTTATATTTACAATGCCAAAAGCTCTAACTCTTGCAAATGTGAGACCTATTACATTGTAAATGCTTCTTTAACTGGTAATTGCGTTTGCAGAGTGGTGCAGAAAGGGTGCTCGGCCTTCGACCAGTGTTCAGGAATTCTGCCTGCGAAGGACTTACAGGCGATACGAGGAGGGCTTCTTGGCCCCCAAAGTCCCTCAGGAGTAAAGTGGACTTCATTCCCCAACCTGTAGTGTGCCAAGATGCATTTTTGCAGAGTGGTGGAGGTAGGGGGATGTGGTCTCCGAAGACCTCGTAGCAATCCCACTGTGTGGGACTTACTGGCGGTAACAGGAGGGGTAGTCTGCCCCTAAGCACATCTTTGGGGACCAACCACCCCTCCTATTACCGCCAGTCAGTCCCATACAGCAGGATTGCTAAGTTCTCAAAGCAGGCTACACCCCCTGTGCTCACCACTCTGCAAATGCGCCTCCTGGAGCTCTCTTGAATGTGGATTGAAGTCACCTTCGCTTGTAGGGGTCCTTAGAGGCCAACTACCTAACTGATTCCTCCAGTAAGCCCCATACAGTGGGATTGCTGAGAGGTGGTCTGAGGCCATACCCCCTTTCTCCTCCACTCTGCAAAAGCACTTCCTGGTGCGCTCTAGGTTGAGGGTTGAAGTCTCCTTGCTTCTTGAGGGTCCATGGGGGCCAACTAACCCTCCTGTTACCTCCAGTAAGCCCCACCCAGCTGGATTGCTGGGAGGTACTCAGAGGCCACGCCCCCTTTTTACACCGCTCTACAAACATGCCTCCTGGCGCACTGTGGGTTCGGGGATTAAGTTCCCTTGCCTCCTGAGGGTCCCTGGGGGCCAAGTAACCCACCAGGTACCTCCAGTAAGCCCCACACAGCTGGATTGCTGAGAGGAGAGTGGTCTGAGGCTACGCCCCCTTTTTACACAACTCTGCAAAAGCGCCTCCTGGTGCACTGCTGCTTGGGGAATGAAGTCCACTATATTCCTGAGGTCCTCAGGACACAAGAGGACCTCTTCGCCTCACCCGCAATGCGCCAAGTGGCGTGTTTACGGAGTGGTGTAAAAATGGGATTGGCCTTAGACCACCTCTCAGCATTCCCACTGTGTGGGGCTTACTGGAGGTACCTGGTAGGGTAGTTGGCCCGCAATGACCCTCAGGATTCAAGGGGACTTAATCCCTCAACCTAGAACGCGCCAGGAGGCGCGTTTGCAGAGTGGTGCAGGGAGGGGGCGGGGCCTCCGGCGAGATGCCATCTTCTCTTTTATTTATTTTTATAGAAGAGGGCTGTGTGCAGCCAGTAGTGGGAGTACCGGCCGGGCGGTGACGTGGGGAGGGGTAGGGGCAGGGTGGGGGTAAGTAATGTATGGAATATGGACTTTAAAGGTAAGAAAACAGTGCTCCAGTGCTCTGGAGGAACATACTGAGTGAATCTATCGCCCAATATCGAGGGCTGGAAGGGAAAACTGCTCTATGGACCATCACTAGTGCTTTGAAGAGGATGCGTCACTTAATGGGCAGCCATGCAAATGTTTACAAAGAAGTACTGGGCTGTTCCTAAATGCAGTGAGTATAAGGGTCACACCAGTGTTTGGATGTGGTAGGGTCTCAATGGAGTCCTACAGTTGGGCATCCATTTTGTTGGATTTAATGTCCTCACACACCCTTTCAGGTGTCATGCTTCATCATTGGGAATGCTCCTCATTGGGTCAGCGGTGCAATACCCAACGGGCTACACCTCAAAGAGGGGCTCTTTGGCGGAGATCTTCTATCCAACAGCCGTTTGGGTGAAGTGCGGGTGTGGGGCCAGGATGGTGCAGACGTATTAGTGAGTTAAAATGAGGCTAGGAGCACCAGGATCAAGTTTATTTTGGGGGTCCCCTGCTTCAATTAAAAGAAAGGACTAGCCTGTACTCGATGGATTACTATGTTTCCTTCTTCGAGACTTGACTAGTATGTGCAGAAATTGGTCGACATGTTTCTCGCAAGTGTGCAATGACTAGCGATTCATCAGGACCTTTGTAAGAAGTTAATCATTATCAGAAAACTGTCTACATTAAATGATCTACCTAAGTATCAAATGTTCATTTAAGACTGTAAAGTAATCGAAAATGATGTACCTGTGTTGCGCTGTATCTGCCTAATTGGTCAAGTATGTGTGCAACAACAGTACCCGGCGGGTAGTACATCGGGTACACGACCTCTGTAGTTAGGTTCTGGTATCCCGTGTCTCTGTGGTGCGACCTACCCCTCTCCGCCAGGGTAGGTCGCACCACAGAGACACGGGATACCAGAACCTAACTACAGAGGTCGTGTACCCGATGTACTACCCACCGGGTACTGTTGTTGCACACATACTTGAGGTGTCGCCTGTTGGGTATTGCACCGCCTACCCAACGAGGAGCATTACCAATGATGAAGCATGACACCTGAAAGGGTGTGTGAGGACATTAAATCCAACAAAATGGATGCCCAACTGTAGGACTCCATTGAGACCCTACCACATCCAAACAATGGTGTGACCCTTATACTCACTACATTTAGGAACAGCCCATTACTTCTTTGTAAACATTTGCATTGGCTGCCCATTAAGTGATGCATCCTCTTCAAAGCACTAGTGATGGTCCACAGAGCAGTTTTCCCTTCCAGCCCTCGATATTGGGCGATAGATTCACTCAGTATGTTCCTTTGAGGGCGAACACTGAGGCTGGACCTACCACTCTACACGAGTGGTGAATTCGCCTATCCCACAAGATACCCCTCCCCCTTGTTGTAAACACAGCCAATACAAAACCTTGAAAGCAGCTGCCGTTGTGGAACGCCTAGGCAGACGGAGAAGTAACCTGGTGGTGCATTTTGAACCACCTGCAGGTGCTTCACCTAGGCTTAGGCAGTCGGAAAAGACAGGACATTCGCGTAGTGAAGACGCAAAGTGATTAAGGCATGAATCACTACTCCTCTTGCCTCCAGAGGCAGGAAGGGAAGAAAGTTTGTGATGATACTGTGCAGCGCAAATAATTGACCTGCTACTGCAGAGATCTGAGCCTTCATAGAGAGGGTATTGTCCAGTTTTACTCCTAAGTTTTTTTACCACTGGAGAAGGGGGTGGTAGGGCTGGCAATGCAGAGGGGCAAAGATCTTCCCACCAGTTGTACACATGACCCAAAAGAGATAATTTCAGTCTTCTCTGCATTGCATTCTAGTTGGCTGATCTCCATCCAAATGAAGACAGCATGCACGCAGTCCGAAAAAGGAGCTGCAATATAAGCAGGCAGACCCTCGGAGGCAAAGAGCAGCTGCATGCCATCGGCATAAGAAATTATTTGACAATTGAACGGCTTGACAACAGATGCCACGGGGGCTATGAAGATATTAATGAGGGTAGGACTAAGTGAACAGCCCTGAGGGACCCCGTTCTTAACTGCCTTGACCTCTGAGGAGAAAGGAACAAGCCAAACTGATTGGCTTTTACCAGTCATAAAATGACTTGCACCAATCCCACACAGAACCCTCCACATCCAAAGTGGAAAGATGGTGCAGGAGGATAGAGTGTGGGATGGTGTCGAAAGTAGCACACAAGTCAAGAAGAATCAAGGCTGCATGTTTTCCTGAATCTAACCATTTGATATGGTCAGAAATTTCCAGCACTGCTGATTCTATGCTATAACAGGGATGAAATCCGGATTGGCTGGGATGTAACAGATTCTCTTCCTCAAGATATTCCAAAAGCTGAGTGTTAACAAGCTTTTCCAGCATTTTTATTGAGGCTGCCAACAAAGAAATTGGCCTTTAGTTGGAGAAAATGCTGGGGACGAATGCAGGTTTCTTGAGCAGAGTGACTACTTTGGCAAGCTTCCAGGCATCGGGCACAACACCGGAGGAAGGAGAAAGATTGAAGATAGGGTTAATCACAGGGTTGATAATGTCCACAGCTTTGGCAAGCAATGTCAGTGGGCACACTACGAGAGGAGAGGTTGATAATGTCCACAGCTTTGGCAAGCAATGTCAGTGGGCACACATCGAGAGGAGACCCAGACTTGTATTTTAAGATGACATTCCCTGACTGTTCCAATGATATAGGACTAAACCGAGTGAAACTATGGCTTAGCTGATCATAATGACCGGCAGGCGGGGAGAGTGCAACCACGGCAGGCAATAGTTTCTGGATATCAGAGATTGTTTAAAAAAAGTAGCTCTGCTCAGCAGTGTTGATCTTCTCAGTAAAGAACGGGTAAAAATGTAAAGTATTTGTGCAATACACACAGAGTAACACAATGATAATACCACAAAAAGACTCCACACAGTTTTTCAGATATAACTTATGCTATTCTGAACAAAACAAGACCATAACGATAAAAATCCAATAAGTATTTCTCAAGTTATCACATTGCATTCATAAGGTAAACACAGTGCTTAAAAACACGTTTGTTTCTTTTAGGTTCTTTACGGTAGTGTTTGTGAAAATCAAACGACTTTCCCAACGTGAGATCACTAAGTGAAATGTTCCTAAACCTTGAATTTATTCAGTTTACAGTCGGTCTCTCAAGAGCAGGTTGTCTGTGTCACACCCAGCCACAACAATATCACAATGGTTGGCTGTAGAGACTTCACGGTCATCATCTCCTTACTAATGCTCTTTCCTGAAGCAGTGAGGGTGATGGTGGGTCTGGCTGGGCTGTCAATGGGGCAGACTAGGCAGTCCAAAGACCAAAAGGAGACTCACTGAGCCCCTTACCTCAGAGCTGCAGCCGTCCGCATGAACCGGTAATCTTGCTCCCGTGGGCATGTTGCTAACGCGTTGATGAGGGCGCATCTCTGGTTGTCAGGGCAACCCAACGAGGTCGTTGTGAGAGGATTTCGTTTGGCACTGCAGCGTCTTCCAAGCTCCCAAGATGCTCGGTCTTGTGAAAGGTACCAGCACTTTGGGAGCTCACTAGAGCTTGCAGGGGGGCATGCATGATGATCTGAATCAGCGCAGAGAGCTGATCAGCATCAGAGACCGTTACAGGTCCACCAGAACAGTGCTGGACCATTGTAGGTTTAAGCGATCAGCTCCAACTGATCTTCGTCAAGTTTGGGTTTGGGCTGCCAGCCTCACAAGTGGCAGAGTACTCATGGAAGGAGTAAGGTGAAGTCTTTATGAGCCTGAGACTTAACAGGGGGCAAGCCAACAAGACCTTGGAGAACACTGGTAGTTCAGCACCACACAGAAAGGTAGCAGGCCAGCACAGCAAGGCAGGTCACAGAGAGGCAGTCCCTCCTGCAACCCAGCACACAGCAAGAAGCAGGCAAACACAGAAAAGCAGTTAGCAGAGTGGCAGTCCCCCAGGCATCACAGCATCCTTCGGCAATGTGCAGATGTAGAGCCAGCAGTGTCTGTTTTCAAGTCCAACGTAGTGTCTGATTAGATGGGGGTCAGAGACCCAGTACTTATAACCAAAAGTGCTTTGATGTTGGGGGGCTAACTTCAAAGGAACTCTCTGAAGCGCATTGGTCCTCTTTCAGCCCAGTCCTGTCTGCCAGCCTAGCTTTGGGGGTTAAATCAGTCCTTTGTGTGGAGACACAACACTACCTATTCAAGTGTAGTGTTGTCTCTTCTCCTCCCCCATGCCCAGGATGACCCATAAGTATGTAGATGAATATAGATGCAGTTGAGTGTCCTGTGTTGTGGCTGTCTAGAGGGAACACACAAATGTAGCAGTCACCCAACTCAGCCCTGTATTGGAGACAGGCTGTCAGGCAAGCGGAGCAGTAAGGGTAGAGAAATGTCCACTTTCAAAAGGTCGCATTTCTAAAATAGTAAAGTTAAATCCAACCTCACCTAAGTAGGATTTATCAATCCCATTCCAAACATATGAAACATAAAAAAGCTCCTCTTCTCTGATAAGGAATGACAGCGTAAAAGATGATTAAGGAATCCCCAATGCTACCTTATGAGAGGGGTAGGCCTCACAGTAGTGAAAAATAAAAAAAGGCTGTTTGTCAGTACCAGGACATGTAAAACATACAGATACATGTCCTACTTTTTACTTACATAGCACCCTGCCCTTAGGGCAACCTAGGTCCTACACTAGGGGTGACTAATATGTGATAAAAGGGGAGTTTGGGACTTGGCAAGTATTTGGAAATGCCAAGTTGAAGTGGCAGTACACTGCACACCCAGGTCCTGCAAAGGCAGGCCTGAGACAGGTTTGAAAGGCTACTTTTGTGGGTGCCACAACCAGTACTGCAGCCCACTAGTAGCATCTTACTTACAGGACCTGTGTATATGGTGTACCACTTTACAAGAGACTTTACATGTCAATCAGGTGTATACTAATAATAAACATGTTTAGGGGATAAGCATTTACACTTTAGCACTGGTTAGTAGGGGTAAAGAGTTCAGAGTCCTAAAACCACCAAAAAGAGAATCAGCAACACAGGAGGTCAAAGGCAAAAAGTCTTGGGGAAACGCATGTGGCCATGCCAAATCTACTATTAAATCAATGTAAAGTGTACTTCTGCTCAACACCTCGTTACAGAAAGATGCAGGTATACACTTCTGTATCAGCACACTACTGGTGGCCCTGTCATGGAGTCTGATATCACCTTTTAGGACTCTCTGAAACATTTTGACTGTATTAATATTGTGGATATTTCCGAGCACCCCCATAATTTTTGCATGGGACTGTAGCACATTCAACTGGCAAAAACAATATTTATTTACGGACTTGGTTTGATAAAATAGTGCTTTCGTGAAACCACTTCAATTAGATTTACTCCATAGTTACAATTTTTTTAGTGATGGATAAATAGGCAACAAATACACACCAGGGGTACTCTCCAAAGCTGTTGATGACCAACAACTGATGCTTCAGCAGCAAATCTCTTGAAATGTAACCCATGACTGCTTAAATACCTAACGCTATTGAGTTGCCTTTGTGTCACAAATCAACACTACACAAACAAATAATGGAAAGTATGGGTGTTGTGTAAGATTCATTGCGAAGATAGAAAAACATAATATAGCGAGATTGTCGTAATAAAAGCTTTTTTTAATTAAAACATATGTTTGTTATTTGTAATAGGCTTACTTCTGCAAGTCTTACCATAAAAATATCTACACCACTTTTATTATTCATTGTGTTTAAGATTTGTGCATAGTTGAACAAGCCTCCATTTAGGAAAGTGTATTCTACTTGCAAAACAGGAAGCGGCCCCAGGGGAGGAAGGACAGGTCAGTCGTCAGATCCATTAACACTGTCCTGATGGCCTTAATCGAGACAAATCAAAATTTTAGACAATAGAATCTACAACCGTTAATTTAAATAACTTATAACCACCCTTTATCCCACTTGGTCCACTACACACCATTCTGGAAATCCGCCATATAAGATAAGCGGTGTGAAATATGAGCTTGTGGTGATTCATAAGAGTGTAGATATGCATGAAAAAGTCAAAATGAATGAATGTGCTGATGTATGAGAGTGTGAGAAAGTGGGCATGTATTGCAGAGTGGTAATGAACGAGGGCATGAAAAAATCTTCGTGAATGAATGGGCTGATGTATCAGAGTGTGAGAAAGGGGCCATGTATAGCAAAGTGGTAAAGAATGTCAGCATGAAAAATCCTTCATGAATGAATGTGGTGATGTATGAGTGTGAGAATGCAGCCATTTACAGCAAAGTGGTAATGAATGAGAGGGTGTCAAATCAAGCAGGTCCCATCATGCTTAAGAAAGTGGTCTTGCAAGAAGAGTGCACCATTGCCTGAATAGGTAATGATTCATTATTGTGCAATCATATATGAGAGTGATTGTGTTAGAGTGTGGCCATTTACAATAGAGTTGGGGGATTGGGAGGGTAGTAATACACACAGTGACGGCTCCTCTGCTAAGGCAGAGGAGCGGCGCCCCACTGCTCTGCAAGCAGTGTAGAAAGTAAAAGTGAAATGATAATAACTAACATTATTATCGTTTTAGTTTCCCTTCCTGTTCGGGTGCGGGGTGGGCCGGTTTGGCCTGCTCAAGAGGCTCAAACCGTAATGTGCACTTTGCATCTTTCCCTCAAGGCTCCATTACACAGCCTGGTGAGGAACATGCAAAGCCTCCAAGCCCCTGTCTGAGCGCTGATCCACGGAGCTCAGACAAATCACAACGCTACTTATTCTCTACTTCTCCACAGTTCTGGGTATTAACAGTGCTCTTGAGATATCCAGATACTGATCCTAGAAGAAGAATTCCACTATTGCTGTCTATCTTTAGCCCCCCCCCACACAAACACAATTCTTCCTTGATCATTTCCTCCCCTGGCTCCACATATGCCACTGCAGGCACATAGTCATATGGGAGACACTGATTCAACATCCTGGTCAGTGCAGGGGCAACTGTGACTTTTCTCTGTTTTGATCAATCTTTTCCTTAAAGCCTTTACCTTCAGGACATCCCTTCAAGTCATAGTGGACTAACTTCTCTCTGTCTTCTTGCTATCCATGCTTGGCAGATAGGTTCTTAATTCTAAAGAGCCTTAAAAAGGCTCTTTCCCTGGTATATTTCAATCAGTGTTTAGCTTTGCTTCTTTATCTGAAAATCTTGGCCTTTTGTGCTCAGGGAATTTGCTGCTTTGCAGCATGCTTTCTGTGCACCAATCAGATGGCCTCTTTTCCTCAATACATTTAGGGGCACTTGGAAGTATGCAGAATTAGAAAGACTGACAGGGAAATAAAAGAGAGTAGGAAAGTGTGGAGAGAAGGGAGAGAGCATGGTGATCATGAGAGAATTTGCTGTATTTTACATACCAAATAATGAATTCAGATCACATGGGAAATCTGTTGAAAATTCTCGCTTTGAAGAATAAGAGAGATTATGTCAGAGGGCATTGGTATGTGCTAATGTAACCGAATTTATATCTCTGTTTAGTAGAATTACTGTGCCCAGTTATCATGACCCCTCGGATTCTCCTCTCCTCCACACTCTACTAGGCCAAGCCTCTAAAGCAGCCATTACTGGCAGACGTCTGCAGTGTGTTGAACAGGCTGAAGCAGAATGCTCATGCGTCACTGTGTGTTTTGGATGTAGGAGACGTTAACTTTCGCTACAAAATTGGGGGCATATTATCAAGAAGGGCGTTAAAATTGTCGCCGCTTTAGCGGCTGGAAACTGCCACTTAAGCGGCGATATTGGGATGGGATTGATATTATGCCCTTGAGAATTCCCATAGAAGCCCATGTTCACACCTGAACATGGGCTTCTAAGGGAATTCACAAGGGCATATTATCAAGCCCATTATCGCTGTTTAGTGGCAGATTCCTGCCACTAAAGCAGCAATCATTTTAACGCTGTTTCTTGATAATATGCCCCCAAGTTACATGTTGTTTAGCATCTTGTGTGAGCAGCAGACCTGCATCTTCCCTTGAAAGTGCACTACTGCTTATAAGGCCACTTTCAGTCATTGCAGTGGCTGAACATTAAGTTAAAATAAATTCTAGATTATTAAAGTGAATCGTTGTTAAATGCCTCTAGCAGTGGCAGTTGCGATGATAGCTATCTTGTTACTGGTTGGTGGGAGTTCACATAATATCACCCAGTTCCCTCTTTTGTAGATCCATCTCAGGGAATCTAGTGCCCAGTTGAACCATCTAAGGATACCACTGTGGTTCATCTTGTCTCTTTTTTGGACTGTAAAATAAAGCGGTCTGAATTATTTATCTTCTCTCCCTTAGAGGTCGCCCACTAGCATATCAATCCATGAAACAAAATCAGCATGGTGTTCGTCTTCACAAGTGAATAGTACCATGTGTCTACAACCCTTCTTCGCCGGCATAACTGAAATCCTACACATCCACCTCCCCGTCTGACTTCACAACATACATCACCAACCTTGACACTCTAACAAACGTTCCATTAGCCTAATTTCACCAAGATGGGAAGGTATAATGGAACATTACCATGCCAATGGCATGGAGGAATTGCCATGAGCTATTCTCAAGGAGGCAGCAAACAATGATATTTGTGTAACTGGGTACATGGTGCTCTCCATGAAAGACCCTCAATAAAACCACAGATGAGGACACATCTGTAAATCTAATTTTAGGCAACATTGCTCTCATATGCATTCAGCGACATAAGTTAATGTCCCAAGTCATGTTCTGTGCATTTGCTTTATATCTAATTGTAACAATCCAAATTGTGGCTGAAAGCTCACACAAACAAGATGAGCCCATCTTTTTTATTTGCTGTGAGACCACCATGACAACCAAACCATCGGAAATGTAGAACACTGTAGCCAATTTAAAATCCACTGTAGAATATGACACCATTATTTAAAGTTTGGTGTCCATAAAACTGTTGTTTCTCCGACTATATTTAGATACGAGTGAACAACCTTGTTTTTTCTGGTGACCCCTCTGCTGGCTCTAGCAGCATAAACCTTAGACCAATGGCCTTAGGAACATCAGGCACCAGTTTCATGTACATTTTTCCTGTCTTGGACGACCAGGTAAAGCCTGACGGTCTAGTACAAGAAAAAATAAAAATGATCCACAAATCCTGGAAGAAACGTCCCAGGGTGTCATAGTGCATGGAAATGGCAGCCTCTCTGCAAAGCTAGTGCCTTCAGAGGGGCCCTCCTGCCAGGGAAGCAGACAGCTTAAAACAAGGTGGGTGGTCATCCACCAGGTTGGCAGTGGTGATTAGCTCCATCGCCTTGGTGGGGTTCTAGACACCTGCCAAGTGGTAAGTAGGCCTATTAGGGCCTAATTTAGAGTTTGTAGGAGAGGCTAATCCATCACAAACGTGAGGGAGTACCATGTACACCAAATCCTTGGTTCAATGTAGCATTAGTTTTCTGACAGTGGAGCCACCACTGGCTCTTCCGTCAGAAAACTTACTCTGGCAGCTCAACAGAATGGTGGCCGTCAGAGTAAGGGCAACAGACCACCCACCCTATTTAGAGTGGATGGTCTGACTTGCTTTTTTTCTGTATATCACTGCCAGTTAAAACCTGGTAGTCAAGAATCGAAAAAAAAAATATCTCCCACATCTAGGGAGAAAACTCCCATGGTGGGAGGCCTATTAGTTTTTCTTTTTCATAAATTAACCCCCACATTTAGAGTTTGTTTCTCAAAAGCAAAAAATGTCGGTGTGCAGCCATCTAGTCTAGAATAAACTCCCTTTGGGGTATTCTGATAGCATACAATTCACTTACAGACTCATCAACACAAACACACAGGGTTAGTCTATCCAGTTGCCAGAACATTAGCTGGAAAATGTGTACTAAAAATGATTATTTAGTTTATTAGGTTGAAGCAACAAGGATATTAATGTAATTACCCTTATTCATTAAAAATACATTTGATAAAAGTCATAACAAAAATACACAATAAATACATGTAAACATAAGGATTAAAACAAATTTTACAAGAAGATTCTTAGTTAACTCATCACAATTGCATAATTAGTTGTATTGATACATCATTATATGCCACATATCATGCAATACACATTAAATGTCCTGGCAATTTATTTCTATATAGGTAGACCAAAAGCAATACGTTTCGGAGGGTTTTGTACAGGTCCAACCTCCTTCTTCAGGCTTGTTTAAAATGTTTTTTCCCCAAAAGTGTTATCACAAATTATACTGGCTGGACGTCATGAGAAGATTACGCTCAATCATGATTGTGAGTCTCTTCTTACAGCACTTAACCAAGTGTGATACAAGGGCCAATACTTGTAAGAAAGGGGAACAATTCCTCCGATCCCTTACAGTACCTTAGCCTCAATATAGATGTCGAGACTGCGTTTGCCCATTGCAAGTACCGGATAATATTCACAGGGTACAAGGATGGATTTTTCTCGATTAATGTTGTAAGATTAGTGATTTTCTTTCATCAAATTGAGATTTTGGCTTTACTTGCAATATCGGGATTCAAAAATCTCCTGCGCATATGCCGAAAATCATCAATCTGCAGCCATCTAAACATGGCAGTTGGGCACCAATCGTTCACTGCCTTCACAGGAATCCCCAATGGTGGCGGCTCCTGTAAATGTACAGAGATCACCAAAAGGCCAGTGGTGAACTCGAACTAAGATGGTCTCCTGACCCTCAGGGTGGCAGACATAATGTCAGCAGCAATCTTCTCTGTGGTTAGCTAGTGGGACAGAAAAACTCCTCTTGATGGTGTTAGAATATTACGCTTCTTTTTCACTTCCAATGTCGCAGTTTATTCAATGTAAAAACGGAAACCCAACCTTCTACCATTAGCTTTTACTCTTTAAAGAAAATCAAATGGGAATTGTAAGTTTGATGGGCTGTGATCAATCGTTATTCTTCTTTAGGAAATCATGACTGTCAGACTAATAGCTGTGCGGGTTGATACGTAAGAGAGTAAAAAAAGAGAGAACATTTCTTAACGAGGTTTAAATAGCTGTAGATTTATCGTGTATGGGTATTCATACAGATAAACTTGTCAGGTGTTCGAGTGTGACTGTACATTGGTTAAATACATGTGGAAATATCCTACTTTCGGTTTTATTTTCCCACAAAACCTACAACATATATGGATGCATTCAGGTAAATATAATAAAAAATAAAAATGGATAAATAAAGACGGGAAAGTTAAAAAAAAGTACCATAAAACTGGCAGGCCTATTTATAATCAAAGGGATTAACACACATGGAGACGTTGATATATTTTATTTACGTTTATAAAAATGCAAACTCCCTAACTCTCAGCTAAGCAAACACTTTGTTCATTTATCTCTGATTAAACATCCACAGACGATGATACAAATTCATTCTTTCTAGCCTCTTTTTGCCAATTATTCTCAAGGGAGAGAATATCTCTGCTTCTATTGTCTAAGTAGGGACGAGGCAAGTATGTCACCTCATAGGTAGACGTGATAAAGTTTAGGTGTGTGCGTGCGTGTCCATGCAAGCCCAGGGACGTTTGAGTGTATGGGTGTGTATTGTTGTTTTGTATTAAATAGAGAAGTACTCTTTGGGTACGGTTAGGTGGAAGCACAATTTCCTTCAAAAACAATAATCTTATGTCATGAAGAAAGAAGCTCTTCATGTTCAAATATATTTGTTTTGTATTTTACAGATCTATGTTGTTAATAGAATGAAAGGAACCGTAAGCTTTTTAGCAGTAAATGGTTTTGCAGATCTACATAATGGCAAATAGAGACAACTTGTCACAGTTGACATCAGGTTAAAACAAACAGGTAGGAAATAAAACCCTCTGCACACACTCCCCGCAGTTATTTAAATAGAGGGCAATAGGAGGTGATGTTTAATCAGTGGGAAGAGAGAAGAGGGATCTCTTTGTCCACAGATCTAGCAACCTCCTGGTGCCTCCCGAGTTTGGGAGCTTAAACGATATCTTTCTGTTCTGACATGTCAAGGAGCTCCTGCTTGAATTTACTTAACACATCTGGTGTGCGGCCTAATATTTTGTTGATTTACACAGTAGCAGATAAAAGGTACAATCTGTTTATAGTTATTTTAGAGACCTCCCTTTCTCTTTTGTAGGAAACAGACTTTGGGGCATATTCTCAAGAACGACGTTAAAATTATCACCGGTGTAGCTGCAGAAAACTGCAGTTAAAGCGGCGATAATGGGCTTGATATTATTTTCCCTGGAGAATTCAAATAGAGGCCCATGTTCACACCAGATCATGGACTTCTTTTGATATTTTGATATTTGATATTTCCAATCTTTATTTCGGCCATTTGGCCATAAAAGATGAACAGTACACATATACATCACAGATAAATCCGTTCATACAAGAATAAAACCATTGGAATGTATATACAAGAATGCTTTAAAAACTATACATCTGAAATTTTAAGAAGGACCCAACGTCTTTAAAATACGGTTGCGCGTGTACCAAACCTTAATAAAAAATTTTGTTAATGCAAAAACAGTTGGGCCAGAGACATCAGATTTTAAAATCCTATACATTGGTGCATATTCCCTACAGCCCATATTCCTTATCAGTGGGAGGAGCCAGTATTTTCTAGCTGCCTTGTAGGCTGGGCAGAAGAAAGCCACATGTAGGTCGGTTTCCTCCATGGCATCACAGGCCGGACACTGCTTTGTGATGGAGCATGGTGCCCAAGTGCTTGTAAAAGACCGGAAGGGCAGCGTGCCGTATCTCCATTGGAGAAACAGCTTCCTGGCAAGTACAGGGGAGATAGGATCCAATACCTTCTCAAACCTATAAAGGTCCTTGCTTTGCAAAAACACAGAAGATAAGGACCCTTCTGCCTGTATTACTCGGGCCCTAGCTAATTTTTGTTCATGATATGTGTTGGCCAGGGACCTTTTGGAGATGTTTGATACGGCATTCGCCGGATCCGTCCATAAGTCAGGGAACCCTAGTTCCATACAAGTGGCTTGGATGTTTTTGACCCAGGGGATGTGAAGCGCTTTTGGGTGGTTCAGTAATTCGACCAGTTCCGCCCTATATTCTGCAAGATCGTTACTGCTCCACAGCCTACGCCAGAAAGCTATGGGTCTCAGACTTATTTCATCGGCTAGCGGTCGTAGGCCCAAATCAAGCCTCAAGGGGAGGAGCGGAGTACTGGGCGGTAGTGCGGCTATCCGTCTTATGAACTTATTTTCCGTTAGTGACAGACTCCGGCAGGGGATATGACCCCACAATTCTGCCCCGTACATGATCGCTCCCCTAGCCTGGGCCTTATATATCTGGATTAGTGCCCCCAATGGGCGGTATGATGAACCAGTCATCATCCGGGCGATACCCCCAGTTGTTTGTGTGAGCTTGAGGTTTGCCCTAGTCTGATGGGATCCCCAAGACATGGTTTCGTTAAGAGTCACACCAAGATATTCAAAGGTGGATACTCTCTCAAGTCGTACAGCTCCCAGTTGCGGATTTGGCCGCAATTTTTGACTCGGGTTCAAAACCATGAATTTGGTTTTTGTCGCATTGATTTCTAGCCCCCTGTCGGTGCAGAAGGCTACAAAAGAATCAAGGATCCTCTGTATCCCCATTGGGGTTTTGGATAGCAGCAGGGTGTCGTCCGCAAACATAATTGCGGGCACCCTGCTGCCATTCAATTTGGGGGCGTCAATATAATCGGTGGCATTTAGGTGAGCGATTACCCCGTTGACGAAGAGGCAAAACAGGGTCGGTGCCAACACACAACCCTGTCTTACCCCCCGGCCAACGGGGAATCTATCGGTCAGTTCCCCCGAACGCCCACACCTCACTCGGGCATAATTATTGTGATGGAGCCTCTGTAAGATTAATAGGATATCCGGGGGGACGCCCATCTCTGCCAGGACGCTCCAGAGTTTCCCCCTAGGCACCAGATCGAAGGCGGCCCGTAAGTCCACAAAAATTGTGTACAGACTACCGCCCTCGAATTTTGCTGCCCTCCAGTAGATGAGGTTCAATCTGAAAACCTGGTCCACTGTGGATACCCCCCTCCTAAATCCCGCCTGATAGGGGCTAAGGGCACCCACCTCCTCCATCCAATCCTGTAGCCGATTCAGCAAAACCCTACCAAACAGCTTCTGTGCTACGCCTATTAAACTGATGGGTCTGTAGTTGGCTGGGAGCAGAGGCGAGCCCTTTTTGAAGATGGGGACCACCTCCGCCCCCAGCCAAGTACTAGGCTCCCCCTCGTAACCCGGCCTCGTAACCCGGCCAGCCCGCATCAGTTACAGCAAGAGATTCTCCCGGCTCAGAGCTGTATAAAGACTGGAAGTGTGCCTGCCACACCTCTGGAGCAATGTTGGGCTCTAGCACCGATTGTAAGTTCCCCGACCCCCCGCTCACTAACCTCCAAAACAGACGATGGTTTTGGGTCGCTAGTGCCTTGGTGAGTTCTTCCCACTGATTTTCCTCCCATTCGGCCTTAGCGTGGGCAACAAGTTTCTTGTAGGCTCGCCTACTATGTTTTAAGCTATCCCCCCCTAGCCCCTCTTTAATTAGTCTGAGGAGTTCTGCTTTTGCCCTTCTACATGCTAGGTTATACCATGATAGTTTGCCTTGCCGCCCCTCTCTTGGCTTTCGTGAACTGCAGGAGAGGTGGGGGGCCGCAGCTTTTATAAGGTCCTCATGAGCCTTGTACAATTTGGCCTGGGAATCTTTGTTGTTTGCCTCGGTAGCCAAACTCCCCACAGTTTCCAAGATGGGAGTTATCCCATCATAGAGCATGGGGAGTTTGTTCTTGCTTGTAACCAAGTGCTCCCACCTGATCCTTCTCCTGCTATTATCCAGGAGAAGAGGAGGTTTGTTCCCTTCCGCGTTGATCCCGAGAGCTTGGGGGCCAGGATGGATGAGATCAAGCTCAAGCGGATTATGGTCACTATCGGACCTCTCCATCACCCTAAAGTCCTGAACTGTTGGCCACTTCACTATTTGGGCCAGGACATAATCCAGGCGAGACTCCCTTCCCAGTCTATTATAGGTGGTTTTACTGGGTATGTCAGATTTCAATCGCCCGTTGCAGGCTCTAATTCCAAACTTTAGGGTAAGGGCTGTAATTTGTAGTGCTAGTGGGGTCCAAGCCTTCGGAGGGGGGCCTTCCACTGGGGGCACTGCCCATCTGACCTCTTCTTCCGATGAAAACCCCTCCAGAAGACCAGGTAGTGGCTCAAAGTGGGAATTAAAATCCCCTCCTACCACATAGAATGAATCACTCGGTAGTTCAGATATATAATTCGAGAGTTCATCTATGGTCGGTGATTCCTTTGCAATTCCCACTGGCCTAGAATAAATGTTAATTAAAATAAGTTTGACTTGGTTAGGCCAGGATAATGAAACCACAAGAATGTCTTCAGAGTTAGCCAACAGCCGTGTTGCCACACAGCCCAAATGAGATGCAACCCAGGTCGTAAGCCCCCCTGATGGACGACCTTTGCCTTCCCACCTAGCTGGAATGAAAAATGACATGTAGCCTTGGTGACCATAATCCTCTCTGGCCCAGGTTTCCTGGAACATACATACGTCTCCAGTCTCGATGTAATTTGCCCAGTCCGGGTCACCCAGTTTATTGGCCAGTCCAGCAACATTCCAGCAAATTAACCTCAAGTGTTCGGGGGTGTTAGTTGCCGTGCCAGAAGGGTTAAAGGGGATGGTTTCAGACACCGTATCAATCAAGGGTTCTGACACATTACCAACAGTAAGGGCAGGTGGCTCAAGAAGTCTACAGGGGCCGTTGTCCACAGGCACTGGCTCATTCAGTATTCCAGATGCAATGTCAACATTATGGCCGGATGTATCAAAAAGTCCTGTGGTGCCATTATCCGGAATCACTGGGCCCTTTGGTGGTCCAGGAATTTGTCCAACTATCGGGGAAAATGGCTCAGAAAATGTGCAGGAGCCGTTATCCCGGGGCACTGGGTTATATACGGAGAGTCAATCAACCCCATCCAAGCTATTCAAGCAATTAAAACGGTTGAAGTGGAAATAGGGTGTGTCTGGCAATTGAGGATTAGGGCGTTGTGGAAAAACCTTGGGTCTGCGCCTATGTTCCACCCTTATCCATTCATCATGCAATGGAGCATTGTGCATGCGAATTGGAGGGAAGAAAAAGGATACTGGAAGGGTCTGAATGGTAGAATCCAGTGAACGATTAACACCTTCACAAATATACAAGACAGTGCCCGGATCTTTAAAAGTTACCAAAATACAGTCCCCAATTATTGTTTTTCTGGTCCTCCCTAGCCAAGGGACCCTTCTAACCATAATGATCTCATTGTTAAAATGTGATGGTAGGGTTCGGTTCCAATTCAGCCATTTAATCACCTTTTTTTTTAGGGATTGGTAGTCTTCATATTCTCCTGTTCTCAGGTGGGGGGCGCCTGCTAATACCACCGTTAAACTATTAGCTTCTGGCGGAAGATCTGGTCTCCGTGGTCTTGGGACTGGCCGACCAGGGGAAGATGCAAGGGCGCTGCCAGCTTCTTGGTGGCCATCATTAGTCCCTATCTGGGAGCTTTGAGGGGCAGCGACTGTTGGTTGTGAGGGCCTACTGGCTAGAATATTGCGCGGTGCCTCGACTGAAATAGCCATTAGTGGCTGCAAGGGGGGGGCAGTAGATGCGCTCGGAGGGGGGAGTTTGTTGGCACCCTGTGAGGCTCCTGGTTTGGGAGGGTTTCCAACAGGGGGATAAGGTCCCACATTTTTGGATTGCTTACTAACTAAGGTGTTCAAGGTAGTAAGAGATGTCTCTAGTAGAGTAAGCCTAATCTCTACTTTTTTCAGGCTATCGCTAATGGGCTGGAGAAGGGAACGGAATAGGAATTCTATACTCCCCATTGATATGGGCGGGGGATTTATATTGGATGTGTTGGCCACTGGATCACTGTTAATACTAGCTATGTTAGGACTTGGGACCTTAGAGGGGACAACAGTAGGCGCGGTCTCATTATCCTTCCCAAATTGGAGTACGTTAGTATGTTTTTTCCCAAAATCTAAATGAGAAAGTTTAGTTTTCCCCCGCCCCCCCATTGACTTCCTACAGCGTTTGCTAGGTGGAGGCCTATGCAACTCTACCACAACACTTAGTTTTGGCTTACTCTTCTTGTTTATATTCAAAACGGGAGTTTGGGTGACCAGATTCACTGGGGTAGTGCCTGTCATGGGAGGAGTTGTATCTGTAATCTTTGTAGGCTCCATACCGGGGGTGCTTGAAATTTCCCGGAGTAAAAGGGGGAAATCCTCAAGGGGCGGGGGATTTAAGCTATTGGGGGGCGTACCTTCCTCCTGAGAGATAGGATACGGGGTGATTTCTGTCAAGGATCTACTCTTCATGGATTCAATGGAACGCCGTCGCTCCGCCCTACGTCTCTCTAGGGAGTTTTCTTTGGCCCCATCTCCTTTGGCAGATTTAAAATAATTATCCAGCGTCCCTGTGTAGCTGCCCCCCTCCCTTGATGGAGTTTCACATGGTGCCGGCGAGGGCATCACCTTGGACAGAATGGGATGTGCAAGTAAAATGTTAGGGATGTGGCCCAGCCCGGCCTCCTTCGGCCCCGGACGGCCACAGACGGTCCCGCCCTTGTCCCGGGCTTCTCCCGGCGCGCTCCCGCGCGCTCCCGCGCAGCGGTATGCACACGTTATGTTATAACTGTGATTTAGTCCCCAGTCCGTTGGGGGCGGGGCGGTGAGGGAGAGCAGCCCAGGTGGAGCGGGCGCGGCTTCCTGGGACTCCTGGGATATGGAGTCCAGCCCTTTCGCTCGCAGCCCTCAGCCCCTGGTAAACCCCAGCAACCAGCTTTCAAAAAATGACAGGAGCGCCCCCCTGCGATGCGGGACCCGCACAGCGGGTTCCGCGAGGCGTAGAGGTAGAATGTCCAAAGTAACCTCTTTTGGAATTCTCAAGGGCATACTATCAAGCCGATTATCGCCGCTTTGGCGGCAGTTTTCTGCCTCTAAACCGGCGATAATGTTTAACGCCTTTCTTGATAATATGCCCCTTAATACTGTCAAAGGTGATATATTAGATTCGTAATTAGATGTAACATATATAAATCATAAACTATGTTTACACATGTGTAAATTACTCCTTTATTCCATTTAACTTCCATATAATTGTGAATTGTGAAATGTAAAATGTGCATATCTTCTTGCCAGAAATATGGTAAGACTATTTTTTTTATTATCTGCCCATACCCTGGACAGATCCTTCCTTATTACTTTATGCACAGATGAAGACTCGGGGTCTTTCCTTCGCTGTTGGAGTAAAAAAGTCATCCTCCTCTTGCCCTAATGAACTAGGGAAGCCTAAATTATCACGTAAATGATGAACTACTTTAGCCAACTCATTTTCTTGTATACAGTCGTTAAAAGTTCGATGATTACATTATAGGTTGACTTTTACTTGATGGTTCTACTTAGAAAATACAGGAAGAAGTTTAGGTTACTCATACCTCTATGGGAACATGATAAGAAAGTTACGCCATATTGGAAGGTTTAAAAAAAAACAAAAAAAGTTTCAAAACAAAAACGTTTACAGTTATAAAATATAGGTGAATGCTGTACCAATGTCAAGAAAGCTTTTTGCGAGAGAACTGTGACGTGGAAGACTAAAATTCAAACAAAAGAAAACTACTGGTAAATAATCGGAGATTTTTGTAAATTGAGAGTTGTGTAATATATCTAATGCGCACATTGTGCATGCACTGATTTTAGGAAAATGCTCTAGTTTTCAGCATATTTTATATTTTAAATGTATTTTCTCATTATTTAAAGCACAGAAAAAACTTTTCACAATATAGCAAGGACTAGCTATCATGCAGCAGGTTGATCCCATCCATGCAAATGTTTTAAAACTACAATGGACAACCTTCGTGGTTTCTCCAGGATTGTTGAATCTTTGTAGGTTATTTCAAGTGTCCTATGTTCACACCTGGGCTTGTGCTTCAGAAGTCTGCTTGCAGTCTTGCGCCTTATTATGATAGGGATTTGTCTCTTATCATAGTTTCTCTTCTAGTGGTCTGTTGTTTACCCTTCAGGTAGTAAAATCGTGTCTGCTATGCAGGCCACATTGAAGTTGGCGTGTACTTCTAAATGTAACTGGTAGAGTTGTTTTAGAATTGGGGTGATGTCATCAGATTTTAGGCATTGGAAGCCAGACGCATTACAACGTTTAGGGTGCCACTCGGAGGCATCACGGATGTCATTTAAGGGCGGCCAAGGGTCGCAGCTGAGTGCACAGGAATGCCTCATCCCATCCATGGCATTGCCTTTGTGAACCCTAGCTTCACAGGTGGCAAAATCAGTGCCAGGAACACAGGGGCCGCTCATACTTATGGACGTCAGTTGGGGCTCCACTTTCCTTGTTTTCAGGCTTTTTATTTTACACCAATAGTGAATAACATCATATTATTCACTATTAGTGTAATAAAACAAGCATTTGCAATGCAATAGGTCTCGCATTTGTCAGAGTTAGAGCTATTGGCGTTGTTAATGACAATGTCTTTTACCTATGAGTTTTGGTATCAAGTGTAGTGGGTGTATGAACAGAGACACAGCTGCAGCACTGTCTAGAGCACTAAGAATGGAAACTTACCACTGAGAACAGAGACACAGCTGCAACACTGTCTAGAGGACTTAGATTGAGGAATTACCAATGGGACCAGAGAAGCAACTAGCAGCACTGTCTAAAGGACTGAGAATGAGGAATTACTGACAGGACCAAAGAAGCAGCTGCAGCAGTGACTAGAGGACTTAAAATTTGGGAATTACCGACCAGACCAGAGAAGCAGCTTGCAGCACTGTATGAAGGACATAGAACAAGGAATTACTACTGGGAACAGAGAAGCAGCTGCAGCACTGCCTAGAAGAATTAGAATGAGGAATTGCCAATGAGGCAAGAGAAACAAGTAGCAGCACTGTCTAGAGGACTTAGAATGAGGAATTACTGACAGGGCCAGAGAAGCTGCTAGTAACACCGTCTACAGGACTTAGTATGAGGAATTACTGACAGACCATAGAAGCAAGTGAAGCACTGCCAAGAGGACTTCAAATGTGGGAATTGCCAACTGGACCAAAGAAGCAGATGCAGCACTGTCTAGGGGACTTAGAATGAGAAATTACTGATAAAACCAGAAAATCAGCTAGCAGCACTGTCTGGAGGACTAAGAATGAGGAATTACCACTAGGACCAGAGAAGCGGCAGCAGCACTGCCTAGAGGACTAAGAATGGGGAACTACCACTGGGAACAGAAACACAGTTGTGGCCCTACCTAGAAGAATTTGATTGGAGGGATTACAGATGGGGTTAGAAAAGCACCTAGCAGCACTGTCTAGAGGACTTAGAATGATGAATTACCACTGGGACAAGAGAAGCAGCTGCAGCACTGTATGGTGGACATAGAATGGGGAATTACCACTGAGACCAGAGAAGCAGCTGCAACACTGTCTAGAGGACTTAGATTGAGGAATTACCAATGGGACCAGTGAAGCAACTAGCAGCACTGTCGAGAGGGCGTAACATGAGGAATTACTGACAAAACCAGAGAAACAGGAAGTAGCACTGCCTAGAGAACTTAGAATGGGGGAATTACTCAGAGAACCAGAGAAGCAGCTAGCAGCACTGTCTAGAGGACTAAGAACAAGGAATTACTACTGGGAACAGAGAAGCAGCTGCAGCACTGTCTAGAGGAATTAGAATGAGGAATTACCAATGAGGCCAGAGAAACAGGTAGCAGCACCGTCTAGAGGACTTAGAATGAGGAATTACTGACAGGGCCAGAGAAGCTGCTAGTAACACCATCTACAGGACTTAGCATGAGGAATTACTGACAGACCAAAGAAGCAAGTGCAGCACTGCCAAGAGGACTTCAAATGTGGGAATTACCGACGGAACCAGAGAAGCAGATGCAGCACTGTCTAGAGGACTTAGAATGAGGAATTACTGATGAGACCAGAAAAGCAGCTAGCAGCACTGCCTAGAGGACTAAGAATGAGGAATTACTACTGGGACCAGAGAAGCAGCTGCAGCACTGCCTAGAGGACTAAGAATGGGGAATTACCACTGGGAACAGAGACACAGTTGCAGCACTACCTAGAGGATTTAGAATGGAGGGCTTACAGACAGGGCTAGAAAAGCACCTAGCAGCACTGTCTAGAGAACTTAGAATGAGGACTTACCACTGGGACAAGAGAAGCAGCTGCAGCACTGTATGGAGGACATAGAATGAGGAATTACCACTGGGACCAGAGAAGCAGCTGCAGCACTGTCTAGAGGGCTTAGAATGAGGAATTACTGATGAAACCAGAGAAGCAGGAAGCAGCACTGCCTAGAGAACTTAGAAGGGGGGAGTTACTGACAGAACTAGAGAAGCAGCTAGCAGCACTGTCTAGAGGACTACGAACAAGGAATTACTACTGGGAACAGAGAAGCAGCTGCAGCACTGGTTAGAGGAATTAGAATGAGGAATTACCAATGAGGCCAGAGAAACAGGTAGCAGCACTGTCTAGAGGAATTAGAATGAGGAATTATTGATAGGGCCAAAGAAGCTGCTATAACACTGTCTACAGGACTTAGTATGAGGAATTACTGACAGACCAAAGAAATAGCTGCAGCACTGCCTTGAGGACTTAAAATGTGGGAATTACCGACGGCACCAGAGAAGCAGATGCAGCACTGTCTAGAGGACTTAGAATGAGGAATTACTGATGAGACCAGCAAAGTAGCTAGGAGCACTGCCTAGAGGACTAAGAATGAGGAATTGCCACTGGGATCAGAGAAGCAGCTGCAGCACTGCCCTGAGGAATAAGAAAGTGGAAATACCACTGGGGACAGAGGCACAGCTGCAGCACTGTCTAGAGGACTAAGAATGGGGAATTACCACTGGGAACAGAGACACAGTTGAAGCACTACCTAGAGGATTTAGAATGGAGGGCTTACAGATGGGGCTATAGAAGCACCTAGCAGCACTGTCTAGAGGACTCAGAATGAGGAATTACCACTGGGACCAGAGAAGCAGCTAGTAGCACTGTCTAGAGGACTAATAATGAGAAAGTACCACTGGGACCAGAGAATCAGCTGCATCACTGCCTATAGGACATAGTATGGAGGAATTACTGACAAGACCGGAGAAACGGCTAGGAGCATTGACTGGAAGACTTAGAAAGAAGGAGTTACTGACAGGACCAGAGATGATGCTTTTAGTACTATCTGGAGGATTTACAATGGTGAAATTAGAAATTAGACCAGAGAAGGTGCTACAGCACTGGATCCAGATTGACTCAATTTAAATGTCTGTACCCCATCTGTTTTACTTAGAACAGATGTGGAACATGGACTTAAGCAAGAAGGATACGTGTTTGAGGAGACAGACTAATCTGAAGCTGTACAACCCTATACTCTAATTGGATACCAGTTCAGGACGTGCACAACCCTTCACTCTCATTTGATACCAGGTGAAGGGGGAGGGCTGATACGGATGGAAGAAAGGGACAGAGGAGGAAGTGTTAAGCTGCTGCTACAGAGAACTCTGCAGGTAGCAGTAGGCCACCAGGTCCTCCCTCCCCATGTTTACATCTGCAGATGCCAGTTTCTGGACAACCAGGGCCCGGCTGTGACTACCCCAGGGCATTGCTTTACATTTAGGCTGGAGTTACTGCTATGGAAAATTATATTTAAACCCTGTGCCTTCCCCTTTACATGCCCTTTTAATTTGTATCTTCAATGGGCACGCGGCGACCTGGGAGGGATGGTTGAGGAGGGTTGCAGAGACAGGTGAAGGTGCCGTGCTGGCAAAAAAATGCAACTGCAAACAAAAAATAGCCACATAAAATAAACAAGAGAAGATAAGCATGTTATTGTTCAAGCAGCCAGGAAGCCACAAAAAAAGAATTAGTGCTCACAGAGTATCATAAATACCTGAATAAATGAAGAGCACATGTAACAGGAGCAATGTCTGTGAAAGGTTACAAAAGCCCAAAAGGAGGGACTCGTAAGCTTTTTAACCAATCAAAAGCCGGTATTTACGAAGGACAGAAAGAGGAACTAATTGTGGTGCTCCAAGCCTATAATCTAGATACAGCATGCCTCGCAGAGCAGCGCATGCGCTGCCTAGGCTCGAGCTAAAATGGACTACACTTAGTTAGAATATGACCATATCTGACAGCTGAGGTAAGTAAAAAATACTTTAAATGTATGTTATGTGCGTGCTTGTGGGTGAGAGTGTGCTTATGTAAGAGTGTGTGTATGAGTCAATATGTGTGTATGTGTAAGCATGTAACTGTGAGTGAAGGTAAAGGTCAAAAGGCATGGCATGTCACTTCTGCAACCTTTGACATTTTGGAGGAATTGACGTCCATGGGAGGCATGATAGTGTTTTGGGGAAGGTGAAAGTAGGTGGAGTGCATATGATGCACCTTTTTCCAGTTTACAAAATCATTCAGGTTGAGATAACGATCACTGGTGAAACATAAAGATTTGGGAAATGAAGCCAGGCAAGGTTGAAGGATGTCAAACCGTTTTTGAACTGATGGGGGGGATTATTGTTAAATTCAATAGATTGGAGACTTTAAAATACAGCTAAGTGTCATCAGCATTCTGTTGTATGGAAATGTCTTTGTTTTCGATCATTGCAGTCAAGGATTCCATATAGATATTAATTGGTGAGGCGAAACAATTGAGTCCTATGGTATTCGGCAGACAACAGAGTAAGATAAAGTTCTATATAAGTAGTATGTTGCAGATTGCAGTCTCACTATCAGGAAGGATTTAAACTAGTTTGCCTACCATACCCATTCTACAGGAAAGAATGCTCAGGAGTAAAGAGTGGTCCATGGTGTCATACTCTGATGACAGATCCACCCGGCTAGAAGACAGGCTTCACTTTCATCAATGGTTGTGAATATGCCATCTAGAATTTGAAGAATGACTATGATGGTGCTGTGTTTTAACCTAAAAACAAATTTAGCATTCTTTATTAGGTTGTTGTTTGAAATGTGAGTCAGCGGGTAGTTCAAGGCTTCCTCAATAATTTTTCCCTGAAGGGTAGTTTGATGACTTCCTAAACTTTTGAACTTGCCTCACAGTTTGGATACTTGGTTTCTTGAGGAAAGGGATAACTTGGTAAGGCTTGCGGGCAGAAGGTAATATGTCTTCTTCCAGAAAGGTGTCTACAGTTTTGAGTAAGAGATGAGAAATTAGCATGGTCGGGCTACACTTACTAGCTGACATTTATCAATGATTGGTTGAGATGAAGATGTGTTAGAGTATATCTACGTCCATTACTTGGAAGGAAGAGCATTTAGTGACTGTTCTACCTGACTTTATGGATGAGAAGGGTTAACAGAAGAGTTCCATGCATTTCTGGATCGTTTGAATTGTCATCGAGAAGAATTTCTTTACTATATTTATGTTTTTTGAATGGTTTACTGTTTCATTCATATTGTGCTTAAAGGAGTTAGCTTTGATTAGATGGATAAGGGCTTTGTGAATTTCCTTATATTTTTAAGGGCAATAAATGTGCCTCAGATTTGCTCTAGTTTCCTGGTTGTTCTTTTACTTGTATTTAGGTCTCTGGGTTACCATGAAATATGAGGGCAGTTTCTGACGGATTTAAGGATGACACTTTCAGCATTTTTGATTATATTCTTGGACAACCAGACAGAGTAGTCAAAGAAGAAATTGGTAGTATTCTTAATATCAGAAGTCAGATTGATTGCTTCTAAGTTCCTATAAAAGATACTGTATTAATGTATTCTAATGGTGTCTTTTACAAATTTGCAGATGCTTTGATTGACCTCTTTTCTGTCAAGCTAGAGAACAGATGGAGAAGAGTCACTGACACAGAAAGAGCAGAGCAGGGGGATTAGACACGAGTGAGTGAGCTGGCAGAGCGAGAAGCCACTGCACTCGCAGCTCAGCAATCGACCCTTTCCCATCTCTAGATCCCTCGGGGCCAGACTGCAACACTGCTTATCAGTTGCTGAAACCGCTACAACAGGGGTAGCCGTGACATAACTGAAGGAGCTGGACCGCCAGGGACCGCAGCAGCTGCACTAACAGGTGCCAGCCACACAGTGCAGCGATGTTTGGTGCCCCCCAAGCCCAGAGATCCTGGGGGAAGGAGGCCATGCTTGGGGCCTTCAATGTAGCTTTCCAACAGCCTTTCCATGTCGGAAAGGCCCGCATGGAAAGACGGTTGGAAACCGATATCATAATCCCGACTGCGGAAACAACGTCTTTGAGGGAAAATGGTGTGTTTCCGACCGACCAGCGGGTTTTATGAGCCCATCATTAAGCGTCGTTCAGTCCCTTTGACCGTAACCTCCGATTGCATGCATCATAATGCGTCGGTCGGACCGCAGCCATAGATGCAGTTCGGACCTCAACCGACAAGCCTTCGGTTGTGGTCTAAACTGCATCGTAATTAGGCCTTTGAGGTTTATGCTCCAGCAGGACTAACTGTCCTATGATGTCCTGCCAAAATATTTTTTTATTTGAATTATCTCTCTGCCAGTTTACGCTATGTTGGCTTGTGCAATGCTCTTTAGTTGCCCAAATCGAGAAAATGAGTCTTAGCAGTTGTTGGTTAAACTGATGCTCTTTCAGACATTTTGATACGAGTGGGATAAATGGGCTCCAGTTCGCTCAATGAGTTTTAGTGAGAAGATATTTTATTCTATGTACCATTTTATACTTGTTTTAGGAGGGTGTTATGTGTTAGCTGTATCGACTTAATTAAGTGCTATTTATTGGGGTTTCTGTGATATCTATAATTGTACTATCTCAATGAACTGGGTAATGTGCAATATTTCTCTGAGAATTTATTTCCTGGAAATTAAAATAATCTTAATCTGACCTCTTTTCTGGGAGTAGTGTTTAGAGATGCAAAAGGGACTGGTGTGATATTTGGACCAATTAGGAATTATGTGGTCGTCCAGTGAAATGAGGCGGAATTCAAAATTAATGGGTCGAGGATGATTCCTTCAGAATGGGTTGAAGAGATGATATGCTAGAGGAAGTTGCGGCAGGAGCGCATTTTCTTTAGTTTGTCTTCCAGAAGTTTTTATCAACAGTCCATAGGCTGTTAAAATCACTAGTGTACATGTTGTTGGAGTAGAGCAATTCTATTATTATGTGAATTCATCAAAAAGATGGATTAAAGCACCAGGAAACATTAGATAATAAGAGGAAAACATGTGTTGTTGTGACTTGAGTTGATTGTGATTTACAGAGATTCAAAGCAAGAGGAGGTAGGGGCTGTTGTAGAGAAGATATTTCAGGTTCCTTTGTGGAGTATAGCTACTCCACCTTCTTTCTTGTGTATTTGATCTTTGTGGAGGATGGATTACGTCTTGGGGATTAAGATGTCAAAAGACGAATGTGAGGTGAGAGAGCACCAAAACGCTTGGATAAACAGTATGCAGTGAGTGAGGGAGGTTAAGATGTCAGCGATCTTGCACGCCTGAGCTTGGGCCAATCTAGAGTTGATGAAGATGTATTTAAATACTTGAGTGGTGAAATGAGGGGACAGTGAAGTGTTGGCAGTTTCAATATGAATTCTGGGGTAACCGTGAATCTGTTGCCAGGGCTGGTCTGTGGAGTGGGGCATAGGTAACATTGCCTGAGAGTTGTGATGAAAGAGTAGGTTAATCTAGAAAGGGCATATTGAGTTGATGATTTGTCAAAGTTGAGAGATCCAGTTGAGAGCAATAGAGAGGACTGAGCTTAGTATTGTATTGTATTATATAGTAATTGCATTTATATAGCGCTTACTACTGCTTTTTCGGAGAGTAGCACGCTACTCAGGGACCCAAAGAGGATTAGTGTTGAATTAGTATAATGAAGCATGCAAGTACATATTAAGTGGTGGATAGGTTAGTAAGTTATTTGTATTTGGAATGATGGCAAAAGGATAGAGGGTGAAAAAAGGTTTGTATTTATATAGTGCTTGATACCCCTGATGGGGTGTTAAAGCACGCTACTCTGGAAGCCCATAAAGGATTAGTGGTGAATTAATATGGTGAAATATGAAAGTAATTTCAGTGGTGGATATTAGTCAGTTATTTGGAGTGAGAAGGATAGCGGAGGGATAAAAGGGGAAGAAAGGTTTGCATTCATATAGCACTTGTTAACCCTGATGGGTGTTGAAGCACTTTTCTGGTGACACACCAAAGAAATGGCACTGTGTGAGGTTGCCTGGACTTGTATGTTATCAGCCATGTTCAAGCAATTATGTGATTTGTCCTGTGAGTTGTTGGTAAGTGTGTTTTGGGGCGTGGCACGTAGCTTCTCAGGTCAAAGCAAGATGATGGCCTACCAATGCATAGGTGCAGGCAATGACTAAGGGGCACTCTCATCTACAGACCACCAGGACCTCATGCCCAGCCCACTACCACCATCACCCAACTCGCCGCATCCCACGCCATCACCTCCACGGACTACATCTTGCTCGGGGATCTAAATTTCCACCTCAAGAACCGCCAGGACCCCGACTCCAACGCTCTCCTCGAGAACCTCGCCAACTTGGGACTTAATCAACTTGTAAGCACACCCACACACATTGCAGGACACACACTGGACACCATCTTCGTGGAAGGGTCAATCATCCGGTTCACCCACACCACCCAGCCCTCCTGGACCGACCACCACTGCGTCCACTTCACTTTCATATCCAGCGCTGCTCCCAAACCAGCCCCCCGCCCTCCTCGACGGAACTGGAGTAAGGTCACCAAAGAGCTTCTTACCTCCACCCTCCTCCACGACCCCCATTCGGCCACCGCCGACACCAACGCCGCAGCCATGGAACTCCATCGGTGGATCGCCAGCTACGCTGACAAACTAGCACCTCTCCGGCAGACCGCCATAAAACGCCCTCCTGAGGCTGCCTGGTTCACCACTGAACTCCTAGAAGCCAGACACGCCTGCAGACGCCTCGAAAAGATGTGGCGGAACCAGAAGACCACTGAAGACCACACCAAACACAAGATCGCCATTAAAAACTACCACCAAAAGAACCTTCATCAGGGAAAATATCAACACCCACGCATCCAACACAAAGGAGCTTTTCAACGTCATCAAGCAGTTCACCAAATCCTCATGCGAAGCCACCAGCATTACACCCTCCCAAGAACTCCGTAACAAGCTCAGCTCCTACTTCCACCAGAAGATCATGACCCTTTACGACAACTTCAGCGAGCAGCAGATGCTTTCACCCACCACCGACGAACACCGACACGCCAACCATCTCCACCACCATGAAGATAACTCACTCAGGAGACCCTACTGACCTGTGCCCCCCGCACATCTTCCACAGACCCTCCACATCCATCGCCCCCGAATTATCCCACACCATCAACTCCTCCCTGGCCTCCGGCACCTGCCCCGTGGACTGAAAACGTGCGGAAGTGAAGCCCCTCCTCAAAAAACCATTGGCTGAACCTACTGACCCCCAGAACTACCGACCCATCTCCCTGCTCCCTTCCGCAGCCAAAGTCACAGAAAGGCTTGTGAACACCCAACTGACCACCTTCATCGAAGAAAACTGCATCCTGGACCCCTCCCAATCCGGTTTCTGCAGCAACCACAGCACCGAGACCGCCCTACTCACTGCCACCGATAACATCCGCATGCTGCTCGACCAGGGGCACACCGTAGCCCTTATCCTCCCGGACCTCTCCGCAGCCTTCGACACCATCTCACACCACACACTAACCACCAGGCTCCACAACGCGGGAATTCAGGGGGACGTCCTCAATTGGATCCGATCCTTCCTCTCTGGCAGAACACAGAGGGTCAGACTTCCTCCCTTCCTCTCCGACCCCACCAACATCATCTGCGGAGTTCCCCAAGGATCTTCTCTGAGGTCGACTCTATTCAACATCTACATGACCCCCATTGCCGCCATCGTCAGGCAACACGGGCTCAGCATCATATTCTACGCTGACGACACCCAGGTCATCCTCTCTCTCACCAAGAGCCCAGAAGAGACTGGACTCAGCTTCCAGGAAGGAATGAGAAACGTGGCCACCTGGATGAAGGACAGCTGTCTTAAACTCAACTCCGAGAAATGTGCTACAAAAGGGTTTTTCTGTTAGGGGAAATTTGCTGGGTGCTCTGCTAACTGTGGACGCAAAAGGTGTAGAGCAATGAAAGGTTACAGTGTGGTGCTATTGGGTGAGGGGATAAGCCCTATAACCCCCCAAATGTGTGATGGAGACAACCAACGTACTGTAAAATTGCAACAAGATACCCAATGCACACACAAAAAAAGAATTGTACGTCACTGTAGACACGTGTAAACTTCAAAGCAAAGCTGGCAGAAATACAGAAACATTTCTTTTTGATGTATAAAAAGTTCGGTCTCTTTTAATTTCTTAAACAAGCCAGCCGACATGTGTTTCATCGCATGTTGAATAGTTTTTCCGCAACTCCTCAGGGCTGGGAAAGATACAAGGGACAACGATGGAACATATAACATGATGTATACACTTGTTGTACAACGTAACTTGTAACAGTTGGGGAACCCAAGACGAAAGAAACCGATATTTTCTTCTTTTGTGAACATTCATGGTGCACGAGGGATCAATATTGATGACGTGTGTGTGTAAAACAAGGTTGCTAGAAAAGAGGAGAAGGTGGAGGGGGTGAGAGGCTGGGTTAAGGATTCTTTAGGGTAGACATATGATGGAAAAGAAAAAAAAAAGTGACGCAAACCCATAGGTTTTATGTGAAGGTAGTGGATCGGTAGTGAGAAATGACTTTAAACATGCTAGTGCTCTGTTGGGGAGATGTGGGGAACTATCTGGAAGAGTAAAGTTCTAAATAGTAATACCTGTATTGAAAGGTGAATACGAAGTGGATAGTCTGTAAAAGAGGGAGACAAAGGAGGAAAAGACAATGAGAAAAGGGGTAAGAAAAAGGTAACCAAATTTGACAAGGCATGGTGCTCACCACCCCGCCGGTGATAATTCCAACCCAGCAGGGCTTGAGACTATAGAAGATTCGCCACAAGTATGGAAGATAATCTGCAGAGGGGATAAGAAGAAAAGAAAGGCGAAGGTAAGACCCTCCTGGGTTGAAAAGAGTTTATGGGTATTTCGAGAGGTAAAGTGCTGATAAAAAGGGCACGCATGAGTGAGACAGGTAATGAGAGTGATCTCACCGGATGAAAAGGAAACCTTCGTAAAGGTTTTGGACGTCTTTTGACAGCTTCAGTGTGTAGTGTAGTTCCTATCATCCCAATAGAATTTGAATTTGAATTTGAATTGAATTTGAATTTAAAATATTTATTAAGCGCAACGTTCACCATGCGGTTTCTTGGCGCTATGGAGGCAAATATAGCAGTAAAACAGAAGACTAATGGAAAAAAAGGGAAAGGAGTAATTTACATTGGGAAGGCTTGGGTAAAAAGAAAAGTTTTGAGATCTTTACGAAAAGAGGAGTAGAGTGTGGCCAAACGCAGGTGATCGGGGAGGGAGTTCCAAAAGGAAGGTGCCAAGACAGAAAAATTGGCTCCGCCCCATTTCTTGCGTCTATACCGAGGAACCTGGAGGAGTGATTGGGTAGATGACCGCAGCTCACGGGCAGGGATATACTCTTTTAGTAGGGAAGAGATAAAGGCAGGGGCAGTCCCTTGGCGTGCCTGGAAGACCATACAACCAGTCTTAAAGAGAGATCGCTCCTTAACAGGTAGCCAATGTAATGCTTTCAGTTAGGGGGTAGAGTGGTGAGAACGGTGGAGGCCATAAATCAATCTGGCCGCCTGGTTTTGAACCAGCTGGAGCTTCCTCAGACTATACGCCGGGATGCCGTTGTAGAGGGCATTAGCGTAGTCCAGCCGGGAGACAACCAGAGCGGACATGATTAACCTAAGTGCAGAAGGAGAAAAGAAACGAGAAACAGAGCGGATAGTTCGGAGTACAAAAAAGCAAGAAGAAACTACAGAACTAATTTGTGAATGGAGGTTGAGATGATTATTGAGTTTGATGCCCAGAGTTTTAACTGAGGAAGAAGGAGTGGGGGGGGGATCCCAAAGAGGAAGGCCAAAAAAGGGGGGTCCAGGGACTGGAGGAACCACCTGTAAGGACCAGTTCTGTTTTATCAGGATTCAACTTCAGATGGTTGTGGTTCATCCAGTCCCTGATGAAGATCATGATAGACTGAAAATTAGACATAGAATGAGGGGAAGAAGACAGATTGAAGATAAGCTGGAGGTCATCTGCATAATTAAACACAGTGACCTCCAGCTGTTGAAGGGCAAGAATCAAAGGGTAGATATAAAGATTAAACAAAAGGGGAGAAAGAGAAGAACCCTGAGGGACACAACAAGTGACTTTAAGTTGAGTGGCCGAGAAATCCCCCAGCCGAACCGCCTGGGCACGGTCCCTCAGGAAGGACGATAGCCAAACCAGGGCTGAGCCCTCGACCCCCGCCGCTCCGACACGGGACAGTAGGATGGAATGGTCCACCATGTCGAAGGCGGCGGAAAGATCGAGGAGCACCAGAGCCTGGCTGTTATTTTGGTCCATGCCCTCCCTGAGATGGTTCAGGACCGATACCACGACGGACTCGGTGGAATGCCTGGGCCGAAAGCCAGCCTGGCGGGACGCAAGACCGCCATTGGCTTCCACATGGGCACTGAGGACCGATGTTACATGTCGCTCTAGCACCTTGCCTAAATAAGGCAGGAGGGAGATGGGACGATAATTGGCTGGGATGGAAGGGTCCGCGCCAGGCTTCTTAAGAATGGGGACTATGGTGGCAGATTTAAGAGCTGGAATTACCACCCCCTGAGCCAGCGAGCTGTTGAGGAAGGATATAGGTGGTTTGGGACAGACCGAATAGATCTGTTGTAAAATGTGGGCTGGGCAGATGTCCGCCGGGGAGCCAGATTTTATTTTAGGGAGTATTGTAAGGAAGACTTCCTCAGTGAGCGGAGGGAAAAAAGAAAGAGCCGTGAGCAGTTGGAAGAGAAGGCTCGAGAAAGGTGAGGGAGGGAGGTGGGATGTTGGCTCTAATGTTAACAATTTTTTCTAAAAAATAAGTGTTCAAAGAATCACAAAGGGACTGGGAGGGGGGGTTTGGGGGTGGCCCTGTCAGAATAAGCCAAGTCCTGGACAATGGAGAAGATCTCCCTAGATTTGTTTTCTGCTGCCAGAATTTTAGCTGAGAAGTATGTTGTTTTGGCACTCAGTATAGCTTTTTTATAGTCACTCAGCGGAGATAAATAACAAGTTTTTAATAGGGGGCAGTAGTCCGTTCTCCATTGTCTCTCGGCCCGCCGGAGGGTCAGCTTTTTTGTCTTCAAATCATCACCAAACCACCGATTTGATTCCTTGGATCTTTGGGTGGATATCCGTCGTAGTGGGGCTACCTTGTCACAGCCTCCCGCAAGCCAAGTGTCCATGGCAGTGGCTTGAGAGATAGAAGAAAGGCCCTCTAATTTAGGAGCGGAGTTCAGAAGAGAGGTTGTCAGGGCAGGAAGATCAACCCTATTCCAGTTTCGCGCCCAGATGTTTTTGGCAGGCGGGATCTTTATTGCCAACTTAGGGTGGAGGGAGAAGGAGACCAGGGCATGGTCTGACCAGGGACATGGGGACACGGTCAAGGAGGAGACCAAGGCGTTAAGAGACCAAACCTGGTCTAGAACATGGCCGTGGGTGTGCGTAGGGGTATGCAAATAAGAAATAAAATTAAGGGATGTGAGTGAATCAGAGAATTGTTTAGAGGCTGTACTTTCCTGGGGATCTGAAGGCCAGTAATTAAAATCCCCTAGTACCAGGACAGAGGCGTGGTTGATCGCTAAAGTGGCCAGCAGGTCCTGAAAGGCCGGCAGGAATAGGGGAGATGACTGAGGTGGGCGATACATCAATAAACAGGTGAGCGGGGGAGAAAAAGCCAGTGAACGAGCTACCAAGTGCTCGGTAGAATTAATAATAGGGGAAGGAAGGAGTTGAAAGTTATCCTCGGCTCGAGAAATAAGAGCCACACCACCTCCTGACTTACCCACTAGTCGGTCAGCACGAAGAGCCACATAGGGAGTGGGAAGAGCGGCCAGCAGGGAGGGCAAGGAGGTGTCACAAAACCATGTTTCTGTTAAGAGTAACATGTCAGGCTGGTGAGTATCCAGCAGCACAAATAGCTCCTGGTGGTGCTTTACGGCCGATCTGGTATTAAGTAACATGAGGGACGGGGGGGGGAGAGGGATACGGGACTGGAATTGGGAAAGTAGGACAGAGGGGGGATCAAGTTGGTAAGTATAGGATAGTGGGGATCGAGATAAAGGCCAAGGGCGGAAATGTGCCTGATAGTGGGTTTTGCCAGGGGCCAAGGGCCCTGGAGGGCAAATAAGTCTGTGGAAGAATAAGAAGGGACATGAGGACGAGCCCCTAGCCCCGTCCGGCCGCGGACGGGCGCAGACGGGCTGGACTTTGGCTCGACTTCGGCGTGCCTTCGTCGCGCCCGCTGCGCTCCCTTATTGGGGGACGACTAAATAGGGGCGGAGCGCGGGGGGTGTGGCGTCGAGCAAGGTCGCCTGACCTGCCCAACCAAAGATGGCGCCCACACTCCACCGAGCCCTGGAAGGAATCTAAAAGGTTTGTCTCCTGTTGCCTTAGGAGAAGTTAAAAATGCTTTAGAAAGTCCGGCGCCGCTGCTATCATTCAGCCGAGCGTCAGCGCTGTAAAAGTCTCGTGTGTCTCACTGCAGGCGCGAACCCACTGCCACCGGGGTCGCCTGCCTCCAATGTAGAGCCCAGAGAACGCTGCTCCTAAATAGGGGCGGAGCGCGGGGGTGTGGCGTCGAGCAAGGTCGCCTGACCTGCCCAACCAAAGATGGCGCCCACACTCCACCGAGCCCTGGAAGGAATCTAAAAGGTTTGTCTCCTGTTGCCTTAGGAGAAGTTAAAAATGCTTTAGAAAGTCCGGCGCCGCTGCTATCATTCAGCCGAGCGTCAGCGCTGTAAAAGTCTTGTGTGTCTCACTGCAGGCGCGAACCCACTGCCACCGGGGTCGCCTGCCTCCAATAGGCTCTGCGCATTGGAATAATATCTTCAATAGTATAGACCTAGGGCAGAGGTTAACTAGGTCTTCTACCGACGATATTAGACTTAAAGTTTTGTGTTTGCCAGCTAGCTCAGAGTTCACTAGAAACTTTCTTGAATAGGCAAGGAGGATTTTAACCTCCCTGGATAGACAAGAAGGGATTTAGTTTCTGACAACCATAGAACATGACAACTTTGCTCTCCCCTAATCAAGAGTGTATCTCTAGAGTCGTGTGAAAACAAAAGACAACTTATTTTACTCAGTCAGTTCAGTGCATTCTTAGTTTCACCAGATTGTAGAGAAAAGGAAAAGACGGGCGTGTTCAATAAAAGATAATATTTATTGATCAGTCTCCTTTCTCATACAAGAGAAATGAATCGCTATTATTGTAATACTTATAGTAAAGTGCATACAGTAAAGACAGAATTATAAAATAATACTGTAAAAGCATTGATATGGTTTCTGAGCCATATGATACTTTAAAATGGATAAAATAGATATATACATATATACATTTGACTAATCATACTCAACTGGTGCTTCTAACCTTGCCTACCCCAGTGTACCTGACCTAAGCCTAATACGTGGGCGAGAGTAGATAAGTAGCAGTTTAAGTTAAGTTTGTTTGCCAAGGGACTGACTCGAGAATTCTCTGCAAGGGGTTATTCAGTTCTGTACCTGAGATCTAGAATGATGGAGGGCTGGTATCTCTTATCCCAGGTCTTGATATTCCAGCTGCCTGCGAGGGCTGCTTGGAAGCGCCGGAGCTGGATTTCTCAGCAGGAGAAAGGCAGCGTCTCGTTCTCAGCGCGTCAGGAAGGCGGGGCAGCGCCTGTGGGCTTCGCTCTCTGCTGGGCTCCTCGGCACGTCTCGCTGCTCCGATCTCGTCACCACCGCATGTGTTTGCTTAAGGCAATGTCGGTAATATTTATACCTGAAAGGTGCCGAGATTGACGTAAGGATGGACATATATACGTCAATAAGGATGTCATATGAACGGGCTCGTTCGCACATTCTTTTGCTGAAGTTCTCTGTGAAATCAAAACAATGGCTATGGGAATTTCCCAGGTCGCTGTAGGTTTGATTTGTTTTGAGAACTCCGTATGCCTTATCAGGGGCTGGAGGAATATCGCTTGTCTAATTAGATGGCATGCGTTATGACCTAATCAGATAACGCGCTTCTGTGCCGTGGTGTGGCTTAATCAGATAACGGTTTTTGCACCGTTAGATGGCTGCTAGTTAATTATTAACCAGACCAGGGTCAGGAATAGGGGAATCGATACAGTACCTATAGGAATACATCACACCCACTCCACGTAGACTATGTCCATATTTACAAATCTAGGCATAGTGAAACCAGTAGCGTTTGTGTATATCGTACCACCCCAAAATACATTCATATGTATCCTGAAAATTTTGAAACATAATCACATGTACTATCACGTGTACTATATGCATAAGCAGTCTAATAATGCTAAACATATAACGCACATTTTGTAAATTCAGCATGAATAAATGCGAAAACCACACATGAAATGGCTCTTAATACAGAAAAAAAAGTGCGAGACCATTTCATCACAATCATAAAGTTTTGTATGAGAGCGCTAGAGGATAGCTAATGTTTCGTGACTACCTAAAATAGAAATTCAGTTCCCTAAGAATAACGTCTACTTTAAGCAGAAGATAAGTGTCCCAAAAAATCGTAAATATTTTGGAATTGGGGAAAAAGGTTCTTGCAGTCTGAACAAACTGATGAAAAAATTGTTCATATCGCTTTTTGAGAAGTTGAAGGCCAAATTCAGCATGTAGGGAACTCCGAGTGCTATTTTGCTCAAAGTTATTCCTGCTGCTCTGGTGAAAACATCATATCATTTAGACTGTTGAAAAAACTGTCAACAGCTTCTTGCGTAAGTTCCACTAATTCGGAAAAGGTTGTTACCATGCATTCATGAGCCTGAGCATGATTGCCTCCATTGATGTTTTGATCAGCATAGCTGACTGAAGGTCGTACCTGATCGATGCTGCTTTCATCTTGTGCTTCACTACCCCTCAATCGTAGTGGTGAAGTCTCCACGAATGCCGTCATCAGGATTGGTAGCCGCTGGGGACAGCACAATGCATGAGCCGTTACCGGACCCAACAAGGTATCTGCGTCCATTGGCACATCCGATTGTAGTGCCAGACAGGTGTCCAACACGCATTCTTCGCCGCATAGCAAGCACCTTAATACAGGCATAACACAACTTTGCCACATTGGTCTAAATGAAAGAGACCAAGTCATGTTCAGGTCTCTAAGCCGGGATAGTCCAAGGATTTTAGTTACCCGGTCCCGGTAGCCAATGGCTAGGATCATTTCTTCCCTTGTCGCAGGTGTTTTGTCTGTGACATGGTTTGCCATAGCGAAATAACAGGATCAAAAATAGAATACCCGCTACTAGTCCCAAAAGGAGTGGAAGTCCGCCAAAAATGGAATGGACAAAGTCTGGAAAAATACCCAGGATGGCTTTGAATGGAGTTAAAGCACCCGAAAACACTGCTTTAAATACACTGGAGACACCAGTGGTATCAGAAATATTTAAGATTTCGTTCAGTATTTCTGCGAAATGTATGGGGGAATTAGTTGATAATAATGAATGAATCTCTTCTGTTGTCCTTGCAACTTGGAGATCATACGTTTCTTTTGATGACGTGAGCCTGGTCGGCGTCTGTAGGAGCACAGTCTTCATTCTGCTTAAAGTATCTATTCGAATAGAAGCAATTTTCAAATCGGGCCATAACCTTGCCTCCCTGTCTGGAGAATCGTTCGGAAACAATACTCGTTCACAGCACATGACCTTCCTAGTCACGGTTATGAGATAAGGTTTTCCGGGCAGCAAACTACAACATCTGCGATCTACTATTAGAATGTAACTCCCGTTCGAGAGTCTCCTAAAGAATGGTTGTGTTGCAGGTGTGCCTAGCTGGTAACATGAAAGGTTATTTGAAGTCCCTTCACAGGCTCCATGCAAGCTAATACCCTGACACAGAAGTGTACCGCTTAGTGATCTTGCACAATTATTGCCACTGAGAAACACTTTCTGGCCTTTATTACTGACACATTCGTGTGTATAGGGCAAGTTCCATATTGACTTAATGTACCCTTTACCCAACCTTTCATACTGGCCTGCCTGTATATATTTTTGGCAGAATTGAAACTGGAAAGTAGTTATTGGAATATTTATTATTCCATGTATTATCCATTCAATGACAGGTCGTTCTGACATTGTCAATGGTAATCTCTCAAGTCTTTCAATACTCAGAATTGTATAGTCAGCACTCTTCTGCGCCAGACTGATTTGTTTATCAGTAAGGTTAAAGATATTAAATAATGACGTTGTGTTGATTAAACGCCAAGGCACATAGCCAGAACGCAGGTTTTGTAACGTCCAGCCAAGCTGTACAATAGAACGCAATTGGGACTGACCGTGTTGTAACATCAGTAAGTCTTGCGATATTATATCGATTGCTGAAGACACAATGCTGTCCAGAGAATATATTCTGGAGGACAGAGTCATTAACCCATTGTCCACCACAGAAAGGGATTTTTCCAAATTAATACGGTCAATTTCCCGTATTTTTTCTGCTGTCTCAATTTGAGTTACTTTCCAAACTTCGTTATAAGCTGCATATATAGAGGCCGCTATGAAACGTTTTTGACGCTGTTTGCGTGGTCCCAATATGAAATCACGCAAGTCAGCACCTTCTGTAAGTAAAGTTAGGTGTTGCTTAATTTCAGCTAGTGTGGACGTTTGTAGCCATTGAAGGCAGAGCTTGCCCACGCTGTAGGTGGTTACTATCCCTGGATGTTGTCTTTGGGAATATCTAGGGTCTGGCCTAGTCAATGTGAACCCCTGTTTTTTGTTCAGGAATCTGTTTTGACAGTTATTTGTATCTGTGGGCCAGATCAACCATTTTTTCCATTCAGGATGTGTTCTGTTTTGGTTTAATATATGGTTTACGTCTATCTCATCATCTCTAGAGCTATTACTGTTCACTGTTGGCTTTGGAATAGACGGTTTGTTCAAATCTTTGATTTTGGCTAAGCCAAGACAGGTAGTTTGTTGAATAGTGTCATTCAAAAATATAATTTGTTCTGGGATCATGCAGGCTCTAAACAATGATTCTATACCTTGTACTTGCCAATCTCTTGTACCCCAAACAGTTTTTGCTTCAATATTATTGTTCCAGAAATCAAACCCAAATGTATTCATTTGTTCAAAGAATGAATCGGAATATATTAATTTTGTGTTTGTAAGCATGGTCTTCATACCTGTCTTATTTGACAATTTGAAATAAAATGTTTCTGCCTTACTTGTGTTAAACCCTGAAAAGTATGAATATTTATCATAAAATGTTTTTGAGCTGTCTTTTGGAGGAGTAGCACAATGTTCCCATTGGTTATAATTTAAAACATTTCTAGGTTGTGCAGATTTATGTAGATAATGGTTACCATAGTGGTTGTAGCAGAACATCTGATCATAATTAGACGAACCCTGCAAATAATCATGTTCTGTAAATTTAGCAGACATCACAAGATCAGACATCATATCATTAATACTTTCAAAGTCCCAATCATCAGCAAATGAGCTCGGTTTTACAAAGTCACTCAATGAGATCTTGAATTGGTGTAGATACTTCAGGATTTCAACCGGACCATAGATTTCATAATCAGTTTTGTCCCATGCTACACCGCCTGGTATAGGATTGGCTGTGAAGTTCACTGAAGAAAGTTCTCTTTTCTCGATGTGTGAAGATGTGTGTGGTTTAAGGACCAAGTTGATTTTCTGGCTTGCTGTGTCCATTTTAGCATATTTTCCTTCAATGAAATGTCCCAAGCATAGTACCATGATGAGCCAAAGAATGAGGATAAATGCACCGAAGGCCACCCAAAATTCAATCCATGGAGAAATCAGATAGGTTTCTTTCAGCTGTTGAAAAAGTTCCTTAGCTTTGTCTTTAAAAGTTTTTGTTGATGGCTGTTTCTTTGCTTCACTCAGGTCTTCAGATGAATCATCGAAGTTGATGAAGTAGCCGGATGCTGTTCTGTCAATTGTTCCAATTGTTTTTGGATTTTGCTTTGTTTCATTAGCAAAGTCTGCAGTTACATCATCATAGGTTGTTGTTTCTTGATGAAAAGTTTTAATTTGGGTTTTAAGAGGTTCAAGTTCCATTGCTTTGTTGCATAGTCCTTGTTGATTCACTGTAGATTTTCCAAATGTGATCAGTCTTCCAGTTTGAGCCTCTGTATTCGTAGCAAACATTGGTGTTCTGCTACTTCTTGGGAGTCCACTTGGCCTACTGTTTGTTATCGGCCACATGATTGTGGTTTAACCAGGTCGATGGATACAACTCGGTTCTCCTTTTTACCAGCAAGGGGCGGTAGTACTACTGACAGACAAGACAGGAACTGCTTTTCTGTAAGAAGGCCCAAATTCCTTCTTTACCGCGATCTTCTCTCTGACTAGATCCCCGACTTTTGGAATCCAGACAGGCCTTGCTGGGACAGGTGGTTTCTCTTCAGTGGTTGTTGGCTGTTGTTTCAACTTTATGTTGCTCAGGTCTTTTCTTGTTTCATTTAAGTCCTGTAAAATAGCCAAACGATCTTTGATATCAAAGCTTTTGTCTTTAACCACTGAAGTCTGACTATCAAGATCTTGGATCATCATTCTAGTCCCGAACAATAGTTCGTACGGACTGAACCCTTTCAGAGAATTCCTTGGCAGGTTATTTAGACTACGTTGGACACTTATTAAATGTTTGACCCACCCAGCTCCCGAACCTAATACCTTTTCCGTTATAGATTGCTTTATGTCTTGGTTTTTTCTTTACACCATCCCGTATCCCTCAGGAAGGAAGTGAGAAGAGTCCCGCTATGCTATGCTCATTTGGTCATGCTTACCTTTAAGCCTGAGGGCTAAAGGGAACACATTATTCAAAACGTAGCATGCTCCTAGCGTATATGCCATTATAGACTTGCAAATCCTTGTATAACAGTCCAGACGTCAGCCGAGCGCTGGGGTCTACATCATAAGTGAAAATTAGTCTTTTTATGTTAATATAACGCTTTTTCGTGATGGGTACATTCTTATTGTTGTTGTTTTTCTGGAGCGAAGTGCCATGGTAATAGTCCTCCTCGCTCGCCACTGCGATATCTATTGCAGTCTGGGCAGTTTTTCACAAAAATGTGATGATGCAGGCTCATGCCTGGCCACCAGTACACTGATTGTAATTCTTCCAGAGAATTTTTTACCTTAAGGTGTCTGAGACCCTCACCCATATGTGCGTCTGCTATTAACAAGCCTCTCCTGTCCGTGTTTGGAATTACTCTATCCCCCACTCCAGGGATTCGAGCAAAAGGGACTGAGTTTGCATCGATTATGTATGTATAATTGAGTGGATAACTGATCGGTAGTGCTGAACAGTCGCCTTTTGATGACGTTTTCACCGCCAGCACAGTTTCACCGTCAATGTATTTTACTGCACGCTTTTTTGTAGCTACGGAAGCCGATTTTGTTGCTACCGCTGTGGCTGTCTCAGCCAATGAATTCCCTGCAACGTGAACGCCATCACGCTGATGACTCAGTGAATGTATCACGTGAGTTTTTGGTAGTTCTTTCCTTAAAAGAACTAATTGTTCCCAAAGCGCTTTCTGCTTTATTGTGGCACCTGTGTCATCTTTGTGACCGTTTTGAATCCATTTCTGCAAATCGTTATTGTATGATTTGACGCAGTAATACGAATCGCACACTATAAGTGTCGGGAATTCGCGATCGGCATTATCTAGCGCCATTTTTAATGCTATTATTTCAGTTTGCTGTTCTGAATTATTTTCCACTGAGTGTGTTTTTGTAAGTAGAGGCCTTAATTTACCTCTGCGCCACACTTCTTTTACAATTTCGCATGTGGCGTTGTAAGCCAGCTCTCCCCAAACTGAGGGTTGAGCATGACCGTCTGTATATATTACACAGGCGTACTGTCGTAAAGGCAGAATGTCGATTGGCAGAGGGTATTCTCTCTCATATTCCAGATATTTTAATTCTTTCATTTCCGGGTCAAAATAGTATTTTACTTTGTCTGTAGCAACAGAATTTACCCATTGTATCCATTCTGGATTTAGTGCAGTTGTCGGTAAATTACATGGTGTTGTTAATGCCTCAAAAGCTGATTCTGCTGTTCTGACTGTAACCTGTCTACCGTCTGCTTGGTATTTTTCTTTTGCTACAGCTGTTTGAACCGCATGAACAATGCTTTCCTTAATGCTGAACCTTTTTTCAGCTTCTGTGTACAAATGTGATTTGTATGCTATTGGTACCTTCTCTCCCTCATTAGAGGTCAGGTATGTGAATCCGCATCTTCCTGGATGACTCGAATCACAAGGTTGCGTGTGTTGTCACGTGTTTGTAATTTTGTTTTAACTAACATATCTGTTTGTAAAGATCTCAAAATTTCTGTGTGTTTTTGAGTCCAATTGATTTTTTTTAAATCTGGTTTTATTAGATCATAGAGAGGTTTAATTCTCTCTGCATAATTTATAATGTAAGTTCTTCCGAAATTTAGGAAGCCTAGAATTGATTGTAAGTTTTTCAGTGTTCTAGGTGCTTGGATTACAGCACATTTCTCTAGGAAATTGTCAGCCAGGCTTTTGCCTTCACTTGATAGTTCATAACCTAAAAACAGGACAGTTAGATGGGCAATTCTTGACTTTTTAAAGTTGAATTTGTAACCCTGTGCTGCAAACCCAAGTATTATGGTGTTCACTCTCTTCAAGTGAGTATCCAAGTCATCATCTGTTAGATAGATGTCGTCGACATAAGATAATGCCTCGTCATCATATGTTTGTAGTAATTCAGTTACTCTCGCTGAGAATAATCCTGGGCTGTTCTTGAACCCCTGGGGCAAACGACAGAAATTTTTTTTTGCGTGCCATTTATTGAGAACGCCGTCAAATATCTGCTCTCTGGTGCTATATTTTGACAAAAGAATCCATTAGAAATGTCTAAGGTGGTTTTGTATTTTTTGCGCACTATGTTATTCATTAGTGCAGCACTATGCGAGTTTTGTACCGCAAATGTTTTGCAACATGAGTTAAGGTGTCTGTAGTCCAAAACAAGACGAAATGAATTGTCTGGCTTGGAGACAGGAAACAAAGGGTTGTTCATTTGTGAGGTGCAAGTTTCAATCACCCCCTGGTATTCAAGTTGATCTAGGATCTCTTTTACCTGTTTTTTAGCTTCTTGCTTAATCGGGTACTGCCTCTGTGCAGTAGGTTGTGATTTTAACTGGATTTTGTGAGGAGGAGAGTCCTCATCCCATCCCACATGATTTTTATATAAGGCAGGGGCTTGAGCTACTGCCCACTTTCTTGCAAGTGTATATTTTTTATGAATTGGAATATGGTTTGAGAAGGCAGGCATAATTATTTCTTCGCCATGTGGGCACTCCCTGACAAACTCTGGAGGCCAGTCTCGTTCAGCTAGAAGGATGTCATAGCCCTTGGAGAGATTATCCCAAAATAGACCCCTTATTTTTCTAGTCTTATCCCCCTCTATACGCAATGTTATTTCATATATTTTATGAGGTTTGCTAACTCTGGTATCTGCAGTTTCCACCTGAATGTATTCATTCGTGTCCACTGTCTCCAGATGATTCATAAGGACTTTGCGAGCTATGCTCACTTCTGCTGCGCTGTCTAGCATTGTCTGAGCCCATTCTCCGTTTTTCAGCTGTGTCCTCAGTATTCTCGGCATTGTTAATTACTTTAATACTGGCTACCTTCTTTTTTGGAAATTGTAATTTTTTATTCAGATGAGCAGGTTCTTTGTCTTTGGACTTGACGTGCTCTTCCCTGTGTTCTGATCGTCCTCTTCTTTCCGATTTCTGCGAGGAAGTCTGAAAAGATTGAGAGCGACGTGTATCAATATCTTGATATCTATCAGGTTTTTTTATATTATCCCTATTTCTAAGGTTGTATTTTTTCACAGAGGGCTCCCTTTGGGGAGACTTGCATCCTCGATCAGGAGATCTTTCTCTCCGACGAGGAGACCTTCCTCTGGACTGGAATCTTTTTTCTTTAGGATTGGATTGTTTATTTCCATCCCAGCTCTTTTTTTGAGTGTTTAAGTTATTTTTTATAAATACCTTTTCAGGACTTTCAACTAGTTGAGGTTTCACTGGTATTCCACCCAAACTATCTCTTCCTAGTTCTTCATAGGATTTTTCTATGATTCTGGCAATTTCAGATGGTTGGTCTGCTATATTTGTCTCTTTTAACCTCTGGCGAATCGCCACATTTGCTGCTTCTCCCTTTATGTTGGCTAATAATATTGCCGAGACCTGCTTGAAATCTTTCAGTAGTTTCATACCGAGAGTTAAAGCGGGTTCTGGACCGTATTCATCTTGAATCTGTTTTAGCACATCTGGTATTACTGACATGGATGGTACACCATGTGTTTTTGTGTAAATGGAAGCAAAGACTGTTCCCCAAGTGTCACAGTCCTCCACATGTGGTGCGATTCCCATTGGAAGACAGATAGTCAGAATCCTATGTTTCTCAACAGGGGTGGTATCTGGAAACACCGCCTCTATTTGAGTGATTTTTTGTGCTAGCCAGAAAGGAATTTGTTCCCGTTTTGTGGGTACTTTACCTAGACAGGACTGTATGTTTTGAGGTGTAATTTTGTTTGTGTTCCCCTGATGAGTGGTCAGCTGTGGAATTTTAATTGCTGGTTGGATTGTTGAAGTCCGCATTACATATTGGACTAATTGTCTATGTATTTTTATTAATTGTTTTAGCTGTGCTAAAAGCTCTGGTGCAGGCATTTCTTCAATGTCTGGATGTGGTGTATATCCGGCTAGGACCGGCCACATTGCTCCTGGTCTACCTAGTGGACCGAGCCTGGTGATGTGATTATTATGTTTTAGGGCGCCATGAAACAAGAGCAGGTGCTCTTGGAATTTGAGTGGTATTTCCACTTCCTCGAAAGGAGTGTACTCACTAGGAGGTTCCTCTATTTTGTAATAGTGGAAGTCCTTTGTTACAGCGTTTACTGCTGGAAAGTTTATCCATGAATAGAATACCTCTGTCTGCCGATATTCGTGTGCCTCAATTACGAATATGACTGTACCACCTCTTGGTGTCAGTCCATTTTCTATAAGTTTTAGGGTTATAGATTTCCTTATGTTGACCGGGATGAGTATTGCATCTGGGTCATTTTCCAGCAGAGTATTGTCTGCTACTAGGAGTTCAGCTGCTAGTCTAACTGTCTCCCTTTCTTCTTCACTTTCTGTCATTTTACTGACATTAACATTATTCTGTTTGTTTGCAGATCAGTTTTCTATGGAAACAAAGATTAGATGCACAATATTTTGGAACAGTGTATCCTTCAACGTTGAATTAACCAAGAACCATACATAGGAGTCTCCTCCTGCGAGGTTTGGCGGATATGAACTTTCACCCACTCCAGACGTCTTTGGAGTATTATGGGAAAAAGGGGTTCTGTGTGAAAAAGCACGACTGAGTTACTCTAATGTCTTGCGTTAGTTTTATCGCCTATCCAAACGGTTGGACGCCATGTAGTGTAGTTCCAATCATCCCAATAGGCTCTGCGCATTGGAATAATATCTTCAATAGTATAGACCTAGGGCAGAGGTTAACTAGGTCTTCTACCGACGATATTAGACTTAAAGTTTTGTGTTTGCCAGCTAGCTCAGAGTTCACTAGAAACTTTCTCGAATAGGCAAGGAGGATTTTAACCTCCCTGGATAGACAAGAAGGGATTTCGTTTCTGACAACCATAGAACATGACAACTTTGCTCTCCCCTAATCAAGAGTGTATCTCTAGAGTCGTGTGAAAACAAAAGACAACTTATTTTACTCAGTCAGTTCAGTGCATTCTTAGTTTCACCAGATTGTAGAGAAAAGGAAAAGACGGGCGTGTTCAATAAAAGATATTATTTATTGATCAGTCTCCTTTCTCATACAAGAGAAATGAATCGCTATTATTGTTATACTTATAGTTAAGTAAAATGCATACAGTAAAGACAGAATTATAAAATAATACTGTAAAAGCATTGATATGGTTTCTGAGCCATATGATACTTTAAAATGGATAAAATAGATATATACATATATACATTTGACTAATCATACTCAACTGGTGCTTCTAACCTCGCCTACCCCAGTGTACCTGACCTAAGCCTAATACGTGGGCGGGAGTAGATAAGTAGCAGTTTAAGTTAAGTTTGTTTGCCAAGGGACTGACTCGAGAATTCTCTGCAAGGGGTTATTCAGTTCTGTACCTGAGATCTGGAATGATGGAGGGCTGGTATCTCTTATCCCAGGTCTTGATATTCCAGCTGCCTGCGAGGGCTGCTTGGAAGCGCCGGAGCTGGATTTCTCAGCAGGAGAAAGGCAGCGTCTCATTCTCAGCGCGTCAGGAAGGCGGGGCAGCGCCTGTGGGCTTCGCTCTCTGCTGGGCTCCTCGGCACGTCTCGCTGCTCCGATCTCGTCACCACCGCATGTGTTTGCTTAAGGCAATGTCGGTAATATTTATACCTGAAAGGTGCCGAGATTGACGTAAGGATGGACATATATACGTCAATAAGGATGTCATATGAACGGGCTCGTTCGCACATTCTTTTGCTGAAGTTCTCTGTGAAATCAAAACAATGGCTATGGGAATTTCCCAGGTCGCTGTAGGTTTGATTTGTTTTGAGAACTCCGTATGCCTTATCAGGGGCTGGAGGAATATCGCTTGTCTAATTAGATGGCATGCGTTATGACCTAATCAGATAACGCGCTTCTGTGCCGTGGTGTGGCTTAATCAGATAACGGTTTTTGCACCGTTAGATGGCTGCTAGTTAATTATTAACCAGACCAGGGTCAGGAATAGGGGAATCGATACAGTACCTATAGGAATACATCACAAGTGATTTGCGGTGTTAAATCTGCGAATAGCCAGTTGCGGCTCATAAGTGTATAACCACTGTGGAGACAATAGAAAAAACACACTACGGGTTCCTGGGTTAAGGAACCGGAACCAAAATGCCGATTGTGAAAGCATGAGTAAATAAAAGGTGAAATTTACCGATGCGTGTCTTCACAGTGCGAAGATCCCCGCAGGATGATTAAATGTCCGAGGGGAGCGGATAACTCCTCCAGTGGCTGTGACCTAGAATGAAAAACGTAGGGCTCAATGTCAACTAAATGTGCTTGGCGATTAAAAGCACTGTATAACATAGGTTTAGAAAGGGCAAGGAAGAGCGTCTTACTTGTAAGTAGAAGCCAGAGCGGGTTTGTACTCCTGTGCGTCGCCGTGTTCCTGGATGTGGACATGTGACGTGGGACCCGGAAGTGGTTATATATCTACTACTGGAGTTTGAACGCAGACCCGGATGAAAAGAAACTAGACCACCTTACTGTGTCTCAGTGCTAAGATCCTATTGGCAAATCCAAAGGTGGTCACCCGATTGCAAGACAAATGTAGCTCGTAGAAGTACGAGTGAGTAAAAGACGCAAAGGCACAATACAAAGAACATATACATACATGGTTCCTTGTTGTATAGTTTGGCAAAGCCTAAAGGATGGTAATGTTAAGCCGGCAGAACTCGATTTGAAAAATATCAATAAAGTTATTTATACGTACAGAAAGGCTACAAGAGTTATGTGCTTGAATAGCCAAGCCGAGAAACAAAGATGCGGCATGGCTTATGTGAATGAGACAACGAAAGTCATGCAAGGGGAATTGTACATGCAGAATGTTCACATTACGTGATTGTTAGAAATGGGACTTCTGGTTGGCTGAGGCTTGCGCTAAAGCCAGGCCGAAACCACCATTCCCACGTCAGGGTAAGGAAGTCACCAGCCAAGACAACCCCTGCTCACCCTCTTGGTAGCTTGGCACGAGCAGTTAGGCTTATCTCAGAGGCGATGTGTAAAGCATTTGCGCACGCACCCACCAGCAACAACATCCAAGGCCCCCCACAAAAGGAACTCGACACAAGGTATATGTAAAAATAACCTTTGTATTGCAAAACACATTAGATAGAAACACACACTTTACAATGTGCCAACAGGCACGGGCAGAATTTACAGGGGATTATGTACAGGACAGGGCCACAGGGACCACTGTCAGGAATATGCACTTGGTAGAACTAGTATTTAGAACATATGACAATCAGAAGCTTCACACATTATGCATAGAACATTCAGAGGTGTAGGAAAGACACATGATGCATAACCATACATTCAGAGGTGTAAGGAACAAGGCACATGACGCATTAAAATGCATTCAGAGGTACAGGAGAAACACATGATGCCTAAAACATTCAGAGGTGTAAGGAACAAGGCACATGACGCATTAACACACATTCAGAGGTGCAGGAGAAACACATGATGCCTAAAACATTCAGAGGTGTAAGGAACAAGGCATATGACGCATTAAAACACATTCAAAGGTGCAGCACAGAATAATTCGCAGAAATCACATTAGTATGAACTCATAACAATACCCAGGCCAACTGGCCTCTCTGGGGCTAGGACACCCTATGTCTCAATGTCAGGGGGGCCTAAACGTAGCAGCTGCCCACTAAGTGCTGGGCAGCTGAAGAACTGATGGGGCCAACACGTTGGAGGCTTGCAGGCTCTGGCCATAAAACACTCGTAAGCCTTGTGGGCTCTAGAACAGATACTTGGGGGCCTTAGGAGCCTCGTGGGCTCTGCACACAAACTGTCCCCTTTGGAGCCTCTCAGGGCTCCTCACAAATGTGGCCCACAACGTTGGAGTCCCCCCTCTGGGGACTCGGAAATACACAAATGCCCCCGAAGCTGCTGGAGTCCCTCATGGGGGACTCGAAGTAAATTATGGGGCTAAGAGCCTCTCGGGGCTCGTAACACAAATGGGCCGGTATCGTTGGAGTCCCTCCTCGGGGGACTCGACTCAGGGGAATGCCGCCTTGAGCCTCTGCGGCTCCAACTACAAATGCCCCCTGAGCCCCTCGTGGGATCGAGGAGCAATGTGACCTTGCTGGGGCCTCTCGGTGCCCCCGCAAGGACTCTGCACCACTGGAGGGGGGGCGGGCACCAGCAATGTGCCCCGACGCCCCCCCTCCTTCCGCACACACTCACCGGCTGCGAATGGAGAGCTCCCGCTCCTCGGGGCTCTCTGACTATGCGGCCTCCTCTCGCTCTCCGGGGCTCTTCCTCGCTCTAGGCAGCCCCGGGGAGGGACGGCGGCATCACTTGGGGTAATGAAGGAGGGCGGAGTAGGCTCCCGCCGCTTCCTGCTTCATCTCGCTCCGCGGTGGGGGCGGGACTTGGAGATCTCCTCAGGCCGGCAGCCAATCACAGCGCGGCCCGGGGAAAGACGTCATGGGGGTATCCCGGGCCACCAGCCAATCCCAGCGCGGCCCGGGGAGGACGTCACGAGGGGTCCCGGGCCAGCGGCGGTGAACTCTGGGATACGACGAGGGGTAGGCTCCCTCGAAATAAGTAATAAGGCGAGGTGGGCACTCGCTGGGGGCCCAGAAATCTGCAAATAAACGGGGCAAATGCCGGGTGGGCACCGGCTGAGAGCAACAGCACTCCCAAGAGCTAGGCAGAAGAAAAGCGCTCTCAAGCGCTAGGCAAAAATAAAGCGCTTCCAGGCGCTAGGGTCCCAAAAGTCCAGGGACCAGCACAAAGTCCTTCCAGAGTCCAGGACAGCAGTAGTCCAGGGGCTGGGCAGGGCCCAGGGAGGAAAGCCTTCCCCTGGGCCCCAGCAGCAGCATGCCCCTGGTAGATTCGAGTTGGAAACAAGAACATTTTACAAGAGGTCACAGCCTCTTTTTATACACAAAATTCCTTTGTCTAAAAGGTGCAGGCAAGGGGCGAACCAGATACAACTGGTTCCTGAGCACTTTGTTTTTGCACAGCCCCTCTCTCTATTCACAGGATGGGTAGGGCCATCAGTCGCACCACAAGGGGCAGAGCCAGCATTGTGTGGGGAAAGCCCAGCCCTATTCTGGTCCCAGGTGCACTCCTCCCCAGCCATCAGCATGGTAATCTCAACACTCACCACCGGGGCAGACCCATCCTGACTCCTGGAGCCAGGCTCACCAGCCAATCACAATCCAGCACATTTACTGCACAGGCACACCAACTTCTAGAAGTGGCACTTCCACACTAGACACATGAATGCCGCACACATCATCGCGCAATATTCAATCTCATGAGTTTGCACATACCAAACTTGAGCCTGCACTCCCCACGCATCAGGAACTAACAATGACACATACATTCCCCATGCATTCCTATGGGAGGGCAGGCCAATCTCGCACACGCACTCAGAGAGCGCACGCACTTTACACTGCGCCACAGTGCTAAAGTGTGCAAAGACCAGATATAATTATACTTATTTCAGAGTGCAAATGCAAAAAAGTTCAGGGGTGAACCTGCCAGAAGGGCCAAGTCCAACAGTGATGAAAACCGGTGGTCTGTTCACAGTCGCATTATTACAGCAAAAAAAGCCCAGAACGTATAGTAACAATTCCTAATATATAGCGAATGCTGATCCAGAATATGGATACAATTAAATGTACATTAATGAATCATGTATCCAGTGCATTGCATGAATGATAAGGAGACATATTCAACCGAAATGAAACATACTACAAAAAAAAAGTTAACAATTATTTAAGGCCAAATAGTGTGGCCACTCGTGTCAGAGTTAGAAATTGTTTGTGGGAAAGGGTAGAACAGTTTCAACAAGGGGTGAAAACAAAATAAGTTCATGGAATATCTACTAACATAATGTTAAAAAGAATCATTATTTGTAAACATAGTGCATAATCATTTGTGTAGATCGTCCTATTAGTATTGACGTAATACCTGTCATAAACATTTTTGGACAGGTGGTATTAGTATTCATGTCAACACACTAATACTCATTAGCAGTTGTGAGCTATAGATCTTGATATGCTCAAATTGTGTGCCATGCACGTACATTGATGAAATCTGTAGGTAGTTCATGAAATCATATAGAAGCAATAGATCTTAATGTGCTCTAAATAATGTGCCATTTAAGAAAGAACATATTTGTCGAACTGGTTGGCTGACCTCCCATGAAACCCAAGGTCATATATTTTGCCTGAACTGTAGAGTTGGAGGTGATTAATCCCCCAAGAAGTATTGTAGCTCATGGTCATAGTTTAGACCGTGTTCTACTGTACGAAGACGCATTATCCACATTGCTTCTTGGCGTCTTAACCTAAGTTCTCTGTTACCCCCTGCACGTTGGGTTGTGCTACGTCAATGACAAAGAAAAAAACTTTTTGGTCAATTTCCTGTGCCTGGCATGTAGCCGCATGGAGTGCAACAGGATATTTAGGGTCTTGATTGTGAATTGCCCTCATATGTTTGGTAATCCTATCCTTTAGTGGTCTGACGGTGCTGCCCACATAGTATTTACCACAAATACATTCATTAATGTTTGCAACGAAACGTGTAGTGCAGTTGATGTTTGTTTTGATATCATATTTGTTACCATGTGCACTGGTTAAATGTTTTGTACCATGCTTGGCCCATCTGCATATTGAACAGAAGCCACATCTGTAGAAGCCCAAGTTGTGTGCTGTAAGCCAGGTGGAGGTCGTGGCGCTACGAGGTATCATGGGACTCAACCTATTTCTCAAGGTTCTGCCCCTTCAAATATACAAACAAATGTGCGCATTAACTTGTGTGGTTCACAATATAATTTGACCAAACCTATTTATGCATTGAATATTTATATATTTAATATTTATATATTTATATATTTATAAATTTATTTATTTATGCATATGTTGACTCATGAAAATCATATGAAATAGTATAGATATGAATTGGTACAGAAACTATGGAATTATATACTCGTACTGCTTGTGTATTATTTCAATGTAAACTTTCTTTTATTTCCATGATGTATGCAAACTTTGCACTTTTCATGTAGCACTTTGTCACTTTAAAAACAAAAAAATGATCCCGCAACTTCATGTCATGTGATCAAGGCTCTAGAGGAGCTGAAATGTGGCCACCTGGATGAAGGACAGCTGTCTTAAACTCAACTCCGAGAAGACCGAGGTTCTCATCTTCGGACCCTACCCCTCCGCATGGGACAACTCCTGGTGGCCTCCCGCCCTCGGGCCCCACCCACCTCTACAGACCACGCTCGGAACCTCGGCATAATCCTCGACTCCTCCCTCTCCATGAACTGCCAAATCAACGCTATCACCTCCACTAGTTTCAACTGCCTACGAAAAGCCTTCAAGTGGATCCCCCAGACTGCAGAAAGACCGTCATCCATGCACTCATCACCAGCAGGCTCGACTACGGCAACGCCCTCTACGCCGGAATCAACAAATCCCTACTACGCAAGCTCCAAACCATCCAAAACGCTGCAGCCAGGTTCATCCTAGGAATACCGCGGCACGAACATATGACCCTACACCTGCGAGAACTCCACTGGCTCCCCGTCGAGAAGAGGGTCACCTACAAACTACTCACACATGCCTACAAATCCCTCAACAACATCGGATCCAAATACCTCAACAACCGAATGAGTTTCCGCACACCAAAGAGGAACCTCCGCTCAGCCGACCTTGCCCTAGCAGAGGTCCCCTGCATCCACAGTTGCAGAGCTGGAGGAAGAGCCTTCTTCTATACCGCAGCCACAACATGGAACACTCTCCCATTAGAAATCAGACACTCTCCAACCCTGCACATCTTCAGACGGGCTCTCAAGACCTGGCTTTTCGACTGACCGGAGTAGCCCTTCTTTCCCTCCCCCCATCGCCTTGAGACCCTCGTGGGTGAGTAGCGCGCTTAACCAACCCCTGATTGATTGATTGATGACAGACACTAAGAGCAGGAACAAGCACTGTCACAGACAGAAACAGGAGAGAGATGGCAACTCCAGGTAACCCCAATGTGTACAAACACTGAAAGGAAGCAATAACTGGACAAACATCCTGGTTTACCAATATGGTTATACACAGTTACAGCAACAGGAAACTCAACACCTCTATGGAGATTACTCTTACAGACAGTCACTCTGTGAACCCCATAAAATAAGAGGGGCAGCAGATGTGATTCTGCGTCTGGACCATAGGGCACAAATATATATTGTACCTACATGCATGAGACAAAACCCAATGCGTCCAGCTGAGCAACAGAGGAAATTCTCGAAGAAATAACAGTATCACACTCTCATAATTAAAGCACTTGAGGCAACATGTAACACAAGACAAAGGATGGGGTAGTGATTGTCTCATGAAATCCAGAAGCCAATCCCTGTACAAAAGGAATATATTTCTACACAGTTGAGGGCAAAATAATATATTTAAATTGCATTTAAATCCCAAGATGAGTACAAGGTGAGCAGCATAGAGAAAACTGTTGTAAGTAAACTAGCACATAAAAAGCACAATGAACTGGAATGCAAGCATAGGGATAGTGAGGCAAAAGGAGAAAACCTAAGATTAAATGGAACAGAGTGAGCTCCATGAATCTATAAATTGTAGCGAAACACTGAAGAATAAACTAAGCAGGACAATCACAAAAATCCTAGGAACTGTAACACGCTATATAGTGCAAATCTAAAAACTACATACACCAGGACAAATACAAGAATGCTAGGAAATGTAGCATGCAAGAGAGATGGACTACAAAGTAACTATAGATTGTCAAAGGGAAACAGAAGGAAAGGGCAGATAAAAAGAGGGAGTGTGGGGAACAGATACAAATGGAATACGCATTGGAACACCGTTATCAGAAACAGAGATACAAGACAGCAAGCAAAGGGATATGTTAGTAAGAACAAAAGGAACACACTAGGGGAAAATTAGGGAGGGAACAGCCCAGGGTCTGCGTCTGATAGGAGACTAAAAGCAGGAAAAAAGCAAAAGCAAAATGGAATGCAAGGCAGATGGAAATCTGCAGCAAGCTGTACTGTAGCACGACACAAACTCGGGCAGAAATAAGGCAGGAATTGGTCAGCAAACAGGCAACAGGAGATCTAGCACACAGAGGTTCAAACATCAATACCTTATCAAGAAGCTTTAGGCAGAAGCAGAGTATAAGCAGTTTGAGGCAACAACAAGTCCAAGGTGGAGTCGCAGGATTAGGCTGCACAAGACTAACCATAGGTGAATGTAATCCCTTTCTCTCACTAGACCTGGATGAGAGAGTCCAGAGGTGAGGGCTGGCAGGACCAGCACTAGAAAGTCTATCACTAGAAAGCACTGCACAGTACATTCAGGGTCATTGTCAGTGGCAGGTCCTCCATAATGGCGGAGGAGCCTTTCCTCACTCACTGCAGATAAAAAATAAAACTATGGTAAAACAATTGTATCGTTGTTTTATTTTTCACTTAGAGCCAGTGCTGCTGTGTCAATGGCGGGGCTGGCATCCTGAGTGACAGCAGGTGGAGGAGGAGTGTTGCGCATTGTAAGTGCACATGACCATTTGGCCGGCCATCTTAGGCTCGATAAATCGACATGCGCATTTTGATTTCTCCAACCCAGCTGTATTGTACAGCCGGGTGGAGAAACAGCGAAGGCTACCAGTTCCTTACTGAGCGCCTAACCAGGTCGCTCAGACCAATCCTGGTGCTGCTCTCATTCTGAGAGCAGCATCTGGATTGGGTAGAAATGGCCCATGGATTTCAAGACAGGTGCCCTTCTCTTACGATTTTAGTGTGAGCTCCACTTCCCTCTAGCAGTGCTATGTCGATCCCGGGGGGTACATGTTGCTACCTGCTGGCACAAACACTGTTTTTTCCAACCCCTCTTCATGTTACTTTTTCACCAAGGTGGCTGGCAGCGGCAGCAAGGAGGTAAGTGTTTTTTTATTATTATTTGCCCTCTGCGCGCTGTCTCACCACTTTATTTTGGCAGCAGCCTCCCCATGACTTTGTGAAGACCTGGCACTGCATATTGAGGTCTGTAATCCATGGAAACAAATGAAGGTCTTCAAGTCTCTCCAAGACTGAAATGGCATGCAGGTAGAAGTGATATGACAACCTAGGATGCGACACCCCCAGAGGCAAAGAGACGGATTCATAACAATGCGTGGCCAGTGCAAACAATTGCTGGGAGAGTGGCCATTATCACTGGTCAAGGCAGAGTTGCCACTTGGACAGTACAGTAGTAATTAGACACAATGCTTAGTTGAAAGTGCTCTGTGGCAGGTTAATTAACATAGATGGTACAATATTGGTCGAAAGCACCATTAATTTACATGAGTCACATATAATTCATATAGGTGGCATTTTCAATTAGCCAGCTGACTGAGAGGTAGTTTCCAGAATGTTGAAATTACAGAAATTCTTTACCTATTTCTGAAAAAAACAATTTAATTATCAATTTAAAGTCTAGCGTGCCAAGTGATGATTTAACTTCAGATTTGCCCTTGAAATAATGAGTGAATGAGTTATGTGCTTATCTACAATGAAGGGCCAACTGTCGGTGAAAGGATTTATATGGTAAACAGACAGGCAAAAGGGCATCTGACCAGCAAACAAGAAGATCAGTCGAACTGCCAAAGATTAACCTATTGTTTAACTAAAACATGTGTTATTAACACCGAGTACTTTTAAAATGTCTGCCATCTAGCGTATCAGGGAGGGTAGCCTCAGGGAGCTTGGGGGCTAGTCCAATTTCCAATTTATAAACTTTATTCCACAGTTAAGTCATAAAAGCATTACATAAAACATCCAACAGTTACAAAATAAAATAGGATGACAAAATACATTTATATAAATATGAATATTTAAAATATTTAAAATGTCAATCAACGTTAGTGAGCCTCAGTCAATCATTGCCCCTGATTTATTAGGGATCGGAAGGAGGACAACAATTATAGAAAGTTGGAAAAAGCGATAACCATAGGGGCATAGGGATGATTAATGTGAACACCGAGCTGCAGACATTTGATAGCATACAGAGGCAGCTGACAATATGACTACAATTGAAGTGCAGTATATTGGGGAGGCAACTCAGTTTGTCAAAGTTCCAGTTATTTGGGGGTGTTCCCTTTGTGATTACAGTCTTACCAGAGTCCTGTTATCAATAGAAGTTTCAACCAAATAGAGGGCAATACTATGATCAGGTAAGCATTTTAACTTGTGGCTGTTTTAGGGCATGATTCAGAATTTCCTAGAATCCAGTTGATTTTTAGTGCACCAAACAGAACGGTATCCTGGGAATAACATGCAGATTTTGTTCTTGACGAACCAAAACGTCATGGTACAGTAAACACTGTACAAATAGTGTACACGTTCTCCTGTTAAACTTCAGCAGGTTTCATCTGGTGAAATTTAACAAAAGGGTGAGATATTTAATGGACATGTAAGTATTCGATTCGGATAGATGAACCCAACTCGTAATTCCGACTCATACACAAACAGGGGTTTAGCAGGGGCTGGAACCAATCACCCTGCTCATAAAGAGAGCCTTAGACTGCCGTGTGAGGCAACTTTCAAAACATCGAATGGCTTCATTTCATGGTCCTGTTATGTGTATGACTGATCCTTGATAGCAGCAGCTTCTGGCACAATTTCTGACAACTGATATTTAGTAATTTATGCACACACCCAACTGATGAAAGGCACTGTTCAAGGGCTGGACTCCTCCTCTTTAAACAGTTAGGCCTAGCGGCGGCCAATCTGCAAGTAAGAACCCAGTTTCAGGATCATTTTGTTTGTTAGATTACATGCAGCCTTTGATCAGGTAGGGGATGAAAGAGCATGTTACATAATCTGTTTAGATAAAAGTGTTAATCTGCGTGTTCTGTTAATTATGATATGATATAAGAGGTTGTGAAGAAGCAAAGGTAGATATCCATACATATAGAAGCCGCCTGAGTCTCTGACCACAAACTCCAGTGACTATTTGGAGAGGATGTTTTGACGCTTCATAAGATTAAGGGCCAGATGTGCTGCCCGTTTTTGCGTGGGCAAACGCGTTTGCAGCCCGTTTGCACATGCAAAAACCTACAAGGCCATGTACAAAGCCTATTTCACAAGTCCCAATTTATTTGCAACTCGCTAAATAGGTTTTGCGACTTGCTATTAGGAAGGGGCGTTCCCTTCCCAATAGCAACTCACAAGCCATGTATGAATGTTCTACTACCGCAATTGCAGTCGCAAAACACTCGCAATTTACCGCCCTCTTCAAGAGGGTGGTAATGGAGTCGCAAATGGGAAGTGTTCCCCGGGGACCCCTTCCCCTTTGTGACTGACTCTGAAAATATTTTTTAAGGGCAGGCAGTGGTCCCAGGGACCTGAAAATAGATATGTTCTGTCAAGTATTTTGATTTCAGTTACTGACCGCTTCCTTTAGTTCTGCTCTTTATCTCAAACTATTCTCTCTGAGGATGGTATGTTACCTCTCTTGGCCTCTGTAATCTCCCTCAAGCACTTCAAAGTGGCCTTCCATGAGCGGCATCTCTATATAAATGAAATAAAATTAATACGGAAAATATTTCTTTTTCTATTGCTCAGCACCTACATATATACATTTTATAAACACATAATGGGCATGTGCACTTTCTGCACAGAATGTAAGTTTTTTTGCATGTTCAGTGCTCGGATAGGTGTAACAAGTGTGTGGTTACATCTGTGTGGACCCTCAAGAAAGTACTACTGCGAAAAAAATAAGAAATGTGCATTGTAGGAACGTATCCCATTTTTTGACACTCCCCTGCACGTACTTTTGGACGGCATTTTTCAAATTGCGTACGGCAATACTTTCATGCATAGTTTACATATGGACACATACACATTTTTGGACTTCCCACTTTTTTTTCTGCATGGGGCGTGGATTATGCACTGAGACTTTAGGATATTTTTCAGACTCCCAGCAAATTTGCTTATTTACATTTTGTGTATAGAGCAAAAGACCGCTGTGAGGCTTTCATCCCATTTCACAAAACTTGTAAAACCACGAGCTGCACATCCTACATGCTTTCCCCGGAAGAAGGGCAATAAAAAACAACCAACTACAAGCTAATTCGTAAAATATAATTAATTGAATAACGAACCCTTGAAAGGAGGACTGCCCACGGCGATGGGAGACTGAATGCCTGCTGGTCACAGGCTGTGAACCATACCTTGAGGTTGCGCCCGTATAGGAATTCCCACTTCCACTTCTATTTAATTACAGGGAGCTTGAGAGCCTGAAAGTCCGGACGGGACAAGGTTCAGTGATCAGGAAGGAATGTCAGACGTGGGCTCACCGACCGTACAATATGGAATTTGGAATTAATCATTCCTCGAGTGTCAGGCCTTGCGGTGACGGCTCTCCAGACTAATTGGGGTTTAAGTGGGCTGTGGGTTTGTGATTCTACAAAGTCGGCTTCGCACTCCACCGACTTTTTTACATGGGTGTTAGGCTATGGTCAGACTTCGGATGGCTGGAAAGGGGTTTGAGGAGGAATGCGGGGGAGGGTGGGAGAGCTGAGCTTGCAGCTGAGGAGAGATGCTGTTACCAGAGTCATGCAGGACGGGTGCAGTAATGTGAGTTTTAAAAGCGCTCAACCAAACTCTAATTTGTATTGCTCAAACCCAAAAACTAGTTTGCCTTTGGTACTCAAATAAACTCACATTGACAAAGCCGCACTGCTGTACAACATGGCTAAAAAACATATTTACAAAGTCAATATGTCTCGAATAGGAGATACATATTTGCTTTGCCATGCTCAGGAAAAAAAAAGCGCTATGAAAGCTTTTTTTCTGGTGGGAGGGGCAGGAGAAGGGGCAAGCAACAATAAGGTGAAAGGATCAGGGGGATGTGGCAAGCAACAATTTGTGGAATGGGGTCGGGAGACAAGCCATGCAATGACAGGGAAGGGGAGGTGGCAAGCAACAACTGGGAGAGGTGTGGGGGGGAAGAGGAAGCAATGACCGTCAGAGGGGGCAGGAGAACAGCTCAAGCAACAATGCAGGAAGGGGACAGATAAAGCAAAGAATAGGGGCAGGAGGGTGGGGAAACGGGTCAAGCTACAATGTGGGAGGGGAGATGGGAACAGGGCAAGCAACTACAACAGGGCAACAACACGGGGGTGACAGGCAAGCAATGACACGGAGGGGGACAAGAGCGGAAGGGAGATGACCTGCAAGCGCAGGTCCTCTAATGGAGTGCTAGAACTTAAATTAAAAAAGTAATTCCTAGAAGCGCACAAGCAGTTGAAGGACATTGGCTGCCAAGAGGAAGCAGTACTTGGTCCATGCTCCATGTAATGGAGAAACACATAAAGAGAAATTGAAACCGGCATGCGCTGACCAATAAGAAGCAAGGGAATGAGAGCAACAATGAAGCTAACCAATGGTAAGCAATGGGTGGGGGTCTAAGCTCCTTGTAAGTAAACAAAATGTCTTGCAAGCCACAGACAATGATCTGTCTCAGGAAAAGACCTAAAAATGGGTTGGTAATACAAGGGAGTTGTAAATCCCTGTATAAAGCCTGTCTCTAATTTTCGGTTTACAGGCAATTGGTGATTTTGCTAGTCACCTGCAATGAAGAAATGAGAATGGAGTAAGTTATTACAGTTGAGCTGTGAGGTCATAATGCCTCGTGCTAGCAGCCAAGGTGGCAGGTCACATGCATCATTGCAGCTGCAGTTTAATCAAAGCAACACTGGTTTTTAGGTCGATGACCTTTTGGAATCGGTCTGCTGTTTTGGAACACTCGTGGGTGTGGCAGCATCCACCTTGCGGGAAGGAGAAGCAGCTCACAGGGGCCATCTGTTTGTCTAACTAACTTTCACTTTTGTGCTTTTTTATCTTGTTTTCTTGTTTTCGTTTCGTGTCCACGCTTATTAAAGTCTCCTCCCATACCCCTTCCTTAATTATTATTTATTTATTTTTGAAGCTTATAAAGCGCGCGGCTACCCCCAACGGGGGTGTCCCGGCACTGCAGACTAACCGGCACCAGAGAGATACATTGGGGCTAGATCATGGAAAAAAGCCAGGTCTTGAGTTTTCTCCGAAACAGAGACTCAAATGTAATAGATCTAAGATCTAGGGGGAGGCGATTCCAGACTTTAGAGGTAGCTACAGCAAAGGCCCGGCCCCCGGTTCGTGCAAGACAAAAACGTGGGGCATACATCAAGCGAAGATGGTTAGATCTAAGGTCACAAACCGATTGAATAGGTTTGAGTCTATGTCTCTGGTAGGCAGGACCTCCACCATTGAGAGCCCTAAAGGCCAAAACTAGGGCCTTGAATTGTATGCGGAGGTTTAGCGGAAGCCAGTGCAGTATAGCCAGATACGGAGTGATGGAATGGCGATACGGGATGTTACAGATCAGCCTGGCCGCGGCATTCTGCACTATCTGTAGTCGTTTAATCAGGTAAGCCGGGGCTCCCACATATAGGCTGTTTGCATAGTCCAGATGGGACGTAATTAAGGCATGCACTACCGTCCTACGCGAATCAAGAGGGAGAAAGGGGACGATCTTCTTAATCATACGGAGCTTGCCAAAGCAAGCAGCCGAGACTTTGTTGATCTGGGTTTTGCAGGACAAAGCAGTGTCAAATTGGAAGCCCAGATTACGGGCAGTTTGTACAGGAACCGGGGGGGGTCAAGTTCAGATGGCCACCATAATTTAGTTGGCAGGGGAGATTTCTGATTAAAAAATAAGACCTCCGTCTTATCTGTGTTTAATTTGAGATTATTGCTGGTCAACCAGGATGCAATATTAACCAAGCAATGCCGGAAGTTCGTCATGTTACCGTCAGAGTGATCTCTAAATGAGAACACGAGCTGAGTGTCATCAGCATAAGAGATCACTCTGACACCCCAGGATTCCACCACTGCCGCTAGCGGGGCCAGATATACATTAAAAAACAGAGGGCTCAATGCCAAGCCCTGCGGGACCCCATAAACCAGTGGTTTCTCAGTGGAAACGTACGGTCTGAGAAAGACCTGTTGCGATCTATCCCTCAGAAAAGATCTCATCCATGCCAAGGGTGTCCCCCCCAATGCCAATATCATGAAGACGGTCCAGAAGGATATTGTGTGAGACCGTGTCGAAAGCTGCGGACAGGTCGACATGGCCTCCTCTCCTCTATCCACACACTCCCGAATCGACTCAGTCACTTCTAGTAGAGCAGACTCAGTGCTGAAGCCCGGCCTAAAGCCTGACTGGGAATCATGTAGCAGATGTTGTGATTCCAGGAATTCCGACAGTTGCTCCTGCACCACCTTCTCCAAGATCTTTGCTGGCTTAGGGAGGAGTGAGATGGGCCGATAGTTGCTAAATTGTACTACTGTTCATCAGAGAAAACACAAAACTAAAGTCTTTAATCCTTGAGCGGTGACAGTTCTAGCATCAGGTTTGTAGAGAGGGTATTGAGTATGAACACACAAGAAATGCTGGAGTAATTCACAGAGAGGACATGGAGGGTAAGTCTATAGTCTATCAATATGGGAATACTCCATCATGCTTACTACTGTAGGAAGTTTAGTGCACACTAACCTGATATCAAGTGCTTAGTCTAATTCCTCCACTTGACTTGAAGTTCAAAGAAGTTCTCAAGGACTTGATTAACGGGGGTCAGGAGGGGTTCGGAGAAGCTGTGCAGGAGGGAACAAGTAGGAAGACGTCAAGGGCGTGGGTGCCACGGGAACCACCAGTTTGGATGGACTTTAAGGAGACTGGAGCGCTTCTTAGTTCCGGCAGGATTCTTCAGGAGAATAGGAAGGGTGAAGCTTGATCCGCAGGGAGTGAGGCCAAGCCATGATTCGAGTTTGGACAGGGTTTTTATACCCTCTCGAAAGCTCATTGTATTTAGCTAGTACACATGTTGTACGTGGAGCACATGGCCGTCTGGAAGGTTCTTGAATCTTGTGAAAAACATGTGTTGGTACACTCTCTTTGAACTTATAGAATGGAGAGGTGCAATTTTTTGATTGGAACAAAATAATAGGAAACAAATATATTGTTTTCACTCGAACATGCATAATGGAAAACAACCCCAAGGCCCCAGTTACAGTGAGGGCATTAGCTCACCAGATTCTGGGGGAAGTTAGCAGGAATTTAATCGAAAACTACACCAAGGCTCTGGGAACAATGAAAGCAGTTCATCCATTGGTTCAGGATATTTGGGTAAAGCTTGCAGGGGTTCAAGCGTAATGGAAATTACGGGTTCTGGAGCAGCATCGGTCATGAGGGTGCTGGAGGAGCATCACTCATGAGGGCGCTGGGGAAACATCGGTCATATCTCATGAGGATGCTGGGGAAACATCAGTCATGAGGGTGTTAAAGGGGACAAAAGTTATCAGGGTGCCGAGGGGGACTTTGGTCATGAGGATGCTAGTCGTGAGGGTGTGGAGAGACATTGGTCATGAGGATGATTGGGAAACAACAGTCATGATATCATAGCATGACAGAGGGTGCAATTGGGGTAAAGCAACACTTGCATGCTAGACCACTACATAGAGGATGCAAGAGGGTGTTGTGACAGAGAGGGAGCAGGAGTGGGGTTGCAGCATATGACAGTGTGAATATTTTACAAAGTAAATGTAATTACAGGAAAAATAGAATCTCTTTGCCTTTTTCTACACATTCTGCGCCTCTGAACTTTCTTAATCTCACTTACATTAACCTGATTCTGATAACGTTTTGCAGAAAATTGCTAACTGCTTTTCTATGTGTTTAATTTCAAAATAGATTTTCCATCTATTCTTGATGTCTGCAACCATATTACCTCTTTCATTTGAAAGAGCAAGGTTTGTGAGGAGGGTGATAGTGTAGCCATGTATTATATGGAATAAGATGTCCTCTCCTGTACATTTTATGGGTATTGTAAGTCAGTTAGGAGTTCAATGACCTTATAAAGGAAAAAAGCCTTTGCCTCTATGTGGTCACAGAATTGCTCCATACTTGCAATATCCCAATAATGTACAGCAGGGTATTTTATCTAATATTTTGCAAGGCAGTCCTAGTTGTATCGACTTTGCAAAAATGAAAGACAGAGTAGGATTCATTGTCTCTTTTCATGAGCACCAAATTTACATTACACCAAGGTTAGAGTACTAATTTTAGGCAAGGGGAGATTAGTAATTTAATTTGCCCTGAATTAAAGGGTGTTGAGTGCTGGTGGACTTGGCCCTTTTGGCAAGGTTATCCTTAAACGTTTTGCCTTCTTTCTCTAATTTCTTCTGACCTGTGTTAGTTGGTTTTAGTGCTCAGTGCCCTTTACCACTACTAACCATTGCTAAAGTGTCTAAATTGTTTTGGTGATTGCTTATCCATGATTGGAATATTTGATTTACTAGTTAATCCCTAGTAAAGTGCACCAGGTGTGTAGGGCCTGTAAATCAAATGCTACTAGTGGGCACCTCTCTCCTGATAGTGCAATCCAGTGCTGGTTTTACCGCTGATCGCAGGACCGAGCTCCGAGGCAGGGAGGAGAGGTCGCTGCAGTTCCTGAGGCATTTTTTAGGCTGCTCCTGAAGCTGGTAGCGGCCATGGCATTTGTGGGTAGCCGGCAGGCTTATCTGGATTCTGCCACGAACACAGCAGTAGCCGGTGCCCGCCCCTCGGCCCTTTGCCCTTCTCGCAGCCGGCTTGGTATGTCTGCTGCGCAGGAGCCGTCTGATCCCGAGAGCCGTTGGACAGCAGGTAGGTCCATTGGATACTGGCTGGGGTCCGTTGCTGTCTGTTGCTGCCAGCCTGCCTGCCTCCCCCGCCACTTCCCGATTCCCAGGCTGTTGGGTGGGGGTGAGGTGAAGACGAACCGGCTGTTGAGGCTGGTTAAGGCCTGTGCAAGGTGGGCGTGTGTGCTGAAACACATCAAGGCAGGGCAGCAAGGAAGGCAGGGGGTGCCGAGCAGAGCCGCTCGCTAAAAGGTGTTTTAAGCAGATTGAGCGGTGCTTTGAGTGGAAGGTGCCTCCTTGGCTTCTGGACCCGGGAGTTGTTCTCCTAAACTCTGGAGTTTGGACTAGGCTTCGGTGATTCTTATAACTGCGCCCCAGTTACTGTGTGCGCAACCCCTGTTTCCAGGGGTGCCCGGAAGGTCTCACTTAGAGGTAATTGCACTTAGTGGGAGGGGAGTACAGAATCGAACGAGGACAAGAGGACAAGTGGACAAGTGGAAGAAAAGTTTGAAACTAAGGAAAAGTGAAAAAAAGTGGTGAATAAGGGAGAAAAGGGCTGGTCTAGAAAAACGCAAAACAGCATAGTCAGTCTGGATTTCACAGGACCGCATTTAGCCATTTTAAAAAAAGTACAAAGAAATGAGATCAGGTAAAGTCAAGCAGCCTCCTATTCAGAAGGTTAAGAGTGAAAAGCAAAGAAACAAAAAAAGCTTGCAAAAAAAAAAAATTACCGACACTGAAGGTTTGGATTTTAAGGAAAACAGCCCATTAATATCCCCTATAATAACAATGTTCAGGAAAAAGAGGAGGACAATAAAAGGAAGTCAGCTTTGAACGCAAGATTCTCGCTTCTCAAGGATCCCGGCTCAGTCATTTATTCAACATCAGCAGAGGTGCAAGGTCTTACAGCACCGTTAGCACCTCAGAAAATTACCATAGTTTCAACTAAAAATATAAAGTTACAAAACGAAGGCATACAAGATACAATAGAATAAACCAACCCGTGAAGTACGAAAAAAAAAAACCAAAGACATGGATAAGCTAAGCACAAAAACAGCAGACCCAGTTGAGGTGGTCATGAAAAGCAGTACAGATAAGAAAAAAAAGGAGAAAATGCCCTTAAGCAAGGAATTGTTCCCGGGTGAAACTACAAAGATTCCGGATAACATAAAAGAAGACAAGCATGGGAGAACGGTTCACAAAAACACATCACCAGGCACACAACAGCTTTGCCAAAAAGGCGTTGGATGCAGGGAAAAATCTGACTATCCCGCTACGAACTTTATAATACATAAAGATAACTTGACGTCCTCAAATCCTAAATCAGAAAAAGACAACAAGATGACAACAAGGCTAACATATCAGCTCAAATTCATCAGGAGGATCATGATCAAGAGGACCTCGAAGAGCAGATTGACTCGTCAGCTCGCTCCTAGGTCCGTATCTATCAAATATTCTTTACAAATGTATGACATGGAGTTAAGCGCCCCGATGGGGGAAATGATTAATGATAACATACAAAACTATTCGGACCTACAAGGTCTGAAATCCACTCATAAAAACAACAATAATAATCCCTTTAGGCCGTCAACCGACAATAGTTACTCATATAACCAAGATCAAGCGCATAAACAAGAAATAGAATCACAGCCTCTACAAGGAGAAATAATGAGTGATCAAAGCAGCCTATTAGAACTCTTCAAAACATTATTACAAACACTACAGACAACTACAAAGGCATTTAACATGCAAACAGATAAAATGGACATTCAAATAGAGTTAATGACCATCATCATGCAACCGTGCCTCATGACGAGCTGAGTTCGTCATGAGCACTGGAGGAGTTAAGCCAGAAGAAATGCAAGATCAAATAAGACAGGTTCAACGAAAAGCAGAAAGTCAAGATGAGATATCGGAAAGCATCGAAGTAATGACCCCGGTGAAAAAAAAACGATTGTCAAAGCTATCACGGAAACAAAAAAAACGGACAGGAAAGCAAGGAACGAAATGGCTTTAATAACGAATCAGCAGATCTTCAAGGTTTATTCAACATTCTGCATGGCCGGGACGAATAAGGCTGTAACAGGCCAGGTTAGTCCAACAACAAGTACAGATGAAGACTCAATTAGCCTTAGGAGACTCGAAAAGGCTGATCAAGAAAAAAACTATGGAGGCCAATCAGCTCCCAGGAAGTGGAATAGACAAACCTGTGATTATGTCCCAATCCTGGCGGGATTCCAGGAGATCGAAAACCGAAAAGAAGAAAAAAATACATTAATCCAAGACAAAACTCATATCTACCGAGTATAAAACAGGGAATAAACAACTGACTCAGACAAATAAAATTAGTAGGACACAGTTACAGAAATAAAGAAGGCAAGGAATTGTTTCCAAAAATGGAGAACAGAAGATCGACGATCAGTTAAAAAAAAACGAGAGGAATCAACTGGAACATAGGATTCCTGCTCAAAAAAGTGCAGAGAATAAGGATGCAAATAGTAAAAGAAGTCCGGAAAATGTACATGAACTAAAAGGAACCCCTGAGGATGGAATGCGAGAATCGAAAATGGAACATAAAAAAAGTGGATTCAAAAGAAGAAGCTCTCAACCACAGAAAGAGCATCTCGGAAGTAAAGAAAACGGACTACTCTGTGGCACTTGATCTCGACAATAGAGAAACTAGCCTGAAAGAAAAAACACAATCAAAACCACAATCGGTTTGGGGATGTGAGACCGTCCTAGGAAACTCAGGACAGGAATTAGCAGCCAATCTTAACAAAGAGATCAATCTGGAGAACATAGTATCATTAGAAATCCCAGCCCAAATCACCAGAATGGGAAACACAATCCAATTTGAAAACCGAATAAAAGATGAAAAGAAACAAATCATAGCCATTAAAGAGAAAGAGGACCCAATGTTACAAATATAACAACTTTGAAAAGCTAAGGAGTTAGGCCCTTAGGAATGTGGTCTAGGCAGGGCCATATAACAATCAATAAACAACAAGGTTGCCTATACCACAATAGTATTTTAAGCCCTAATTATTCTTGCTTATTGGTCAAACACAAATCCTTTTTGTTTACACCGGTATTTTATTTATACCTTTTGATTTAAATTTTCTATTTTCATTTACCACGTTTATGTTTGAAAAGAAGAAAAAAGGATGTTTTCTGTACAAGATTTACAAACAAATATACAAATATTTACAAAAATCATTTGAAGTCCACATTTTGATTAAGACATATTATACATACTACATCAAAAGTACAAAATTTTACACCACAAAAACAAACATTTATACCCTACTTAGATTACAAATGAATAAATCAATATCCATATGTAAGACCAAATATTTATAGTCCACAGGAGCAATGAACTAAAAAATAGCAAACTTCATTAATAGCAGAAATTAATTCGAACTATCTCAGAACAAAGGTTTTGGTTCCTTATATTTCTTATGCTCCTTTGCTGTGCTGATGCGTTTCGAATCCAGGGGAATGTATACCCAGATTATCATCAGGGCTTTCTCAATTTTCTGTTTTATTTACAATTTTTAGAAAGGTGCCTTACTTTCAATACATTACACTACCTCTATGTTGGACTTGATGTTGTACCTGAATATAATGCAGAAGAGCCTTCTTGTTTTTAGTTTTTTGGCTCTAATCACGCTGTTGCAAATGATGTACCTATCTGTGGTTAACTTTAAGATTTTGAGGCCACCTTGTTCAGTTCCTACAAAAAAAACGAATTTTTCTTTGTAAACCCCTATTTGGGCGATATCAAAACATGCTATTACTTCACTCAAAACATAGGCATAGATTCATCAAGCGAAATAGCGATCGCAATAGCTGCGAAACAGCTTTTGCGATTGCAATTTCCGCTCCCGCAATTCATCAACTGCAAAAGCTGCAAATAGCGAATTCGCAAAACAAACAATCGCAAATCAATTTGTCAACCCACATTGCGATTCCTTAATAGCGATTACCCACATTTTCTGCGAAAAATATTGCGAATTCGCAATTATATTGCAAATTTGCAATTATATTGCGAATTCGCAAATCAAATCGCAAATCAAATGTATCATATATCGCAATTTGAGAAAATACCCAAATTCGCAAATAACGAGTCGCAATTTAAGGAGAAGCTAAACCAGGTGGTAACCATGAAGTCCAATTGTGAAAAAAAAATTGCAAACAAGAATCAAGTGTATGGTAAACCAAACACACTTAAGGAGACTCAGTAGGAGCATGATGAAAGTCACAATGCCAGGTCTCTACATCGTGGCAAGGCGGCTGAGGCTCCAGACTGCTGCCCAGAACCGACGCAGGATCCAGGAGCGCATCTTCCGGCTGCGGATTACACTCCTGGGACAGACTGAAGAGGAGATCTACTCAAAAAACAGGCTCAATGGGGCAATGATAAAGAAGCTCATCAGAGACCGTGACCCCCTGATGCAGCACCCAACACGGAGGACCAATGCCGTGCCCACCCATGTCCAGATCCTGTGCTGCCTGCATCTCCTGGCCTCCAGAAGCTTCCAGGGGATAGTTGCATATGTAGGGGGCATATCACATAGTACCCTGTCACGCTGCCTACAGAGTTTCCTGGACGCCATGCTGAGCCAGATCCACCACTACATCACCTTCCCAACAACCCAACAGGACTTAACGCAAACTAAACTGGACTTCTACCACACCGCCCATTTCCCCCATGTAATTGGCTGCATTGACTGCACCCACATTCACATCTGTCCACCCGCTGAGACCGAATACATGTACCAGAACCGCAAGTCATACCACTCCCTCAACATCCAGATGGTCTGCAATCCGAAAACCATCATCACAGACATTGTGGCACAATACCCGGGGAGCACGCATGATTCGTTCATCTTCCGGCACAGCGGCATACACACCCGCTTGGCCAGGGGTGACTTTGACAAAGGACATCTCTTAGGTAAGTACACATGCCCACATACAGTATGTCAAGACCATGTAGCTGCGCATGACAGGCACTGACCCTCTGCTCCTATCCTTCAGGTGACAGCGCCTCCTCACACCATACCTCAACCCTGCTACACCACAGGAACGGCGTTACAATGCTGCACACATACACACAAGAAATGTCATTGAGCGGACTTATGGCATGTTAAAGAGTCGATTCCGCATCCTCCACAAGACTGGCGGGGCCCTCAAATACCAGCCTGAGCTCTGCTGCCGCATCATGGCCGTGTGTGCCATACTCCACAATATTGCCACAAGCGGAGGATACCTGTGGAGATGTCTGGTAGTGAGTCGAAGGGGGATAACCTGCCCCCTGCACATGTGCATCATGCACGCGGGGAGAATCCTGCTGAAGGACACAGGCTCCGTAACAACATCACACTGAACTATTTCTAGTGCACCCATACCCCTCACACAACACTGCACTCATGCATGCCACATGAATTAATGACATGAGGAAGATTTGTGTTAAAAATACATTCTTATTTTTATGTTCAACAAACTCTAGACGTGCTTGAAATCATATAAAATTATTACAACTGTATTGCGTCATACAGGCTCTTGTATCCAGAGCAGGCATGCGTGGTTACATCACCATGGCACTGCCGGTAATGTTTAGTCAGTCACTGGCACCTCCTGCCGGACGCACCCTGTTGCCTCTCCAACTCCACGTTGGGAGTGTCCGGCCGTGATGCACCACTGGGCCTAGAACTGCGGCGCCTTTCTGGTAGCACCGGCACAGACAGGCTGCTCAGGCTCGATGTGCCCACACTGGCATCATCACCACCCTCTGCATGGCCATGGCCGCACACCGGTTGATTCTCAACTGCGGTGGTGACCTGCTCCAGGGCCCTTGCTACATCTTGGCAGAATTGTACCATTTGTAGCTGTATGGCCAGTGACCTGCGCAACAGTTGTGATGTGGCGTTCCCAATCAGGTGGTTCGACCGGGTATAGGCAGATAGCCGGGTCAGCAGCTGGTGGTGGCGTCGGCGGGTAATGTCCTGCTGCACCACCATCAGTTTGTTGTTTTCTTTCACTGCAGCCATTAGCTCCTGTCAGCTGGTTGATATTGCGTGCAGTTTTGTACAGCTGCAGCTGCATGGCTGCCATGTGCTTTGCCTGCTTGCGGTGCACAGCTAGCATCCGGGCTTCAATTCCTAGCCCTGGATCTTGGGCCTGTTGCTCCCTGTCTGGTCGTGTGGCCACGGAGCGCTGCTGCGTCAACCGGCCGCTTGACAGGGACCGCACAGTGGCTGTGCGGTGTGTCTGCCTCCTGGGTGGTGGTGGGGTCTGATCCACTGCCATGCATGATGCCTGGGGTGGTTGAACTCCTCCTATGGCTGCAGGGGTGGCCCTGTGCATTTGGGAAGGCGTTGGTACTGGTGCAGGTGCAGGTGCATTTGACGGTCCAGGTGCTGGGGCTGTATGGCTCTCTCCCTCCATCGCATCTGGAGTCTCCACGATATGGAGTGCCTCGCTATCTGAGGTCTCATCATCTGCAGCCCCTGTGATGTGAATGAGTGCATGATTAATTATATGATTCTGGCACCTGGGATGTAGCAACATGCATGCAGGCTTGCATTCCCTGACTGGCTTTAGGGGTATGTTTCACTTGACTGTTCTGGCTGTGTGTGACTATCAGGGCACATTGTCACACTACAGGTCCCACAATGCAATTGGGTGTTTCTGATAGGCAGGGACTGCATTACTGGGGTTACCAAATGGCTAGCTCTGGGGGCATGGGCATTGTTAGGGGACGGGGTCGCAGTTGCATGGCTCTTACCTTGTGATTGGTGTGTGGCTTGGGAGGTGTCCAGCTGAGTGACTCCTACGCAGGCTGTAGGGTTGATGGTGTCCTCAACCAAGTCCTCCAGTGGTGTGTTTGCTGGAACTGTGGAGTCTCCTCCTATCGTGGTTAGTCTCACCCCCAGCCGTCCCTGCAATGCGCTATTTGGCACAGTCTCTGAGGTCGTGCCACCTCTTCTTGAGGTCATCGATTGACCGCTGTGTCACTCCTACGGCATTGACCTTTGCCCTGATGCGCAGCCAGATGCACCTTTTGTCAGCCTCGGGTACCTTCCTGGAAAGCTTTCCGAAAAGCTTGTCATCCCTTGATCAAGTACTCTAGCTCTTGTTCGGAGAACTTTATTTTTCGCTTCCTGCCAGTTTCACTGGATCCTGCTGCATCCTGGGACATTGTGGTTTCAATGTGTGTCCTGTCTTGGGACTGCATGGTGTGTCTCCTGCAGCTCAGTGCTGTGCCTCCTCCTCTATCCAGCTCTGTGTTCCAAATGAGTCATGGAGCTGCCTACTTCCTGGTTGTGATGTCATCATTGTGCTCAAAATGCGACTTCCCGTTTTTGCAATCTCGCAATCTGCGAGATCACTATTTGCGATTTCGGTATTTGCGAAATCGCAATTTGGGGTTGGGAAACAGCCGATTCTGCGATTTAATAGCGATTTTGGAAAATTTGCATACGGCAATTGCGGGCGATTCGCACTTGATTAGCGATTTTGATGATGCATCCCATTCTGCGAATTCTAGATAGCGATTCGGTATTTTTCGCTATTTAGAATTCGTAGAGTGGGTGCTTGATGCATCTGGGGGATAGCGCCTACCTCAAGTGTGTTATTTCACTTTATCAACCAGTGAGATCACAGCTTTATGCCATTAGCGAGGATGTCACCGTTTTCTTATGATTCTACGGGGAAATCAAAGACTTATATTAACTGCCAACTTCCCATTGCTCCTTACAGACTCTTTCTTCTAAATACGAATACTTGGCATGTACCTCACAGAAAACCTGTACAGAAAACATCCTTTTTTCTTCTTTTCAAACATAAACGTGGTAAATGAAAATAGAAAATTTAAATCGAAAGGTATACCACATTTCTAGTTTTGAAATTTGAAAACCCAAATGTTTCCACTTTGTACCTAGGTGGTTGAATTATTTTCCTTCAATGGTATTGGGATAAGCTATTAAAAGATTTTGAATCCTTTTCAAATTTGGCACTCTTATTGATACTCAAAAATTGGCACCTCCTTGAAGATCTGGAATGCCCTTTTCCAAAACCAATCTTTGCCTTAAAAAAGAACCAAAGTATAGGACAGCAGCTTGTCCGGGCCAATATCACATTGCCAAAGCCTAAAAGTGACCTACTATCCAAATGGAATTTAAAACCAGTTTAAGGCCATCATTAGTGCGGCAATTGTGTAGCTTGTCCCAATACCGTTGAAGGAAATTAATTCAACCACCTGGGTACAAAGTGGAAACATTTGGGTTTTTCAAATTGCAAAACTAGAAATGTGGTATATGCGATAATATGCCCCTGTAAGAAAATATATATAGGGAAGACAAATCAACAAGTGAATATGAGAATCACGCAACACAGGTCTCGGTTTAAGAAAAGGGTCATTACAGCCCTGATGGTGGAACATTTTATTGAAAAATCCCACGGGGAAAATGACTTTAAATGGACAGTTTTATTTACTATGAATGCAATGAAATGTCCTTTTGATATCGATAAAGCTTTACTTTAAAAAGAGGCGTACTTGATTTTGAAATTTATTAGTGCACAGACCGGGCTGAATAATCTGTCCGAAATATCAAGGATGTAAAACATAAATGTGTGTACTGTAGCGTGATTCTAAATAATGAATGCAGTTTGCCATATATGTAAACCCTTTGAGTCAAACAAAACTGCTTTGCAGAATATGTACTACACTTCACAGAATTCAATATATTGAGACAAAGGAGCTCCACTTTTAAAATTCCCACTGTCATCATTTAGAAGTAGCTAACTGTCTCTTGAATCGACATGAAGGTAATGAATTTCATCAAGATTGAACGGTATGGAAGCGAGAGGTTTCATCAACAGATATTAAGTCCGCCACATATGCAAACTAATCGAGCCAAATAAAACCGCTATGCAGAACACGCACTGCATTTCCCATAATTCAACCTATTAGCTTAAAGGGGTTGGAGATTCACTTCTTAAGACCGTTTGAGAAGTAGCCAGCTGCCCCTGAGGTCGACATGAAGGTAATTACTTTTATCAAGTTTCAGCCATATTGAGGTTAGTGGCGCTATTAATAGATGCTAAAATGAACCTCTTTTTGTACTAGGAACCGCAGCAATAAAGAATATAAATCTTTGAGCATCAGCGCGATCCTTCTAACAGCCTGTACAAGGTACGCATCAGCTCTGTGCGGCATGAACTGTTTAGATGAGCACGTTGATGTAGCAAATAGAAGTCTTTACAAGTGTATCCATCTCTCGCCAGCTTTTTCTACAATGAACGCGGCGAAGAAATGAATGCGACTTTGGCATAACGAAAACAAATACAGCGAGCGTGACACGGCAACCCGTGAGGTACATGCCACATATTCGTATTTACAAGAAAGAGTCTGTAAAGAGCAATGGGAAGTTGGCAGTTAATATTAGTCTTTGATTTCCCGGTAGATTCATAAGACAAACAGTGACATCCTCGCTGATGGCATAAAGCTGTGATCACTGGTTGATGAAGGGAAATAACACACTTGAGGTAGGCGCTATGTTTTGAGTGTAGTAATAGCATGATTTGATATCGCCGAAATATGGGTTTACAACGAAAAAATCATATTTTTTGTAGGAACTGAACAAGGTGGCCTCAAAATCTTAAAGTGAACCACAAATAGGAACATCAATTGCGACAGCCTGATTAGAGCCAAAAATTAAAAACAAGAAGGCTCTTCTGCATTATATTCAGGTACAACATCAAGTCCAACATAGAGGTAGTGTAATGTATTGAAAGTAAGGCAGCTTTCTAAAAAATTGTAAATAAAACTTTTTTATTTTGTACACTTTGTAAAGAAAATTGAGAAAGCCCTGATGAGAATCTGGGTATACATTCCCCTGAATTGGAAACACGTCAGCACAGCAAAGGAGCATAATATATATAAGGAACCAAAACTTTTGTTCTGAGATAGTTCGAATTAATTTCTGTTATTAATGAAATTTGCTATTTTTTGGTTTATTGCTCCTGTGGACTTTAAATATTTGGTCATACATATGGATATTGATTTATTCAGTTGTAATCTAAGAAGGGTATAAATGTTTGTTTTTGTGGTGTAAAATTTTGAATTTTTGATGTAGTATGTTTAATATGTCGTAATCAAAATATGGACTTCAAATGATTTTTTGTAAATATTTGTATATTTGTTTGTAAATCTTGTGCAGAAAACATTCTTTTTTTTTAAACATAAACGTGGTAAATAAAAATAAAAAATTTAAATCAAAAGGTATAAATGAAATACCGGTGCAAACAAAAAGGATTTGTGTTTGACCAATAAGCAAGAATAATGAGGGCTTAAAATACTATTGTGGTATTGGAAAACTTGTTGTTTATTGACAAATAGAACAACGGCATCAACTCCCGAAACAGCAAATACTCTTGACACTGGATTATGACTCCAAAGGGCCACTAGACACTCTGAATAGGGGGAACATATTGAAATTAACGGCAAATATCCCAGCCTTAAAACATATAAACTCATCAAACCTATTGGCTGTTAAATTTATAAAACAAGGAAATCAAAAAAACATAGAGCAAACTCTAACTACATGGCAGTCAGAAGAAGACAGTCAGCTCATTATGAACTCCAACCTGCAATTTGAACCCTGGGAAATTAAATTATCAAGGCCAATAGCACCACGTTAACCAGGACCTTTGATCATAAACTCTAATAACAATAAGAACTATGGACAAAATCAAAAAGAAAATAATGATAATAAATATACAGTCCTGAAAGGAGCTATAGGTAGCAACCTTCTAACTTTGCTGAGGAAAGAACAGCTGATTGATCAGATAACCGAAATTAACCCATGCCAGGACAAATGGAGTTGGTTGCTAGGAGCGCTAAGTTCCGAAAAAGGACGTTGACCATTGGATGAAACATCATACAAGCAAGATTTTGGAATTATACAATTGCTGTCATGGAACATTGCGGGGGCAAAAAAAAGGCTAGAAAAAGGCTGTCATCCTCATAATTGGGATAAATGTGATATAATAGCACTGCAAGAGACATGGGCACAAGAAGATTGCCTCCTGCCAAAATACACACACTACACAGTTCCTGCAATAAAACCCAAAAATTATGGACGTCCTAAAGGAGGACTATCAGTATACATAGCCATAGCACTAAAAATTGAGTCGGAGCAAATTGCCTCCTCAGATCAAAACATTCAATTGATAAAACTTACCTCAGGGACTACTGGCGGAACAAAAACTGTCCTGCTGATAAATACAAATACACATCCATTAGCACGGAAGAAAACATCTCATAATGCCCAGTTGATTACTGCAATAACAGATATAAGGAGTACACACCCCCCATGGGACATTGTATTGACAGGGGATTTGAACTCTAACCTAATACACACCCCGGACAAAGATGAGAAGTTATCAGCTGACAATATATATTGGAATGTCCCACAGCAATATCAGTTAAGGAGATCAACATCAGACCCTGAAGGTCGGCGACTAGTCAACCCCCTGGAATTCCTGGGCCTGAGAGTGATAAATGGTAGAACAACGGACAATTTCCCACCAAAACACACATTTCATGGAGGAAAGACATGATCAAGATTGGATTATACAGCTATTTCAGTAGCATTGATGCCATATCTCGCTCCTTTCTCTATAGAGTATACAACAAGGAGCGATCATTCCTACCAGCATTGTCACAACAGAGACGGGTTGACTAACCTTGAAATGCCGGGTACAGCAGGAGCGATGAGGATGCAAGATAACCCCTTCCCTGATTGCGGCACCACCTGCGAGTTGGTATATTTTCACTCTACAGTAATTACCTCAGCAGGGGAAGGGGAAAAAAGGGATAAACGAAACAAAAAAGCTGTGGCAGCCAGAACACTCAATGGCGTGTGTTGAAGGAGTTGTAGGCTTCACTCCTATGAAAGCCCTGTGTTCCCTGTATGAGAGCCTGTATGAGAGACACAATACAACAGGCATGAGTTTCCCCCCTAACCCGCTTAGTGGAGTGTATATATATATATATATATATATATATATATATTGTTTGACTAAACTTACATCATATTTGCCACAATCATCCTGAGATAAAAAAGGCACAATTTCTCTGGGTGTCAAATAACTCAGCAGGAGTAAGCTTTCCAAATGTAAGAAGTCACTGAAGAAGTGTACTTATCTGAAAGTGCCGTCTTGAACCGCAATGATCTCTCTTAAGGTTGAGAATGTCGTTTGTTTCCTGTTACACAAAGTTTGAAGATACCTTGTTGACCTCCAGGATATTACGCCACTTATCCGAGCCTCTCAATGGCTCAACTTTGCCAAAAATTAATATAAAAACAATCCTCTGACACTTGCGTGATGCACCCTTTCCTGTGGGTGAAACAGCCAAAAGAAATCCTGAAAATGAGCTCGTTCCTTACGAGCACTTCAGCTCAGGTCGGTATTGCAGGAAAGAAATGATCCTGCTCGTAAACATCAAGGCTCAATGGTGGTATGGAGAAAGAGGGGACCCTGCATACGCATTGGAGCACCTGCTGATGGGGGGCCACACTCTGCACACGATTCTCTATTCGGCCAGATTGCGGCGGCGGCTGCCCCGTGCCACGCAGGTGGTATTTACGATATGGCGACAAGCGCTGCGCCGCATGGGTTGGTGGGGCAGACTGACCGCCGAGACCCCACTGTGGCGTAATGGGCAGCTCCCCGCATTGGCCACGCTGTCGGGGTTTGACGGATGGGACTCAATTGGGATCTCATCGCTAGGACATGTTGTATCCGGCACGGCGCTCAAGTCGTTTCAGGAGCTCAGAGTTGAGTATCATATGCCCAAAACCCAATTTTTTAGATATCTTCAGCTCCGCCACGCACTTGGACCTAGCTTGGTGGGCCTGGAGTCACTTCCGGAGTTCAGCCCTCTGGAGGCGAAGGTTTTTATGGGGGATCTAGGCGATAAGAAAGTGTCCCGCATATACCAAACATTGGTCACTCACTGCTCCTCCTCCCTCCTTAAACTGCAAGAGGCCTGGGAGCGGGACGTTGGCCCACTGGACGAGGATGATTGGAGGGAGGCTCTGGAGTCTCCGCGGGGTGCAGCTATTGCGGTGCGCTTGCGCCTGATTCAGTTCAAATATCTACACAGGGCCTAATATACGCGAGAGTGATTGTGGAAGGCGAGTTTGATTGGGTCCCCGGAGTGCTTGCGATGTGGTACTGAAACGGGCACGCTGCTACATACTGTGTGGTCCTGTGCTGGTCTGTCCCGGTTCTGGCGGGGTGTATGGAGCTGCCTGTCGGAGGTGCTGGGATGGGATCTTCCCCGGACTCCTCGTTTGGCCCTTCTCCATATCCTAGAGGGTGTTGGGGGTAACATGTACAAGCGTCATCTGTTGCTGCTGGGCCTTGTCATTGCCAAGCGGGACTTGGCGCAAGCGTGGAAGAGTGAGCGGGCTCCCCCGTTGAGTGCTTGGAAAGCAGGGATTGATTATTGCATGGGGTTGGAGCGCCCGGTGTTCGAAGCAAGAGGCTGCCCCCGGAAACATTTCAAGATCTGGAAGAGGTGGGCGGACTATAGGGGTTTGACACTGGATCCCCCGGTGGAACCGGATGATGAAGAAACAGATTCAGTGGACGAGCAGCGGGCCTGAAGAAACACTGGCTCTCTTACTGGATCCGACTGATTACTAGTGACTGGCAATGATTGCGTGGACGGGGTTAGGGAGGGATAAGGGGTGGGTAGTGGGCGTTTGGGGGGTGTTGGGTGGTGGGGGGGTCAGTGGGGTTGTTTCTGATTGGGCTTGCATTTTGCTTCTGTATGCTTAACATTGTGGCAGGATTCTCCTGACTGTAGAGGACTGCAGTTTTGCTTTACCCGATCTATAAAATCAATAAAATTTTGTTGTGAAAAAAAACCCATCAAGGCTCGTTGCTCGTAATAGCGCCCCAGCGCGTACACGAGCTGAAAGTCCCCATTGTATGCCAGACACTGCTGGCGGGTCAAAGGTCATGGTTGCGCTCCAGCGCGAACGCGTTAAACTGAATTCTACCGGGAAACACCCGCGGCATGTCAGACCCTGCCGGCGAGTGACTAGAACGCTTTCGAGCTTCAGAGCGAAAGCGGGTTTACAAGCACGGAGGCATCCACTGGGAAATCTGCATGTACATGAGTAGGCAAACAGAGGCAGCGTCTTCTTTGCAAGGTGGACTTCACCTAAAAACACAGGTGACAAGCACCAGACTACGGAAATGAGGTGCCTATAAAGGAAGTAGGCAGAAAGGAGAGACATAGAAGACAGAGCCATTCTGTAGGTTTTCACCATTTTCGTCTCATGAATTCATGCTGACTGGCTATTGTCCACCTTCATCCTGGCCTAAACGTGACAGAACCCCCTCTCAACAACCGACGTCTCGGCGGTCCGCCAGGCTTAGTGGGGAACAATATATGGAAACGCCAAAGGAGCCCAGGACAGTGAAGGTGGGTTCTTGGTTCCCAGGAGCGCTCCTCTGGGCCATAACCTTTCCAGTCTATAAGGTAATGTACCCGTCCCCTAACACGTTTGGAACCAAGAATAGCTTGGACTTCACTCTCCTCCTCCCCCTCTATTTCCACCGCTAAGGTCTCACAGGTACTCTAGTTCCAGAAAGACAGGGTTTCAATAGAGAGACATGGAACACCGGGTGGATGTGCCATGTAGAAGGGAGCTTTAGCTTCATAGCCACAGGGGTAATCACTGTAACAATCGGATAAGGACCCACAAATTTAGGTTGTAACTGTGTATTGCCCTTGAACCTCGGATGTTTTGTGTTAAGCCACACCTTATCTCCTCACTTGTAGGATGGCTTAGGGGTACTCTTACTGTCTGCATGTAGTTTGTCTCGGGCTCTGGCTATTTCTAAGTGTGTTTTGGCATTCTGCAACACTATTTTGAGATGTGCATGATCTTCCTGAATTGTGGGATGACTGGACACCCCTGGTTGTTCAAACAATATTATGTTAGGGTGATAACCATTAAGACAAAAGAAGGGCAAACAACCTAACGAGGAATGGTCAGCGTTGTTATATGCAAACTCTGCAGTCCACAGAAGCGTTCTCCATTCCTCGCCCTCTTATAATGTGAAACACCTCAGATATTGCTCTAGTGTTTGATTGAGCCTTTCTGTTTTGCCGTCTGTCTGGGGATGGTAACTGGTAGACAAACGGGCATCGATTTTCATGATGCCACACAGTGCTTTCAAAAACCTTGATGTGAATTGGGTTCCTCATCCGTGATGAGAACAGAAGGAATTCCAAGCAATCGTACTATTTGTTGCAAGAATACAATAGCCAATTCCCCGGATGTGGGTAGCTTGGTTAATGCTACAAAATGACCCATTTTGGTCAAATGGTCTACAACTACCAGTATAGTATTGTTACCGAAACTGAGAGGCATTTCTACAATAAAGTCCATAGACACGGTGTGCCAAGGAGCAGGGGGTGTTGGTATGGGTCTCAGTAATCTGCTGGATTTTTGATGCTGAGCTTTAGCCTGCGTACAGATAGAACATTTGGAGACATAGTCTTCGGTGTCTTTGCGCAGCGTTTCCCACCAGAAATATCTGGATATATTCTGTAAGGTCTACTGTATTCTCAAATGGCCGCCTAAAGTGGAATCATGAGTCCATTGTAAAACTTGCCTTTGCAATGGCCCATCCGGTATAAAAAGCTGTTTGTCATGAAACAGCAAATGGTTCTTTGTTGATTGTTGTAATGGTTCCTTGGAAATCCAGACTTTTTTGTCCATTGACTCTATGTTCTTCTTTACTTGCTCCAAGTAGTCTGCAGAGGTTGTTAACGCCATAATTCCTGTTGGAAAGGAAGCCTTTTGGAGGATTATAGGCGGTTCCTCCGCTAGTTTAGGGATAGTTTCTGGAATGGGCAGGGGTCGAGATAGTGCGTCGGCCTTACCATTCTGGGGTACTGGTCTATATTTGATCACAAAGTCAAAATCGGAGACAAACAACGACCAACGTAGCTGTCGAGGCGCAGGGCTAAATTTGTGCCTGGGCTTTCCGGTGTTTAGCACCGGCACTTACTTGACAGGACCGGGTCTACTCTACACTCTACATGCACGCATCTGCGGCACTAGGCACACCTCACATTTTTCAATTTAATAAGTACTGTGTGTCTCTATACTGTTTGTCAGACTCTCGTGCCGTGCTGCGCCGCCCCGCGCCGCCGTGTTTTTTTCCAATCGCATCATCATTCATCTCCCAAGGTCTTATTCATTATAAATATAAATACTGTGTTGATGGCAGCACTGCAGCCTCCATCGCACTGCGCTCAACGGCGGCCTTAGCCACTTACTTCTTATATGCTGCTGTGGGTGGGCCGGAGGAGGACACTGGTTTGGATGTTTTTTTGGGGTTGGATTTCGGTTATGGGGTGCGGCAACCTGCGCAGATTTATTACACATTGCCACGCCCAAGGCCCCCAGCATAACCACCGCAGTGCGCTACAGACAGCTCGCTCACCACGATGAGTCATTCAAGTCTGCCCTCGGCCCCCGCCGCTCGGGGCCCGACCCGACGACCGTGGCGTGGTGAGGGCATCGATCAGTCAGTACTGGTAGTACTGTGTCCGGTACAATTAAGCAGAAGCACCCGTCCAGGCCTAATCAGTTAATAAAGGCCGTGCACTGCAGCCGGTGTGTGTGTCTGCTCTGTGTCCTGAGTCCGTGCCGGCCGGCCCACCAAAGCAGGTAATGGTAAGACCGAAGTTAAGTACTTTATGGCACACACTTATTTCTTGAGTTTTTAACCGTCCCCAAAAGCTGCATGGTTCTCATGAGGTGAAAACAGAGATTTATGTAAATTATTATGCAATAACATATCGCACGCGATAGATAATATGCCTTCTGTCACTGAGAATTTGAAACCGCTGTTATAAGTGCCTCACAGCCTCATACTCCCGAAGTCCTTTTGTACTGTGAATACGCTGGCTGCTGTACAAAACACACACTGATCGGGCCGGGGCATGAAAGTGAAACCTATTGAGGAACGCAGTAATTAGGTTCACAAAATCACAGCACTTACCACTCTGTCTTGACTCTTAACTTCTCGGGCCGTTCCCCACGAAACGAAAAGCAGTTTGGTTTTGTTTCTAGTGGTCTCGTCGGTCGGTCTCGTCTCTCTCTCACTTACTGTGACTTAACTTAAGTCAACAACAAATAGCTGGGTTACTACTAACTTACTGGGTACCCAGGGCTGGGCATGCTGCTCTGACCTGACATCACACTGACCCGGTTCCTCATGGAAACAGTCCATCAGAAATCCTTGTCATCTCGCCCCTCCACCTGTAGCCTACTGTTTTTTTAGTTTTGAAATTTGAGATTCACAACGTCTCCTCCCCCTGACTCTAAGGAACTAAGCTACAATCCTGCTTGGGTTTAATTTGTGCCCCTCAAAGGCCCTTAAATTGATGTTGCACTCTTCCCTTCATCTTAGAAGAAGAAGTGTGAACACTGGAACATATTACAAAAGTGCTGGATAAACTCTTGCTCATATAGCTTGTTTATTTGGTCTGTAAATAGCGTCTTACATTTATAGCTTGCATTTTTTTGTTCACCCTAACAATGTAAACTCTGAGTTCATGGAATGTCTGCCATGTTCACAATAATTCCAATTGATTGATTAAATGCTGTCTATTATGCTGCTTGGGGCCAGTGCATGTGTAGTGTAACCTATGTGATGTTTACTATTGTGTCATTGACGTTAACAGCAGTGAGGCATTGGGGTCTGTATACAATGCAAGTATTGTAGCCTGCTCATGTTTTCAAAAACATATGTCTGACTCTGTTGCCTTTACGAGGATCTTCTGTATTTGAGTGAGGGCAGTGTTGTCATACAGGAAGACTTTTGTGCCAGCAAGTGCTTCACAGATAAATAACATGCTGCAAATATTGTTTACAAAAATATTGTTCCACTGGGTGTAGGTTTTCTAATATTAAATCCAGTGAGGCAGTAGATGCCCGTCGGCGTGATGGGTATACCAAGATGTAGGTCCCTATGCTCACTGTGCCATAGGAATCAAAGTAAACCTCAAAAGACCTGAAAGGCCAAACTGGTTTATAGGTTCTTGTGTTATCACCTGAAGGGAACCTGGTCTGGATTTCAGGCTGGACTATTAGATCAGGTCCAAGACTGATGTGTATATATGCCTTATCTCTGTTTAGAGGGAGTGGTGGGCAGAAAACAAAGGGCTAGAATTCTGCCCTGAGTAAATGAGATCAATTCAAGCATTCCTTCCATCATTTATTTTTGTGGATAAGGTTGACATCACATTGAATAAGAAATCAAACATTTGCTCCCTTAATACCTATGACCCTCTTGACTGATCATTACCAAAATTGAAAAACCAAATATGTAGTAGGATACGTTACAGCATGCCAAATTTTGGTGCAAATTGTTCAAATGGCTGGACATGTATAGTTATATTTATCGCTCAATATCGTTTTCCATGTAGCTTTGAATGGGATTTCCTATAGGATTTTTTCCTCTGTATTTAACTCTGAAACTACTGAATGGACAGCTACCATATTGTTATTGCATGGGATGCTTCAGTCATTCTGAGCCTTTTATTGGTTTAGTGAAAATCTGTTGATCTGTTTTTGATGTGTGAGGTAAAGTAAGAAATTCCACTGTGCAATTCAAGTATGTCTGTTTTTCCAAAAGTTTGCAAACTTTTGACCAGACATACACAGAATGCCAGTTGAAGATGTGGGTGGACCTAGAGTGGGTGGAGCCAGTGTATGAAATGGGTGGAGCCGAAGAAAAGTAGGTGTGGCCTCCCAAAAACATTTGAGCACCTGCACTTCATATTTTACAAATTAAGCACTGTCGAGGGGTCAAGGCTCTAGCACTCTTTAGAAAGAGCAAATTCCGGTGATCAGTGTATATTTCCACTGTGTGTCTGGCCCCTAGTAGATGATGTCTCCATTCCTTACACGCCCTCTTTATTGCCAACAATTCCTTGTCTGTGATGCTGTAATTCACCTCACTAGCAGACAATTTCCGAGAGAAGAAGGCAACAGGATATAGCTGCCCTGTTTCAGGATGTCTCTGCGAGAGAATGCCTCCAATGGCATAGTGTGAGGCATCCGTTTCTACCACGAATGGCTGATTGGCTTCACGATGTCGTAGACTGGGAGCTGTGGTGAAGCAGGTTTTTAATGTTTGGAAGGCTTGTTCTGCAGAGTCAGTCCAAAGAAAGGCTGTTCCTTTGCGAAAGAAGTGTGTTAAATGTTGAATGATTTTGGAGAACTCCTTGATAAATCTCCTATAAAAGTTCGCAAAACACAGGAAACTCTGCAAGGCTTTCACACAATAAGGGGATTCCCACTGGATGATGGCTTGTATTTTCTTTTGGTCCATACAAAGACCATTTGCTCTGATGACATAACCCAGGAACTCTACTTTCGTAGCAGGGAACAGACATTTCTCAAGTTTGGCATATAGAGCATACCTCTGCAAGCGCTCTAACACTGCCAATACATGGTGGACATGTTCTTTCTGCGACGAGGAGTATATGAGAATGTCATCGATGTAAACGATGCATGAAACATCCAACAATCCTCTGATCACTTCATCCATAAAATACTGTAATGCGGCGGGGGCGTTGCACAGGCCAAAGGGCATGACTTGATATTCATATAGCCCAAATTTTGTGCGAAGGCTGTTTTCCACTCGCCCCCAGCCGCACTCTCACAAGGTGATACGCTCCCCTAAGATCCAGTTTGGTAAAGATCGTTGCTCCTTTTACTTGGTCCAACAGTACAGGTATTAAGGGAAGGGGGTATCTGTTCTTTTTTGTCACCCTGTTGATCGCTCGATAGTCAATGCAAGCCCTTAAGCCCCCCTCACGTTTCGGGATGAAAAACAGGGGCGAGGACGCAGGGGATGTTGATGGACGAATGAATCCAGGGAACAACAGCTTCTCCAGATATTGCTGCAGGTAGGTGGTTTCCGCCTCAGTGAGCGCATATATCCGACTACAGGGAAGGCTCGCTCCAGGTTCCAGCTTGATCACACAATCATAGTCCCTATGTGGGGGCAATCTGTTGGCTTCTTGTTCACTGAATACATCTTTATATTGTATGTAGGCCTCCGGGAGTGTGGAAACCAGGCAAATGCTTGACTCACAACATCCACTGGCCAGCAAGGTAGCAGGATTATCCATCTGGCAGAGCGTGTGTACTCAGTCCCGAGAACAGTGTTCTAGACAAACTGCGGAATTTAATGTAACCGTGCGGGCTGCCCATTGAACTACAGGATCATGTTGCGTAAGCCATGGCATTCCCAAAATTAGTTTAAATTGGGGGGCATCTATGAGGTCAAATTGTATGTGTTCATAATGATTCCTTCCAACCTGCATTATGAGTTTATGTGTATGAAAGCACACCGGACCTGAAGTTAACGCAGTTCCATCCACTGCCTTAACTGGTTCTGGAATCTTTTATCTTATGCACGGTACTCCCAACTCCTGGGCATATTGCTGCTTGATGAAATTGCCCGTAGCCCCAGAATCTAATAAGGCATGCACAATCACTGGCTCCACTCCTGGTACCTCCACTGTCACACACACGTTCATATGGGGCACGGACGTTTGCACGGTATTAGCTACAGCGTGAAAGACCACTTCATGATCAGGTCTCAAATGAGGGGTCTTTAACTTGTTTGAGCATAGTCGTGTCCCGACACGGTAAGCGGGTACTCTACTACAGGTACGGTTCTAGACCCTTTATCGTCTTTGTATATGGCTTTGGTCTTTGATTTACAATCCTTGATAGAATGGCCAAGCTTCCCACAATACATGCACAGTCTTTGGCTGCGTCTTCTATTCCTTTCATCAGGGCTCAGGGGTCCACATACGCCATCTATCTGCATAGGTTCTGTTCCATCATTTGATAACGAAGTTCCTTCAGTGAGCGCCCTTGATCTGGGTATTTGAAATTTTACTTCAGAACGCTATTTATCCCCCTTTCTTTCCTGTAGGCGATGATCCAATTGTACAGTAAGATCTATGAGTTTGTCACAAGAGGTGGGAATGTGAACCACCTGGGCCAATACGTCCTTCAGTTCCCCTCTCAGCCCATGGTAATACAAGGAGATCCATTTTTCTACAGGCCAATCAGTTTCAATAACAAGGCGATTAAAAGTAGTTAAATAGGTCAAAAGGTCTTGTGAGCCCTGTTTAAGCATTATAAGTTCTCTATCTAGGGAGAGCATATGCACTTTTCTGTCAAATAGTTGGCGCATTTCTTCACAAAAGTAATTATAATTATGCAACACGGAATCATTTTTTTCTATCAAGGGGAAGGACCAGCTAGCAGCGTTCCCACCCAAATAGCACATCATGAAAGCCGTTTTTTCCTGGTCATCTGGAAAAACAGCAGGTTTGCACATGAAATGCAGTTTGCACTGCCCCAGAAATGTGCCAAACCTCTTTGGATCCCCAAAGAATCTCTCGGGAGGAGCTAAGGGTAACAGCAAAGGCTGAATCACCTGGATGGTAGATGGACCTAATCCTCCCTCCTGTGTGGTTGCATTAGAATGCCATTACAGACTTTCACCGCGCTACCAGAAGGAGGGAACGGCTGCTGCTGCTTAAGGCAAGGATTGTCAACCAACACCTCGCGGAACCCGCTTCGCGGGTTCCGCTTCGCTGTCCTTTGCCCATTCAAAGCTTGGCCCCTGCAGGGTGAGTGCCCGAGTGACAGGGCTGCGAGCGTGGGACCGGGAATCACTCTCCCAGGAGTCCCGGCAACCCAGAGGCCAAGTCACCTGGCCCGCTCTCCCTGACCGCCCCGCCCTGCATTTCTCCAGAAAAGGACTCCGCCCCTGCTGCTGTTTGGGACGCCATTACAGACTTTCACCGCGCTACCAGAAGGAGGGAATGGCTGCTGCTGCTTAAGGCAAGGATTGTCAACCAACACCTCGCCGCTGTCCTTTGCCCATTCAAAGCTTGGCCCCTGCAGGGTGAGTGCGCGAGCGACAGGGCTGCGAGCGTGGGACCGGGACTCACTCTCCCAGGAGTCCCGGCAACCCAGAGGCCAAGTCACCTGGCCCGCTCTCCCTGACCGCCCCGCCCTGCATTTCTCCAGAAAAGGACTCCGCCCCTGCTGCTGTTTAGGACGCCATTACAGACTTTCACCGCGCTACCAGAAGGAGGGAACAGCTGCTGCTGCTTAAGGCAAGGATTGTCAACCAACACCTCGCGGAACCCGCTTCGCGGGTTCCGCTTCGCTGTCCTTTGCCCATTCAAAGCTTGGCCCCTGCAGGGTGAGTGCGCGAGCGACAGGGCTGCGAGCGTGGGACCGGGACTCACTCTCCCAGGAGTCCCGGCAACCCAGAGGCCAAGTCACCTGGCCCGCTCTCCCTGACCGCCCCGCCCTGCAATACCATCATCTCCATTGACGCCTATAAAAAGCGACGAACACCGCTGCGCGGGAGCGCGCGGGAGTGCCCGGGGCTAAGCCCGGGCAAAGGGCGGGCCCTCTGAGGCCCTCCGAGGCACGAAAAGGCCAGGCAAGGCTATCCCCCTGACAACATTCGTGTGGATACTAAGGTACTGTTTCCGGCCTGACACTTGGCTTTAAACATCTAATATTTGACATTTATTTATTATTACTCTTCAGTTGTTCAAACCCTATACTATATCGTGTCATGGTCAGTCTTTAACTTGGGATAAGTTTAGCTTTGATTGTTTGACCCTTCAGAGTAATAGTCCAAAGCATGGGGAAAAAAATTGTACCTGCCCCTATCGAGCCCGTGAATACTCTGGACTCTTATCTTGTTCAAGTGGTCAGTAGTATCAACAATAAACGAAGGCAATCCTTGGGCCTAAGCCAATCACCTGTGTTGCCTGCAGACAGTCCAACTACTAGTGCTGTAAGCACAGCCTTGTCTGATTCTCTAACAGGAGACCCTCAGCTGAATCTAGCTGATTCTGACTCTAATACTTTAGTCAATTGCACTGTGGTCACCGATGACTCTGATCCTGTTACGGATAAAATTGATCTCATCGATTTATCTGACAACGCCATTTTTGATTCAAATAGTCAGTTAGCAGCTATGGACGAAGACCCGCAACCCCACCCGCCAACTACTCGTGCTGTTAGAGCATGTAGAAAACCAACAGTAAAACGAGGGGGGAAACAATTGGGCAGGAAGAAGCCCGCCACCCCTCCTCCTAGACGGATGGGTAAACACGTAGATTCCGAGGGTGACCTTGAGTCCAAACGTATTATTGATGATGATCTTTTTAACAGGATCCAAGACATGATAGATATAAAAATTAAGACCATCATTAAACCTCTGATCGGGAAAGTGGACAAATTAACTGCTGAAGTTAGGAAGTTGAGTGGGGTTCATAGTGATTTGACTAAAGAGGTAGAGAATCTATCCGCCCTCGTCACTGATTTAATATCTACGGATGAGGAGGCCCCCCCTACTGATAATAATTTACAGCCCACTCGACAAGGGTTGTTACCCCTACCTTCACCATTATCACCAACTGCCCCGGTCCAGAACGTTGTAACTGGGGACCCTCACATCATTCCCACTGATGCAACAGTGGTAAGTCATCAAGAGGTTGGATCAGTTCAATTTATCGTGGAAGCCTCACCGGTAGTCTTGGTGCTGGCTAATGTCCCAGTTCTTTCAAAAGATAAAACAGAGTCTAATCAGGGTCTGAAAGATAAAGCCCTACATTGGCTTTCAAATAATATGCACATGGCCCAAGAAGGGTTTGACAAATTGGCAGGAGATATAGTTTCGACTAGGAGGGTACCCTGGATTGGCAATAAGCCGAAAAAGTTTATAGGCGACTGTGTCATTTTAAATTTCACTAACGCCGAGGTCCTTCCTGATATTTTGAGTAACGTTTTCCCACCCCAACGCCGCAGCGGCGCTATAGTCCCACTGACTCTCAGATTTTTCTACGACGAGCCTCAGTCCGCTACCTTACCTAACACTAATAGGCATAGTAAGCATAGTAACATCAGTAGTTGGGGAGGGGCCATGGGATCGCGATACACAAACGACCGGTTTCAGCCTATCGCACAGCGAGAGTTGGGAAGGCCCATTTACTCGTATGATCAAAATATCCAGCCGGCTCTCCCGTATGAGACAAGAACAAACGGGTGGGGGCACGGCGCACCGGGGTTTGATCACAGTGCGCGGGGCATTAGGCCAATACGTTGGCAGGTAGCGGACCCTTTTTTGATCCGCCCAAACACCCCACATTTCTCGTGGAATTCAGTCCACAACGGACAGGCTCAGTTAGCTACCCCATCTGCTTGGGGCTTTACTACACGTAACAGGTTTGGTCCTCTATCTGACCTTAATACGTGTGACTGACTCGAACCAGGAGCTGATCATAAAAATGTGGGTTTGCACAGTCCAAATTGTAGTAGTGATGGCTTTAGTATTGATGATCGCCCTAGCCTTTTTCCGCTTAACGTAGCTAGTGAGTTCCAACCATCAAATTTTTTTGACCAGCAATTAATCCCATCTGGGACTGAGGCTGGGGCCATTCATGGACCCATAGAAGAGGTCACACAGCGCCGCTGTGATGCGAAAACCAGCGAGGCTCTATTATTGCAAGCAATAGTGGAAGTAGATTTAGAGGGGGGTAATGAGCCAAGGACTACCACGGAGTCATGTAAGATCATAAGCTGGAATGTGGCAGGTTTAAACACTAAACGCCAGGATCTTGTCTGGCGGAGCTTTATTTCTAAGCATCACATCATTGCCCTGCAAGAAACTTGGGATACATCCAGTAACATCTGGTGGGATGGGTATACCAGTTTTACTAGACCTGCTGTCCCTAGCAGAATGGGTAGGGCTAAAGGCGGTCTGGCGCTTTTCTTCGCTTTGGACCTAAAAGGAAGTTTCAGGCAGATTAGGTCCGAATCTGATAACATCTTAATTGTCGAAAGGGTTATCAATAAATCTAGTAGGACCTTATATGTTAACTTCTATAACTCTGGGAACAGCGTCTATGACGGTTGTAACATTGCCAGTTTGGATAGTATTTTAAATACAGTCTTACAGAATATCGCATTCGCTTCTGAGTCTATTCTATTAGGTGATTTTAACATTCATTTATGAAAATTAGCCTGTAAGGGAAGAGGAGTTAGTGAAGATGATGACGCTGCCCCAGTAGTGCCTCATTTCGAACACTCAGTGGAGGGCCAGGAGCTCGAAGATTTACTTGCAAATTATAATCTATATGAACCCAATTTCGGTCTGAGAACGCCAACCTTCACTGGCGGCCACCATGGGACTGTGATAGATTATATCTTTGTTTCTCTTGGCATTTTAACTCGGACTGCCGCCTATCATACGGTAGTAACCCACTTCAGCGACCATAACCCAGTATTACTTGAAGTGGCATGGGGCGGCCAGATGGGTGCTTCACCATCAATCGTAATACCAGCCCATCCTTTGAGGACTACTGATCAAGACAGAAGAGTTAAATGGGCGAATGTGATCCCGGAAAATTTCTACATAAAATGCTTCCCTAAAATCAAGGACCAGGTTGAGCTTTGTTTGAAGCCTGACACTCAAGGGAAATACCTGGTTTCTTCCTACGAGGAAATATGTGTCCAGGTCTCTAACGAACTTTTAGCTAAACCCTTTCAGGGAGTCCAGGGACACAAGCGATGGTTTGACTCTGCATGCTCGAAGGCCCACAGAGATTTGTTGGTGGCTTTAAAAATCGTTCCGAGAGCGAAAGAGGAAATCGTGAAGCTAAGGAAAATTTACAAGTCAGCCGTAAAGAGCCGCAAAGAATCCATTAAACGTGAAACATGGGATAATCTCCTTTCGGCGGCGGTGCTAAAGGACAGCAGGAGATTCTGGGAGATTATTAAGCAGCCCCTTTTTTCAGAGGACAGCAATGTACCCATGGATTGTGTGATTACTGAGGAAAAATGGTTGTCTTTCTTTAAAAACGTATATGGGGGTGACGTAGCTGAGGAGGGCAATAACAGGGGTTTACTGCCTAGTGGGGTTGCACTTCCTATTGTCTTTAATCCCCAAGAAGTTGAAAAGGCACTTGCAGAAACCACTAAACATAAGGCACCTGGCCCAGATGGTGTCCCGGCCGACTTCTTCATGTATTCGCCTAAAATGTGGTCGAGGGTGTTGTGCAATGTGTTCAATGCAGTTAATGGCAATCCAGCTCCCGCATCATGGGCTATATCTACTATCGTCCCCATTTATAAAAACAAAGGTCAGCGGGACGATCCAGCGTTTTATAGGCCCATATCCCTGCTGGACTCAACCATAAAAATTCTGGGGAGAGTCCTTTTATCTAGATTGAGGGAGAACGTTGAGGGATGTGGTGGGCTCTGTGAACTGCAATATGGCTTCAGAGAGAGAAAAGGTACAATCGAGCAATGTATCAATTTGTATCTACTCATATCTAAGTACACGGTGGCTAAGGAGGGTTCAGTGTATCTCGCATTTATGGATCTCTCCTCGGCCTTCGACCTCTTTAATAGGTCCAAACTATGGTCGACCCTGTTGGATTTGGGCATTGATGAATCCCTGGTCATGTTTATGGCCACTTTGCACCAGGAGCTTTTTGCAGCCGTTCGAGTGTCTAACAACGGCAGGTGTACCCCTTTATTTAAATCCTTGAAAGGGGTACGGCAAGGTTGCATACTGGCCCCCACGCTTTTTACCATCTATATTAATGGCCTGGGGGCGCACCTGCGAGGCCAGGGTACGGACGTTCCACGCGCAGGAGATGCCCAAATCCCGGCACTCCTGTACGCGGACGATGCCGTGTTGATCGCCCGCACGGGTGTTGGACTCCAGGTTCTTCTTAATTCTTTTGGTTCCTTTATGGAAAATCTGGACCTTAAGGTTAATGTGTCCAAATCCCACACGATGGTTATGGGGCGCGAGTGTACGAAGAGAAGACACAAATCATTCTTCTGTAGTTGGGTCCCGGTTTCTGAGGTAACTACATTCCCCTATTTGGGAGTTTTGTTCGATCAAAAAGGTACTTGGGGTCCACAAATAAATGCAAAGAGGTTGGCGGTTGCTAGATCTGCTTCTGCACTCTTGGGCTTTGCTGGCAAGCTGGGTGCCAGGCCCATGGAAGCATTGCTGAAGATCTATAAGTGTAAACCTGTTGCCATTGCTTCTTATGGATCCCTTTTGTGGGGGTATGTTAATCTCGACCCCATTCAGAGAGCAGAAAACAGATTTATAAGATCTCTCCTCTCTGTGCCCCAGTCAACCCCAACCTATTCCATACATAAGGAGGTGGGTTTGCCATATCTGTCGGATACACTAAGTGTAGCACCCTTGATCCTGTGGTTGAAAATGTGGCTAAATGATGACCTTCCATTGAATCATACAATCATGAGGGACGTCCAATCATTGGATAATTATAGTAAAATCCCATGGTTGGCCTACCTAAATAAATCATTCATAGAATTGGGTCACCCGGAACTCTTCCTCTGCCCAGAAAAAATTAGGGCTCAGGATATAGTCTACACAAAAAAGGTTTTTAAAGAAAGGAAGGAAGCATGTCGTGAGGCAGCCGAGCTGCAGAAACCAGCAGTTAGGGCTCACTACTTATTGGTCAGCGTACCCTATTTGGCACCCTATCTCCGCTTTGTAACAATCCCTTATCACTGGGTTTTATTAACCAAATTTAGGTTTAATCTTATTCATTTTCACCTAGGTTCTTTTAAGGGTTGGCAGAAGCCAGAATTAGCCTCCCCATGCAGTTGCGACCATTTCTCTGTGCAGGACACCATGCACTTTGTCATGTTTTGTAGTCTGTACCATGAGCAGAGGAAAAAATATTTGCTCCCCATACTTAAAGAAGCAGGGTTCACACAGGTGCGCCCTGCGCTGCTCTACCTACAGCTCCTGACAAATCCACGAACAGCTTTTAGTCTTGCAAACTTTTTAGTCGCGGCTGTAAGGGCAAAAGCTGTTGGCCAATCTCCGTCTTAAAAAATTGATTTCCTGTAATGAGATCATATGTATCTTTTAACATATAAATGTATTATTTTATCTTGTAAATAGTATTTATTATGAACATCAAGTATGATGCTTTTTAGGTATTAGGAAATTCAATGTATGCTTTTTATGTCATGTTTTATTGTTATTGTTTCTTTGTATGACTTTGAATAAGTTGAATAAAGATATTCTGACTGACTGACTGGCATTAGAATGTGTAGGTGGAGGTAAGGTCCAATCCCTAATGTAAGAAGCCCCTCTAGTACCGGTAGGACTTGCACGAGATAGCCCCGCCACCTCACGTCTCATGGTACCCATTTCATTCCTCATTTCCTGGTTTTCTCCCCTGGATGCATCCACCTCCATCCGTAAGGCGGTTAAGGTTTCCAACACTGAGGTAAGTACTGTGTTGGTATCCATCGCTCGGGCCGTAGGTAAACGTGGGCTTGTCACTCTGTCACAACAGAGACTGGTTGACTAACCTTGAAAAGCTGGGTACAGCAGGCGCGATGAGGATGCAAGATAACCCCTTCCCTGATTGCGTCACCACCTGCGAGTTGGTATATTTTCACTCTACAGATATTACCTCAGCAGGGGAAGGGGAAAAAAAGGATAAATGAAAAAAAAAGCTGTGGCAGCCAGAACACTCAATGGCGTGGGTTGAAGGAGTTGTAGGCTTCACTCCTATGAAAGCCCCGAGTTCCCTGTATGGGAGACACAATACAACAGGCATGAGTTTCCCCATAACCCAATTAGTGAAGTATATATATATATATATGTATATATATATTGTTTGACTAAACTTACATCATATTTGCCACAATCATACTGAGATAAAAAAGGCACAAAAAGGAAAAATAAAGAAAAGGAAATAATGGAGTTCTTAGATCCTAATTTCTCAGGGTGTCAAATAAACTCAGCAGTAGTAAGCTTTCCAAATGTAAGAAGTCACTGAAGAAGTGTACTTATCCGAAAGTGCCGTCTTGAACCCCAATGATCTCTCTTAAGGTTGAGAATGTCGTTTGTTTCCTGTTACGCAAAGTTTGAAGATACCTTGTTGACCTCCAGGATATTACGCCACTTATCCGAGCCTCTCAATGGCTCAACTATGCCCCAAATTTACATAAAAACAATCCTCTGACACTTGCGTGATGCACCACTTCCTGCAGGTGAAACAACCAAAAGAAATCCTGAAAATGAGCTCATTCCTTACAAGCACTTCAGCTCAGGTCGGTATCGCTGGAATGAAATAATCCTGCTCGTAAACATCAAGGCTCGTTGCTCGTAATAGCACCCCAGCGCGAACACAAGCTGAAAGCCCCCGTTGTATGCCAGACGCTGCTGGCGGGTCAAAGGTCGCGCTCGCGCTGGAGCTAAATTCTACCGGGAAACACCTGCGGCATGCCAGACTCTACCGGCGAGTGACTAGAACGCTTTCGAGCTTCAGAGCGAAAGCAGGTTTACAAACACGGAGGCATTCACTGGGAAATCTGCATGTATGTGAGTAGGCAAACAGAGTCAGCGTCTTCTTTACAAGGTGGACTTCACCTAAAAACACAGGTGACAAGTGTAGGAGAGTAGGGTCTGCTATCCTATGGTCACCCCATTTTTTTGCTTTTTGCTTCACTGGTTTTCGACTTAATATGGCTGTGGGCCTGCCAATCAGACCCACAGCCCTGCTGTTCTCTCTCTAAATTGCACACCATGTACTTTAGGTACATCACCAATTGGGATTTGGGTCACTCTTATGAGTCCCTGTACAGTGTACTATAGGTACCCAGGGCATAGGTGCACCCAAGGCCTACCAGGGGCTGCAGCATATCTTTTACCACCCCTGGCTGGCCATCCAAACTGACACAACTGGCTGATCACTCAGCTGGGGCAAGGTCGTGTAATCACCCCTTGCTTAGATATAGTATTCCTATGTCTAACCTTATATCTGTCACAAAGATAGATTTTCGGGTGCACTCCATTTTAAATCATTCAAATTCCAGTGAGCTGGTTTAAATTAAATTCTTGCGTGCATCCTGGATTTGTGGTACGCCCTTCCACCAGCTCACTGGAATTTGAATGATTTAAAATGGAGTGCACCCGAAAATCTATCTTTGTGACAATCAATTTCAGCCCTACGTGCGAGGTAGCACCCACGGACCATACGGTGAAATAAATAAAGGAACAAGAAATCGTCAGTCACATGTTTAACCAGTTCTCCTCGTTGAAGGGAGCCATTCGAACTGTTCCGACGCTAACGAACATCGCGGAAATATTGACATGACTCCAAATTCGTTGAACATTTGTACCAAGCTCATACGTTTTGGAATGACATTACAAATGCATATCGTTTTAAAATAACGGAGCGGATGTTTACACCTTAAGGGCGGGCGGGGTAATCTAACTAATGAATGTTTTTACGTTTATGCACATCTATTATGTTGAATCATGGGGTTTGTAGTATAATGACTGACTTTGAACGAATGGAGGAGGAGTTACGTTCCATGAAGCTATAAGGTTAACAGGTGATTGAAAGTGATTAGACGCTCTGTAGACCCATGAAAGAGGTGAATACTTGCGAGATAGGTAAGAGGGGAGTGTATACGATGTTGGGACACCTTATAATTTACAAAGTTAAAACAAGGGAAGAAAAGTTTAAAGATTGCTTTGTTAATCAATGCTTGATAAGAAGGAGGGACAGTCACGATACTTGGTTACACCATAACCATGATTAGTTAGAGGGAAAACGTCGTTCTTTAAAAATGCCATCGTATAAGCGAATGTTTTTGTAAATTGTTTAACTTGTGGGTTGTATCCATATTGAGTCTAATGCTCCTGTTTACATTTATAGTGAATCCCTGATGAAGGGCAACAAAACAGGCCCGAAATGCATTGGAGATGTAACACTATTGAGGAGGAATTATGTATATATTCCTGCTTTAGAAAATGAAAGTCCTGATGGACACGTCTACCGCATTAGAATTACAAATACATAATATGGTGGTTTCATGTGACAAAAGAAAGCGAAGAAGAAGTGAGAAAATACTTGAATAGAATGTGAATAAAAGAAACCCAACACAGTTTAAGTGTGGTATACTTTATTGCAACCGGCATAACTCACGCTGTGCTTCTGGACAGGGAGCTGAACCATGCTCCCAGTACTCAGTGTTGTAACCTTATATCTGGACACATATGCACCAATAAGTCACTCCTATGGCAGGCCTTAACAATCTTGAAGGCAGAGTGCTTGGTTTTATGTGATATGGTGCTCTAGCGTGAGCTGAGCCTGTCTGCAGCTTTCGGAACCATGTCCTTATAGCTGTTCCAGGATATTGCCATACCATATACTCTTAAGTGCATTATAATCCTCGCGGTTATTGCTAACTTTGGTTTGGCTTTATCAAAACATGTCGTCTAAGGTGTCATACGCTTTGGAATACTACCCCCTCGCCAGTTCTGGCGATGGGGGTAGCATTCCACTCTTCTAGAGGGAAAATACATGTTTCTTCCATTAATCCCGGTTAAAGTTAACCAGAGCCTCAGCATCACAAAATGGATGCTCATGCCACAGACACAAGTTTGACCTCCTGCTGCTGGGAGTCCTTCCAGCTAGGGAGGCTTGGGCAATAGGTTTCCTGTCACAGGGAGGTGCTAGCATCACCCCAGACAGGAGATAGTGGATTGGGGCAGGGAGGGCTGAATGAAATGAGACACTGCCTGGGGCACACAAGGTGTCCCATGCATAGGCCAGTTCAAACCGGTGCTGGGGCACTCCAGCCCCAGCTCTGGTGCAAAACTGGACAAAGGGAAAGGGGTGTAACCACCCCCTTCCTGGGTCCCACCCATAGGAGGGACCTAGCAGGTAATCCAGCCCCTTGATTTGGAATAAAGGTAGGAGCTGTGTCCTTAGACTTTAGATAATCCTGACTGAAACTCTGATACAAAACTCTGGACCCTTCAACATCCTACTCGACGTAGAAGACTGAAGAATCTCCTTTGTGGTCAAGGAGTGACCACCCTGTGCAAGCAGGCACCATCAAGCGCTCAACGGTTTGCTTTGTCATTGCTCCCGCCTGAGCTTGACCACAGAGCCTGACAAGACCCAGACTTTCAGACTTCCTTCAACCCAATCCACAGCCACAGCAAAGCTGAGACCCGTGGAGGCGACGCGAGACGTGGGACCAGCCATCTTGGAAAGCCAGCGAATTCCTTTCCGTGCAACTTCTGAGGCACCCTCGAAGTTGTGCATTGGGGATTCAGAATCCCCAGCCCCGAGCACCAACTGCACTGAAGATCACCTCTCCACACTCACCGAGTGCTGCGTGGGGCCCTTTTGCATTTTCCTGCTTGACGCGTCTGTCCAGTCACTTGCCTGTTGGCTAGTTGCCTCTGCGACAATGAAATCCTGAATCTACACCACAGGTCTGGTTGCTCTAGACTGGCCCTTGCTTTCCTGCAAAGGAGAAGCCCCTCAGTCCTTGCTGGCCTGAGTAAAAAGCCATCTTTGATTCCTGCATGGGTTGCATTTGCCAAGGCCTGTTGACTCCAAATCGAGATCCGACACTGCCAGCAGCGAGAGCCTTTATGGAACAGTCCTTATCCAGCTCCTGGTTGTTGTCGGCACCTCCTGGTCCACGTGGCTGCAGAGACAAGCTTCACAACATCACCTGATCGCATCCTGACATCGCCTGGTTCCTTCCTGGTTCCTTCCTAGTCACTGGCTAGTGACCCAGACTCTGTCCCCTCTGCTTTCAGGTACTCTTCATCCTCGATCCACCCTTGGATCCAACCGGACTCTTCTCTCCTGGTCACCTGCAGCATCTTTTCTCCAAGGCTCCATAGAACTCCACGATGACACCCGACACCCTTTGAGATCTGTGCACCCGCTTCCTGTGGGTTAGGTAACGTGAGTACTGCGGTGCTCCTGTGTAGGTTTACTCTCCTAGTATCCTAGTTTCAAGTGGTTTAGTTCTAGTCCAGTCGGAAGACTCCTAACTCTTTAACTTTCTAACTTTACGCACCCAGTGACTTCTATAGGTGTACGCGTGTGCATTTAGACACTGCACCCGCATCCTGTGGGCCTCCTGCTCCCTAACTATTGTTAGTCCAGTTTTGCCCCAGCAATTCCCAAGGCCCTAGGCCTTACTGTTGTTCGTGACGTGGTACTTATACCACTATTTTAGTATATGGTTTAACGGGCCACCAGGGCCTATCCATATTGTGCAACTTATTGTATGCTATATTAAGTTATTTGTTATACGCTTGTGCTTCTGTCCTCATAAAGAGTACAGAGGGTTGTTTTAGAAATAAATACATATATATTTTGAATATATAACCTGTGTGGTGTCCTTTCATTTGGTATTAAAAGGTTTGCATATGGTAAAACAGCTGGCTTCACATGCCCTCTTGAGTTTAGCCTAAGGCTGCTTTTGTCCATGCTACCACTAGGATAGCTGGTCTATAAGGTTGACTTTACAACCATCACCATTAGGGTTGTTTGGACTGGTGCAAGGTGCTCACTAGAATAGTGAACATCATATACCAGGCCAACTTCTCACATTGGTGTGCAGCGGTTGGGATTTGAGCTTGCTGTTGTTTTACCAATTGTAATCTTTGATATCATTTGAAAGATCACATTAGGTACCATAGGTACATATAACAAAGCTTAAAATAAATACGTTCTACTGAACTTAGTTGTTGTAGAGGAAAGGGCCTAGCACACCCTGACTACAACTCCTAGAGATGTTCCAGTAGGTAAACACTCAGTGTAGGTAGGTGCACACACCACACCTCATTAGACATGTCTGGCACAGGTGAACCCTCCAGTTCTCTACCTGTGGTAAGTGACCTTCCCAAGGCACCCTCCAGATATGATATGCTCACACCTGATAGAAGTCCTAGAGGCAGCTGATCTTGAGAAGGCCTATAAACCAGGCCCCCTAGATAATACAGGTGAAGGAGTACCCTCTACAGAAGATGACTCCCTGACCCCAGAAGTAGATGAGGAAGGAGTAGGGGAAGATTCAGATGATGGAGATGATAGCCAGGTCCAGGTCAGAAGGCTTAGCCAGGCTAACCTAAGCTTACATGGGAATGGAGAAGGGTTGCACCTTCCCAGGCCCAACAGTAGACTTAATCCAGGTCATAGAAGGGAAAGATTTCCTTCCAAGGAGTCTCTCCTTTCTAATGCCTCAAGGGGTTCTCACAGGGGAATGACTTCCCCTCAGAGAAGAGAACATGAGGCTAGGATGAGAGCTGTCCAACTTCAGATAGAAAAGGAGGAAACAGCCCTGGCCCAAGCTAAACTTGCTTTAGCAAGGGAGCAAAAGTTAATTGGATTAGATTCCACTGGTGGCAGCAATATCCCTAAGGATAAAGACAGGTCCTATGATCATAGAAACCTGAGTAAGAATGTGCCCCCCTACAAAGATGGGGATGACATCCACAAGTGATTAACTGCTTTGGAGAAGGCCTGCATGGTACAGAAGGTTCCCCAAGGTCAGTGGGCAGCAATCTTGTGGCTCTCCTTTTCAGGAAAAGGAAGAGACAAACTCCTCACAGTTAGCCATGAGGATGCTAAAAACCACTCTGTCCTGAAGAGTGCTCTAATTGATGGGTTTGGCTTAACCACTGAACAGCACAGGTTGATGTTCAGAGATACCCAGAAGACACAGACTCAGGACTGGACTGACTTTGTTTATTGTGCCACTAAGTCTCTGGAAGGTTGGTTACTGGGAAGTTAAGGACTATACAGGATTGTGTAATTTGATCATGAGAGAACAAATCCTTAATAGTTGTCAGAACCAGTTGTTGCACCAACACCTGATTGACTCAGATCTCACCTCTCCCCAAGAATTGGGAAAGAAGGCAGACAAATGGGTCAGAACCAGGGTTAAGCAGAGACCCCAGAACCAAGGTGGTGACCAGACAAAGGCAGACCAATAGGGTGGAAATCAGAAACAAAAAGACCAGAAGTCTTCTTCAGGCCCCCAAAACTACTCCTAATGAGGGGAGGGTCCCAAAATTCCAAGAAAAAGAAGAAAGAAGGTCCAAAAAAACCTTGGTGTAATTATTGTAAAACTGCCTCTCACTGGTTTAGTGAGTGCACCAAGAAAGGTACAGCCACTACCACTGCAGCCGCTAAGGCACCTGCACCCCCTAGTACAGTCAGCAGTGGTAGTTCTCAACCCAAGGCTATAGTGGGGTTAACCATGGGTACTGAGGTGGGCCCTGACCTAGTCAGGATTCCAACTCAGGCTGTCCTGATCTGTGATGTGGACATGGCTATGTCCACTACTGTGAGTCCCAATACTTTGGGCAAGTACAGACAGACTCCTTTGATCAATGATAAAGTGGCTCATGCCTACAGGGACACATGTGCCAGTGTCACTATGGTGACACCTAACTTTGTGGACCCTGGACAGATTGTACTGGGTGATAATTACCTGGTGACCAATGCTAGCAATGTCACTATTACACATAGTGTGGCAGTTGTTAATTTCTCCTGGGGAGGGGTAACTGGCCTTAAAAGAGTTGTGGTAAGTGCAGACCTCCCAGTTGAATGTCTTTTGGGGAATGATCTAGAAAGCTCAGTATGGTCACAAGTGGAGTATAGGACTCACGCAGAGAATCTAGGTATTTCAGCACAGGTCCTTGCTGTGACCAGGTCATAGGCCAAAAAGTGCTTACCTGAACCAGTGCTGGATCTTGAAACTATAGACCAGACACAACCCAAGAGAAAGAGCAGTAGGGTTAAGGCAGTACCTTCCCCCCTGACCTCAAGTGAGGATCAGCCTTCTCAGGAAGCTGATTCTGAGACTCCTGAAGGAATTGTCCTGGAGGAGCTTGAACCTGAACAGGTTGAGTTTCTGGGGACAGGGGGACCTTCAAGGGCAGACTTGAGGCAGGCTCAGTTAGACTGCCCCTCTCTTGAACCCCACAGACAGCAAGCTGCTGCTGAGGCTGCTGGGAATGCTCAAGGTACCCATAAAGTGTATTGGGATGATGGGCTCCTTTATTCAGAGGCTAGAGACCCCAAGCCTGGTGCTTCCAGGAGGTTGGTCATACCTCTGCAATTTAGGGGCTTCCTTTTTACCATGAGATTCCCTTAGCAGGACATCTAGCCCAGAACAAGACTTGGGACTGGCTTGTCCCTCACTTTCACTGGCCCTACATGTCAGAGGATACCAAGGAGTTTTGTCGCTCCTGTGTTACCTGCCAAGCCAGTGGCAAATCAGGTGGCACAACAAAGGCCCCCCTCATACCACTACCTGTGGTGGGGGTACCCTTTGAGAGAGTGGGGATAGACATTGTTGGACCAATGGACCCCCAAACAGCATCTGGGCACAGATTTATACTGGTGGTACTGGATCATGCCACCAGGTATCCAGAAGCTATTCTCCTGAGGACCACAACAGCACCTGTTGTGGCAAGGGCCCTACTTGCAGTTTTCTCCAGAGTGGGGTTTCCAAAGGAGGTTGTCTCTGACAGAGCTGCAAACTTCATGTCAGGATATTTGACTGCTATGTGGAAGGAGTGTGGTGTTAATTACAAATTCACTACACTCTACCATCCACAGTGCAATGGGCTTGTTGAAAGGTTCAACAAGACCCTCAAAGGGATGATAAAAGGGTTACCTGAAAAGCTTAGGCGAAGATGGGACATCCTTTTACCCTGCCTTCTGTTAGCTTACAGAGAGGTCCCACAAAAGGGGGTTGGCTACAGCCCTTTTCAGCTTTTGTTTGGGCATCCTGCAAGGGGGCCCCTGTGTCTTGTGAAGGAAGGATGGGAGTTACCTCTCAAAAAGCCTAAGCAAGACATAGTGGACTATGTACTTGGTCTCCGCTCCAGGATGGCTGAGTATATGGAGAAGGCTTCTAAAAACCTTGAGGCTAGCCAAGAACTTCAAAAAGCTTGGCATGACCAAAAGGCTGTGCTGACTGAGTACCAGCCAGGACAGAAGGTGTGGGTGTTGGAGCCAGTGGCACCGGCAGCACTCCAGGACAAATGGCCTGGACCCCACACCATTGTTGAGAAAAAGGGAGAGGTCACCTACTTGGTGGGCCTTGGCACCCCTAGGAGCCCCCACAGGGTGTTCCATGTCAACAGACTCAAAGCATATGTTGACAGGGCAGACATGGGCTTGCTCATGGCTACAGATGGGGAACAGGAGGAAGAGAGTGACCCTCTCCCAGACCTGTTGACTCAGAACCCTGATGATGGTTCAGTTGATGGAGTGGCCTTGGCAGGCAGCCTCACTGACCAGCAGCAACAGGACTGCAGACAAGTTCTGCAGGCCTTTAGACATATGTTTTCATTAACACCTAGTCAGACTAACTGGTGCACCCATGAGGTGGACATTGGTGACAGTATGCCTGTGAAGAGTAAGATCTACAGGCAACCTGACCATGCCAGGGACTGTATAAAGACTGAGGTGCAGAAAATGCTTGAGTTGGGAGTAATTGAGCCATCAGAGAGCCCCTGGGCCAGCCCAGTAGTCCTTGTACCAAAACCTCACACCCAAGATGGTAAGAGAGAGATGAGGTTCTGTGTGGACTATAGAGGTCTCAATGCTGTCACTAGGACAGATGCTCACCCAATTCCAAGAGCAGATGAGCTCATTGATAGATTGGCTTCTGCCAAGTTTCTGAGCACATTTGATTTGACAGCTGGCTATTGGCAAATCAGGTTAGCTGAGGATGCCAAGGCCACCACTGCTTTCTTGACCCCAGGAGGTCATTATCAATTTGTGGTAATGCCCTTTGGTTTGAAGAATGCACATGCCACTTTCCAAAGGTTGGTGAACCAAGTCCTTACTGGGTTGGATGACTTTTGTGCAGCTTATCTTGATGATATTGCTGTCTTCAGCTCCACCTGGGAGGATCACCTGATCCACCTGAAGAAGGTTTTAGAGGCCCTGCAAAAGGCAGGCCTAACTATCAAGGCCACAAAGTGCCAGATAGGACAGAGTAAGGTTGTGTACATGGGTTACCTTGTAAGTGGGGGTCAGGTTCAACCATTGGAGAGTAAGCTCCAGACCATACAGGACTGGGCTCCCCCAACCACCCAGACACAGGTCAGAGCTTTCTTGGGCCTGTCTGGGTACTACAGAAAATGTGTCAAGAATTATGGGTCCATTGTGACACCACTCAATGACTTGACTTCAAAGAAGATGCCAACAAAGGTTCAGTGGACAGTTAGCTGTGAAAAGGCATTTGATGACCTGAAGAAGGCCATGTGCTCTGCACCTATCTTAAAGAGTCCTGACTACTCCAAATAGTTTATTGTCCAAACAGATGCTTCTGAGTTGGGGGTGGGAGCTGTGCTTTCACATCTTAATGTAGATGGTCAAGACCAGCCCATTGCTTTTATTAGCAGAAGGCTGACCCCTAGAGAGAGATGTTGATCAGCTATTGAGAGGGAGGCCTTTGCTGTGGTTTGGGCCCTGAAGAAGTTGAGACCATACTTGTTTGGCACTCACTTCAAGATTCAGACAGACCATAAGCCCCTCTTGTGGCTAAATCAGATGAAGGGTGAAAATCCCAAACTACTCAGGTGGTCCATTTCCCTACAGGGGATGGACTTCACAGTGGAACATAGACCTGGGACTGACCATGGTAATGCAGATGGTCTCTGCAGATATTTCCACTTAGAACATGAATACTTATCTGGTCAAGGTTAAGTTTAATGTCCCTGCGTTTGGGGGGGGGGGGTGTTATAATAGTTTCCACGTACAAAAAAGTTTTCCAGGTAGAACGGTCATTCTCTCCAGCGCAGGTTTGCCTTGAATTCGGTCTAATAAATAAATGAAAAAATAGGGAGAATGTATGCCACTGTACAGCTTTGGTACCGGCTGAAACAGAATGCAACCACATCACTAATCAATAAAGCCCTCTGGACCGAACTAGAAGATAACAGAAAATCACCCTATAATCAATTTCTAAACAAATCCTTGTCTATAACCTGCACAAATGAATTATAGAATAAAAACCTGCCATACCAGTCCTTCAAACAAACAATAAATAAAGTAGCAAAAACTCACTCATTACTAATTGACAAAAACATTTTCAGGACAAGGTCGCATGCCTGGATGATGATCAACAATTACAAGGCACTTGCACCAGCCCATTACATGAACACTGCTTTTTCTATTCACCTGAAAAAGCAATTAATGGCTATACACTTCGGAAAATTACCAACAATAGCGGATCAGCCTATATGGGTATACAAAGGGCCAAAATCATACCGACTCTGCGGTCACCATAAAGAAGACTTCATTCAAGTAATTTGTATATACAACCAACTCCATAATGCTCGAGCCACTCTTCTCGGACAAACTTTTAAAGATAGAGGCATCAGGTCATGTAGAGCCGCAATAATAGCATGTTTAAATCCATCGGACACACAATTAAACTGTAAATTGATCAAATTTCTCAAAGTTTTTGCAGAGGCACACAAAAGTTTAATATTTGGACTGACCTCAGTTAAGGGTCAATAATGTGGTAAAATATTGGTTAAATAATGGAAACCTATGATTTTCTTTGTTTTTATTGTTTCATTGATGTAATGTGACTGATCCCTTTTTAATGTTTTAACTTCTATTTTTATACGTGTTTATATTGTTAAGGTTTTAATTGACCACACAATAAAAATTTACTTTACTTTACTTTACTTTACTTAGTGGGCATGCAGCACTGATCGCACCACCCACATGAGTAGCCCTGCAAACATGTCTCAGACCTGCCACTGCAATGTCTGGGTGTGCAGTTTTAAAATGTCCTTTCAACCTGGCAGGTGCACCCACTTGCCAGGCCCAAACCTTCTCTTTTATTACATGTAAGGCACATCTGAGGTAGGCCCAAGTTAGCCCAATGGGCAGGGTGCAGTGTATTTAAAAGGTAGGACATGCACTGTTGTGTTTTACTTGTCCTAATAATGAAATACTGCAAATTTTGTTTTTCACTATTGCAAGGACTATCTCTTCAATAGGGTAACATGGTGATTGCTTTGAAATATATTTTAAGTGTAATTTCCTATTGGGAGCAGATAGAAATTTGGAGTTTGGGGTTTCTGAACTCACGTTTTAAATATACATCTTTTGGTGAAGTTGCTTTTTAAATTGTGTTTCTGAAAATGCCACTTTTAGAAAGTGGGTATTTTCTTTCTTAACCGCTCTGTGCCTATGCCTGTCTGTAGAATCCACGTCTGGATTAGGATGACAGTTGAGCTCTTGTGCATTCACTCTAGAGAGTCACATAAAGGGAGCTGCGGTGTGCCTTGCTTTTCAGCTGAAGAATCAAATCATCTCCTTCTTCATGCCTGTAAAATTGACGCAGCGCCTGCTTCACTGCTGCCGCATCAACACAGCGCATCTGGATTTTTGATGCATCATACTTCGACACTGTCTCTTCATCGATGTTACCCAGCAGTAAGGAACCGAGGCCGCGTGTCCAGAGATCGACGCATCACTTCCCCTTCCAGTAAGGATCTGACACAACACCTCCCCTGACAGTAAGGAACCAACGCATCACCTTCCCGGCGTGGCAGTAAGGAACTGATGCATCACCTCCCAGACAATAAGGAACCGATGCTTTGCTTTGTTTTTCCGGTGCCTAACCTTCCCTGCATCTGTTTTAGGTTTTGAATTTTGACGCATACCAGGCACTCTGTGCTAAAAGGGACGCATCCAAAGCTTTCTGTGAACTAAACTGATTTAACCTTTGAAAGGTGATATCTTTATTTGTGAATGTCAGATTTTTTTTCGTTTTGGGCCCTTTTTATTCAGATAAATATTGGCTATTTTTCTGGTTTGGACTAATTTTGCAGTGTTTCACTGTGTTACTGTGTTTGTATGTGCAGATGCTTTACACATTGCCTCTGAGATAACCCTGACTGCTTGTGCCACGCAACCAAGGGGGGTGAGCAGGAGTTATCTTATCTGTGTGACTCATTTACCTTGACTAGAATGAGAGTCCCTACTTGGACAGGGTGCAGATCACTGCTAACTAGAGACCTCATTTCTGACAGTAAGCAATGGAGGAGTGACTAGGGCAAAGTTCTGTGTAGTATATACCTTGCACACAGTAAGGCAGGGTGTTCCTAGTGAGTTTGGAATAGAGTTTATTGAAAGGTGAGTTTTAAGCTTCATCCTGAGATGCAAGAGTATTGTATGATGTTGGTGGAGATGCTGTTAAATGTCCTTGGAGTGAAGATCCAGAAGATCTGCATTCTGCTGTTTTTCTTTCTTTCATATTTTGGTCTCCATTCTAGAAATGTCCTTCATTGTGATGTGGCGCTGTGCAACCAAGGTGGTTAGGTTTTTGTCCAGGTATGTTGGGTATTGTTTTTAATGGCCTTATAGGTGATGCAGCTGGTCTTGAAAATGATGCAGGAATGGAGGGAAAGACAATATTGTTCCATTATAGTGTTGAGTGTATGTTGTGACATTTCTTTAAGACCTTGATGAAAGGTTCTGTGATGTGTAGTGCACCTTTGAGGTGGCACTGGATAAGCTATTGAGCTGTGTTTTGTCTCCATCCAGGTATGAAAGGATAAGGACACTGTTGTTCTGAAATTGTTTCTTGGTTGGAAGCATTTCACTTTTTTCAGGGGGGAATTTGGTACCAAGATGTCTTCATTGTCCAAGTGATGTGTTTTTTGAAAGTGAAGACTTTGTCATGGATAGTGTGCAGACAGAATATCGAATAAAAAATATTGAGTTGCACACATATCGAGTAAAAAATATTATGGTTCAGAAATATCAACAGCAAGAATGTCGTGGATGAGAATATCAACTTTAAAAATATTGAAGTGTTTAATATCGTTTGCAAAAATAAAGTTGTTAAAAATATAGTTTTTTTAATTAATGGTATGTATTTTAGTATATATTTTATATGTATGTGCTTTATGTTTTCTGTATAAGATTTGCTTGTATTTTCAATATATGTGTTACATTTTTAGTAGTTATTAATTTTTTTATTTGAATTTTGCGTTTTGAGTTCCATAGCAGGTTGTGGGTTTATGGGGGAATAGAGTGGGAAGGCATTTTATTATATTAAAGTAATTGATTATTATTGATTAATTAATATTTGTTTAATTGAGATATTATACTTTTAAATGTGTAAAGTGGTTTATTATCAATTATTTAATAATTGATTATTAATCATTTTTCATTAATTAATTGGTAATTAATTATGTTATTTGTGTAATTAATGTTAGATGTATTTTGTAGTGTTTATAGGTCTAAAGGGTGGGAAGTAATTTATTTTTAATTTATGAATTAATAATTGGTTGTTAATTAATTTTAATTAATTAATTGGTAATTAAATATCGTATTGTATAATTAATTTTAGGTGTGTGTTTTGGGGTTTATTTATTTTTTATTATTATTTTTCTTGTTAATTGATATTAATTAAATTAATTATAATTTTATTATAGTCATTGTGTAATTAATTTTAGGTGTGTGTCGTGGTTTTCATAGGAGTGAAGGGTGGGAAGTAATTTGTGTTTAATTAAATAATATATAGTTGTTAATTAATGTTGATTGTTTGATATTTATTTTGGGTAATTGTTTATTTTTATGTGTGTTGTTTTTACTTTTAAAGGGGGAAAAGAGTGTGTATTAAATACACTGTACTTACTTTATTAATAGATGTTAATAGTAACAGTTTTTAATTTAAATACAAGTTATAATTGTGTTTTATTATTTATAGTTTAATGTAGGCATGTGTTGTGGATATTATAGTGTTAAAGTGTGTGTAGTCAATGTTTATTAGTGTTTTTTATGAATAATATTTTTTTAATTGATTATGAATTATGTTAATTATGGTAGTACATTTAATTTAAAATGTTGGACGTTTTTTGTTTAGTGTGGTGTTATAGGGTAGGAAATAGAATAAATTCATTTATGTATTGATAAAAAAATTGTTTGTAAATATTTTCTAGTTTAAAGAATTATTTTTTTACATTTATTTATTATTTTATTTTATATATCTTATTTGTAGTTTTTTATTATATGTAATGAATACTATAATATGTTTACATTTATATATTTAGTATATTTTATGTTTCATTTTTTAAATATTGTTTATTTATTTTTATTATTATTAGAACATTTTAATCTTTTTTTTAACTGTGTTTGTGTAAATAGTAATTTTGTATCTCCGCTACCCAAATCTTTCCCTAATGTTGCACTCACTGGAGTGGGAATTGTAATTTTTACCTCTCCACTATCCATCACTTTTCCTACTGTTGCGCTCACTGGAGTGGTAATAGTAATATTTACCCCTCCGCTACCCAACACGTTTCCTACTGTTGCACTAACTGGAGTGGTAATAGTACTTTTTACCCCTCAGCTATCAAGCACTTTCCCTACTTTTGCACTCACTGGAGAGGGAATAGTTAATTTTACCCTTCCGCTATCCAACACTGTTGTTCTCACAGAAGTTGGAACAGTAAATGTTACACCTCCGCTTTCGAACACTTTCCATACTGTTGCTCCCACCAGAGTGGGAATAGTTAATTTTACCCCTCTGCTATCCAACACTTATCCTACTGTTGCATTCAGTGGAGTGGGAATAGTCCTTTTTACCCCTCCGCTATCCAACACTTTCCTTACTGTTGCACTCTTTGGAGTGGAAATAGTAATTTTTACCCCTCCGCTAACGAACACTTTCACTACTGTTCCTCTCACTGGAGTTGGATTAGTAAACGTAATTCCTCGGCTATTCAACGCTTACCCTACTTTTGTACTCACTAAAGTGGGAATAGTTATGTTTACCCTTTTACTTTCCAACATTTTCCTTACTGTTGCATTGATTGTATTTTGAAATTTGAGTTAAAATATTTATTTAATAGTTTCATAATTTAATTTACTATGCATTTTTTTAATACTTTAGATCATATTGTTTTATATCATTTTAAACGTTTAACATAAATTAAAAATAATCGTTTATTAATTGTTTTAAAGTAAATATATATGTATAACGTATTATGTTTGTGTGTTTATCCTTTTTTATGAAGTTTATTTGTTATAGTTTATTAAAATGTAGATTACATTTATCTTCTTTTTTTTAATTATTTGTAATATTTAATATATTTGATATAAATTATTTTATTTTATATTTATATAAAAGTCGATATTTTATACATCTATATTTTTTAGTCAACATTTTTGTACTTACCTGTTTAAGTATAGGAGTCGATATTTTTGTTATCTATATTTTGTGCAATATATTTTTAACCAATATTTTTTACATCGATGTCATGTCAGTGAGCCGTCATGGATGAATCCCTTTGTTTTTACATAGTCTGTCAGCAGAGGGGGGAAGCTGGCTCGGTTCATGTCAGATAGCCAAGCGTACGTGAAATTGTAGGTTCTGGCTGAATCATGTTCAAAACTTCTTTTATAGTACTGTGCTACTCACCATGCATATAATCAAGAATTCACGAATATTTTATAATCAAATATGAATGTTGAATTATGGTAATTTGAAACTCCTGTAACATTGAATAAGTTTGCTATTTTTCATGGCCCGTGTATACCCAGAAGCCAGGAGGCTCGGGGCTGGGCATTTGCATATCTCCTACAGTGGTAACCTTGCTTTTGAACTTGCCAAGTAAAAGCAGGATTTTGGTTAATAATTAGCCTAGCATGTATGTAGGTATGAATTATATCTTCTCAATGATGTCCAGCACTTCCTCAGGGAGAATATCCTAACACCAGCTCATTAGATAACTTTTCATTAAGAGCAGTGGGGTATCCTGGGGGTCATGGATCCTAGTACAAGCAATGAAACTATGCTCCCCATCCTTTAATTAAATTCTGCTGTAAATTAGGCTGCCCCAATGGCAGCTATGCCCCTGGTTGAGAGTAAGAATTTCTGTCACATGATTAAGCTCCATTGACTTGTATTGACAGAAAACATATCTATACTGGTTTCATTTTAGGTATTTCTAGCTCTATGCTCCAACTGACTTTTTCTAGCGAGATCCCTCGTCAATTGAAATAACAATTGTCTCTGATCTTTTGCAGTGCTGCCTGCTATTTGCCATTAAACACAAGTTACACTTTAGGCTTCCCGACTTTTTTTTTTCACACATGGATCTGAGGTTGCTTAACAAGAGGAACTCCATCTCTATAGGGTTTAGCTTACGAAGGTACTTGACATCCAGTTGTGGTCTGTGGCCGCTGGTATTAATGGGTGAAAGGGGCGTTGCCCTACTAGCATCCGGGAGAAGAGAAAGAGAATATACACCATGTGGAGCAGCATTAAATTAAGCGCTCACTGCTTCGTGCAAACATTTTTTTTTGGAAGGGTTGAGGTCAGGGGCGAGTCCTCCTGTGCATGTGCTGGTCGGGCCGAGGCCTATTGCTCGCCCTCGAGGCACACACAAGGAGAGTGATGTCAGCATGATGGGAGTGGCCGGAGGAAGCAGCAATGATTAACTTTTAAATAGCGAACAACTACAGGGGCAACCCACCAACCTGAACCAGGGGCAGTCAATATATATTCCTAACAGCAGTTCAGGAGACAATTGATAGACAACAATTGTAATCTATTCACACCTAGGTTACTGCAAACAAATTTCACATTTATAAAAAAGGGAAAAAAGAAAAAGAACAACAAGCTTTGGAAATGCAATAGGGCTCGCATTAGGAAAGTTTGAGCTATTGGTCTTATAAATGACATTTTTTTATTTATGTATTATTTTTCAGAATAGCTAAATTAATAGCTTTGTCATTTACAATGCCAATAGTTATAACTTTCGCAAATGTGACACCTATAGCATTTGTAATGCAACATGTTTTGTATTTACGTCACTTAGATGTATTGATATTACAAATAACAATGGCTTTTAATTTTTTTAAATAATTAATACTTAAATAATGTATTTAATTTGTAATGGCAATAGCTTAAACTTTTGTAAATAACTTTTGTGAAGAATATGTTCTGTGTTTTTTATTGTGACGAAAATCCAAGAACAGAAGTAAAATATTAACATCTTTTTGTGATTTGTAATAAAGCGTGAAAGCTTGAAAACAGCTTGAAACATTGAAAGAACATATTTGAACCAGTGATGCTGTGGTTGCGCTGAGTGATGCTGTGGTTGCGCTGAGTGATGCTGTGGTTGCGCTGAGTGATGCTGTGGTTGTGCTGAGTGATGCTGTGTTGCGCTGAGTGATGCTGTGGTGGTGCTGAGTGGTGGTGCTGAGTGGTGCTGTGGTGGTGCTGAGTGATGCTGTGGTGATGCTGTGGTGGTGCTGAGTGATACTGGGGTGGTGCTGAGTGATGCTGGGGTGGTGCTGAGTGATGCTGGGATGGTGCTGAGTGATGATGGGGTGGTGCTGAGTGGTGCTGTGGTGGTGCTGAGTGGTGCTGTGGTGGTGCTGAGTGATGCTGTGGTGGTGCTGAGTGATGCTGTGGTTGCGCTGAGTGATGCTGTGGTTGCGCTGAGTGATGCTGTGGTTGCACTGAGTGATGCTGTGGTTGCGCTGAGTGATGCTGTGGTGGTGCTGAGTGATGCTGGTCTCGCATTTGCAAAAGTTAGAGCTATTGGCATTGTAAATGACAAACATTTTATTTCTGTGTTGGTTTTGAAAACAGATAAATAAATGGCATTGTCATTTACAATGCCAATAGCGTAATCTCTCGCAAATGCGAGAACTAATTAAAACAATACCAAAGCACAAAAATACTAGAATGTAGATTTAAGCATAGTATGCCAATAACACCTTTAAAGTACTAGTAGCACCTGTATGTGTGCCCGGGAAGCAGAGGGAGCCAGAACTGCTATACAGAACAGGTGAGGAATGGAAGGGGGCTGAATTCCTTTTAGCCTACTTGCTTGGACCTGGCCCATTTAAAGCGTAAAGTGTAGTGCTCAAAATGTGTAAGAATGTTGGAGAACCGGGCCTTATGGGCCTAGCGGCGCAGGGCACCCCTGAAATCTCCGGGTTCACCTGCCTTACCAGACAGAGACACGAGGCACTCTGTTCGGCGTAGAAAATCAGGTTTATTAGCTGCAGCTAAGCACAGTTATCCAAGAAGTACAGAGGTATATTCTTGGGAGACTGCCACTTAACTCCGTGGCTCACAATCTATTATAGTATACATGTTTACAATGCCTATTCCCAAAACATACAACATTGACGAATAGGAATAGTTTGAAAACAAGTTATCGAGTGTCAAAACACGCCCTCCTTTCAGACCCAGTGTGCTCTCCTCCCCTCGAGTTAATCAACACTAGTGCCCGTAATCTAATTTGCAGGTGGTAGAACATGTTTGAATGCTTCAAAGGATAGTTTATGTAACAAGAGAATACACGAAGAGAATAGTGAAGGTCAGTCAAATAGAATGAAGTCGAAAAGAATGGTGGGACTCAAACAGTGGAGTTAGACAAGGATTAATCAGTCTAGACGTGGATTTAACTAACTAGCCAAGACCCTGACATCAGTTTCTCATACAAGGACAAGGAGGTTATTTTTTAACAGGAGAGACAAGCAGCTGAAAAGGCTAAAACACTATGTTTGACGTGTTGCCTGAGTGAGGGCAACACAAAATGGCGGCTGACACAAAATGGCGGCTGACTACGAAGCAAAGTCGAAAATCACGGAACCTCAGACCCTCCTTTTGCCATTACTCAGGCAAAACACAAGGAACTCACGCTAGTCTGAGTCAATGTCAATGGTCATGAGGTCATTGAGCTGTTGCTGCAACATCATCTTGATATTCTCCGTTTTCTGTGACATAGGCTTTGGGACACATAAAGTGGCACACAGACCACAGATAGCAGGACAACATTGCAAACAGAGACAGCAAGAGAAAATGATGGCTAAAATCATCCCGAGGAAAGTTAACACTTTCCATCCCCATGTGGACAGTAGTCCCCAAAACCATCCCATCACAGACCAACTTCCTGAGTCCTGATGAATAGACTCGGAAATGACATGTAGCTTAGAAATGGCTTGGTATACTGTAGGAGCATTATCCGGAATGTAAATGCAGCAACTAGACCCGATCAATTTACAGACTCCTCCTCTATCAGCGAGAACAATGTCTCACACCATTCTGTTTTGTAAAGTCATAAGACGATCCGCCTGAAGCTCAGCCGTCAAATTACTCAAGGCTCCAGAAGTTACATTTATCGTAGCCTCGACGACACAAACCAACTGTCTAATGTTTCTGCTATTGACCATTGGGCCCCAGAAGGGAAGAAACCCTTTAATAAAGTCTCCTCCCTCTTGTCCAGCTGTGTCTCCCGAATCAATAACCCCTCTACCATATCTTTTCCTGTGGTGTCCTGAAGGAGCAGTGTATGTAGGGGGAAGTAAAAAGGCTATATAGCATGTTCCCGATAAATAGGCAGGAAGCCATATGTAGGCCCTATCATGACAAACAAAATATGTACCTTGAGATGGTACTAACTGAGAAGAAATCAAGGGGGAATAGACATAAGTATGGGAACAAACACTCCTTTCCTGTTTATTTTTATTATTCTGACCAGTTATTTGCAAACACAGGGTGCATTTATGAGGTACAGCCCAAATCGGTAGGGATCTTCTTTCTTTGGCTCTATCAGTAAGGCTAGTAATGTAACGAGTCACATTCCAACTATCATATGCCCTTTTCTCATCAACTGGAATCTTACTGATGTCGGCAATTTTGGCCATAGTTACTATTCCTTTAATCAAAGTACTGTGACTATAGTCTGATCCACCAGTATAGATATCACCAGGAGGATATCGGAGTTGGTTCTGATATGCATTGGAAAACATAGCCAGATAAGCCCAAGCGGAACCTTCATATGAAAATGGAAGAACCAAATATGGCATCCCTTTCTCAGCGTTATGAGGCAGAAGCCCACAAACCCAGCAATCAGTAGTATTAACTACCAGTTGATGCTGATGTAACAACTGAATGAAAGAATTGTTGAAATATTCTGGTCTCCTGACTTGTTCATGGTCTGGGAGTGTGTAGAACTTATGCGGAGATTTAGTAGGAGAAGAGAGCAAAGGAAAAGTAGTCGGAACAGGTGCTTGCTGCATAGTGTGAACAATCCATCCCACAAAAGCTAATAAGATACATAAACATACTAGAATACATAGTGCTACGCCACATCTATTAAATAGCAATTTCTTATACTTATTTCTTTTCACAATCATAACATCATGCCCTTCCATCTTAGTATCCACTACTCTAAAGGCGTTGCTCACGATAATCTTCCTAGATCACTTGGCTGTGATTATTAGCCGTCCTATGACATTGCAAGTCCTGTTGACCTAGTCACTATTCAGGTCACAGCTCAAGACTCCTACCGTGACCCTGCAACTTGGTGGATAGTGGAAAGGAAATGTCTTTATTAAAAAAAAAGGTAATCAAAGGACAGGGAAAGAGTTCTTAATTAATGTTCAATTGTCTTTGGACACCCTAGATCTTAAGTTGTACCGGGTCTTGCCAGGTACCGTTTGCTCCTTAAACAGGCTTTCTGGGTTAGTGGTGTCCAGTCTCAGGGGTGATGGGACAGCCTCTTGTAGCACATCATCATCTTCTTTCTCAGAGTTTGTCCAGTCCAGGCGTGCACTACTAAAAGGTACGAATCGGGGTACTTTTTCGCACTTGTTGTCTCCAATACGTTCTTGAACCCACTGATCATAGGGTAAAGGCAGGGATACCCTCTTACAGTGCACGCCGTGGACCCAGTTTTTCTTCCCGACGACCTTCACAGCTGTACGTGTTGTCAGAAGGACTTGTCTCGGTGGCCCCCAATGAGGTTCCAGATTCCTCTCCCTCTGGAAATTCTTAACACAGACGAAATCCCCAGGTCGAATGGAGTGACCTGGATCTGTGGAGGCCTCCGGCAAAGCGTTTTGGACTTGTTGATGAATAACACGTAATTTAGTGGTGAGGTCATGCAAGTAGTCAACCAACAATGGATATGGGATGTCAGAATATCTTTTTGGTCGAGGGACTCCCCAAACATTAGCTGGGCGTCCAAAAACGACCTCATAAGGACTAAGTCCTAAACGAGAATGCACAGTTGTTCTCGTAGAGAGAAGTGCCAAAGGTAATTTGCATTATCTGGCCCACAAATTCGCTTCCATTGTCACTCCAGACAATGCGCGGCAAACCAAACCAATCCTTTAGGGGGTAAGCCTCTATCCACCTGGAAAAGGCACAAACCACCACAAGGACATACTTGAGGTTGTTGGAATGTTCCATGTGGATGTAGTCTATTTGTAAAACCTCAAAAGGATACGTAGGGGGAGAAAAATGACCTGCCGGAGTTGGTGTTCCCTTTCCCGGATTGTGCATTAAACAAACAATGCAATGCTTCACTACATTTTCCGCACATTTAGGAATACCTTCATTCTGCCATACTGGAGCCAGAAGCTTACATATTCCTTTCACGCTAATATGAGCTGGACCATGTGCCATAGTAACTACAGGTAGTACATAGGCATCTGGTAACAGCCACCTTTGGTGCTCCGACAATTCCGTCCAACATCCTGTCTCATCCAACATTCCCGTACTTTCTTTCCACTTACTCAATTCCTTCTCAGTCGCTTCTGCTTGAATCATGTTCACACTTTCCACTGTGTCTTCACACATACCTCCTTCTCTAACCGAATTCGCGGGACCCGCAACATACATATGGCTCTTAACACTCCTCGCTGTTTCCTTCGCTACTTCATCTGCAAATGCATTCCCTCGACCTATATCATCAGTATTCTTCTTATGCGCACTACACTTTACAATTGCTATTTGGGTAGGCAAAGTAAGTGAATTAAGAAGATCAGTAACCAACTGACCATGCTGTATTTTGGTCCTCTTTCCTTCCACAAACAACCAAAACTATGAGCCACGCCAGAGGCGTATTGGCTATCGGTGTAAATAGTCACTCTTTTTCCCTTTGCTAACACACACGCTCTTGTCAGCGCAATCAACTCGGCTGCTTGTGCTGAGTTGTGTGTGATACGTGCAGTTTCTACTATTGAATGCAAAGTAGTAACAGCATAGGCTGCAGTCGTATCACCATTAGGAAGCTTAAAACACAAACCGTCTACCCATAGGATCCCATCCGGATCCAAAAGTGGCGTATCTTTCAGATCTATTCTGCCTTTAGTTTCCTCCTCTGTTCGAAGAAAACAATCATGCTGACCTTGTGTACCCTCCTCATCTGGAGTAAGTAACAACGTTGCTGGATTCAAGACATTACATCGTTTGATGTGTATATGGCTTGCTAAAAGCGTCAGCTCATACCCAGACAATCGAGCACTCGTCAAATGTTGCGTTTTCGTTCTGTTCAAAAGGGTATCTACTGCATGAGGTACCATAACCACAAGGGTGTGATCTAATACCAGTCCAGTAGATTGACGAATGGAGATCGCCGCTGCTGCTGTTGCTCTGAGACAACTAGGCAATGCCTTGGCTACTGGATCCAAAGTAGCCGAAAAATAGGCACATGGCCTTTGTTTGTCTCTGAATTCTTGTGTTAAGACACACAATGCACAACCTTCTCGTTCATGCACGTAGAATGTAAAAGGCTTACTATAGTCTGGAGTATCCAAAACAGGAGCTGAACACCAAGCAGTACGTAAATCAGAAAAACTCTTCTGACATTCATCAGTCCAAGGAAGAGTTTGGGGTGTATCTTTCAAAGTAAGTGCCAACAAAGGTTTAGCCAGTAGAGAGAAATTTGGAATCCACTGCCGACAATAGGAGGTAATACCCAAAAAGGCACGCACTTCCTTTTGCGTGGATGGCACAGACATTCGTGAAATTGCATGAATACGTTCTGGGGTCAATCGCCTTCCCTCCTTCGACAAGAGATGACCTCGATAGGTAACCTCTTGTCGGCAATACTGCAACTTAGAGGGAGATACCTTATGATTGAGGTCAGACAAGTGGCGCAAAAGGAAAATAGTCGCTTCTTTACAGACATCTGCAGAGTCCGCAGCCACTAATAAATCATCCACGTACTGAATTAAAGTAGCACCGGAAGGTAAAGAGAGGAAATCCAATTGTGATTTCAAGGCTTGACTATAAATGGAGGGACTCTCACAGTAGCCTTGAGGTGCACGTTTAAATCTAAAGCTTCGGCCTCCGAGACAGAAGCCAAAAAGATCTCTACTTTCCTCAGCAATAGGTATACTAAAGAAAGCATTTTTAAAATCGATAACTGAAAACCAAGCAGCCGAAGCAGGTACCATTGTGAGCAAAGCAGTAATGTCCGGAACAACAGGAAACTGAGGGACAACAATTTTGTTAACCTCTCGAAGATCAATCACAAAACGATACACAGGTGGCATGGAAGGATCGGTACGTTTAAGAACAGGCAACACAGGACTGTTGCAAACATTTCCTCTAGTTTCTTCAATGACATCTTTCTGAACTAAATCATGCACAATGGCCAACAGAGCTCTTTCACCATCGCTAGAAATTTTGTATTGAGGAATACGTGGCAACTGAACATTTGGCTTGACAGTAATCACGTAAGGTGGTATTCTGAGCAAACCAACGTCATTCGGACCCGTAGCCCAAAGCATAGCAGGAAGTGACCGCAATTCAAGTGGCAGTTGGTCTTTGGACAAATACGTAGGAGAAATTAATTTATCTCCCAACGTGAGATGTACACCAGAAGGGGAGCAATACAACGTTGCATGAAGACGTTTCAATAAATCCAAGCCCAACAAATTCTCACCACAACCAGTCGTTAAAATGAGCGGGGCTTCCAAATCGTAAAGACCAATAGAAAAGGGTAAGGGACATGAAACAGGGTTGCTAACTGGGGCGCCAGAGAATCCTACGAAAACATTCGTTAAGCCAGACAAAGGTGCCCCAGGGAGTTTGGAGTGAATAATATAACTCGTCATGGCACCAGTATCCGAAAGAAACGGCTCTGAAACACCTAATGCAACAACGTTAACATAAGGCCCATCCTGATCCACTGGAACTGATACCACTCCCTTGTTTTGTCTATGGCTGTCCTAGCTAGTGGAAAAGTCAGAATTGACTGTTTCAATACAATAATCGTCATTGTAATACTGTGCAGACTGTGAATTCTGCTGATCAAAATAATTCATAGTATTCTGTGGGGGTAAGGAAGGCTGTCCTTGAGACGGCACACCACGACCTCTACCCCTGGGTGCTGACTGGAAACCACCACGACCTCGTTGCACTGTTAATCCACCATTACGTTGTAATAAAACCGGACAACTGTTCTTAAAATGACCTTCCTCTTTACAATAAGCACACTGATTGGGACCCAACAAAGCTCGTGGAACAAACGATGTAGGTTTCTGTAACAATCTCTGAAACTGTGGAGGCTGTTGTAATTGATTCTGAGCAGGACGAGGGGGATAAGCCTGCTGCAAAAGAACCTTCGTTTTCAATTCTTTAGTCTTTTTCCCCGCTTTTTCTTTTTCTTCCTTATCCCTATTCTCATAATATTGAGCAGTAGCTAATATCTGAGCAGATGAAGAAACGGCCCACGAACTCTCAGAATCTTTTAATTTATGTGATAATTCAGGAAGTAAATTAAATACAAATGTATCCACAAATAATCGCTGTCCGCCCTCCGTACTCAAATCCTGACCACTATGGTCGATGAATGTCTCTTCAAAATGGGTAATGAAATCAGAGACACTCTCATCTTTCTTCTGTTTACACGCAGCTAACTTATCCCAATTAACTCGGAGGGCAGGCATCATCGTCTTCTTTAATGTTATTATTCTACCAGGCAATTCAGTGATCAAAGCATCGGGCTTAGCACCACCCACTTGTAGTGCATCCGCAGCAGTTAAAGCAGCCCAATCACCACCCAAAGCTTTAGCATGATCTTCCTTACGAATTCAAGCCCATATTGCTGGGGGAACTACATTACCCATCAGTAAATCAATGTCCGCCATATTCATAATGCACGCATTAACAGTCTGGGACAACTCTTTATAATACCCAGCAGGATTCTTGCGAGGGTCCGGTAAAGACTGTTTGAGCGCTAAAACTTCAGATCTTTTCCAAGGGTCATGTACCCATATACGCTGGAAATGAGCAGGGACAGGTGGATTAGCATTCTGATCCCCTTCCCTCCATATTGGGGGTACTTCTCGCATAGGATAATGTTTCACTTTGCGCCTTACCGAAGGATGTGGTTCAAGAGAAGCCTGAGAGAAAAAGGAAGATCTAAAAGTAATAAGTGTCCGAACAGCATCCTCGACATCGGGACCCACAATAAGACCTTTATCGAAGGTAGCTTGTATGTCAGATAAACCTTGAGGAGGTGAATCCAAACCCATGTCACCCCATCCTTTAATCAGGGTATTACACATTACATTAAAAACGTATCTCTGCGTGGGCGCATTCCCCTGAAGGAAAGTATCCAAAATATCATGAACAGTATATAGTGGACCACTCATGATCCAATTACCAGCAAGAAGATCTAACCTAGTTCGTTCATCAGTATCTGGAATTTGACTACGAGATTGTCGTCTGGACGAAACAGGAGTCAAATTAAGAGCACCGAAGAAAGGTGACAAAAGACTAAACTAAACGTCGACGAGCTGAAGGAGAATCAGACAATAGAACTGGAGACATCGTATTAAGCAAAACAGGAGAAGAACTGTCGATAGGAAAAGAAACTGGCGGTGAAGGAGACGAAGGTACAGAAGTCGGTGGCAAAGGAGGTGGGGGCTGAATTACCGGAAGAGGCAATTGCGGAAGAACCGGAATAACTGGTTGAACAATAGGTTGTTGAACGATAGGTTGTAATGGAGGTGCATTAGCACCTGGTACATAAGGTGGGGGTGATCGCAACAGCTGAGACATGAAAAGATCTTCATCAAGATCTTTATTCTTTGTGGGAGGGGTCAACACTGGATAACATCTATTTATCGCCATGCGATGCTGCCGCTCAGAGACATCGATCATTTGATCGATTTCATCATTTTTGAACTGTTGCGCAGCATGTAAGATCGTCGTATCCTGTGCTTTCTTATCTTTTTTTGCTTGGTTAATTTCTTTCTGTTTGGCTTCCTTACGCCAGAGGCGGAAAGAGTCAAACATTGCCGGACGGGCTTTTCTTTTAAACAAATTTGATTCTAAATTGTCTAATATATCAGGCTCAAGGCTACCATTTTGTGGCCACTGCAGAACACCAGCGTTCTTTGTATACCGAATCCATGTATCATTAAAAACAATGGGACCAAGACCATGTTTGGAGTAGAGATCCTAAGTGGGAGTTCCAACCGGAGGAATTGGACAAGAGTCCTCGAGCTGGGAATCCCTAGTACAACCAAAACAACAAAATTTCCTAAATTTACTGAGTCCAGGCATTTCGTAACGAACTGGACTATTTCTCAGACTTCAAGGGGTTTAAGACAAATATTACAGCACAAACCTACTTACCCCTCAGCTTCGATAAGTGCACTAATCGAATAACAAAAACTAAAACAAACAAAGAGTGGGCGCTACCCACGTATACTTAACTAAGTATTTTCTCACGGCGACAGGTGTTCGTCTAACGTCTTGCGATACCAATCATCACCAAGGGCCAAGGCAGGGCGACAGTCAGGGCAGCAGTCGTCAGCAGCCGCCGGAAAGGATTAGCCGCGCTGTAAAAGACCTTTGGTCCACTTCGACATACAGGGGTCGCTCTCGTGGTTCGCGAATACTCCAGAATTTTCTTGCGAAGCTCCTCGCGATCTTCGGGCTGAACCGCTACCACTGAAGTCGCCCAACGTTGGGCGCCAATTAGAGAACCGGGCCTCATGGGCCTAGCAGCGCAGGGCACGCCTGAAATCTCCGGGTTCACCTGCCTTATCAGACAGAGACACGAGGCGTAGAAAATCAGGTTTATTAGCTGCAGCTAAGCACAGTTATCCAAGAAGTACAGAGGTATATTCTTAGGAGACTGCCACTTAACTCTGTGGCTCACAATCTATTATAGTATACATGTTTACAATGCCTACTCCCAAAACATACAACATTGACGAATAGGAATAGTTTGAAAACAAGTTATAGAGTGTCAAAACACGCCCTCCTTTCAAACCCCGTGTGCTCTCCTCCCCTCGAGTTAATCAACACTAGTGCCCGTAATCTAATTTGCAGGTGGTAGAACATGTTTGAATGCTTAAAGGATAGTTTATGTAACAAGAAAATACACAAAGAGAATAGTGAAGGTCAGTCAAATAGAATGAAGTCGAAAAGAACGGTGTGACCCAAACAGTGGAGTTAGACAAGGATTACTCAGTCTAGACATGGATTTAACTAACTCGGCCAGACCCTGACATCAGTTTCTCAGACAAGGAGGTTATTTTTTAAGAGGAGAGGCAAGCAGCTGAAAAGGCAAACACACTATGTTCGACGTGTCGCCTGAGTGAGGGCAACAAAAAATGGCGGCTGACACAAAATTGCGGCTGACTACGAAGCAAAGTCGAAAATCACGGAACCTCAATGTACAAGATAAATTACTGTCACATTTTACACTTACGCATTACACAGCAAAAACAAGCATGCTTGCCCAGAGGAAAAACACATGTTAATTAAGTGCCGAGACGCAACTAAACCTCTGTTAAGTTTGGGGTGAAGTAAAACAAAAATGGAGTAGGGAGGGCGGGTTTATCTCACAACAGTATACATTGGAGATGCAGGGGCTGTAAAAAATGTAAAAAGACAACAAACACTTGTTAGCAATTTGCAGGTGTTTGTAAACACCCGTAAACTACTCAGGCCAGTTGTATGTGTGCCTGAGAAGCTGCCGGAGCTGGAACTGCTATACAGAACGGGTAGGAGGTGGGGGGGGGGGTAAAGCCCTTTTAGCCTAATGGCGCTGCTTGCCGGGCCAGCAGCCAAGTGCTTCTATATACTTCTGCAGCACGTAAACAAAATAAAAATTAAATTACACATACAAGCAAACTTGCCTATGTAACACAAGTGAAATGTTACCTTCAAGCAGCTATAAATATTGTCTTTGTAAATAACATAGTTTACTTTTTATGGGCATAAGTAAAAATGTGCTGACGTTAGAGTTTTCATGAAACAGGTTCAAAATGTAGCGCCAGCTCACAAAAATATGGTCTGGGGCATAGTGTGCAGCAAAACTAGCATGTTTCTACTGCTGCCAGCTTTTGCATATATGTAACACAAGTAGAAATACACCGAAAAGCAGACATGCCTATTTGTGGAAAATGACAATGTATATGTACATAAGCAACGTTCATTTGTGTTCACCATATCCCTCGCTGTAAGCAGAACGAATACCGCGAAGCATTGCCCGCATCATCTCGCCAGTACAGGCCCATGCACGCACGTATACGACAGCCATTTTTAAGCACCAAGGCCTCTCTGCCCACTCCCGATAGCCAGCGCCTCTCTCTCCCCCTCACTACCCAGCCTCGCAAGCATCCCCGACAGCCCCCGGTCTCTCATACATAGGCCATAAAACCCTCTCCCTCCGCGCGACCCCGCTCTAAAAGTGACACCCCTGCCTGACCGACGCCCCCTGCATTCCTCCCAGGAACACCCTTCCCCTCTTCTGATGACCCCCCCCCCCGGCTACACCTGGCCTCTCGACCCGGTCCCAAGTCATAAAACAAAACCTCATGGATATACCCCCCTGACCCCGCATAGCAACGCGTGATACACCAACCGAAGTGCCCGATCTTATCGCCTGCCCAACCTTAGATCTGATCACCCCCTCTTGCCCTCGTGTCCTGTTGGAATGTCCGGCTGCAAGATTACAATCACATGTTACATTTGGGAGGGGAAACGACATCTGAACGACTGGTATGGGAATAGGCCTGAAGCTGGGATTCCAAACATGCCTTTTCGTACTTCAAAGTGCCTTTATTGCAATAAGGAATGTTTGTACATCATAAACCTGTGTATAAAAGACGGAGCCTCAGAGAAACTTGTTAGAGCACCTCTTGAAGACATCGTGTGTGTGTCCGAAATGACAGGCTCTCCTCATGAGAAATAAAAACCTGTTATTGCACACCCGCTTCCAGCGCCCGTCTCTTTATTTGGTAACTGTTCAAGATGGGAACTAAGAGGCGTCTTATGCTAGCAGCCTGGGCATCGGTTGTAATTTGGGCTGTTTTTTCTCAATTGGCGTCCCAACGCGGGGCCCATCAGCGACATGAGGTCCGGTAAGAGAGGTCCAGACGATGGGGTGAACATCTGAACGATTGGAGTATACCTGCCTTGAGAGGGCCCTCGTCCGGCTGCCGATTGAATGAACTTCACCGATTCCGAACGGACCTCTCTCAAGCGACCTACTGTCCTGACTGGGATCCCACAGGAATGCTGCGGTAAAAACATGGAGTAAGAGAACGATCGGGCGCTGGAAAGGGAAGGCGAAGAACTGTCCACACGGTCCGGTCCGGGTAAGGTTAAGTAGGACGTCTTTACGTCTGCTTGATTGTTTATAGTGGAATCGGTATTTAAATACTGGTATTGTTCATTGAATTGGTTCATTTAGCCTTGGTTGCTACTTGAAGTATTGGTTCTCTTTGAGACATTCTCTGTTTGCAAACAGCGACGAATAGGAACGTTCCTCTCTCTTTGCAAATAGTGAAGGATAGGTAATGCGGACTTTTGTCCCCCGTTGTAATCCGTCATGCCTATTTTTCTCCCCACTGATTGATTGGTTGCTCTGTTGCTCTTTGAGACATTCGCTGTCTACAAACGGGGAAGAATAGAAATATTCTTTCTCCCTTTGCAGATAATGATGGGTAGGTAATGCAGACTTTTGTCCCCATTGTAATCCGTCATGCCTACCTTTCTCCCCACTGATTGTTTGTTATCGATTTGTATCGATTATCGCTCTTTTGAGATATTCCCTGTCTACAAACAGAGAAGAATAGGAATATTCTGTCTCCCTTTGCAGATAGCGAAGGATAGGTAATGCGGACTTTTGTCCCCCGTTGTAATCCGTCATGCCTGTTTTTCTCCCCACTGATTGATTGATTGTCTGGACATTTATTGTTCAAGGAATAGTTCTTTTGAGGTATTCTCTGTTTGCAAATAACGTGGAATAGAAATATTCCGTCTAGTCTTTGCAAGTAGTGAAGGGTAGGTAATGCGGACCTTTGTCCCCCGTTGTAATCTGTCATGCCTATCTACTCCCCACTGATTGGTAAACTAGTTCCACCCGGACCATTTATTAGAGATAGACCATCTGGCTCAACCGGAGGGCGCCCCTAATAAAAAGGACATATGTAAAATATGACGTAATCACCGTATCCTGTGAACAGAAACTTTAGCGCAAAAACACACTAGAAAAGGAAGGAAAAAGAAAATCGACCAAAATCAGTAGGCCACTGATGAGTTTTTTTGACTTCGCTAGAAATAAGAAACGTTAGAAATAGCCCGCAATAAGAAACATGAAAGTGGTGAGAGAAGCCAAGCTTGACATCACGGCAGCCACGAGGTAGCTAGGCTCCGCCGCCCCTCACTGCTCCGAACATATCTGTCCCACCGCCCGCCACGCCCAATAACGGTAACATAAGACAGATACAAGTCAGCAGATACCTACCCCCATTTCGGAAGCTCCCGAAGTGCAACAGGTCCACGGTCACGCCCATCCGGAGGACGAGGCCTCGACACGTGCAGGGCGGGGCCCGGCTGGCCGCCATCGGCCGGAGAGGAGAAGGGGTGGATGGCCCGGGATGTACTGGTCTTCCCATCCTCTTCTTCAAGCGCCTTGCAGGCCACGGGGGCGATGTCTTGCTTATGCCTCCGACTCCCCCCCCTCTTTCATCGCCTGGTGCGGCCACCACGAATGTCAGTGGCCGGAGAAGTCGTGGATGGATGGCCCGGAATGTACTGGTATTCCCATCCTCCTCTTCTGGCGCCTTGCAGGCCACGGGGGGGGGTGTCTTGCTTATGCCTCCGACCCCCCCCCTTCTTTCATCGCCTGGTTCGGCCACCACGAATGTCAGCGCCGGGAGACGGCGTGGGGTGCACTGGGAGGGAGAGGCGGCGCGGACGAGCCTCTCCCACCTCCCCAGGTGGAGGCCCCTCAGCTGCACCCCCAACGCTCCACTCACCCGACAAGGGTTCGTCCACTCTTGCGGTGCAACACCACGCCCGACAGGCTGGAGCCCGTCTGCTCTTGCGAGCCAGCGACTGCTGATTGCTGCGGAACTCGTAACATGACGGTCGACTCTGCAGGATTGGGCCTGGCGTGCAAAGATGACCTGGTCGCTTGCCAGCTACAAAATGAGTTCCCCGTCCAGAAGCGTTCTCCTCAACTTTGAAGATTCTATGAGAGCCGCAGGGGCCCCCGACCCCCGCGGAACAACCAAGATGTAGGATGTTGGCGCTCTCATGCTGGCGCCAGCCTCAGTTTGAATGACCGAAATCCTGCCGACTACCAATTTGATCAGTTCCGGTGGAACGCCAGTATGACCCGGTAGGAAAGATTGCTACCTCCCTCCCCCCTTGTGACTGATGGTTCTTATCGACGACCCCTTCTGTTGCTCTTTTTTGTTTTTTTTGTTTTTTTAAACCTTTATTGTACAGAAGGCGCGCACAGATACAGGCCTACAACCCACCGGGCCGGCCACCACAATAAAGAAACATACGAGGCAATACAGGAGAGACAACAGGATTTCTAAATAGCTCATATGAAAGGCAAAGGCAACAAGTCTTTGAGTCGCCATCACGGACAGGATCAAAGTAGGTTAATTTTATAATAGAAAAAAAAGGGTGTCACAGGATAATGTCAATCTGTAAAGTCCAGAGGGCCGTGGTGGGCCGTGAGCAAGCCGAAGTCTCGAATACAGGAAAAGACCAACAGAACAATACATTTTGGCAAAGGCAGAACGTGAGTCCCACATCAAGAACAATCACAGTCGCTGCTCAGCACCCACCCACCACTATCAGGGCACATAATAATAAAACAGCGAAAAATACGTTTACAAAACTAAAAGCCCTCCGTTACAACAACCCAAGGGAGGAAAAAAAAAAAAAAAAAAAAATGGGGTGGGGAAAAGGAAAAAGGGGGAGGAAGAGGACATCAAAAAAAGGGGAGGGGGAAAGTGAGGGCGCAGCGTCAGTGCACGCCCCCCACGGCTAACAAAGCACCCAATACTAATTCGGCACATGGAACTAGTGGCAACAGGAGAAATGAATGCGTAGTAAACCGTGGCAGCAGACATACCAAAAGGGCCATGCCAGCACAAACACCCCGGGGGGCTACGTGCCGACACCGCGCCACGAAATTAGGGGATACATAAGAGCCATAGAACCAAAAAGAGGAACAGGAAAAGATACAATAAACAGACCCCCCCACCACCCCGCACAGCCCACCCTGCACCCCTGCAGAAGGCTATGGCCTACCCCCCAGCAGCGTGCCTGTCGCCCTAATTAGAACCCGAAATATAGAGAAATATAAGAAAGAAAGAATCACTTAGATTAAAAAGGGGGGGAAGGGGAAACAGGGAAAAAATAGCGGGAGAGGAGCCACACAATCAAAACCCCTTCAGCTCCCACCCCCCCGCCCGAAAATACTCAGAGCCCACGGGAAGATAATAAACACACGGATAAGCTCCAGGAACGTAAAGACGTATCAAACATAATCATACAATTATGAACGGATCACCCAACCATACCACAAAATAACAGTCCACAGAGGCAAGATCAGCTCAACCCTGTCCTCGTTTTTCGCAAACTGTAATCGTCCAGCGCACCAGGAACCAGATCACATAAAACAGGAGGTGAATAACAGGGAGTCGAATCAAAAATACACTCAAGTTGTAGCGATCGTGACCCGGATGATCCAGAAAGTACAGTAACCACTTCAGGCAAAGCAGGCAAAGTTCCGATGAGAATACTGAGAAAGCCGGTCCAGCGGCACCGTCACAGGATCTTCGTACGGCCATGTGAGGCAAAAGAGGAAAAGGAGACCCATCGAGGTCGGTCCAGACGGGATCCAGCCGGGGAACCTCCGGAGCAGAAGGAGGCACAGGACGAAGAAGGGCAGCGGACCCCCGCACATCCACACCATCAGCAGCCTCCAGGTCCACGACCCCAAGGAAAGTTCCAGCAGCACACAACAGAGATGAAGCCATACAAACCGAGGGGGGCCCGGCAGGCCCAACAAAGGGACCCCCCTCCAGGACAGCGGTCGGTGCGGTCATGGGTGCCCCCCAGGAGCGCAGGGCGGCGAGGATGTCGCGGAGCGTAGGCTCACCTTTACAGTATTCAGCAAACGTGCCGCGCGGCGGACTCGCATCGCCGGTCCCCGCAAGGCCGAGAATCATGGGGCCGGCCGCCATCTTAGAAGCCCGGCGGGGCCGCTGCAAACACCGACCTCCGCCCGGATATCAGCGGGGCAAAACAGGACACCGGCAACCACCAGCGGAAGTGCCACCAGGGCAGGAAGGGGAGCCACCAGAAGAAGGCGATGCGCCGGCACCCCACACGCCGCCGGCACCGTTCTCCAAGTCCGGGCGGAGGAACTCAAAATGGCCGGGCCGGAGAACAAAGGGGAGACGAGCCAGATGTACGGTTAACCCCGTCCATGGAAGGCAGCTCCCCAACACCAGGCCGCAGGATCGCCGGACCAGGCCCGGAAGGCCGCAATCGGTCTATTAGCACATCGGCCCCTCCGACCGACTCCACACCACCACCAAGGGCCGGCCACCGCGCCTCGTCCAGCCCGGGCGCCGCCAAGGAGTGCCAGGCCCGGCCGCTCCGGAGGCCCCGAAGCAGACAGGGGCGTAACTCAGGATCCGTGACACCCAGGAATCACCGGAGCAAACGGTAAGTGCCTGTGAGTTATCGTCGTTCCACTGCACATCGTGGAATACTTCCCGGGGCAGGATAAAGTACAGGATATTTGTTGCAGACAGGAGAGTGATCGGAGCCGAGCTAAAACGCGGCCATCTCGGACACGAGCTTGGCTCCTCCCCCCTTCTGTTGCTCTTTAACGAAACTTTTGGACTGCCGAAAGGGGCTCTGGTCCAACCACGAGTTGGTGGAGACATTTTGACTATACTTGGATCTGCCCGACCTCACCCAAAATGGCGCCGGTACAAATGAAACTCGCAACTCCCTGTTGTGTTCCGGTTGCTCAGCCTTGATATCATGAGATATGTATGCAATATTTGAAGCGCGTGGTGGGAGGGGATGGGTACTGATCGAACATTCGGACAATGAATTGATATTAAGTTCTGACGCGTCACTGTTTACCGTATTATTGAAAGTTCGAATTTTCGACACTTATGGTACTTGCCCACAATGAATTTTCGATATGATTTCTATTGCACTTGTCGCACCTTTATGAAATTAACGACCACCGACTCCGTTACATTTTCCTCATATAAATATCCCCTCATGTGCAGTTCCAGTCTGCTCCGTGGCTGGCCCACGTGGTTGTAGACCCGTATTTGTGCGCCAACATTTTTAAATAAAGGTTTTTTGAAAAGCAAACATAGTTGTAGCGCTTAGATTGGTAAGTTTCGAATAAATGGCCACTGGTTCCGATATAAGTAAAATACAGGTGAAATGAAGCAACTCGATTACTTAAAGGTTAAAAAGCAAAGTACACAGAAATATCGCAAATGTGAATGGTCCAGGTTTGTTGTGTGTGTGTGTGTTTTTATATATATATACATATTTTTGTGCGACGTAAAGCAATCGATAAAGGTTCCGGTATTTAGCCTTTACTTTATGTACCACATGTATCAGGGAAATTGTTTCAGATGCCCCTAAGCCACTCCGAAGGAATGCCACCTAGCCCCTCTAGTTTCCGTGCCTGATGAACAAAAACAACCCTGTACCACTGCAGACCACCCCTCCTCCTCGAAGGAGAGCACGAGTTCACCCCCCACTTTACACTGACTGCCCTTTGTTTTGACCCTTCCCTACCCACGATCCGTTATACCACACTTGGGCGATCTATGCAATACACAGTCCATCAATGATTATCTCTCCCGCACTACCGGTCCCTCTGGGCTTAAACGCCGAGATAAAAGGGACTGCATCCCGCGGAGATAGGTCGAGTATGTGGTAAGTAAAAGCATTTTCGGGTTTATGCGCGCTGATGTGTTTTAAAAACGCTGCCCCCACCCCTTCCTTTTTTCCCCTCTCTTCTGCAGGTCACATCGGAACGTCGACTAGAGTATGGAGAAGACCTAAGCAACATGCCATGGTTCCGCACAAAAAAAAAAATTGTATATTGTCTATGGGGACTGCCCCTGAGAACGTGACGAATTTGCGTGATATGAATGCACGCGTGTATGCCCTGATGTGTATAGCTCGACTGAATACGCGTTGCACACGTTTGGATTGATAAGAGAAATGTTTTATGTATGACTTAAGTGATGATCGAACGGCCGATGGAATGGGGAAAAAGGGGTCTGAACATGAGTCCTGTACACAACGAACAAACAAAGATATAGCGCTCCCCTGCTTAGAAACGACTCTCTCTGAACCCAGCAACTGGGAGGGTGGCCTAAAGCAGAAACTTGGCGGGTTATTGCAGTATGACAAAATATGACTCCAACCGGCACCCCAAATAATGCAACCAAGAATGACGTGCACCCAGGAGTAAATTCATACGGTAACTAAATAAGGAAAGGTTAAGGAATATTCCGGGGTGAGGTTTACCCAAGCACCCTCCTCCTAGAAGACTAAGAATATTGTCAATGTTTAAGATTTACCACCTCCTTCTTGCACCCTCATAGACATGAAACTCAAAGCTGCCCATTGTTCTCCCGACTGACACCCTCCGTTGCCTCAGCCTGGATACCCATTCGCTAAAAATGATTCAAAGATCCCACTGTGAGTATTAGCCCGACCAGGTTAGTTCCCGAACAATTGACAAAGGTGTAAGTATTTGCAAACCGAGGCCACCAGCAAAGGCAGCCAGATGAATTAAGTAGGATACTAAGGATGCGCAGCATGCAGGAAGAAATATTTTGGCCAAGTACTGTTCTATGTTTTGTCTTGGATTCTTGTATATAATGCATGTACTACCCCCCCGCCTGAATTCATGTGTACGTAATGTATGGATCTACGTCGTCCCTCAGTCTGTGTTTCTATATAACTTGACCCCTGCTATTCTGTGTTGTGTGCGCACTAAATGGCCTATTATTGTACACGTTTCTCCCTCTCTCCTTCTCTCTCTCTCTCCATGTCATACGTGTACCGAATAGCTCGTTTAAAATGCGGACGACTCTCTCTCTCTCTCTGAGGGTCCCCCTGTTCCCTCTTCCTTTGTGTGGTAACGTTGTGCCCCGCCGGCACAAGCCTAATTGGGTTTTTTTAACACAAAGGTGTTCGGCAAAATTGACAGAATATAAAACAATTGTAATTTGCCATATTACTACCTCTCCTTTCTGTAAAATGATGGAACTTGAATTGGCTAAGAAGGAAAGGACAGGTAAGACGACTGATGTCCCCTAATCTGGCCCTTTTTATCGGGGGACTATATGTCAATGGCCTTCTGTTCTCAGTTCGTTAGAAACACAATCCCCAATGCCCAGATTGCCCCACCTCTCTGCACCCAAGTACGGATGTCCAAAGCGTCCCCGTTTCTCCCGATTGACCCCAGCTCCATATCCCGAAGTATAACTGATGACCCTGATTAACCCTTGCTCCCCGAGAAAAGAATGTTTAGCCTCTGTCCCTCTCTCATGATGATAGAAGACTTCCAGGGCTTGGGTTAGAAAGACGAGTCTCTACCGAAGGGTCCGATTTCGAGTTTGATGGAATACGCAGTTGATAGGAGTCTGACTTCTCTCCATATACATCATGAATGAACGCCAAATAGACTTGGTACAAACTCAGTAGAAATGCCCGCATACATACTCCATGGTGATAACTTCTGATCGTGACCGATGAACGTACCCCCCCAACTACTTAAGATTGGGGGCGGAATTAAAATGTATAAATGTCTTCTCCTGCCAGTTCTCTAAAGCTTGTTTTGTACCTCTTCAAAGATACACAATCATCGGAGGAGAGGGGCCGGACGTGACGCACAGCCTAGCCGCAGATCATGAAGCACATGTGACCTCGACCAAAGGTGGAGCCGCAGAGCAACGAGACGCGGGACGAGGCACCACTCTCAAACACGGAAAATGAAAGGATGGAGGGCTGCCTTGAAGCCCTCTGCTTGCTGACCCACGCGTGCCAGAAGTCCCCGCCACTTTGAGCCCGATTGATGGGCCTGCCTGCTCGTTATCCTTTGCTCCCTTGGTTTGTCTCAAAGATCTGATCCCACTCCGCCCTCTCTTCCCTCGATTATCCGACAATCCCCCCCTTTTTTTCACATGGATTTTTGACTCAGAAAAGAAGAATAGCATTTAGGTAGAATAGGGTTTGCCACGGAAGGAGAAAGAAATGCAGGTGCCCAGCATGAGGCACCCTTAAAAAGGTTAGTTAGGAAACAGGACTGTGGTCTAACAGCAGAGGACAGATCGCACCCTGCGACGTGTAAGGATGGATCCGAGCTGGACCTATAGCTCCACCGCCGGTGCTCAACAGCGCCAACGGAAAAAAACGAACTACTAGAGCCCACCAGTGATGGCTTGCTGCTAAAAAGACACTGTGGCGAAGAACCCCCCCTTCCCTTTCTGGACTTTCTGCCCCCCCCCTGGACTAATCGCTTGTATTGAACTGAATTCCTCCCTCAACCACTTTTGTATTGCTTTCAGAATGTTTCATCGGTCACTTTTAACTGTACCTTGATACCGCCGGAGAGAGAGTCAGAACATGGTTCCATAATGTGTCGGAACATTTCCTTGATTGACTTCGACTGAGTTGTATACTGATCTCTAGACTCGTATATATAACACGACAAATGTAAATTAATGTGTATTGCACCTCGTCTATCGCATCGGCTGCCCATGGTTATACGCAATCTGCCAGTATTGACAAACGCTATTTCATTGACCACACATGGCTATATGTACACCCCGTCAGTTATGATAAACACGGAAATGAACTAACTTATGTTAAAAAGCGGCGACTGTGGAAAATGACAATGTATATGTACATAAGCGGCGTTCATTTGTGTTCACCATACCCCTCGCTGTAAGCAGAACGAATACCGCGAAGCATTGCCCGCATCATCTCGCCAGTACAGGCCCATGCACGCACGTATACGACAGCCATTTTTAAGCACCAAGGCCTCTCTGCCCACTCCCGATAGCCAGCGCCTGTCTCTCCCCCTCACTCCCCAGCCTCGCAAGCATCCCCGACAGCCCCCGGTCTCTCATACATAGGCCATAAAACCCTCTCCCTCCGCGCGACCCAGCTCTAAAAGTGACACCCCTGCCTGACCGACGCCCCCTGCATTCCTCCCAGGAACACCCTTCCCCTCTTCTGATGACCCTCCCCGGCTACACCTGGCCTCTCGACCCGGTCCAAAGTCATAAAACAAAACCTCATGGATGTACCCCCCCTGACCCCGCATAGCAACGCGTGATACACCAACCGAAGTGCCCGATCTTATCGCCTGCCCAACCTTAGATCTGATCACCCCCTCTTGCCCTCGTGTCCTGTTGGAATGTCCGGCTGCAAGATTACAATCACATGTTACATTTGGGAGGGGAAACGACATCTGAACGACTGGTATGGGAATAGGCCTGAAGCTGGGATTCCAAACATGCCTTTTCGTACTTCAAAGTGCCTTTATTGCAATAAGGAATGTTTGTATTTCATAAACCTGTGTATAAAAGACGGAGCCTCAGAGAAACTTGTTAGAGCACCTCTTGAAGACATCGTGTGTGTGTCCGAAATGACAGGCTCTCCTCATGAGAAATAAAAACCTGTTCTTGCACTCCCGCCTCCAGCGCCCGTCTCTTTATTTGGTAACTGTTCAAGATGGGAACTAAGAGGCGTCTTATGCTAGCAGCCTGGGCATCGGTTGTAATTTGGGCTGTTTTTTCTCATATTGGCTTTGTCAATAGTTCTTCTTACTTAAAGAAATACCAAAAAAATAAAGTTTGCTGCAAAAAGAAAAAAACGCTTCCGCTCGTATGTGCTAATTTGTAGCATAAGACAAATGTATGAGGCTTTTAGGGGGCAGAATCGAGTCACAGCCCTAGCTCACAATTCTGTAATTATGGACGTACTTGAGATCACTGTGGCTACCAAAAACAAAATAAACGTTGTTTGTATGTAGTTATCCTAGTAGGGTCGAGTTATAGTGCATGCTCACAAAAAATACATAAACGTTGCGTTTGCAGAATGTAACTATGGACTATGTACAACGGCGCAATACATTAAGACTGTCTTTGTGCTATATACAATTGCCTAAAAATCAAAGAACATTTCAAAACCAGAAAAGCTACAAAGTTAAAATCTCGTCTTTTCCCTTTTATTAACACTTTACTTTCACGATGCACATGTAAGTCTGTAAATACAATGCAATAAATACAGCTAGCTTTGATGAACAAAATGCAGGAAAAAGTCTGCTGTTGTGTGATGTTTCGGTGACAAATCCAGCACTTCAGAAGGGAAAGTAGGGATACTTTCATTAAAAGCTACGTTGAAGGGCGACTCCGATTGTAATGTATTTGAAGGCTGCATCTGTGGGATGCCAATTAACCACAGCAGGATGCCAAAGGTGTGCGGGCACGTAGGAAGGGGAAAAAACATCGACCACTACCGCATAGTAAAAGACATGTTAGTTTATATTTGTGTAACTAGTGGCGATGTAAAACTGGGCAATGCTTTATGGAGAGTAACAGTAGCCCAAAAAACATAAAAAAACAACCTAAAATGCTGCAAAGGTAAACTTGATTTACCCCATTGAGGTGACCGTAAAAAACAAGTTAAACAAATCGGGCGGCACAACAGGGGCAGAAAAAAATACGCGGCCGCGAAATGATAGTAAAAAACACGGCCGCGAAATGAAAGCCTTTGATGCAGCAAGGGGCGGAGCGGATACCTTTGAAGAGCTGCTGGAGGCACCAAGCTGGGGAACAGTAGGCCGGCTTTGATGTGCACGCGCTTTTTATGTCAATGCGCTTGCGCATTGAGCTGCCTTTTCACGGGCACTGCAGGAAATCGCCAGTTTGGTTAAGCTCTGGATAAGCCCCTATATTCTCGCAAGCTCAATGCGCAAGCGCATTGACAGGCGAGCCCTAAAAAGGAATGGAGAGGAACCATGAATCAGATAAATCAAAATTCTTTAGAAAAATATCACAAATTTATTATAAATAGTTAAACAAACACGCTCAGATAAATATTTGCTGGTATACAAAACAATACATCACAGAAAGACCAGACAGGTGGCAAACAACAAATATTTTAAAGTGAAGATACAACATATACATGGATTATGTGTCCTCTGAAATAGATTGGCCACATATGCGTCGACGGCGTTTCAACCACTGTTCCATTGTGCGGTCATCATCAGTCCAAAATTGTTCACTGAGCGTCAAGCAATTTCTGTACTAAAATTCCTGCGTGAGCAATCACATTAACTTTAAAGTGCTCGCAGTGAAATTCAAATTCGCAATGTGTTAACAGCGGTACCAATTCCACGGCACAAGCTTTTAAGCTTCTTATTAGTGCAAATTACAGTCGGGATATAAAGACTCAATCTTCAGCCATAAATATCACTCGGCAATAAGCGTAAGCTCCCTTTTGCCGCTCGAAGATCACCTGATCTTAAAGTTAATGTGATTGCTCATGCAGGAATTTTAGTACAGAAATTGCTTGACGCTCAGTGAACAATTTTGTCCTGATGATGACCGCACAACTGAACAGCGGTTGAAATGCCGTTGACGCATATTTGGCCAAAATTCTGCAAATTCCGCAAGTGGAGCGGAATTTACCGCCCAGGCCAAGAAAATACTGGAATATTTCATGAATGCCCTATAAGGGTCTGTGGGGTTTTATAGATCTGATCCCAAAAGTTTTTTAAAAATTCTCCGGGGACAAAGGTGTGCAAAATTAATTCTTATCTATTTAATGTTTTTGCTGCTTTGGGATAAAATTGTCTAATTGAGCTATTGATTTTGATATATTGTATATTGGGATTTCTTGTTAAAAGACATTTTTTACAACTATTTTGCTTCTTTAGAAACAGCTTTCTACTAATAGTCTCTGCCTGCGAGGTGGGGGGGTGGGTAGGGAGGGGCCCCACACTCTGTCTTTTTTTCCCTCGTTGTAAAGTATTTTTTTTTCACTGCAAATGCAAAAATATAAAAAAATTAAATTAAAAAAAAATGTTTTTAATTCTTCGGGGAGAAGTCTACTGTTCCTGGAATCATCTACAATAAATCTGTTAGCTTGTTTGACTTGCTTGATATTGAGGGAAGCATCACACCCCACCACTAACATAGATCTTTTTCCTCATGTAACGGCTATGAGATTAGTTCTGACCCCATGTGTGGAAATGCTTGTCCTTCCCCATTGCTGAGGGCTGGACAGGCTTTAAGGCAGCGCGATTGGGGCAGCCACACCTGACGTTGGCTTAGGTGGGGTGGGGGGGAGCTGTGTTTACAAAGAATTTCTGGTTTAAAAGCACAAGAACATCCTTGTGCATCAGGTAGTTTTCAGGAAGCAATATAAATGTCAAGATAACTCTGGTGATTAATGTTCTTACTGTTGAGAGTTCAGAATGTTGTCTAGTGGCAGTTTTGCCTCATCATAAAGTAGCAGGAGGGTTGATGTGTCTGCTGCAAAGAATTTATATCATGCAGATCACAGTACTGAGTGTGAGAAAACTATGAGTAGCATTGTAAAAAATGAAATGCACATCAGAGAGAGGCTGTGGAGAGATGAGGTGCACTGCTGGAGAGTGGTAGTGAGGGAATTCACTGAGAAGGAGGTTACGGGGGAGGAGAGCGCAAAAAAAATGTTGTAATGGCCGCCCCCAGCGCTTGAGCTGGCCCTGGCTGGGAGCCTTTGCCACCCCACCCCCACCCCCTCTCGAAGTTCGGGTCTAGTTTATTTATTTATTTATTTATAGATTTGTATAGCGCTAGAATCACTCCTACAGGAGTATCTCTGCGCTTTAGTTGCGCCCCGATGTATCAACCATGCCAGTACAGGTACTAGTGTGGGTATGTGGGCAATGTGGGGGCAAAGAGTGGAGAGGTGCCGACCTGGAAGCACTGATGATTTGGTACTCGTGTGTAACATGCATCCGTCACTTTCTCTTGTAACACACTGTTTTCTACCTCTTACATTTGTTTATTTTCGATACCTGCACAAGTGCCACCATTGCCTACGTAACGTTTGTTCATGTGCTTGAGTGCCCTGCATATATTGCAGTATTATACCTCTATGTTTACTTTGTACGCTTTTGTAACCTGCATACGTCACTTTTTCCTCCTGTAATGCACCGTTTGCTACCTCTTGTATTTTGTTAGTTTACGATTGTCACTTTTGTAATGCATCGTTTGCTACCTCTTGTATTTTGTTGGCTCACGATTGTCATTTTTGCTTCATTTAATGTAACGTTTGCTTTTGTATTTTGTTCACTTGTAATGTTCTCATGTATCAGTTCTGTTCCTATTGTGAAGCGCTCTGACACCTTCGGGTAAAGTCCGCGCTATATAAAAACGCACAAATAAATAAAAATAAATAAATAAATGAAGGAAAACTGGGGTTGTGGAGAGAAAGGCTCCTAGTGGTGAGAAATCACGGCCTATCTAAGTGTGAGAGTCATGAGAAGGCTCCGACCATTGATAAGTATTGGATGTGAACAGGGTGCTTATTGGGTAATAAATAGTTTAGGCAAATGATTGTTGTTCCCACTTACCAGACCAATACTTGAACCTAGAGGTCTTAGAGGCCCTGGAGTGAGGGGACAGGGCAGGATGGAGGTCAGGAATGCAGGCAATCCAGAATGTCTTCACTTCTCACAAGCATTCCTGTTATTGGGACGATGACACCTCCGACCATGGCTTGGAAAATGCTAAGTGCTCTTATGTTTGATGTCGTTAAGCTATTGGTAATGAACGAGCTCTCATCATCAAATATATCAGTTATGCTATGTGAGATGTCATCAGTGATGTCATCATGCGCGAGGTTATGACAGGTATGAGATGCACCATGAGGTATCCTTAAAGATGTTCGTGGCAGTTGGTGATGGGCAGTGGTTTTTAAGGTGTTGCTTAGCAACCTTAATATCACTTTATCTGGAGAACTTATGGGCGGTGGGGGGGGGGAGGGGGCGCGCGCGCGCGTTTGTGCTAGGGGAAGAGTAGTGCTGAAACACCTTGGGCATTTCCTCCAAATTGCGGGGCAAATTTGTACCCCGTAGCTCTTGAAGAACACTGCACAGAAAAAGTGGGAGCCATAATGGTGGAAGCTGCGCACTGAGGCGTGCCTGGCTCCCCCCTACAATATCCCGCGGAGCGGAGCTCAGCCAGTCTGTGCTGTAAACCCCGCTGCCTGTGTACGGACGCCTGAAAGCAGTGAGGAGCTGTCACGTGGAGGCGGGGTGCTAACACAGCCGGCCCGGGTCTGTCTGAGCCCTGCCTCCTCTGCTCACTTTACTCAGAAGGCGGCCCGGCTCAGCCTGCCACTGACAAGGCTTCCTGGACTCCTGGCCGACAACAGCTCTGCAGACGGGAGCGCACAGAGCACTGGCCTCTGACAGACGGACACCTGCACAGTGAGCCGTCCCAGCGCCGACAGCCCACTCACAGCCCATGGTGAGGGACACACGCAGAAAGCTGCTCTTCAGACCGGACTGAAGCCCCGAATTCTCGGATTTTGGTGATGACTCTCTCTACCGCAGTGTGGTTTTGTCTTGCGTCGTCTTGAAAGTAGCGCAGCGCCCTTGGAGCTGCGCATTGAAGCCCGGGCTGGATGTGTGCTCCCACGGGGCACCGGTGAATGCTCGCTTCTTGTGTGGCTCGGGGGGACAGCTGAGCCCATGGAGGCCGAGGAGTGCAAGATCTCGGTGTGGGTGTGCCAGGAGGAGAAGCTGATCTCGGGGCTCTCCAGGCGCACCACCTGCGCGGATGTGGTGCGAGTCCTGCTGGAGGACCAAGGCCAGGAGCCGGAGGGGGGCCCCGGTGGCGGCATGCTCGCGGGGCCCCCGCAAGCCTACTGCATCGTGGAGAAGTGGAGGGGCTTCGAGCGGACCCTGCCCAACAAGACGCGCATCCTTCGGCTCTGGGCGGCCTGGGGCGAGGAGCAGAACAATGTGCGCTTCGTGCTGGTCAAGAGCGAGGCCTCTCTGCCCAACAGCGGGCCCCGGAGCGCCGAGGCCAGGGTGGTGCTGAGCAAGGAGAGCCCCTGCATCCTTCGGGGCTCGTCCAAGGCGCCCATGGCCCTCACCCAGGACAAGCAGCGCAGGGTGGTGAGGAAAGCCTTCAGGAAGCTGGCCAAAATAAACAAAAAGAGAAAGGAAACTTTCCCGATAGACGGCCCCTCCGTGGAGAAGATGGAAACCCTGGTGCACCTGGTGCTGTCCCAGGATCACACCATCCGTCAGCAGATTCAGCGCATCCGGGAGCTGGACCGGGAGATCGACCGGTACGAGGCCAGCGTGCACTTTGACAGGATTAAAAGGCACGGGGTGAACTATGTGCAGGACACCTACCTGGTGGGGGGCGGCGAGGGGGGCGGGGAGCCCGAGCCCGGGTGCACCGCGGAGATGCTGGCCGAGTACGAGGAGTACGCCCGGCAGTACGACGAGGTGCTGGGGCTGCAGGAGGAGCTGGCCCGCCAGGAGCAGCTCGCGGAGCAGATCTCCGCGGAGATCCAGGAGGAGTTGAACCACCGGTGGATGGAGCGCAGGAAGGGGGAGCTCCGAGCCAGGGAGGCCGAGGGCAGCGAGGGGCGCCCCCTGGAGCCGGGGGGCGGCGGCGGCGAGCTCCTCCTGGAGAGGGAGCGGGTCACCACGGAGCTCAGCACCAGCCTCTACATTGGGCTGCGGCTCAACACGGACCTGGAAGCCCTCGGGGGCGCCCTGGGGCGCAGCCAGCAGCTGTGGGAGGACAAGGAGCAGGAGCTGCGCGGGCTGCTGGCCGGCGTGGCCGCCCTGGAGGAGGGGGGCAGCGAGGAGTGCCCCAGGACAGAGGTCCCGGAGGACACACGGACACCTGAGGACAGTCCGGAGGTCTGGGCTGAGGAGGGACAGGGGCTGTGCAAAGGCAGCCCGGAGGGGCACGACGAGGACTCGGACACGGGGCTGAGCTCCATGCACAGCCAGGACTCGGACTCGCTGCCGGCCGTGTGCGAGTCCCTGGTGTAGGGGGCGACGCCCGCAGAGCTATCAGGGACCCTGTGCGTGCACTACTGCTGCTCCGGCCGGTCCACTGGTCTGTGGAGGGAGTGGGGGTGAACAGCCCACAGGTATGGGACGAGGTAGGCTGGCCTGTGACTGACTGTGCTCCTCGGCCACACATCACCTTTGAGAGGCTTTCACTCGTCACTAAAATGCATACTTTAAATGTGATCACCTCGATGGTCATTTTCTTATGTTAAAAAAGAAAGATAAGCTTTTGAATTAAGCTCATGCCTCACCTGTCGACCCTTTCCCAGGCACGTAGACCTTTCTTAGGCCACGCTTTAGATCCCCACAGTTCAGTATTTCCCACATTTATGTTAATAGTTAGTCAACAAACGCAGTAAAATGTAATTTTTAGCCAGGAATCTGTTAACTTTCTAGCCTCACATTCATTAACCCACACAGCAAACCTCCATGTATTTTTATATGTGTTACCTAATTCTATTTATGTTACCAACCTCACAAGGATGAAATGTGGAGCTAGCCACATCTAACTATCCTACTGTGCCAAGGGCCTGCCCCACTTTCAGAATAAGAGTTACTCTTAGAGAGGACACCACCCCACCATCCCACCCACAGGCCAGCCCACCTCTGTCTTATTTTGCAGAGCTATGCACACTTTAAAACAATGGCAGAGGCATGTGGGTAGAAATGTGGAGTATAACCAAAAGAGCCTCCAGGAAGCTCCGATAGCTTGGAGATCAAATTGCTTATTCCCGCTGATGCTGTTCTTAAGGCACGCAAACCCACAATTTTATTTTTTTAAATGTTAAACAGTGTTTAGGACATTTTCACCCACCTTGATATGCCCAAAAGTCAATTCAAAAGCTCGTGCTTCCTATTGGAAAGTTACACGTGTTTTATAACAATATATCCTTCAAAAGAAGCAAAAATGCAGCAATAATAATAAAAAAAAACTTTGAAATCCTAATGGTGTTTTCTAGTGTTAGACGTGTCAGAACTTGTGCAAGCAGATGCCGCCTAAAAGTGATTATGGTGTTTTAACAAATTACATGGGGACTGGTGTTCACGCTTTGCTGGAATTATCCCTTTCCCAGCGTTTCACTTCAAAAACCTGGCGGATTCACCAGCCCTAATCCCTGCTGGGCTCTCTCCGTAAATATATATGTGACGGCGTGGGCCTTGTTTGTAAAAGTGCTGGAGCGTGCATTGCCTCGTGAAACAAAAGCCTGGTGCCTGCCGGCTCAGCATTTTGTCAGAGTCCTAACTTGCCCGTGTACCATCAATGGGCAGAGATGGAACTGTTCCTGGAGCTCTGGGGAGGAGTGAGGTTTGAAAACACTCGCGCACACACAACACACGCGCACGCACGCACGCACACGCAAGGCCTCTGACTGGAAGCGCTAACATGCTCTGTACAGTGGAACAGTTATAGGAAGGTCCCACCGGAGCGAGGCTCGGTTATCTGTACTTGTTGCTGTGTTGGTACGCAATGTGCGCCTTTGTGCCACACAAACAGCAGCGAGGGGCGGGTTTTATAGGCAATTCCCACACACAGCTCACAATGTTTATTAGTCAAATCGCGCCACCGGGGCCGGCAGGGATAGACGGCTCATCTGCTCCTGTTTCATAAAGCTGTAAATCCGTCACCCAGTGAAAGTGATGCTGAGACGGCCATCTGCAGCAGCACGGCCACGACAGCATGCCACAATGACGGCCGGCAGCAGCAAAGCCCAGGCGTGAATAATTGCACATTATCACACTGTTTGTGAGAGACGCGCTGCACGTCTGGCGGGGCAGGATTTCTATCTAATGTTTTGGTGTGTCTGAATCAACACGTGAGGAAAAACATGTTCACTTGTTCGACTTTAGTATTTATCCGAAAAAAAAAACAATTTGACCTGCTACACCGGTGCTGTTTCAAAAGATTACTGCGCGCTTGGACTGTCGGGCTTGTAACCAAGCACTACAAAAATAACGGCATTAATGTGCTTTTGTATAGCGCTCACTGTCATCGTTTACCCGTTTAGCAGCACTACAATTCAATTATGCAACACATCTGCACATTACACGTTTTACTCCAATGAACTATCTTTAACAAACTTTCTATTCATGCATAGCATTGTTCAAAGCCAGAGTGCAGTCTGTGGCTATCTGTTGAAGGGCTGAGCCTTATACAGTCACGCCCTGTCCATTGCAGGGGCGTAAAGCAGGCCAGTACCCCTTTGCGGCACCATTCAGCCCCACAAGTAAGAATATTTGTAACATTCGGGAGTCTCGGGGCCCATAACAAATTCTGCCAGGGAGTCCCGTCCTTGTGCGTTACAGCACTGGCCCATAGGTGCAGAGACGTTTTAAGGCATGGGCAAAGCGGGCTCTGGCTCAGGGCCCCCTTATGGAGCCAGCTATGCTCTGTTGGCAGCATTGCCCTGGTGACCTTGGATAATTCTGAAACAAATTGTTTCAAATACCGTTTTACTTTAACTTATTTTTAATGTGGGTGATGTGAGAGAGCGTATCAGGGACATTTTGAAGAGAAATGCTGTGTTTAACTTTTGTGCAACAGCCACAAAAAGGTTATTTTAGCTCAAAACAGGACCTCCCATATTCGAAATGGAAGGGTATCACAGAGATTATTTGCAGTTATATAAGTGAGTTGCTGCTGTGTTAAATATTGAAAACACAAGTCACTATCCCTAAATATTTGATGTAAACACATTTCAAATTTGGACTAGTGTGCTTCTGCGCTGTCAGTGACATGCCAAAGAGGTCATGACAAATCTGAAATTGGATATTAAATTCAAAATTGTTCTGAACAGGGGTCCCAAAAACTCCTTTGACCCAGAGCCCCCAAGATGTCCCTGAATAGGTGGTAGCTACCAACAGTGCAGTAGGTGCAGTGGTGCCGGACCAAGAAGTACAGAGGCCTGCTGAGCCCAATTATGGCTGTATTTCATTACTAAACTGTGATGGGGAATGTTCCATTGCTTGCATGAAGACCCATTGCACTCTTCCTATGCTACTGCTGATGAGTCTTGGCCTCCTCTGACCTATAAAGAAGGGCTGGGAGAGGACAGCAGGCCGCTGCATCATACCTCTGGAGCCAGCCGGTTATTAGTAGCAGGAGGGCACTGCACCCACTTCCCTATCGTGCAGCGCCCTCTTTATTGTCCGCCAAGGTGAGTGATACAAACACTCTTGTGGCCTGTAGCAGAGGTAAAGGGTAGGGTGGAGCTCACAGGCTACGTCAGTGGTTGCGTTACATGGAGTTATTGATGCACAATATGGGGGACAAAACATTTAAACTGAAATATCGACAGGATTTTCTATGTCTAACTCCAGATATATATACATTGGAAATAATTGCATATCTCCAGGTATGCATATCAAGAGCTAGAACTAGTAAATCTATACTTCCCTATATGCACTTATCTTCCGGTATTCTTGTAGGTCTATACTCTTTGGGTTCAATATTCAGTAGTACAGGCCAATGCTTTCTTTGATCTAAGCTCAAATGAGCACAGTATTCACAGGGTTTGCAATGGCTCTGCAACAAAGGAGCACTGGGGACCCAAATGTAATATTGCATTTGTACTTTAGCCCAGAACATGCCAGCAACAGAGGTTGAGCGAGGGACTGCACGGTGCACACCTGCCATTGATGTCCTTCGAAGCCTGTGCCATCTGAGTACCAGGGCACTACACACCACTCTTCAACTACAAGCTAAGGGCCTGATGCACCAAAGCTTTCCTTAGCTTAGGGCAGTCTTAAGAAATAAAACGTGGCTAAAGGTTAAGGCACAACTCTTTTAAGCCAAGTATTGCAGTTTAACACTGTCCTCAGACTTGGGCACTGACTTACACTGGGCAAATCCCTTTCTGCATCAAGACTGCCTTTCATTGCCTAAGACTGTCTTCAATCAGGGAAAGCATGTCATTTCCTATGTGTAAAGTGCAGTTTGTACCCTTCAAATCTCCTACAGCCGCCATGAACCGGAGATCCGCCCCAGCAAGGAACAAGTGGCTTTAATAGAGCCCTCCTTTGCCTCCTCTGCTGTGGCCCTCCAGAGCACTGGATTCTCACCTCTCTTTTTCCCTGGCTGTGATATCTTTTCTGGTTTTACAAAGATTTCCAAATGATCTCAAGTCACCAAGGGTACAGTCCTCCAGTCATCGAGTTTTTGAAAAAAAAATGTAACTAACGTTTTCAATTGTGTTAGTTGAATAGGATCTATTGAAGTGAATCAGTACTACAACTCCCAGAATGCATTAACTTGTTAAACAAGAACTGTTATTGGTGGCATTTAGTTTCAACATTTCTTGCTTGTTTGTGACAAAGCCTCCCCAATACTCCCAGGACCAGGGGGTTCGAAATGACTCTGTGACTCTATGCACGTGCAGCAAGCGCCATTCTGCACTGCCTTTCACCAGTGCCCCTTCACAGAAGGCAGGTCTGATGACGAGTTCCCAGATGGACTGTGGCTGCTCCACCTCTTTGATAGTGCAGTAAATTTAGTGTCTGTCTGCTCTGTCGGTATTGTTCAAGAATGAGATACCGAAACAAAGGGTGTCTGCCATATGCAGGGCCAGCTGTCCTTTTCACTTGCCCCCACACGTCTTCGGCTCTGGCACTTTAACGCGTTGAGAAAGTGCAGTTGATTGAAAAAGCGCACACTTGTAACAATCTGCCCATGTCCTTCGTGGTGCAGCTGAGGCTGAGCATATGAAATGTTTAGCCTGCAGCAGCGCACTGTCGCTGCAGTGTTTTGGCGTTTCAATAGCAATGCTTGTTTGCTGCTGGCTTGTGGACAGTCATGCCAGGGCGTTGACAGGTCACCACTTCTCTTTGGAGGCTGGAAAGACGTGACCCGATTTACCTGACAGATAGTGCTTGGAAAGACCAGATAATGGGACGCAGGCCTACTTGATTTGTGTTAAAAACAGTGCTGGAACCAGGATTTCCTTAGCAGGGCCACTGTGGACGCTGTAGAATACCGAGGCTGCCTCGACCCCACCCACACCTATCATCTTCTTCCACCACCCCGCACTTGCTCTGTTTCGCTCACTTGGAGATTATTTTTCAGCAGCTCTGCTCTCTCCCTCTTTTCTCTTTTACTATCTGTTGTTCCACTTTCTTTCTCCCTTTTCTGCTTTTTTATCGCTTGTTCTGGGTTAAAATCTCCTGATGGAGAATACATTCCGGTCCCCAAACATGAGTGCCAGTGCCCACCCACAGTAACCACCTGCACAAATTAAGCACTGGCAGAGAGAGTCCATGGGTATCGATTAGTGGTGGCAAAGGGCAGTCGCTGCTGCCCCCGGCTCACCGCGTGGCACACCTGTCTGGAGGGCAGCACCCTCGCACTCTTCTCTCCAAACAAAAGAAGTGACTGACAGAGTTTAGCCACATCTATCAGCTGACCTGAAACCCATTCTCAGGTGGGAAGCTATCGATAGTGCAGCGGGTGGCATGGCACCAGGGCCCAGAAAAGTGTAACGTGCCACAAGTACTCCATTTATATCAGTATTTAATTACCTGCACAGTTCCTTTCTCGCATTAAGACCAGTGGCTCCCTACTGACCACCTTCACTTTTTCAAAACATGCCCATGTTCAATAATCTAAACTTTGTACCAACCCTGGATTTCCCCTTCCTTCTAGACTCCGATGGTTGCGAGGTGTGCCATGTTTCTTCTTGCACAGCTCTTGTTACCCCTGGCCTCATGGACAATGAAGCAAGAACAGAGACTGAGCATGCCCGAAGCCCAGCTGATGGTCTGCAGTGTCCATGCCTGCCCTTTATCTTGTCCCTCAGCTGGAAACAGAATGTTGTTTTGCAATTGAGCCCCCCTTCCTAAATAGTTATTCCTGAGGCCCACCAAGATGCCAGGGCAACCCTGGTGCCCAGGTGTGACAAATGATTTTCAGAGATGCACACGGGTTGGATATATTGATGTGTGACGTCATCCACAGTCGACGCAGCATGTTGTGTGATGTTGAAAAGTATTTATGCACTCGGATCTTTATTCACAAAAGTGCGCGTAAAGTCAACAGATGGGCATTTAAATGTGGCAAACGGGTTCTTTTCTAACATCTTTACATTTTCCACATGCATCATTTGCAAATCACCCATAACGCAAGTTGTGTTCAATTGTTTGCGGATTAGCAAAAACCAACTTTTTGCACAGATACCACATGCATAAGATGATGTATTTGATGAAGGGGAATTATCTTATTTTAGTTGCATTCAAATCAGTGAGAAAAATAGCGTAATAGTACTACAGCGTTCTTGTATCCATATCTTGACTGTAGTGAGTCATTTTGTAGTGAAACCAGCTACCTTTTGGTCTGCTAAATCCAGTGAGATCTGGAGTCTGGGAAAACTGTATCGAACTGTCCCCTCCTTTTAAGTCTCTGTGCACTGCTTTCTTGGTGGGTGTTTCTTTATTTGGGTAGCTTCTTTGACCTGTCTTCAGTGATTCTGGTTTGACATATGCAGATAGGTTGATTCCACTTTGGCACCCTTTTCTACTCAGCTTTTAGGTCTGGTCGGTTTTGTGCATAAACAAATTTAACTAGCCTGATACTAAATTAGCAAGCACGTCTCATTCCTTCATCTCCTTTCTGAATCAAGGCATTTTGTGGGTGCACACAATCTAGGCTCAAGATATTTTGCGTGGTCGTCTCTAAATATATCACTGTGCTATACTAGAAGAATTGCAACGCATGAACTGGAAGTAACAAAATGACTCCAGCGTCTAAAGCAGCAGCCCACTTACCTCACTAAATACAATTCAAATCTGTGATCTGCATGTTACATGATGTGCTTTGCAGCAGGCACGTTAACCTTCTACATTACCCTGTGAATCAGAACTGTACTTAGGAGAAACACAGAACTTTCCCAGAACTGTGTTGACCACTAGAGTTATTTTACCACTATTATAAATAATCCCCTCAAAATTGCTGAGCACACACTAATCTCTGCAGCAGATGTCTCAACCCTGTAAAATATTATTACATGCAGCCTCTTTGTGACCAACTAAGTAATTTAGAACAGATTTACTGTCACTTCATTGGTGCCAATTTCTTTGCAGCTGATTTTTGTAACAGTCAGACTCCGTTTTTCATGCTTCAGCTCTTGAACCCACTCCTTTCCTCTGCCACATCTTGACCCGCAATTAAATCCATGGGTTCCTGGGGTATTTCTGTTTCAATTCCAGCTCTGATAAGCACACATGATCCCCTATAACAGAGCCAGCCAGTGGCACCAGAGGCCATTGCAACCCTGTAGCTCTTCACTGTTATGTAGTACTACAAATTAGCAAGTTGCATCCACAGGGGGCGCCACGCTGCGCCGTCCCTTCACATTAACTCTGTGCCTCTCCCATGTACTACAGGGGCCAGTGTGATCTGCAGGGGCTACTGCTGGGCAAAGTCTCATGATTGGTAAACGCATTTGTGGGCACTATTTGATATGGTCATCGAGGCTGGCAGTATGTTTTACTCCGGATACATTTAAGGGGATATTATGTAATGTTAAGTATTTATTCTGATGGCCGCCCTAATCAATTGAGAGAAAACAGACACACTCATACACATCGCGGTCTGATGTGTATTAGGCTCCAATAAGCTCATACAGATTATGATGAGCTAAACATGAGCCTCCAATAAGCAGTGACATTGGACAGTGTTGCAGTAGTTGAAGACTGGTGTGTAGTGCACTGGTACTCAGATGGCACAGGCTTAGGAGGCCATCAATGGCATGTGTGCACCGTGCAGTTCCCTAGGACCACTGCCCGCTCTTAAAAAATGTTGGTGCCCACATTTACAAAGGGGAAGGGGTTCCTTCGCATCTGGCGAAATGCTTTGTACATTTGGCCCCAAGTACCTAGAAACTCATTTCCATACTGCACTTTTGGGCCCTATGTACAGCTAGAGGCGGTCAATGTGAGTCCTGTATTTGAAATGAGCGCATCTTATGGATGTACCTGTGTGACATTGGAAACGATAGAGGTTGACACTGTGTGAATCTGGTTCTTGAAAAAGTGGCCACTGGTTGATTTTGGGTACAGATAATGGTGCTTAGGCAGTCTTGATGCAGAAAGAGATTTGTCCTGGTGTAAGTCAGTGTCCCAGTCTGAGGACAGTGTTAAACTGCTACATTTGGCTTAAAAGTGGTGTGCGTTGACCTTTAGCCACGTTTTATTTCTTAAGACTGCTCTAAGCCAAGGAAAGCTTTGGTGCATCAGGCCCATAGCTTGTAGTTGAAGACTGGTGTGTAGTGCACTGGTACTCAGATGGCACACGCTTAGGAGGCCATCAATGGCAGGTGTGCACCGTGCAGTTCCTAGGACCACTGCCCGCTCTTAAAAAATGTTGGTGCCCACATTTACAAAGGGGAAGGGGTTCCTTCGCATCTGGCGAAATGCTTTGTACATTTGGCCCCAAGTACCTAGAAACTCATTTCCATACTGCACTTTTGGGCCCTATGTACAGCTAGAGGCGGTCAATGTGAGTCCTGTATTTGAAATGAGCGCATCTTATGGATGTACCTGTGTGACATTGGAAACGATAGAGGTTGACACTGTGTGAATCTGGTTCTTGAAAAAGTGGCCACTGGTTGATTTTGGGTACACATAATGGTGCTTAGGCAGTCTTGATGCAGAAAGAGATTTGTCCTGGTGTAAGTCAGTGTCCCAGTCTGAGGACAGTGTTAAACTGCTACATTTGGCTTAAAAGTGGTGTGCGTTGACCTTTAGCCACGTTTTATTTCTTAAGACTGCTCTAAGCCAAGGAAAGCTTTGGTGCATCAGGCCCATAGCTTGTAGTTGAAGACTGGTGTGTAGTGCACTGGTACTCAGATGGCACAGGCTTAGGAGGCCATCAATGGCAGGTGTGCACCGTGCAGTTCCTAGGACCACTGCCCGCTCTTAAAAAATGTTGGTGCCCACATTTACAAAGGGGAAGGTGTTCCTTTGCATCTGGCGAAATGCTTTGTACATTTGGCCTCAAGTACCTAGAAACTCATTTCCATACTGCACTTTTGGGCCCTATGTACAGCTAGAGGCGGTCAATGTGAGTCCTGTATTTGAAATGAGCGCATCTTATGAATGTACCTGTGGGACATTGGAAATGATAGAGGTTGACACTGTGTGAATCTGGTTCTTGAAAAAGTGGCCACGGGTTGATTTTGGGTACACATAATGGTGCTTAGTGTATGTTTCTGGGTACAGATAGAAAGGTACACAAGTACAGATACTGGTCATGGGTGTGTTACCTTGGACACCTTCTATTGATGGGCGTGTTACTGTTGTCTTACTGTTGATATTTTAATTGTTCATTAGAACGGATATAGAGCGCAATCTGCCAAACATATTGAATTGCAGAGCCTGTAGATAGTGCAGGGCATGGCTTTCCAAATGTTTCCATCCAAGACCGGAGTCTGATTTGGTTGTGTTGATGGCTATAGTCAGTTTTAATGAATTATAAGTTTATTGTGAGGGTTTCGCCGGTGAGCTGTTCCAAAGCGCTTATATATTTCCTCAAGTGGTACAAGAGTTCATTCATTTCCCAGCAAATCTACTTATGTAGTAAGGAGATAAGGGTAGCACGTGTGGTTGGACGACTTGATTGCCAGTTAATTACATATTTGGACTATATGATGGTTATTGTGGGATTTTAGCAACTGTATTTGTTGGGCACTGTGTAACGCTGGGTTGATTATTGCATATATTGGTGACAACTTAACAACAGGGTTTGTTGGTTTCTGTGTAACCTCAGGGTATTCACATGTGTGCCTGTACGCCTGTTTCTTCCAGTAATTGGTAGAAAGTGAGTGCCTTGTCATAGCTCTGATACTGCAGGACTCTAGGCACTAGGGCTACGATATAAGTGGCCGCTGTGGGAGATACACAGGCGGGTGCTTTGATCACATTGACTGTGGCATTTTGCAGCACTAATATTAGTGTCACTGTGTGACTTTAGTACATATACCATTGACAATTTCAACTTCACCATTCCTTCACTAATGATGATTGTCAAAGTATTGTATTGTATTTCAGATTTATAAAGCGCGCTGTAACCCTACGGGCATCCTGGCGCAGCGGTACAGATACTCCATCACCATGCTTCCAAGCTCCCTGGTTGCTAGGCTCGACCTACACTCTAAGGAAAAGCCAGGTTTTAACTTTACCCCTGAACTTCATCAAATCCTGCATCTGTTTTAGCTCAACAGGCAGACTATTCCAGAGGCGTGCTGCTGCATAGCTAAAGGCTCTTCCGCCAGTTTTAACTTTCTTAATCATGGGTATATTCACCAGATTAGTCGAGGAGGACCGAAGGCTCCGGGTGGGCTTATACCAATTGAACTTAGACTGCAGCGGTATTGGTCCCATCCCATGCAGTGCTTTGAAGACGATGCACAGTGACTTAAATTGAATCCTCTGGAGTACCGGAAGCCAATGCAGCTCCGCCAATGACAAGGATGTGGATAACTGTCGTGGTCTAGAAAGGGCCAGTTTAGCCACCACCGTCTGGACTCTCTGGATTCTTCCCATCAGGTAACTTGGGGTTTCCAGCAATAGCGCATTCCCATAGTCAAGTCAGCTCAGAATGACACTCCTTACTACATGTGCTCGCACCTGATATGGGAGTAACGGAAGAATCTTCCGGCGAACCCTGATGAGCGAAAAGCTGCTTCCCACAATTTTATTGACTTGGGTTTCAAGGTTCAGTTTATCGTTAAAACGGACCCAGAGATTGCGTATCGTCGTGACGGGTAGCAAGGGTGGTACCGGAGAAAATTGTTTTTTTTCCACTTGATAGTATTGTATGATCTTACTGGTAGTCATTGCGAAATTGTGTCAATGTCATTCATTGTAGCTACCACTTCTTGCAGTCCGTTGTGTGTGGGTGTTTGTGTCACTGTGTATCAAGTGTATATATGTGTTTGCATGCATGTGTGTATATATGCTGTGTGTGTTAGTGTGCATGTGTGTGTGGGTGTATGTGTCACAATGAGAATTTAGCCTTAAAGTGTGCTTTCACTTTAAAGTCGTGGCTCAGTGGCTCCGGTGAGTTTGTGGAGGCACAAGTTCCCAAGAAAATCAAAGACTTAGACGTGTGACTATCATTAAATGTTTATCAGAAGATCTCACAAGAAGAAGACACAAATGATCTGGACAGGACTTTCGATTTTTATTAAGGTTATATTTTTGTTGTTTACTGAAGATCACTAATATTTGAAAGTAATATAAATAAGAGGTGTAAATATTTTCCCATTTTCAAATCTACCCGAAAAAACACATGCACACACTTTTCATCTGCACGACTACAGGAGTGACAACTGTTGCAACTTAAGGATAGTGCACAGATGTCAACTTCGCACAACTTCTCCTATAGAGCTATACTGTGACACATACCTACTTGTATAATAAGTGCTTAATTGTGAGTTTATTGTGCACACGTGTTTGGAAATAGTGCATACGTATTGTTTTCCATTTTTCAACCCATATTTGCACGCGTGCTTCAGCACTGTATACTATGCGCATGAGCAGTAGTCAATTAAATAGTTAAATATCTCGGCTCTCCAGAGAAATGGAGGCGCGGGGAACATTGGGAAAGGGCGATGCGATTATCTGAAAATTGAAGCTACAGGATGATTTTGAAATATGATTTGAGTTGTTAGGCGAACCAGAGGATCGGATGAAAAAACTTGGTTTGCTCCTTCCAGACAGAAGGAGGTTGTGTGTACATGAGAGAGGATTCAGAAAAGGGGGTGGTGATGAACAGAGTGCCTGAATTAAGCAGACCACTCTTACCCAGTCCAAAGATCAGGGCTTGATCCATCACCGTTGTTTAGCTCACTGCACCATCCCAGCTCAGAACTTGGCAATATGCAAATTAGTCTGTTCCTGTCCCAGTGCATGATGGGAACAGGGCAAACCAAACTACCAAGCCAATTATTTTACTGGGAAGGAAACAAGCTTCCGGGGACCGGTTTCTGCCATTTCAGGCGTCGTCGGCCCGGCTTGCTTGAATCCTGATGGTGCGATGAGCAAGGGACTCACATCTGAGTATACCCTTCCACGCTTATGGTGGACAAAATGATTCAGAAAAGGGGGTGGTGATGAACAGAGTGCCTGAATTAAGCAGACCACTCTTACCCAGTCCAAAGATCAGGGCTTGATCCATCACCGTTTTTTAGCTCACTGCACCATCCCAGCTCAGAACTTGGCTATATGCAAATTAGTCTGTTCCTGTCCCAGTGCATGATGGGAACAGGGCAAACCAAACTACCAAGCCAATTCTTGTACTGGGAAGGAAACAAGCTTCCGGGGACCGGTTTCTGCCATTTCAGGCATCGTCGGCCCGGCTTGCTTGAATCCTGATGGTGCGATGAGCAAGGGACTCACATCTGAGTATACCCTTCCACGCTTATGGTGGACAAAATGATTCAGAAAAGGGGGTGGTGATGAACAGAGTGCCTGAATTAAGCAGACCACTCTTACCCAGTCCAAAGATCAGGGCTTGATCCATCACCGTTTTTTAGCTCACTGCACCATCCTAGCTCAGAACTTGGCTATATGCAAATTAGTCTGTTCCTGTCCCAGTGCATGATGGGAACAGGGCAAACCAAACTACCAAGCCAATTCTTGTACTGGGAAGGAAACAAGCTTCCGGGGACCGGTTTCTGCCATTTCAGGCGTCGTCGGCCCGGCTTGCTTGAATCCTGATGGTGCGATGAGCAAGGGACTCACATCTGAGTATACCCTTCCACGCTTATGGTGGACAAAATTATTCAGAAAAGGGGGTGGTGATGAACAGAGTGCCTGAATTAAGCAGACCACTCTTACCCAGTTCAAAGATCAGGGCTTGATCCATCACCGTTTTTTAGCTCACTGCACCATCCCAGCTCAGAACTTGGCTATATGCAAATTAGTCTGTTCCTGTCCCAGTGCATGATGGGAACAGGGCAAACCAAACTACCAAGCCAATTCTTGTACTGGGAAGGAAACAAGCTTCCGGGGACCGGTTTCTGCCATTTCAGGCGTCGTCGGCCCGGCTTGCTTGAATCCTGATGGTGCGATGAGCAAGGGACTCACATCTGAGTATACCCTTCCACGCTTATGGTGGACAAAATGATTCAGAAAAGGGGGTGGTGATGAACAGAGTGCCTGAATTAAGCAGACCACTCTTACCCAGTCCAAAGATCAGGGCTTGATCCATCACCGTTTTTTAGCTCACTGCACCATCCCAGCTCAGAACTTGGCTATATGCAAATTAGTCTGTTCCTGTCCCAGTGCATGATGGGAACAGGGCAAACCAAACTACCAAGCCAATTCTTGTACTGGGAAGGAAACAAGCTTCCGGGGACCGGTTTCTGCCATTTCAGGCGTCGTCGGCCCGGCTTGCTTGAATCCTGATGGTGCGATGAGCAAGGGACTCACATCTGAGTATACCCTTCCACGCTTATGGTGGACAGACTAATTTGCATATAGCCAGGTTCTGAGCTGGGATGGGGCAGTGAGCTAAATAACGGTGATGGATCAAGCCCTGATCTTTGGACTGGGTAAGAGTGGTCTGCTTAATTCAGACACTCTGTTCATCACCACCCCCTTTTCTGAATCGTTTTTGGCCACTATAGGTGTGGCAGGGTATACTCAGACATGAGTCCCTTGCTCACTGCTCCATCAGGATTCAAGCAAGCCGGGCCGACGAGGCTGAAATGCCAGAAACCGGTCCCCGGTAGCTTGTCTCCTTTCTGGTGAAGAATTGGCTTGGTAGTTTGGTCTGCCCTGTTCCCATGATGCACTGGGCCAGGGACAGACTAATTTGCATATAGCCAGGTTCTGAGCTGGGATGGGGCAGTGAGCTAAATAACGGTGATGGATCAAGCCCTGATCTTTGGACTGGGTAAGAGTGGTCTGCTTAATTCAGACACTCTGTTCATCACCACCCCCTTTTCTGAATCGTTTTTGGCCACTATAGGTGTGGCAGGGTATACTCAGACATGAGTCCCTTGCTCACTGCTCCATCAGGATTCAAGCAAGCCGGGCCGACGAGGCTGAAATGCCAGAAACCGGTCCCCGGTAGCTTGTCTCCTTTCTGGTGAAGAATTGGCTTGGTAGTTTGGTCTGCCCTGTTCCCATGATGCACTGGGCCAGGGACAGACTAATTTGCATATAGCCAGGTTCTGAGCTGGGATGGGGCAGTGAGCTAAATAACGGTGATGGATCAAGCCCTGATCTTTGGACTGGGTAAGAGTGGTCTGCTTAATTCAGACACTCTGTTCATCACCACCCCCTTTTCTGAATCGTTTTTGGCCACTATAGGTGTGGCAGGGTATACTCAGACATGAGTCCCTTGCTCACTGCTCCATCAGGATTCAAGCAAGCCGGGCCGACGAGGCTGAAATGCCAGAAATCGGTCCCCGGTAGCTTGTCTCCTTTCTGGTGAAGAATTGGCTTGGTAGTTTGGTCTGCCCTGTTCCCATGATGCACTGGGCCAGGGACAGACTAATTTGCATATAGCCAGGTTCTGAGCTGGGATGGGGCAGTGAGCTAAATAACGGTGATGGATCAAGCCCTGATCTTTGGACTGGGTAAGAGTGGTCTGCTTAATTCAGACACTCTGTTCATCACCACCCCCTTTTCTGAATCGTTTTTGGCCACTATAGGTGTGGCAGGGTATACTCAGACATGAGTCCCTTGCTCACTGCTCCATCAGGATTCAAGCAAGCCGGGCCGACGAGGCTGAAATGCCAGAAACCGGTCCCCGGTAGCTTGTCTCCTTTCTGGTGAAGAATTGGCTTGGTAGTTTGGTCTGCCCTGTTCCCATGATGCACTGGGCCAGGGACAGACTAATTTGCATATAGCCAGGTTCTGAGCTGGGATGGGGCAGTGAGCTAAATAACGGTGATGGATCAAGCCCTGATCTTTGGACTGGGTAAGAGTGGTCTGCTTAATTCAGACACTCTGTTCATCACCACCCCCTTTTCTGAATCGTACATGAGAGAGGAAGCTGTAAAAATGTCAGTGAGAAAAGCCTGCCCATGTGGGTCTTTGGGGGGAGTATATTTTTCGACAGGGCTGGTGCTTCCCCAGAAGAATGATGGAGCTTGCTTATTTCTGCGCTTCAGTAATTGGCTGATACTTTTCGGGCCACACCATTCATCTGTACTGTATGTGAAGTTATATTGACTTGTAAAGTGCTTAGACACCACGTGCTGTTCCTTTGCACTTAGTGAAGTGGTAACAGTCAATTGATGACCATAGAGGAGTCAACAACTTTTGAGAGAAATCCAGATTTTTGGTCTTCACAGACCAGTGTTTGGCTGTCATTTTTAGGTCTGGCCTTTCAGACTTATTTTGTCAAAAATCATATGTAATATACATACAAAGAGTGGCTTTTGGGTAGGCCACTTCACCCATTACTGTGTAAAATTGTCATTCACATGTTGCTTCCACCCACCACAGTACACATCTTGGGCCAATTGGTCAGCTTTTTTTGTCCACTGACTCCCTTCACATAAAATTTAAAGCGGAATTGGTGTTATAGGTGATAGGTTATTGGCGCTACCGGGCATTTACACTTGAAATAATTTTGTACTCAAATATTAGTGACGGTGCTCCACGGTTAGGGAGAACTACCTGCCTCCCCTAATCTCTGTGGTGAACCAGCAGATCAAAGCAAAATGTACCCAAGCACACGTGAAATTAAAGAAACATTCTTTTCAGAGTTCAGTAAAAGCACAAAAACAAAGTAGAACAGTTCAGTAAGCTTTTGTCCTTTTTTTCTCTTTCTTTTTAATCAGTCTTCCTGATGTCAGTTTGTTCAGGTTTTCCAAGCCAACATGTGTTTAATCGCCGCTTGCAATTTAGTACATGCGACTTGTTCACGGCTAGGTAAAACACATATATACATGGTGTAAGAACTCAATATTAAAAACTGTATAAAGCACAGGTTTGGGTGAATACATGTGTTCCCAAGGCAACGTCCAAGTGAGATTCTTATGTGCCTCATTTTGTAATTGTCAATAGATTAGCGTTACATGCAAGAAATATTTGATTTTGCGTGACACTTTTTGCATGCAAATTCGTTCGTCGCAGTGCTCGTACATATTACAATGCCCAATTTGTAGTTCACATTTATCCCAGGAGGTGCGTGCAGAATCTGGTTGTTTATGTGTTAGGAGTTATCCATATGTGTAACTCTGCGCTTTCAAATTCATCAGAACACACAGCTACGTCACCCAGTGACACGACCGTGAAAAGAAAACCTTTAATCTCCAAAACTTGCCATCACCATAACAGTGGCTGGTGCTAAAGTGTTTTTTATGCAAAGATTCTCACTAACCTGTATGTATTCTCAGTTATATATTCTGTGAATACAAAAAGCAAAAAGGCAAGGAATGTTTAAATGCCTACAGGTAACCTGATATTCACAGAACATATCTAGATATTTAAAAAACTGGCCTTCATAGAGTCTAGGTACCAAAAAGTACATACTTTTCACGTGGCGATAATTCCAGACCACATGGTCCCGTGGCGTGAGGAGAAATCATCAGAATCCAAATTCCAGATCTATTTTTAGGTTTCCTCCGATAATCGGTATTCCTAATCTGGGTAAGAAAGGGGTAAAGGACAACCGATCTTAATACCGGTCCCCATTTCAAAATGCAAGTATTAAAGAAAGCCGCCTTAAGAGCTACACACTTCGTTCATCTTAAATCAATGATTCTATAGTCTCCTACCTCTTCCGTGTATGTTAGATGCTTCCTCGCTCGTCGGTCCCTCACGCCGGTAACTCGCGTGCGAGTGCCGGCTTGGTCTATCGGACGTGTAAAATGCCGTACTTCCTGATCACATGGTCACGTTGCGACGCGTGATCACGTGGGCCTGTCATTGTAGGCGCCATCTTAGAGTGGTCATATCGCCAAATATGATTATGAAATAATCCCTTTATTTGGTATAATCCTTTTATGAAGCCGCATTAGTTTTGTATCTAAAATAGGTATTATCAGTATTTGTAGTTACCTTATATGGTATAGAGTTTTACACCTCCAAAATTGAAAATAATCATTTTGTTTATTTAATTTATGAACGTAATGGGCCTGTTGCAGCGTATTGCTCCTGATATTGCCCCTAAATTGTGAAGTAATTCCATGGAGGTCCTGCCTCTAGAGCCCATTCTCACGACATTATAGTGACGTGGTTTATTACTTCTAAACACAATCTGAATCAAGGCATCCATACTTGCCTGTACAGTTAATTATACCTCCCCACATTACCCACATACACTGAAAAATAGTTCCTTTCCCTTCTCCAAGAGATCAGGTTTAAATTATGTTTTCTTTTAATTTTTTTACTTTAAATATTAGCCACATCTATGATTTTTTTTAACATTTACAAATATTTATTCTAAGCATATGGCAGCAATCTTTTGGTAGCCAAATGTTTTGAAATGTTTATTTATTTTTACGGCATATACTTGCAATGAGAAAAATCACAAAACATCCCACCAGTGAGTGTACCTGGGGAATAGTGAGCTCAGCTTGCGGTTTCTTTGTGCCTTGCTTGTGAGCTGAGGATATGGTATATGAGCCATTAGCACTCAGTCTTATTGGGATGACTGACAGAATATCAGAAAAATACATATCATGTGGACAGAATGTTGTGTCAAAAATATCAAGGAGCAGAATAGCAAGAAGGTAAGTGCAAATAGGTAAGTATAGATTCAATCAATCAATCAATCATGTCATTTGTAAAGTGCACTACTCACCCGTGAGGGTCTTAACGGGCTGGGGTGGGGAATGCTGTTACTGCTCGAAAAGCCAGGAGTTTTCTGAAGGTCAGCAGGTCTTGGGTCTGCCGTAGGTGGATGGGGAGGGTGTTCCAGGTCTTGGCGTCAAGGTGGGAGAACGATCTGCCACCGGAGGTCGCTCTTCGGAAGCGGGGGACTGTGGCGAGGTCGGCGGAGCGGAGCTGGCGGTTGGGGGTGTAGAAGCTGAGTCGTTTGTTGAGGTACGTTGGTCCGGTGTTGTGGAGTGCCTTGTGTGCATGGGTGAGGAGCTTGAAGGTTATCCTCTTGTGGACCGGGAGCCAGTGCAGGTCTCTCAGGTGGAGTGTGATGTGACTGCAGCGAGGGATGTCGAGGATCAGGTGTGCAGAGGCATTCTGGATGCATTGGAGCCGTCTCAGGAGTTTGGCCGAGGCTCCTGCGTAGAGGGTGTTTCTGTAGTCCAACCTGCTGCTGACAAGGGCCTGGGTGACTGTTCTTCTCGGGATCCACTTGTAGATCCTGCGGAGCATGCGGAGGGTGTTGAAGCAGGAGGAAGAGACGGCGTTGACCTGGTTAGTCATGGAGAGGGTGGAGTCGAGGATGACCCCTAGGTTGCGTGCGTTGTCAATTGGTGTTGGAGCGGTTCCCAGCGCGGTCGGCCACCAGGAGTCGCCCCAGGCCGAAGGGGTGGATCCGAGGATTAGGACCTCCTTCTTGCCCGAGTTCAGCTCCAGTCGGCTGTTTCTCATCCATTCAGCGACGGCCTTCATTCCTTCGTGAAGGTTGATTTTGTCGGTATGGGGGTACTTGGTGAGGGAGAGGATCAGCTGGGTGTCATCAGCGTAGGAGATGATGTTGAGGTCGTGCTGACGGGCTATGTGGGCGAGCGGTGCCATGTAGATGTTAAACAGAGTTGGGCTGAGGAATGAGCCCTGGGGTACGTCGCAGATGATCTCAGTGGCTCCGGAGCTGAAAGGGGGAAGGCGGACGCTCTGTGTTCTGCCAGAGAGGAAGGAGGTGGTCCAGTCCAGGGCTTTCTCTTGGATCCCGGCGTTCTGGAGGCGTGTTTGTAGTATATGGTGGCAGACCGTGTCGAAGGTGGCTGACAGTTCCAGGAGTATGAGGGCTGCGGTTTCTCCGTTGTCCAGCAGGGACTTGATGTAAACGGAGGCGGCGATGAGGGCAGTCTCGGTGCTGTGGTTGCTGCGGAACCCGGACTGGGAAGGGTCCAGGATGTTGTTCTTCTCGAGGTAGCGGGTGAGTTGTTCCTTGACGGTCTTCTCAATGACCTTTGCCGAGAACGGGAGCAGGGAGTTGGGCCGGAAGTTCTTGAGGTCCTTGGGGTCCGCCTTGGGTTTCTTGAGTAAGGCGTTGATCTCGGCGTGCTTCCAGCTCTCCGGAAGGTTGCTGTCTCGAAGGAGTTGTCGATGACTTTCCGGAGATGAGGTGCGATGGATGTGCTTGCTTTGTTGAAGATGTGGTGTGGGCATGGGTCTGACGAAGATCCAGAGTGGATGGTGTTCATGATCTTGATGGTGTCATCGTCATTGATGTTGGTCCAGGAGAGCAGGCAGTTGGGGCGGATGGTGGTCGTTGGGGCGGAGGTCTCAGTGGTTGTTGGGGCGGTCGTTTAGTTGAAGCTGTTGTGGATGTCTGCGATCTTGCGGTGGAAGAAGGTAGCCAGCGAGTTGCACAGGTCTTGCGAAGGTGGGACATCGTTGGGGTTGGAGCTGAGGTTGGAGAGTTCCTTCACGATGTTGAAGAGCTCTTTGCTGTTGTGCGTTGTTGTCCAGGCGGTTTTTGAAGGAGGCCCTTTTGGCGGATCTGATGAGGTGATGGTGTCTGCTGGTGGCGTTCTTGTGGGCTGCATGGGTGTCTGGTTTTCGTTCATGGAGCCAGATCTCCACCTCTCGGCAGGTTTGCTTGGAGACCAAGAGGTCTTCAGTGAACCAGCTGGCTTTCTTGTTGGTGTGACTGTTGGAGGGTTTCTTGATTTACTATTCTGAACTCCACATCTACGTACCTTGAAGATATATTTATCGTCAAGGTACATAAATGTGAAGTTATAAATGGTAAAACTTTGCTTACCCATAAAAACTTACCTTCACAATATTTTTATCCTCGAAATTCTTGACACGATATTTAGTAAACAAGATATTTTTTCTCTGGTATTTTGTCTGCACACTGTTTCATTGTTTACACACAACCCTAGTAATTCACTTTGTTTCTGATGTGCATAAAATGAGTACTGATTTAGAAAGTAGAGATCTTTATAGAAATTGAACATAGGTTAAAAAAAGTTATTTAAAGGTAGAAACTGCATATTTATTCATAGAAATGTATTACCAGCCAGGAAGCGTTCGAATCTATCTCTTATCTGCAAACTGCCAGAGCAGAGTTCTCACTGCAATGCAAGGGCGTAAAGTTGTTGTTGTGGTTATTGTGTGCATGCAAATGAGGCTCAACATGTGGTAACAACTGTGTTTGCATTTCCTAATGTGTCTGCTGCACAGGCGAAAGTGAGTCTTCTGAGCAGGAGAAGCACTTATGTGGTAGGGTATGAAACACTTCATGGGCAATACGGTTAGCAGAGGTAAGTGCATGTGTGGGTTTGTTTTGCAAAGACCTGCTCCTCTTTCATAAATCTCAGTATGGAACCATGATTCTTCTCTGCCTTCTCCCACTACTTCCCTTCCTTGCTCTGCCCCTTTCTGCCACAGCAGAAGTTTTGGTTTTGGGTATCTGCGGTCACAGCATAGGCACAGGCACTGCCTGGCAGGTGAGAGGAGGAATAAGACGGCCCACTTTTTCAGGTCATAATACCCACTGCCCATTGTTGTGCCACAGCCTGGAAAAGATGGATATCATGGGTAGCAGGCACACACAAGATGACCCTTAATACCACTGCCACAAACTCTGACTGAGACTGGTCAGAGGAGCTATCACTCAGGTTAGCCCACCTTAGTAAAACAAGGCCCAGTCCCAGAACTGCCGTAAAACGGTAGACTTACACAGTGGATCTGCCCATGTCTTCTCATGCTGTTCCCACCTCACCAACTTCACACTATTTCCCACAGTTGGTAGTGACCTACACTACAGCACTTGACATGCAAGGAAGCTAAAAGTGGTCACACCATGGATCCTCCACATTGCTGCTGACAACTAGCGGTCCTCCACTAAAGGACCAACCAGAAAAGAAGGGCCAGATGTAGTCTTCCTAGAGGTCTAGTGCCAAATGTTGAGGCACTCCTCACCCGCTCCACTACGCTTGTGAGTTAGAAAAAGTGGGACACTAGTGGTAGGCCCTGAGACACCTTGCCAGCCTACCCTTGCCCCCCCAACAACAAACAATGAGCCTCCCAAGGGGAGAAGCCACTCACACCACCCCATTCCACCCTCTCATCACTCCGTCCAGCACTAAAGCTATGCAAATGATGCTGAATGAGACACTAAACTGCTCTTGTCTCCACAGTAAAGGAAAATGAGCCCAGGCATGAATCATCAATGCTTTCTCCTTTGTCCTCTGCCCACACAGCAGCCTCAGTGCCAGTGCCCGTTGCTCTCATAGCAAAGGTTTTTTTCTTTTTTTGATGGAGGGATAGCAGGGGTAGGCATTGCAAGCCTGGCTTTTGGAGCGATAAGGTGGAAGCATTGGATGGTCCTTGTCTAGGCTCCCCTGAAAATGGATTCTCCTCTTTCTGAAGCGGCAGTGAAGGATCCCCCGAGTGTAAAAAACACAAACACCTGCTACTGCTGTCATCCTGCTACCTCTTCATTGTGTTACTCAATCAAACCCCAGGGCATCTTCAGGAGTACGAAAGACACAACTACTGTCAGTGGTGATGCTTGTTTTTTTTTTTTCTGCCAGTTTTTGTTTGGATGAACACTACATTAAGGAAATCTTTGAAGATAATCTTCTTCTGTCTTGGAGAACATACCTCTGGAATGATAATTATACAAACAGTTGAGATGAGAGCTTCAACCAGGAGAAGCTTCAGTCCATACACTGAATAACAAGAGGCTCAGATACAGAGACTGGAGTACGGCTTTGGGCAAACAGACGAGGAGGTCACGATAGAGATCTACTCCAGAGAATACTCACTGTAGGAGAACAGAGCCATGATAGTAGGTCCCAGAGCTATGTGTAATGAACAGGAAGCTGAAGGAAATTGCTTAGGGGAAACATAAGGATGCATTTTCAAGTGAATGGTGAATAAACTATGCCACTACGTTTACAAAGGGATGAAGACAAAGGAACCAAAGAAGAGTAGGGCTCAATGCTTGCCAAAAAAGCATAAGTATAGACATAAACTAAGAAGAAACTTTAGTTTTAAAGTGGAGGTGAGCATTAGAAGACTGTTGATTCCTGGCAATCCTGCTTTGATGTCAACATCCTTCTTAGTAATTTAGTATATTAACATTAGAAGAGTTGGATGACATAATAATGTGGTTGCATTCACGCTCTGAGGTGCATCTCTCTTTAATTTGGATTTGTAGACACACAGTAGTATTGACTCAGTGTATTACCAAGTTAGCAGTTTATTTTTGTGACTTTTTTTGCCAGATAGGTCAGCTGCAGGCATCGAAGAATACTGCTTACACAATGTTTAATTAGCTCTACCACCAGAGTGAAATATGATCGATGCATACATTAGTCCTGTTTTTCTGTGAGTACATTAGTAGGAGTGAGGCATTTGGCGAGCACATGATGCACGGATCTTTACAAAAGCTGATTAGATTGCATCGTCAACAGACCTAATCAATGTGTTTAGTTCCCACTCTTGCCAGATATATTTGTCATACCTAGAGCATGAATAGCGACAACACATGATTCCTCTCTGCATCCTTTTCCATGCTGTAAAAAACTTCATTTTCAGCACAGTTCTGTCGCCAACAGTCACACATTCAGAATGTACAGTATTATATAATGGGAACTGTCCATAACTGTCCTGTTAGTTGGTGTCATGCAACTCTCGCCCACGACCTTCAACATCTCCCTTCTCCCCCTGCACTTATACTTTAAAAATGAATACCTGTGTTCTACCCTCTTCCTAACTCCCTTCTGCAATGTTTTCCCTGGACCCACCTGAAGCCGCGCTCTATGCTTTCACGTAGTAACGTAACGACAATGGCTGCGTGAGACGTTCATCAGGCTGGACTGGAAAGCCCTGTCAAGGCAGATCTGCAAAGGCCCGCGCTGATAGGGCAGAGGGTAGTTAGCCTTCTCCTGCCTGTCTCTGGCCTCTGGATACCAGATGGTGTATCGCCATTCCACTGCCTCCCTCTGGCCTCTGGGGACTGACTGAGCCTCTGCGTGGACACCAGTTGTTAGGTGCTGATTGCATCAGAGCACTGAAAAAAAAACTAACTTTTTTTACATGCGGAGATGTCCGGTGTTCTAATGTCATGTCTTTATGAATTTATGTCAGTGTTCTCTTTACTCTTTTCTGCATGATTTCCCATGGGATCGAATCATAAAGAAGTGCTGACAAAGCCAATAGGTCTGTCAGAAGAAGTGTTTGGTAATAGATGACTTTGTGGGTTTTGCCATAGGTGTCCTAGGAAGGAAATCCAATAAAGAAGCAAACTCTGTTTGGCTTCAGCAATATGGAAGCTGTAAGTAGGGCCTTTTGCTGAACAGACTATATTAGTAGAAGGAAGTTTCGGTATCTTAAGTAGTGACTTTAGAAGGATATTCAGTAAAATGTAGTAGGGCAAATACTTTTGACAAAAGGCCCGTATTTTCATTGCATTCTTAGAAAAGCCTATGTTTGCATAAGCATTTAAATTCTGAGCAAAAAAAAGCTGCAAGTCAAAAGTATGTTGCTATGACAGCATAGTAAAACAAATCAATGTGCAAGAGGGAAGGGTAAAGGGCATTGTGTCTTGATGACATGAAAAGACATACAGGCCACATATATTTCCTAAACAGAAAAAAATGAGCAATTAAAATGTCATTGTGTCAGCAAAGTAAATACTCTAAAGAACACATCAGCTTTCAATCTGAAGCTACACGTCACATCTGCAGACAGTTAAAAGGAGTACTCGATGCCCTATCATTAAAATCTCATGGAAGTCCACATGGACAATGTAGCCATCCATGGAATGCCATAGCCTTTATGGAACACTTATTCAATCAATCAGAAACATTAAAAACACATGAAAGCTAGAGGCTAAGGGCACTGAGCCAAAGCCCACCTCTGGTGCTTTCTATTAATCTGCTTTTTGAAGAATTAATGGCATGTGATCTTGTGACAGCTAAAGCTGCCTGCATCCAGGACTAAAAACATTAAAATACACTACTTTTTTCACCAAGTTACTGGACATCTGAAAGTTTATCCTGCGTGCTATGTAAACAGTTGAGTAAATGTGCCTTTAATTTCAGAGATATGTAGAGTTCCCCTGGTAACAATATTAGCTCCCTTCTAGGTAGACAACCTGAAGTCCAATGAGCCAAGCAATGGTGGAATGCACTGAGGTAACGTCTGCACCAATAACAGTAACCTAAGTGTAAAAAAAATAATAATTTAAAAGCTCCCCTGTCAAATTCTTTTGTAAACTTTCATCTCAAATCAGAGCTCATTAAATTGATTTAAGCAAGCCAAATCCTTCATTCATTCATTTATTCGTCGAGAATAAGACAATTAATTTTACAATGCAGAAGGAGAGCAAATGGAAAAATATGCAGATTTTAAACATGGAGAAGCTGAAAAGCATTTTAGAATGTATTTTATTTATGTATTTTTAGATATTTATATACAACCACAAATGTAGTTTTAAACTAATAACTAGGTGTGCATGCATGTGTGTGACTTTATGTGTGATGTGTGTATGCGCCCGCACACCAGGGCAGGCATATGAGTCTGTTTTTAGGTCTCGCCTAGGCAGCGCTTGAGCTGTCTCTTCGAGACATGCTGTATTCAGGATATGGTACAAAAGGGGGTGGTGATGGACGGAGCATCTGAACTAATCAAACACTCACACCCAGTCAACAGATCTGGGTTTAATCCATCACCTTTCTTTAGCCCACTCTGCCATCCCAGTTCAGACATGGCCATATGCAAATCAGTCTGACCCTGTGCCTCATTGGAACAGTCCAGCCTTAACTGCCAAGCCATGCCTTCCCTGGACCGGAAACAAGATTCCTAGGACCGGTTTCTGGCATTTCAGCCGTCTTCAGCCAGGCTTGCTTGAATCCAGTGGCAAAGTGAGCAAGGGACTCACGTCTGAGCATACCCTGCCAACTTATGGTGAACAAAGCAGTACAGAAGGGGGTGGTGATGGACGGAGCATCTGAACAAATCAAACACTCACACCCAGTCAACAGATCTGGGTTTAATCCATCACCGTTCTTTAGCCCACTCTGCCACCCCATTTCAGACATGGCCATATGCAAATCAGTCTGACCCTGTGCCTCATGGGAACAGTCCAGCCCGAACTGCCAAACCATGCCTTCCCTGGACCGGAAACAAGCTTCCTAGGACCGTTTTCTGGCATTTCAGCCGTCTTCAGCCAGGCTTGCTTGAATCCAGTGGCAAAGTGAGCAAGGGACTCACGTCTGAGCATACCCTGCCAACTTATGGCGAACAGAGCTGTACAAAAGGGGGAGGTGATGGACGGAGCATCTGAACCAATCAAACACTCACACCCTGTCAACAGATTTGGGTTTAATCCATTACCGTTCTTTATCCCACTCTGCCACCCCAGTTCAGATATGGCCATATGCAAATCAGTCTGACCTTGTGCCTCATGGGAACAGTCCAGTCCGAACTGCCAAGCCATGCCTTCCCTGGACCGGAAACAAGCTTCCTAGGACCGGTTTCTGGCATTTCAGCCGTCTTCAGCCAGGCTTGCTTGAATCCAGTGGCAAAGTGAGCAAGGGACTCACGTCTGAGCATACCCTGCCAACTTATGGCGAACAAAGCAGTACAGAAGGGGGTGGTGATGGATGGAGCATCTGAACCAATCAAACACTCACACCCAGTCAACAGATCTGGGTTTAATCCATCACCGTTCTTTAGCCCACTCTGCCACCCCAGTTCAGACATGGCCATATGCAAATCAGTCTGACCCTGTGCCTCATGGGAACAGTCCAGCCCGAACTGCCAAACCATGCCTTCCCTGGACCGGAAACAAGCTTCCTAGGACCGTTTTCTGGCATTTCAGCCGTCTTCAGCCAGGCTTGCTTGAATCCAGTGGCAAAGTGAGCAAGGGACTCACGTCTGAGCATACCCTGCCAACTTATGGCGAACAAAGCGGTACAAAAGGGGGTGGTGATGGACGGAGCATCTGAACCAATCAAACACTCACACCCAGTCACAGATCTGGGTTTAATCCATCACCGTTCTATAGCCCACTCTGCCACCCCAGTTCAGACATGGCCATATGCAAATCAGTCTGACCCTGTGCCTCATGGGAACAGTCCAGCCCGAACTGCCAAGCCATTCCTTCCCTGGACCGGAAACAAGCTTCCTAGGACCGTTTTCTGGCATTTCAGCCGTCTTCAGCCAGGCTTGCTTGAATCCAGTGGCAAAGTGAGCAAGGGACTCACGTCTGAGCATACCCTGCCAACATATGGCGAACAGAGCTGTACAAAAGGGGGAGGTGATGGACGGAGCATCTGAACCAATCAAACACTCACACCCAGTCAACAGATTTGGGTTTAATCCATTACCGTTCTTTATCCCACTCTGCCACCCCAGTTCAGACATGGCCATATGCAAATCAGTCTGACCTTGTGCCTCATGGGAACAGTCCAGTCCAACTGCCAAGCCACGCCTTCCCTGGACCGGAAACAAGCTTCCTAGGACCGGTTTCTGGCATTTCAGCCATCTTCAGCCAGGCTTGCTTGAATCCAGTGGCAAAGTGAGCAAGGGACTCACGTCTGAGCATACCCTGCCAACTTATGGCGAACAAAGCAGTACAGAAGGGGGTGGTGATGGACGGAGCATCTGAACCAATCAAACACTCACACCCAGTCAACCGATCTGGGTCTAATCCATCACCGTTCTTTAGCCCACTCTGCCACCCCAGTTCAGACATAGCCATATGCAAATCAGTCTGACTCTGTGCCTCATGGGAACAGTCCAGCCCGAACTGCCAAACCATGCCTTCCCTGGACCGGAAACAAGCTTCCTAGGACCGTTTTCTGGCATTTCAGCAGTCTTCAGCCTGGCTTGCTTGAATCCAGTGGCAAAGTGAGCAAGGGACTCACGTCTGAGCATACCCTGCCAACCTATGGCGAACAAAGCGGTACAAAAGGGGGTGGTGATGGACGGAGCATCTGAACTAATCAAACACTCACACCCAGTCACAGATCTGGGTTTAATCCATCACCGTTCTATAGCCCACTCTGCCACCCCAGTTCAGACATGGCCATATGCAAATCAGTCTGACCCTGTGCCTCATGGGAACAGTCCAGCCCGAACTGCCAAGCCATGCCTTCCCTGGACCGAAAATAAGCTTCCTAGGACCGGTTTCTGGCATTTCAGCCGTCTTCAGCCAGGCTTGCTTGAATCCAGTGGCAAAGTTAGAAAGGGACTCATGTCTGAGCATACCCTGCCAACTTATGGTGAACAAAGCGGTACAAAAGGGGGTGGTGATGGACAGAGCATCTGAACCAATCAAACACTCACACCCAGTCAACACATCTGGGTTTAATCCATCACCGTTCTTTAGCCCACTCTGCCACCCCAGTTCAGACATGGCCATATGCAAATCTGTCTGACCCTGTGCCTCATGGGAACAGTCCAACCCGAACTGCCAAGCCATGCCTTCCCTGGACCGGAAACAAGCTTCCTAGGACCGGTTTATGGCATTTCAGCCTTCTTCAGCCAGGCTTGCTTGAATCCAGTGGTAAAGTGAGCAAGGGACTCACGTCTGAGCATACCCTGCCAACTTATGGCATCCATCACCACCCCCCTTTGTACCGCTTTGTTCGCCAAAAGTTGGCTTGGCAGTTTGGGCTGGACTGTTCCCAATCTGTTTTCGACCAAAGGTGCTGGGAATGCTACCCCACGCATAGCTAAGTGGCATTATAGACTAATGGAATTTCATTTTCATTAAGAATATATTCCTGGAGCGAAGAATATTTTTGCTGATTGTCTCTCTAGACTCTAGACACAGAACACGATAATGAATTAGAAGAGGAAGAATTTTGTATTGTGGCCTCCTTAGCGAATTTGGATTTTGCATGTATCTCAGAGGATGAGTGGAAATTGGCGGTTGATCAGGATGTGGTGTTTAAAGAGATTATTTCAATGCTGAGTAAAGGTTGGGCATCCAAATGTGAGGAAACTGATGCTTTCAAACATGTTTTTCCAGAGTTAAATTTTGAGTGTGGTGTACTCAGGAGACTAGATTTATTAGTTGTTCCATTTTCTCTTCAGAGTAGAATTTTGGAGATTGCTCACGAAGGTCATATTGGTATGAGAGCAATGAAAAGGAACTTAGAGAGGTATTTTGGTGGCCTGGTTTGGACCGTTCTGTAGAGCATTTTGTAAGGGATTGCATCTCGTGCGCCACCAGTGACAAAACTCAGGTGACTTTTCCCAGTCCAGTTGAAGCCATTCCTGTTCCAGACAAACCTTGGATCAAATTAGCGTTGGATGTCATAGGTCCCATGTATGTGTTGGAGGAGAGGTCTAGATATGGTTTAGTCTTAATAGACTATGGGTCAAAGTGGCCAGAAGTAAAATTTGTAAGAGCTGCAACTACTGTTGAGATTGTTTCTTTCCTTCAATAGTTATTTTTAAGGGAAGGTGCTCCTATTGAACTAGTAACAGATAATGGGGTACAATTTATGGCTAAAGAATTTCAAGAATTTGTGTCTCATTGGGGTGTTAAACACATCACTACTTCGCTATATCACCCTCGTAGTAATGGCCTTGTAGAACGCTGTTACAGAGTTATTAAGGATAACATACAATTATCTGTGGTAAATGGTTTGAATTGGAGGAAGGAGCTTTCTAATTTACTTTGGCCACTGCGAACTACTCCTAATGCTGCAACCAAAGTTTCTCCTTTCACTTTATTGAAGGGGAGGTCAGCTTCTTCAAAGTTAGTCAGGCCTTGGCTGCGTGATTGGAGTGCTCCCAAAATTGATTCTGATTTAGTAAAGGCCAATTGTCTGATTGCTCAGGGCAAATACATTACTAAGGAATCGAGTAAAGGAAGGAAACAAGTTTGTTTCAAAGAAGGAGATTGGGTCAGAGTTAAGTTTCCTGGTTACATTGCCAAGGGTAATTCCAAGTTTTCTTGTCCTAAACAAATTGTTTCTGTTAGGGGGAGTTCAGTGATGTTAAAGGATGGAAAATGGTGGATCATGGAAAGATTGTCAAAACAGAATTTGCATGTTAACTCTAGCACGGAACCTCAAAATGTGCCGGTTCCTGTACATCATGGATCTGGTTCTACACAGAATAAACCTATTATCAGGGACAGCAAACAGTAACTGACCCTCAACCATTCCACATGCCACCATTCTAGGATGGAACGTAAATCATGGTGGCATGTGCTACATTTATAAATACACAAACATGAATTAAAGAAACATAAGACCCAAGACCCAACAAAGTAATAATAAAGTATCAAGTTCACAAAAATAGGAGATTCCTTTTATCTATTCTGAGATTGGTGAAGATTGTTTTGCAGAATGGAAGGATTAGGATGAAGCCAACGGAGGTGAGAGTTTAGTAGAGGGCAGCATAAGGAGTGAGAGGGTAGAGAGAGTCGAGACCAGTAAAAAGTCAAAAGATGCCCAAAACCTCAGTAATTATGGAGTCAAGTGAGAGCACTAGTTGAATCGAGCCTGAAGGTGATAGATGAGGCAAGAGCAAGGATATCATATGAGTGGCCATCAACAAGAGGGAAAGAGGGTTTTATGTCAGAACAGTGATAACAAAAATATTGTCTGACACATATATTGTGGCCTAAATATTGTTTGCAAAAATATTACTCCACTGGGAGTAGCTTTTCTAACACTAATTACAATCGAGCAGTATCTTTGCAAGCTATATTTATGACATAACATTTTTGTCAGATGATATTTATGCCACCATATTCTAGTTTCACATAGAGTAAGAGAGGATGGAAAGGGTACCAGAAAGAGAGAAAACAAAAAGTACCAGTTGAATAGGAAAATAAAATATTGTGATAGTAGGAAGCAGAGATGTGCCAGGGGTTCATCACCTGAATCAGGTGTGAAGAATCAATAAGGGGAGAAACACATGGTTATAGTGTGAACTAGGAGAAGACAGGCGGAAGGCAGCAAGCATGGAAGCAAATGTTGCAGTGTAATAGATAAAACATAAATTTGTAAGGAGGAAAAGGTTGAGGGGATGATGCAGACTGGTGTTCAACAGCAGAAATGGTAGGCAGAAACAAGGAATAGAAGGAAACCAATATGAGTGATAAAGAAGATTGGAGCTACGTATGGTACCAAGCGTACCGGTGAGGTAGAGTTTGATGCACAATTCAAAATAGACAGCAGAATATGATTTGTGGGAAAACTAAAGTTACATACAACTGCACGTTATGAGGTACAAAGGTGCATCTTTTTTGGACTAACAAGAGAGCAGACCAACAGGGAAGGGGACAACTTTACAGTTCAATAAAGTACCATTAAAGGGCATTTTCGTGCAGAGTGCTGTCACTTAGTGGACCGCCCATGAGTTCCGAATACATTTGAAGGGAGAGAATTATTTTGAGTACTCAAAGATATGTATGTTTCTAAATCGAAAGTCATACAGCAAACTGGTGACTTGATGATTTTTGTGGTAACAATTGTGGGGGGAAAGGAGGAATTTTCCTGTCCTGTAAAGGACAATCCTTGAGAAACGTTATTCACCTCCATCATTCCTATAATAATTCACGTAATATATTAGGTACATGACACAATAGGTATACAGATATCGTTTCATTAAAAAAAGGGTTCCATGTTTAAATACCGATGTAACAAATATCGATGAAAAAAACATCGAGGTAAAAATATCGGTAATAAAAATATCGACTCCCTATACTTAAACAGGTAAGTACAATAATATCAACTCAAAAATATCGATGTAAAAAATATCTACTTTAAAAAATAACATAACTTAAATAAAATTAATTCAATAATATTAATATTATTAACAAAATTAATTAATTTTATTATATATTTGTACTAATTATAAGAAATAAACTTAATTTAATGATTGTAAACACAAAAAATGTGTACATATACTTACTAAAATACATTTTATTAACTATTATCTTTATTTAATTTATAAACTTTTTTAAATATAAAATAAAATAAACACATGTAAATAATTTAAAATAAAATAACATATTCTATATTTAATTAACCCATTAAACTATTTAAAGAAGAAGAATACACACATTTAATAACAAAATAAAAACATTAGTAGTTAAAACGTTGAATAGCGAGGGGGTAAAAATTACTATTCCCACTCCAATGAGTGCAACAATAGGGAAAGCGCTGGATTGCGTAGGGGTAAAAATTACTATTCCCACTCCAGTGAGTGCAAGTGTAGAGAAAGCGCTGGATAGCAGAGGGGTAAATATTACTATTCCAACTCCAGTAAGTGCAACAGTAAGGAAAGCGTTGGATAGCGGATGGGTAAAAATTACTATTCCCACTCCAGTGAGTGCAACAGTAGGGAAAGCGTTGGGTAGTGTAGGGGAAAAATTACTATTCCCACTCCAGTGAGTGCAACAGTAGTGAAAGTGCTGGATAGTGGAGGGGTACAATTTACTATTCCCACTTCAGTGAGTGCAACAGTAGGAAAGCGTGGATAGCTGGTGGGTAAAATTTACTATTCCCACTCCAGTGAGTGCAACAGTAGGGAAAGCGCTGGATAGCGGAGGGGTAAAAAGTACTATTCCCACTCCAATGAGTGCAACAGTAGGGAAAGCATTGGCTAGCATAGGGGTAAAAATTACTATTCCCACTCCAGTGAGTGCAACAGTAGGGAAAGCGTTGGATAGCGGAGGGGTAAAAATTACTATTCACACTCCAAGAGTGTAACAGTAGGGAAAGCGCTGGTTCCCAAAACAATAAGAAACAAAACCGTCAACATTTTTATTACATTTAATTTCCAATATTAACATAATTAATATATAAATTTAAATATATTATTATTAACATAGATAATAGAAAATAATTAAAAAATAATAACTTACACATTAAGGGGCCGATTCTGATTCGGTAAAATCCCCTACAAATAGCCGTACGGAGCATATTTCCCATACAAATCGTACACCATAAATGTCTCCGTACGTACGATGAAGTACGATCCAAAACCAAAGCAGATCTCCGTACGAATCGTACGAAAGACCATATGGCTTAAAAATCCATACAAGTCGCATTCGGAACACGCAGTACGCGACGTCCGTACGGATTGAAGCGGCTTTTTCCAACCCAGCAAGTACGATTCGTCACGTCAACACTCCGTACGACTCTTTTTCTACGGGAGCTCAAAACGTCAGTAAAAGCAGATTTCGATTCGAACCGCGTACGAAACGACCCCCCCGGGTACACGAGTAAACCCCATGATTGCAGGGGTATGGTGCATAGGGGTACGGTGCGTATCCCATGATTGCAGGGGTACGGTGCGTATGTGATTGTGTGGCTCTCCGTACGAATTGCTCATACAACATTTTCCACACGAATCGCTTTCTCGTTCCCCGGTCCGAATCGTACTTGTCGGGTCGTACAGCATGCTTACGATTCGTACGGTTCACTGTGAGGGTCCGTATCGTATGGATTTTCCCTTGCTTTTCGTATGGTTCGCAAAGATCCGGACGTATTTTTTTCCTACGGATCGTACTACGCGATTCGGACGGACTTGTACGATTCGTACGGAAAGGGCTACGAATTCGAATCGTCGTACGGATTAGTTTCTCGAATCGGAATCGACCCCTATTTAACACTATAATATCCACAACACACACCTAAAATTAATTACACAATTACATGTAATAATTACTAATTAATTAATGAAAATTAATTTATTATTATTTAATAATTAATAAACAAGAATTAATTACTTACCACCTTTCACTCCATTTACACATATAAACACCACAACACACACCTAAAATTAATTACACAATTACAATTAATAATTACTAATTAATTAATGGTAATTTAAAAATATTTAATAATTAATCAATAAAAAAATTAATTACCACCCTTTACACCATTTACACATATAAACACCACAACACACACCTAAAATTAATTGAATAATTAACATAATTAATTATTAGTTGACTAATTGAAATTTATTACCAACTAACTATTAAACTAGTATAAATTAATCAATTAACACATTAATTATTCAATACATTTTGTATAAGTAAATTGCTTCCCACCCTATTCCCATATAAACCCACAACACGCTACGGACCTAAAAACGTAAAATTCGAATTTAAAAAACAAAATTAACTACAATAAATTATTATTTCAATCTATATAATTAAATTACTTCCCACCCTATTCCCCTATAAATCCATAAGCCGCTACGGAAATAAAAACGCAGAATTAAACTTAAAATAAATTAATAACTAGTAAAGTTCGACAACATATAATAAAATGACAAACAATTCTCATTAAAAACACTAAAATACATAGGGGCACATTAGGATGACAGGCAGACTTTTTCCGCCCGCCATACTGTCGTAACACGGGACCGCTCGCCATAAGGGCGGGGGTCCTGTATGTGCCATGAGGATGCGCCCACCACAGTCGTGGGCGCACCCTGCATCCCTAACATTGTGGTGGGCGGTGCACTCAGCACCACCCGCCACAATATGGCCACCGCCATGCACAACATGGCAGGCACCACAAGGTGCCTGCCATGTTGTGCATGGAACTGCAGGGGGGTACCATAGGTACCCCCAATGTGCACACCCCACCCCCACGGAGTCCCTGAGGGCCCGCAATGGGCCCCCAAAGCAGACTCCACATGCCTTTTCGTGGCGGCAATGCCACCACGGAAAGGCATCTGCTGAGACACATTCTAATATGGCTGGCGGTGTCTATTAGACACCACCACCATATAGAACCCTTTTCTGCCCGGTCGACATGTCGACCGGTTGGAAAAGCGGCGGACCGTGTTTCCGTCCGCCGTGGACTCCCCAGCCATTATAATATGCTCGGCGGGGACGATCCGCCCACTATCCTTATGGGGCCCAAAATATTCCCCAGACTTCGGGGACTGACCGGTCTGGACCTGCTGCGGCCACCGTGAAACCTGCACTGGTGTCCTACCTAAGCTCCAGCACTTTGAGACTCTGTGCCCGCTGCCCCTGAATAACTTAAACATCAAGAGCACCTGGGGCCGTATTACACATTATCACTGTTGGTACAATCAACACCTTTCAAAACATTGATAATGCACCCCATTATGGTGTAGGCGCTGCCCTCAGGGCAGCCACAAACTCGCTCTGCCTTGGGGGCAGCACATTCATGTGAAACCACGGATCAGCAGCTCCATTATTTCACAGTGCAGGCGGCATCCGCTTGCACTTTCAAAGGTGATTAGAGACCCCCTTGCAGGTGGGTGCAGCAACCCGCCTACAAGGTGATGTCTGGGGGGGGTCCATGGGACCCCCTCTACCCCCTGCAGAGGGCTGCTCTCAGGGGCGCACTGACAGTGCACCACCTTTAGAATGTTGCACTCTCAGTGCGCCTCCTGAGGGCTTCCTTGACTCTGCATCGCGTCTGTAATATGACGGGGTGCAGAGAGAAAGGAATTCCTGCGTTTATATCAAGCACACCCCTATGCAAATGATGGTACACCCTCTGTTGATAGCGCTATCAGTAGTATAGAAGGGGACGCACAAGCCTCTGTGCCCCCTTCTATAATACCAAAGTGCTGAGGGGGCGCACAAAGCAGGCGCAAATGCCCGCTGCGCCCCCAGGGCACCTTCTGTAATACGGCCCCTGGAGACCAGGTGCTGGTGATGCTCGGATCTGGGTGTGATATGGGCCCTGAGATTTGTGACATGGCTTCACACACTGCCGGCACTCCTGGGTTCGGCTGTACTCCACCTGGCCCCACACTGGCTGTGTGGAGTCCCCGAAGACACTGACACCCTTCTGACTGGGAAGCCTCCATAGCGGCCACTGGGCCTATGGAAGGGAGTGCGACTTTCCAGGGATGTGCCTGAGGATGAGACCTGGCTGCTCCTCGGCGGGCCCTACAGCTACTGAAGGGATTCCACTGGGCTCCAGATGAGCAGAGGCCCTGGAGATGTATACTTGCTAATGCCCCTCCCTGTACACTTACCACGGAGCAGGACGTTAAAGGCAGCCCCTGTGCTGAGGCCGGCAGATGGCCTGGTGCCTTCCCCAAGCTCCTGAGAGGGCCTACAAGAGGTATGACTGGCTATATGAGGGGAGACACTGTTAGCCCCCAGAGAGAATCTTGGCTGCCCCCCTCCTCACACATCGCCTGCAGAGCACCTTAGCGGCCCGTGCAGACTAATTCGACTGAAGGTGCCTCACCAGGTGGCCTTGGTGGGGGCTTGGGGCCCAGAACCTGGTGATGGCCTAGAGCTGCACTGAGCCATACACAGAGGTAAAGGAGTGAGGCCGCCCCCTACAGACTCTCTTTGTAGCTTCCCCTGTGGCAAATTTTGGATCACCTGGGCCTGCTTGACCACCTGGATCTGCAGCTTGGAATGCTGCTCACCCCACCCCCATCTCCCACCCGGGCTCTACCTTACTTTTCTGTGATTTCTGCCTGCAGGATCTTATATACCTGCCCATACCTTGGGCCCCTGCCTTTTGGGGACACTATGGCCTGAGATTCTGTGGGCTGCCTGGTGGGGCCCCTGACCCGCCGCAAGCTCCCTGTTATACCCCGTGGTAGATCCACCAGGACCACATCTGGAGCTATAGCTAAAGGCATCTGTCACCTCTCCGTGGCACAAAACAAACCCGCCGCCCATGGACTCGACCAATGCCTGTCACTGTGGACAAACTTTCCTCAGCTGTGAGAGCGGACATAGACGTCTACAGCTTGCCTTTGTGAGGTGCTGCAGACTTTGTCCATTGAAGGCATCGGGGTCTGTTAGGCCCTGGACTGTTTCTTGCTGTCAACCAGTCCCTCAAATACAGAATTTTGGGGAGTGACTTCCCCAGGCCGGCCAGCGTTCCCATGCGCTGGCCCCCTACACCTCTGGATCATTGGTTGTGGCCCAGTTGGCCAAATGTTGTTGCTTAGCTTAATGTGCACCTTCTAGGTTGCATGTCATGCAGGGGGGCACTTTCACCCTTCTGCCTGCTCGACCTACCTTATTAGTTTTCCCAACCAGAGGGACATGGGCTGCCTCTCACTGTCCCAACCCACCTGCTCTCCTTTACCCTCCTCTTCATGAGCCGGGGTTCGGGCTCAGTCGTCACGTACAGTGATGCCCTACTCCACCTCTTCCGTCTGCTCACATACATATTTCAGTCTGGCTTCATGCTAAACTTTAACCGTTCCCAATGTCCTTAATCGCTGGGGTCAAATTCCTTACTTTCAATGTGCAAGGCCTCAATTCGCCTAATAAAAGGACACGTGTGGCAATAGTTTCTCCAGCAGGATGCTGAAGTGATCTTCTTGCAGAATACACATCTCCTCCAACAAGATACCCTGCTTATGGTGCACCCCAAATATCCCATTCATCACTGGGCCCCCGCAACTACCAAAACAGCTGGAGTTGTGATTTTCTGTACAGCCTAGGACCCGGCGGGTGGTTCAGGATGGGGAGGTTTGCTTCTTGAAACTTACTATACAGTGCGGCTCATGCCCCCTCATACTTCTGATTGTATACACACCCAGTCAGGCACAAGACTCCTTCCTCCGATCTCTGCTCAGGGAAAACCTGCCTGGTAAGGGGGTGATATAATCTTGGGAGGAGATTTCAATTTGGTCTGGGCTCCCACTTTAGATCACAGCACAGCCTCCTTCCAGGGAACTAGCACCATGTCAACGGCCCTTAAGCGTAAAATAGCAGAATCGGGTTTTTAGACGCCCGGAGAAACTGTCACTCTTACACTAGGGACTTTTCTTTGTTCTCCCATGTCCACCAATAATATTCATGTATTGACTACTTCTTCTTCACTCACTCCTACGAGACCTTGACTCCTCCCTCATATCTGACATCTCGACTTCTGATTAGGTGCAGGTAGCATTGACTTGGAGTAGGATGGAGTATGTACCCCATCCCCCCCTACGCTGGTGCCTACCCCTGTAACTCCTACAGGACCCAGTGGTTGTTGAGGCAATTCGCACTGTGATACCCAACTATTTTGAGACTAACACTCATCCGGACATCCCGGCACATGCACTCTGGGATGGTTTCAAAGCTACCATCAGGGGTGAGATTACTTCTTTCTCCATCGCAGGGGTAGAAGAAGCTAGGTTGGTTAAGGCAGAACTTTCTGTAGAGATCAAAGACATTGAATGCTAGGACTGTGCCATCCCATCCCTGTGCACTAACCGCCAGCTGGCCCGTTTGCTGGTTCAACTGCGGATGCACCGCATGAACAAGTCAAGCGTACTCTCCTTGCGCTCAAAAAAAGTACTATTAGGGGTAACAAAGTAGGGACCCTGCTGGTGTGAAGGCTCTGGCAACAATGGGCCCTGCACCCACATCCTAAGGATCCAGATGGTGCCAAGAGTCTGGGCCACCAACAACATGGCTATATAACAGGCTGTTCACAATTTCTATCAGGCTCTATACACGTGTGAGGAAGGCCCCCGTACCATTGTGACCTATCTGGAAGGTTGTCAATGGGACTCTCTTGACATCTCCCACGCAGTACTGCTTGAACCCCCCCATTTCTTTGGAAGAGCTCCAGCGAGCCCTGAGAAGTCTCCATCTTGACAAGACCCGATAGCCAGTTCCCCTACCAGTAGCTTTTTACCAGAAGTTCCTTCCACAACTACAAGACCAACTACTGGCTCTGTTTAACACTTTTACACTCCCATCATGTCTAAAGTGGAGATTCCCTTGATCCCGAAACTGGGCAAGGACTCGTCGATATTTACCTCATGCTGTCTTACAGCCCTCCTAAACACTAAATCAAAATATAATACTAAAATCTTAGCTAACACGTTCAAGCTGTATCTCCTGGGTCTTATAGATGTGTATCAGGTTGGCTTCATCCACAATAGGCAGATAGTGGACAACATCCGTCGCCTGGCCTACCTGGTGGAGAAATCTCATTGCCACGGCATCCCAGCCTGCCTTCTCACACTTGGTACGGACAAGGTGTTTGATAGGGTCAGTTGGACCTTCTAAAAGGCCGTACTCCAAAAGATAGGAGCAGGCCCTGTGATGATTGATGGGATCAGGGCTTCCTATGCCTTCCCTACTGCATGAATTTGGGTCAATGGAGGCCGACCCCAGGCTATTTACCTCCAAGGGGCACTAGGCAGGGTTGCCCTCTCTCGTCCTTCCAGTTTGCCCTAGTGGTGGAACTCCTGGTTGACAACTTTCAGCAATCGTAGGATATCGTAGGGTTATCCTTTCGGGGTCACGTCCACAAGCTTGCTCTACTTGCTGATGACCTTCTTCTGACTCTCATCTAACAAGAGAAATATCTCCCAGCACTGGTTCACATTTTCCAGGCTTTCGAGGTTGTATCTGGCTTCAAGATCAGTCTGGCCAAGTCCCAAGCTATGAAATGAATTATCCTCCAAGCATCCCTCCCAGTGATTCAGTCCCTCACCACCTTCCATTGGGCCCCTAGATTCATCCAATACCTAGTTCTTCAGCTCACCCCAACCCTAGCTTCCTGGTCAATGGCCTACCGGCCAAAGTGTCAGAAATCCAAACTGGAAGTCCTTCGCCGGTGGAAGCCTCTGCAGGTCTCATGGTTGGGTCTTTTAAATGTGGTCAAGATGTTCCTCTTACCAAAAATAATATACCTCTACCAATGCTTACCTACACCAATCCCTCAAGACGAGATCTTATGCTTCCAACTGGAAATCCGCTCCTTTATTTGGGGGGAAAGAGCCCCTGCTTCTCCAATACAGTGCTGGTGCTCCCTCTAGACCAAGGAGAGTTGGAATGCCCTAACCTCCTCTAAAGCTATTGGCCTTCTATTGCTTCCTCTCAGAGTGGGTGGTACATGAAAGTGACAAATATTGGTTCCACATGGACCGTGCTGTAGCCCGTTGCCCTCTCTGGGACCTGACATGGCTACCCAGATACGCGAGGGCCAGACGAGGTGAGACAAGGTCTTACTGCTTTTCCATCACCCAACACTCTCTGGGTGCATAACCCTGATTTCACCCATACACTACAGCCCCATTCTTATAACTATTGGAGAGAGAGCGACGGCTGCACTCTTAGGGACCTCTTCAAGGGGAAATCCTTTAAATCATTCGAACAATGTCGTCAGGAGTTCCGCTTCATGAGTCCTCTAGACTTCAATTTTATCAGCTCTGCCACTGGGCTCTAACCCCATCAAAGATGCAGGAGGCCACCTGTCAACTGACAGCTTTGGAGACACTCGTTAAGTCACACAAAAGGTCCTGTGGCCTTATCTCATGCATGTATCAGGTCCTGCAACACTGCACCCCCATCCACTCACATCCTATCAATCACAATGGCATACTGACATTGTGGATGAGCTGCCCCCAAATGGGAATGCCTATGGTGTGATATCCCATGGATCTTGAAAAGCATACCCCAACGAGAGATGGTGTACAAGGTCATGACGCTCTGGAACCTTACCCCTAACCGACTACACACTATTTTTCCCTTAACCTCTTCCATGTGTTGGCGGTATATCTCAGCACCAGGAGACCTTCTGCACAAATGGTGGTCATACCCCAGCATTACCTCCTTCTGGAAAGAGATCCTTAGTCATATCAGTCACTTGGTATTCGTCCCCAACACCTGCAGGGCATGATGCACGTGAAGTGGCATGTAATCTCTCACATGTTGGTAGCAGCCAAGCAACTTATTGTTTTACATTTGAAACAACCTGTTGCCTCCCACACCCACAACCTTATGGTTTATACGCCTGTAGCATGTCCTGGCCATGGAATCACTTTCCCACAGAGTAGCTCACATGGAGGGGAAGTTTACCCGCATTTGGCAACCTCTCCTACAATATTTCTCCCGTTCCGAATAGACTTACCTCACACCACCTAGACATAAATCTCTTCAGTTTTTCGACTGAGCCTCAGCCCTTAGTGTAACTTTGGCCTTTTTGCTCCCCTCCCCCCTTCCCTTGTACCCCAACTCTGGACCCTTCAGGAACGTGAGACTCTATTGAAGAATTGTACCTGACCTAGAACGATACTCTTTTTGCACTGTGCATGCATTCTGTTGGTTCTCCTTCTTTCCCCTTTATGTTCAATTGTTGGGACGACGAGGCACTGGTACTTTATCGCTATATATATGCACACCGCCCACCTTCTTACTAGCTGTGAAATATACAACTGCTTTCCCTAGCTCTGGGGGTGCCTGTTTACCTAGCCTACTGACTCACTGTGGCCTTGCTGCGTCCAATTCAACATGGCATTTGTTATTGTCTTTTTATCACAAACTTTCAATAAATAGATGTTCTGCAAAGAAAGATCAACTAAGACATATTGGTGTTGTACAGGAGTGCCCATGACGTTGACTCTGAAATCGAAAGTTTTGCTCTTGACACTTTGTTGCATTGCCTTGTGCCCTTCTTTACTTACCTGCGGGCCAGCAAGATTTATAAAAGCTCCTTCTTCTTACCTCCTCATTTAACGTATATTAGGTTACTTCTTAACGCCACAAGCAAAAGAGCATCTACAATGCTTCAAAGAGCAGAAAAACACATATCCAGATAGTGTTAACAGCGTTTTGACTTTATCAATAATTCAAAATGTCTTCAACAGGACACCAAATGGCTGAGAAAAAAATAAGTCAGTGGAGCTCCAACAGAAAAGTTTGCAAATGTTGAAGGGCTAGCCCAGAAAGGAAAATCTTACAGAGTAATTAAATGTTTTGTCAATTCAAATTGTCTCTTTATAGTGGAAGCAAATGTCAGACAAAGAAGATTCATCTAGGTCAGGTACAATTCTTCAATAGAGTCTCACGTTCCTGAAGGGTCCAGAGTTGGGGTACAAGGGAAGGGGGGAGGGAAGCAGATCCTTGTCCTTCCTTGCCGCCAAGACCTGTAACTCCCTCCCCACTCACCTGCGACTGACCCAAGACCTGCTCACCTTCAGAAGGCTCCTCAAGACCTGGCTCTTCGAGCAGTAGCAGCACCCCCACCCCCACACAGCACCTTGAGACCCTCACGGGTAAGTAGCACGCTTTACAAATGCAGTGATTGATTGATTGATTGATTGATTGATTGATTGATTGATTGATCTTAGGACCAAAGATAATTTAGTGTGGCTCAAAGTTCAACACCTAAAGTGAGTGAAATGCGTGAGTACTCACAAGAAACACATTGCATACGCTGACGAAAATCCAAACTAAATAAACAAAAATACTAAAAGTGTGTCATGCTACTAACAGTACAGAAGTGAGTCGATTTCAGTTCTAAATGTATCCATATGCAATGATACGGTGTTATATTAAAAGCAGAGGAAGTGCTAAAAATAATAAGTAAGCGGTAGAGCATAAAGAAAGGCTCCAACATAAAAAAACACCAAGAATGCTTAGTATTGAGTTGGAGCAGATTTACTTTACTTAGGAAGGCACTGGTCAAGGGATAGGGTAGCCATGCTTAACGCTGAGTCAGACTGTCTGTTGATCAAGGCTGCAAGGGCCGGCAATGAACCGTCGCTGACTGGAAGGCATCTATGGATGCTCTCGGGTGTTTGGAGATTTCCCGCCGGTGGATGGGTGGTTTTACAGGACGCAATTTAGAATACTGCACAGAGGTATGTCAGAAGGACCACTTAATTGTCCATACTTATTAGAAATATTAAATGAAGTTCATACAAAGGAGGTGGTCATGCAAATAGAAGACCTACTACCCAGCACAAAAAAGGGTGGTTGCCATGAAAAATGAGTGCAATGGTAAACAGTGTCACCCATGACATGACCTAGTAAAACAGCTGGCCAAGAACTGTAAGAGTCAGAAATAGTTTCCAGCATGCAGAACTGATAAGCAACCTCTTCATTGGAATGTGGACTGTGGTCAGGGCTGGACACAACTTTTATTCCACTGGGTGCTATCCCTGTGGGCTGGAGTCCCTGTAGGCTGGGTTTTTAGGGCAGATGGCTGCTCCTGGTGCTTCCGTCACTTTCCACAGCTGTCTAAGGTTAAGTGCAACATATATATATATATATATATATATATATATAGAGAGAGAGAGAGAGAGAGAGAGAGAGAGAGAGAGAGAGAGAGAGAGAGAGGGAGAGAGAGAGGGAGGGTGAGGGAAGGTACAGAGAAAGGGAGAGGATTGGGGTGGGGAGGGGAGGGGAAGGAGAGGATGTTGAAAAGTCTTCCTGTGTGCCCTGTGCACCCCCATTTTTTGCTGACTGGTAGTAACTGAATCTGACTGGTTCTGGGCTCTGTCTAACCAGGTTCAGGGCCAGTGCTATATTGAGAACAAAGAGAAAACACATACATACATGATGGTGCACTATATATTATGGTACACTTATAATTGGGTTGCCCTGCCCTATAAGTTGATGATAAAGTATATAAATGTGGTGGCTGGGGAAGATGTCTAACACTACAACAGTAAACAAAAAATACAATTAGACAGTTCTGTTTTTTTAAAGAGTCCATAGGTATCTGGTGCTCTAGGAGGAAAAGTCACCAAGTCTTCCTGTGCAGAAATGTCAAAGAAGAAAATCTCCAAGCACTCAAAATGTTAAAGTTGAGATTGTGGTTTCAACACATGTTCTTTATTGTATATCCATTTAATCCATTTTGTTAGCATTAGTTGCGAAGAGTCCATATATAGAAAATATTGTATCCAGATGTTACTTATGTATTATTTACAGATAAAACAGTATGAGAAACTTACAAGGCCTCTGACTTCACACATGTTAGTGGAGCAACCTAAGGTAAGAATCTAGTCTATGTTCATGTCCTGGACACAATGTGATGCATAATAATTCAAATAAGGGGGTTCCAGTAGTTGCTCTCATTATTGTTTCAGAGATCACTCTTACCGGTTTTTATATCTAATTCTATCTTATTTTACACAGATTAAATATGACTACATTTGACTAGGTGCAGGGCCGGACTGAGAACCGAAACCGGCCCTGGCAAAGTGCTCTGCCGGCCCCCTGGGAGTGCCACCGAGCTCTTTGCCGGGGCCAGTTTCCGTCCGATTTTGTTACAGGGCCAATTTTGCAGCTATGCTGCAAAAACGGCCCTGTAACAAAAACGGCCCCCAGGACCCAAAACCGGCCCCCACCCTTGCGGCGCACCGGGTGATTGCCCGGTGCCCGCAACGGCCAGTCCGGGCCTGACCAGGTGAGTCTACAGTTCATCTCCTATAGCAGGTCACTACTATTGGCGTTACAAGCATGTGCATGTGAGAGGGTGACTTAAGTAACATCTGGATACAATATTATATAAATATGGACTGTTTACAACTAATGCCACATCAATTGGCTAGATGGATATATGATGATAACACGCATACTTTTAGCACGCAGACCATTACCACGCAATTTTTACAACGCAGGACCCTTTACCACGAATACCTTTACAACGCAATACACTACAATGCAGGTACTATTACAACGCATACCATTACAACGTAAGTATAGGTAAGTATATCATATGTTAAAATAATGTAATTATTATTAATATTTTTTTAATTATTAATTTATTAATTTATTATGTTCATATTAAATATTTTTAATTAATTATATTAATTTTTATTTATTAATTTGTAAATATATATGTTAAAAATACCCCTGTACCCCAAAACCCAACCCTGAAACCTAAAAATAGCCCTGTACCCCAAAACCCAAACCCAACCCTGAAACCTAAAAATACCCCTGTACCCCAAAACCCAAACCCAACCCTGAAACCTACAAATACCCCTGTACCCCAAAACCCAAACCCATCCCTGAAACCTAAAAATACCCCTGTACCCCAAAACCCAAACCCAACCCTGAAACCTAAAAATACCCCTGTACCCCAAAACCCAAACCCATCCCTGAAACCTAAAAATACCCCTGTACCCCAAAACCCAAACCCAACCCTGAAACCTAAAAATACCCCTGTATCCCAAAACCCAAACCCAGCCCTGAAACCTAAAAATATCCCTGTACCCCAAAACCCAAACCCATCCCTGAAACCTAAAAATACCCCGTTACCCAAAAACCCAAACCCATCCCTGAAACCTAAAAATACCCCTGTACCCCAAAACCCAAACCCAATACCCCTAATAAATGTTTTAAAAAAAAGATAAACTTACCTATACTTACGTTGTAACGGTATGCGTTGTAATAGTATCTGCGTTGTAGTGTAATGCGTTGTAAAGGTATTCGTGGTAAAAGTATTTGCGTTGTAAAAGATGCGTGGTTATGGTATTACGTTGTAAAAAATGTGTGGTAACAGTTGTATACCCTACTAGATTGCTTAATGACTGTCTCACCCATGACCCAAAAGAATACTACTCTTTACTAACATAGGACCGTTTAAATTCAATCTCCTGAAACATGAGGTGCCTGTTGGGTCTTTGACCTTGGTGGTGTACTCTTATATATACAGGTTCTCCTCCCTTACTGTGAATATATCTATTGATTTTAGCCCTTATGAAGTCTGCTGCTACTGTTACAGCACTAAACAAAAAAAATGTTGGCATAATGAGCGAAATGGATTAAATAGCTACAATAAAGAACATGTCGAAACCACAATCTCAACTTTAGAATTTTGAGTGCTCAGAGAATTTCTTCTTATACCCTATAAGTCCCTAGTACATAATAGGGCAGGATGATTAAAACTATCTTTAAGTTTGTAGTATATAATAGGACATGGAAGCTTAGAGGCCAGCAGCCCTTTCTGCACTTGCATGTGTGAACTTTTGAGATCCTGAGGTCATTTTAAAAGCACCATTGTGTTGCAGCCCTGCTTTTAAATGTAAATTGTGTCAAAACTCGACTTTGTTGGTAGGGGCACTTAAAAAGTTATAAACTACAATATTTTGACTTATTAGGTACCCACAGGGTCTTCCCTAGGTGTCCCAGGGGAGGGGCAAGCAGGTATAAAGAGGATCCTTATAAAAAAGGTTTTATATCCCCTGGAGATAGGGACACTGCACATTTCACTTCCTACATTGTAGTAAAGTGCACTCCAAAATCTTTGGTGCTATGAGCACTGTGGAGTGAGGATCTACACTATATTTGCATATTCAGGACCCTTAAGGTCTCCCCTAGGTGTCCCAGGTGCATACGTTCTGTATAAGCAGGGTCTTTATAAAAGATGTTTTGTATACCATTGTAGATACTGATACCCAGAGGATAACATGGTAATAGTTTATTGTTGCATAACTATTGCTAGGAATTAATAGAAAATATAATTAAAGGACTTAGGAGAATGGTATTAATAAATCCAACAGTAAACTATTGTTGAATTTACCCTGCAATAAACAGAAAACGTTATAAGAATTTATTGTCTGTAAGCCAAAATTCAGCCTTCGTGTGGTCTCCCCTGATTGGTCAGAGTTAACAGGATTAGCCAGGCTGCTTTTATGAAGTGATAAGTGGATCACCCAGAGAAAAGCTGTCTGTTGTTTACTTAACTGCGAGATCAAGCCGGCCACCTTCAATCGCAAGCTGGCCTGCCTTGCTGGTTCGCCTACTCCCGGAGGGAGGTCCGGCTTCCAGAATTTGACCAAGAGCTCCCTGGAAAGCAGGCCAGTGTACCCTCACCAAACCCGGACTGGTGAAGAGCATAGAAGAACTCCGGAAGAAAAAGCTCCAGAAAACTTTGAAAGTCTGAAGGTAAGATCGTAACCGAGGCCTACCGCAAAGGATATCTGAGCAGAGCTGCATGGTGGTCGGCCTGAAACGTTGACTTTGTCCTGGTCAAGCATGACCAGATTTCCCAAGGTGGGGCTATAGGTTACTAAATGCTGTATACTGCTAAATCTTTAAAAATTCCAATTCCCTACATCTGATTTTTGTCATTTTGGTGTCACTTTAAAGATACAAATATTTCCTATTTTTCAAACTGGTGTGGGATTTTTATTATGTATTGTGTTTTAATTATTCAAAAAATTGGTGTTTTTAAATGCTTTACATACTTGTCTTTCAAGTTAATCCTGCCCGCTCGCAGCCAAGCTACCAAGGGTTTAGCATGGGAATAATTTACTGAGACCTTTTCTGAGCCCTATACTGTGTTAGTGGCCTTGTTGCAAGTGGTAGATGCATATTTACATTTACTAATAACCCACTTTCCTACAATGGATAGAAAGAGAGAGATTGTGTGAGGAGGTGAAAGGAGTGGGACTGGTCAGGCATTTTGCCTGGGCAGCTTTTGGTTCCCCAGTCCTGCCCTTCTATGATGAGGGACAGTGCATGGTTTATTATGGGCTAGCACTCTGCTACTTCGGCAAAAAGAACTGTGACTAGCACACTTCCAAGACCCTTGTTATTGCTGTGAACTGAGCAGGCAGATGCTCTGATGCCAAGTGGACCAGTTTCTACTGACCGCTGCTGTCCACAAGTGGTCAAAATCATGAAAGAATATTTTCATACCTTCTAGGGGAGCCTTATACTAGTAATGGTTTCGATATGTACTCTATTTACCTCTTCCAGTCGTCAGAATTACGTTTTTGTACTGTTTTCTTCATACACTATCAATTAATGTGCACCATTGAAAAAGGACAGCAACTTAATACACAACTGTGATGCATTTCATATGTATTAATGAAATGACTATAGGTGTTGGGAAAAGTCCCCCACATGGGGATGGACGTGCCTTCCTGCCCTAAGTGTAAGGATGTCTGGCTCCCTTATGCTGATTTTAGTTGTCATGGGTGAACACGGACTATGCATGTGCGCCAAGAAATAGGCTTGTCTCAGAGATTGCGGTCTTTTGGGACCAAGAGGGGCACCCAAAGGGCTACCCTCATAGTGGTGAAAGACTACAGCCTTTTTCAGGAACTAAGCAGCACAAGAGCGCAGGTGGCAGCATACTGTGTTGTGATCAGAAGAAATTAACAGGTCCTTTTACCTGTGTCACTAGAGGGAAGCCTACAAGCTCACAATTTTGAAGTTCCACTGCTAGGTGCTTGACCTTGGCCTACATATATTTGATGGGGAGTGCTGCATAGTGCATGTGTGTTATACATATGCTGCATGTATGTGTGCCTGTGAATGGTACAGAAAATTGATAGTACTGTGCTGTTCATTGTGTGTATGTTATATGCATGTGCTGGATGTATGTGTTTCTGTGAATGGTACAATACATGAAGGATGTAATGCTTTGTCATGTGTGTATATTAAATGCACGTACTGGGTGAATGTGTGCCTGTGAATAATACAATACATGGAAGATTCTGGGTCAATTTTGGGAGATGCAGGTATAACTGGACGAACATGAGGAGGTGTAGTGCAGCTCCCAGATAGACATGTGGATTGTTGCATTTCTGTGAGCTGGGTGGGACACACTGGAGGAAGCCAGAGCCAGGCTCTTTAGTACACTTCAAAATGTGCTTTTTGATTCAGAGAGAGGTCAATGGGAATGTCAGGAAGGAGATGGGGCTGATGAGAGAATCATAAAGTGTAGGGCAGAGACCCTGGTATAACCTTTTGATACAAATCACTATGGCAGACATGCAGGTGTAAACCTCTAGTCTCTTTCATGGCTTGTGTTGTGGGGAAATCAGATTTGGAGTTGATCCTGCGGTATCAGACTGCTTTCTGGAGGAAAGGCAGGGCAGAGGAGAGGGCACAGTAAAATGAAGCAGACCCCCAACATAAACTTCAAGGACTCGGATTTTGAATCACTTTGGATTTCTGTTAAGGGACTATAAGAAGTGGAGCTAGATCCCCCACAATTGTCAACTGCCTGGCTTTGTGAAGAGGAGAAGTTATGCAAGATATCTGCTTGGGACCAGGACTGGTGGCCAAGGCCTGCCAGTCTTCCGACTGGTAAAGGGGCCATCGCCCAGGGACTCCAAGGCCACCTACCCCTGGAGCCTGGGGCATCGGTACATGCCTGCTTGCCAATACCAGTGTGCAATGTGAGGATGAGGAGAGCACAGGAAAGAGCAATTTCCTATGAAGATCTTGTTGATTGAAACGAGATGTAAAGAGATGGCTGGTGCACCGATCGGGTCATTGGCCATGCACAGGGGAAAGTTGGTGACCCTCCAAATGCCAAAGAAGGGCCTCCAAGAAAGGAGCCATGATTGTTTCTGCACCAACCAGGTCATTGCCCATTTGCAGGATGTAAGTCTGCACCCCTCTATGCCAGGTGAGACCTTCGTGAAGAGTGCTGTCATACCGATCGGGCCATAGCCCGTGTGCTGAGCTAAGTCGGTGACCGCATATGCCAAGTGCTGCCTTGCTGATCAAACCATAGTACATGTGTGGAGCTAAGTTGGTGACCCTTTATGCAGGTGGGGCTACCATGATGATTACTACTGTCCCAAATGGGTTGTAGCCTGTGTACAGAGTGGAGACAATGACTCTGAATGCCGTGGTGCCACCAGGACAGGGCAAATATTGTGGTCCAGAGAAAACCATCACCGTGATCAGGGAGCCACCATTGTGACCTGACAGGCCCAATCCCTGACTAAATGTCACCTATAGTGAATAGAGAATCACTACTACCGCAAGTGAGGGGGGGACTTGGACTCTCGGACCTGCCTATAAAGCACCAGTGCCCTGACATCAGGATACTGCGTGCATTGTTTGTGAATGTCATATTTTACTTTGCTTTTGTATATAAATACTTCCTTTTTTCCCCTAAAAACAAACAAATATTTGATTGGACAATCTTTTATTGCTGCTGCTAAACATATTATGTAGTTGTGAGCCTGTGTTCACCCCCCTGTGTCTACCTCCCCCTGAAAAGCCTTGGACCGCTCGACCCAGACTACCACTAAGAGTACAGTGCTGAAGGGAGCCTTGGCCCAGTTGCTCAGGATCCATAGTAGGTCGGGCCCTGAAATATCATGAATAAAATGCCTTAACCCCTTCACCCCCGCTTGCCCTGTGGCCCTCTGAACGGGGTTCTGACAATAGGCAACACCTGTACACTATATCCATTTGTAGGGATTGAACATAATTGTGTGCATTGTGCAGACTACTGCTCTGTATGTGTGTGAAATCTATTTTATGTTGTAACTTAATTGTTTTTTGCTGTCACATAGCAATTTATGCCAATCAGTTTTAGAAAGGCAGGCTAAATCCTGAGGGTTTGCTTGCCAACTCTGCACCCCTGGCATATTTCTAATAAACCTACTGTAATTTAGGCCATACAGAGTGACATTAAACACAGCCTTCTCCTCCACAAGAATGTGTAAGCTCTTATCTTGAAAAAAATACCTCGCCATTCTTGTTTGACCTTGAACTCTATTTAAAACTCCCCCATAGCATCATCTCTGGGAACTGTGCAGTGCCAACAGCAAACACTCAATATACTAGTCAGCTGTAAAAGGCTGCTATAGACTTTCTGTCAGTTTGAATGGCACAGACCTTTGTTGAACTGTCTTGTTTGAAGTGGAAAGTTCTTTCAGGCATTAACTCTAGAGAGGTAATAATTAGTGTTGTACATTATTCTACATGATAGCACAGAGGAAAGCACACCTGCGGGATTAGTTTTACCAATAGATGTAGTTAGCAGTGCATGAATTGCCTATTTTTTTAGTAATCCGATGACAGTTCCATAGAGTTTAAAACTCGGGCGCAGATGCATACAGCACTTAGGGTCTTGCTTGGAGCCCTGGGTGATGTGTGACATTGAGGGGAAAACCGCCCACGAAATCCACAAGTATGGAAAGCGGAGCTCACGTGGTCACATTATTGATATCCATTTTTTAATGCTGTATATGCTTGGATGTTGTATGATGAATTGAGGACAAGATGTTTCAGCGAATTAAACGTGCGCTAATGACGTTGCTTGTGACATACAGATCATCTGTTTCTATACTAGCTAGGCCAATTCTGCCTTCCATCTTTCCGAGGTCGGTCAGCCGAGTGCCATTTTATTGGTTAATCTAAATTTTTGCAGCTGGCAATGGTAATTTGTCAGTATTAACTGCTGTGCAAAAAAGCATGTGACATTCTCTTGAAGGATTCGGAGTTTCAGATAAACGTTCATACTACTGACAAAGTCCTTACTCACTGACACCATGGAGTGTGCACAGTGCCTGTTTTTCTAGTAATGTCCATTGCAAGACTGACAGACACACATAAAATGGCTTCATGGTGACATTTGTGGTGAAATGTTATACATTAACTGCTGAAGTTGTTTTCTAATTTTCTTTGCTATACCCTGTATTCCACCTCTTTCCAAAACCTGCAGGAGTCAGGTAACGCTCCACAAAAATCCTAGGAAAGTTTAGTGCAAGGACGTTGCTAGCTCAGATACCTTAGGACCTTGGAGGAAGGACATCCCCCATAATAAAGATACTCGTGTCCGGCTGGAAGCCATTGCTGCTCTCCTTATCAAAATGAAAGGAGATGTTTGGAGAATTTTCAGGCAGATTGTGTGGTAAACATTTATTACCATCAGCTGTCTTCACCAGAAGCTCAGGAAGGGAGTCGGTAGATGTGCTCATATTACCCCATGATGTAATAAGCAAGAGGTTAAACAATGGTCACGCCTCAGCAGCTACTTTTTTTTACCCCCTTCCTCCCTACGTTTCTGGTCGTGACAATCGGGACTCAGATGAGGAGGGGTGGCCTAACAAACACCCCTGCAGAGGAAATGGAATGGACTAAGCCACTTCCTCCAACATAACACACTCCAGATTCATGAAACGCATGTTTCACTGGCTTCCTTATCTGTTACCCCAACAGGAGGCTAACAATTATAATATAGAGAATTTGTAATGAGGTAAAATGTTGGGGGTAGAGAGAATTGTGATCGCTGTTGTAAGCTAAGGAAAGCCAAATGATGTCCATTGAATGTAACAATGATTGGTAAAATCAATAGGTCTCACCTTTAAAATGTAAGAGGTAAGTTACTGGTGATGGCAATGCTTGTTTGTAAAGCATCACTTAAAAAACACATGAACTTGGCTAGTGGTGAGAAAACCGCTTTCTCAGATAGTCATCAGTAAATTCATTCTAAGATGGTCACTGGTTTGTCAAGATGCATGTGCACTTGAGTACAGACATCTTGGAATGTGTGTGGTGAAAGATAAAGGATTCCAAGATGGCCACAAGCATGAATCCATGCGCCATATTGTCACAGCATTTATACTGTGCTTTGTAGTGCATAGATGGCCATTTCGGCTTTTCTTTGTAGGTGGAAATGTATTTTCAGGGATGGCTAACTTCCACTTTTTAATAATACATTAATTACCATAAAGCCAGTGCAGCGTACTAAAATAAAAGATTAAAAGCCCAGAAATAGAGTGAAGCTGTGGGTCCTCCCCAAAACAAAACTATCTTTAGGGGTGAGGAGAAGAGTGGGGTGATAACTAAAAGGTTTTCTAGCCAAAAAGTATCCCAACCTGTTGAGGCTTAGGATTAGACTTATGTGGTGTGACCCGCTCAAGCGCTGGAATGGAAGCAATTCCTTTTTGTTAGGTAACCCTCACACACTCTATTGGTGTCATTTTCATCATAGGGTTCACCCTGACTCCTATAATTCAGGGTGGGCTCAACTGTATTTCAGGGAGCGCTTAGGAGAGGTAGGCCAGGGGGTCTAAAGAGAAAAATCCTACTGCGTTCCCCAGGTATCCCTTTATTGGCGGGGACATGGTGGATAGTTAAAAAATATATATACAAGGGGTTGTCAGGAGGTAATGGTCCTATGACCTTAATATCATGCCAACATGTTTCAGCCGGATCACTGACACAATATCGATTGAAAACATATCGACCTACAAAGAAATCGAAGTTGGAATATCGGAGACAAGAATATCGACAGCCTATCTACAACATGGTAAGTACAAAAATATCGAAACCAAAATATAGATGTTAAAAATATTGTAATTAAGTTGAAGGTGTAGGGAGAGTGCAGTTGCCACCATGTAAATATAATTTTCAATAAAAATGTACTGAAAAAAAAAAATATATATATCGTAATTAAAAATATCGTTTAAAAAAAAAGTGTAAAATAAAGTAAATAATAGTTATGAACCAAATAAACATAGTTACAAATATTTAATAATGTCTAAAAATTAATAAATAATATATATACAATAGTATAACATTAATTAAACATATACATAGAAATTATAATATATACTTACTTAATAATAAGGTTTAATAAATATTTTAATAACTTATAAATTATTAAAAAGTATTATAAATTACAAATATACTTTTAATATTTTAAAAATTAATAATATACTACATTATCAAAAATAATAATAAAAATATTAAATAGCTAATAAATAAAACTACTATTCAAAGTCCCAAAAAAACGACAGTAATGATAACATTGGATAGCGTAACACTTAAAATTACTATTCCAACTTCAGAAAAGGCAACAGTAGGGAAAGCGTTGGATAGCGTAGGGGTAAAAATGTATATTCCAACTCCAGAGGGTGCTACAATAGGGAAGGTGTTGAATAGCGTAGGGGTAAAAATGAATATTCCAACTCCAGAGAGGGCAACAGTAGGGTGAGCGTTGGATAGCGTAGGGGTAAAAATTAATATTCTTACTCTAGAGAGGGCAACAGTAGGGAAAGCGTTGGATTGCGTAGGGGTAAAAATTACTATTCCAACTCCAGAGGGTGCAACAGTAGGGAAAATATTAGATAGCGTGGGGGTAAAAATTACTATTCCAGCTCCAGAAGGTGCTACAGTAGGGAAAGCGTTGGATAGAGTAGGGGTTAGAATTACTATTCCAACTCGAGAGAGGGCAACAGTAGGGAAAGCATTGGATAGCGTAGTGGTAAAAATTACTATTCCAACTCCAGAGGGGGCAAGAGTAGGGAAAGCGTTGGATAGCGTAGGGGTAAAAATTAATATTCCAACTCCAGAGAGGGCAACAGTAGGGAAAGCATTGGATAGCGTAGGGGTAAAAAATACTATTCCAACTCCAGAGGGTGCAACAGTAGGGAAAATGTTGGATAGCGTGGTTGCAAAAATTACTATTCCAGCTCCAGAGGGTGCTACAGTAGGTAAAACGTTGGATAGCGTGGGGGTAAAAATTACTATTCCCGCTCCAGAGGGTGCTACAGTAGGGAAAATGTTGGATAGCGTAGAATTTAAATATAACATACTTATAAATAATTTTTGTATTTGAAATAATAAATAATTACATTTTTTAATAACTTTACATCATTTACAAATACCCATTAATAATGATTAAAAACCTAATTACAACTGAATAATTAATTAACAATAAATTAACAATAAATTAACAATAAATACCAATACATATTAATTATCAAATATTAGTCACCAAATAATAAATATTGAACAATAAAATATTTTTCATTACAAAACAATATTAATTATTTAAAATTAATTCTCAATTAAAACATATTAAACAATAACATTATTTTTCATACCAAATAATACGTTTTATGAAACATTGATTAACAATCAATTAAAATATTTTCCAATTAATACAAATTAATTACCAATTAGGAATAGTAATTGGCAATTAACAAAATGAATTACCAATTAAAAAAATAATTACCAATTACAAAATGTTTTTGCCAAATAAAAACATTAATTACCAATTAAAAAATTAATTATCAATTAAAATAATTAATTTCCAATTAATAATTAATTAAAATAAAGTAATTATCCATACCAATAAATAAAAAAAATCATTAATTAATTAAAATTAAATTACTACCCACCCAATCCTCTATAAACCCACAACCCGCTACAGAAATAAACACAAAAATGTATTACAATTAATTTATAATTCCTAAAAATGTATAATTAATTTAGTATATTTAGAGTACTTTCTCCACCCTATTCCCCTATAAACCCACAACCCGCTCCGGTACTAAAACATAACATTTACTTAAAAATAACATTATTAATATATAAAAATAATACACATATATTTTAAAACAAGTAAAATACTTAACAATATTTCTTTTACACATACATAATAAAAAACAAAACAATAATACAAATATCGATATTAGTAACTTTGATATTACTTACATAGATATAAAAAAAATCGATATTACTTACCTTAGGGTCGATATCTTGTCTAACGGTATTCTTGACCTCGATATTCTGTACCTTAGATATTTCCAACTCTATATTTTTGTAGGTGGATATTTCAAACTCGATATTTTGACTGTGCACCGTTTCAGCCCTTGACTGAGGCCTCTTAGGTCCCAGGCTTTCTTCAGGGCAAATAGAGATTCCCTCCCTGGTTTTTAAATAAAGGATTTTCCTATATATGCATGGTGACGAAGCGGAAAGCTGCGCCCTCGTGATTTGAATGAAGGATATACTTATCTATCCATCCAGTTTTTCCCCGATATAGAGCCGCCTGTAAGACAAGAGTGAAAAGAAACAAACCAGTTATGCATTTTAATCATACTTTACTTGCACTCACAGCGTGCTCGATGTGCTCTCCCTCCATTCACTCAGTGATCCGTGACCAAACGAATGAGCTCTTCATGGGCAATCTCCTCCATCAGACTGCCAATTGCAGCATGTGGCCAATATTAGCATTATATTTATAAAACCATGAATACCATTTAAAAACACTCCACTACACTGCCATAACTGTATTTTCACATCAATGTCCGACAGGCATCCACTTCGTTTGTCATCTCTAAGGTTAGTGTGGTGCCCATATTACTCAGCCTCATTCATGAAGGTGTTTGTGTCATGCGGTTCTTAACCTAAGTAGGAGGATAGTACGTATCTCAAGGGGAGCGGGAATGGGGTAGCCTTGTAGTCATACGCTGCAGGGCAGTCATGGTAAAAAAATGGGGAATGAACAAGGTTAGCAATATGTGTCCCCAAGTTATTGTTAGCCTCAATGCCCCATCTCGCTCGTAGGGGGGCTCGTATTATCACTCACTTCTTCAGAGGTCTTGCCCCACATATCACCTGTTTGGGTCCAATGTCTCCCAGCATTAACACTCGATTCATCTGGGATACAGCTTTAAAAAGACTATAGTCCAGGTATCTACGTGCCAGACGGGAGCCAATCCCCATCTCAGACACGTACAGCTCGCATCACTTCATGCGAGTACTTTGTTGGACTACAATAACCCACGCATTCATGGGAATTGTAGTCTGAAACTGAGGACGGGTTTAGGATTAAAGCCCTGGCGTGATCATAATGCGTAAACAACAAGTTATTCAACGAGGAGCCTCAGTAGAACTACCACAGTCCTATGGAATCATGGGAGTTGTGGTACAGTGTGTGTTACTACACGCTAGTCATAACATCCTCACGTCAAGGTGGTCATAAATATAGCATAGGAGGCCTAAATGTAGGGGTGAAGTCACTGTGCTTATCAGATCGTCCCACCCTTAAGTTGGGCCATGCAGGCATATAATCAGCTTAGGAGGCATTAACATATAGGTTAAGTGGCATGTCTTTCTTTACTCCCATAGAGTGCTCAATCATTATCATATGGAACATAGTAACTCCCTCGCCGGTCTGGGTAATGCCTATATTTATCTCCTTGGCTCGGGGTACCCAGACTGTTACTGGGGCACTCAAATGTCGGGAGTATACTAATTGCTGTACACTATCTCTCTATCTTCGGCTCAATATATTTCAAGGAATAGAATAATTCAATCCTCAAGTGTCTGTCTGGAGTCTATAGACCCAGCGCTGCTCTTTTTCTAAGTGAGTGATAATACGAACCCACCTACGAGCGAGATGGGGCATTGAGGCTAACGATAACTTGGGGACACATATTGCTAACCTTGTTCTTTCCCCATTTTTTAACCCTTACTACCCGGCAGCATATGTCTACAAGGCTACCCCATTCCCTCTCCCCTTGAGATACATACTATACTCCTAAATAGGGTAAGAACCATATGACACAAACACCTACATGAATGAGGCTGAGTAATGTGAGCACTACACTCACCTTAGAGATGACAAACGAAGTGGATGTCTGTTGGACATGTGAGAATACAGTTATGGCGGTGTTGTGGAGGTTTTTTAAAAGGTATTCACTGTTTTATAAATATAATGCGAATATTGCCCGCATGCTGCAAATGACAGTCTGATGGACAAGACTGCCCATGAAGAGCTCATTTGTTTGGTCAGAGATCACTTAGTGAATGGAGTGAGAGCACATCGAGCACGCTGTGAGTGCAAGTATGATTACAATTCAAAACTGTTTTCTTTCTTCTCACTCTTGTCTTACAGGTGGATCTATATCGTAAAAACCGGATGGATTGATAAGTATACCCTGCATTCAATTCACGAGGGAGAAGTTTTCTGCTCCGTCACCATAAACATGTAGGAAAATCTCTTTTTTAAATCCAGGAAGGGAATCTCTACTTGCCCTGAAGAAAGTCTGAGACCTACAAGGCCTCAGTCAAGGGCTGATACATGTTGGCATGTCATTAGGGTCATAGGAGCATTACCCCCTGACGATGTATATATATATTTTTAATATCCACTACGTTCCTGCCAATAAAGGGATACCTGGGGAACACAGTGGGATTTTTCTCTTTAGACCCCCCTGGCCTACCTCTCCTAAGCGCTCCTTGAAATACGGTTGAGCCCACCCTGACTTTTAGGAGTCAGGGTGAACCCTATGATGAAGCATGACAACAATAGGGTGTGTGAGAGTTACCTAACAAAAAGGAATTGCTTCCTTTCCCACGCTTGAGCGGGTCACACCAGGTAAGTCTAATGCTGAGCCCCAACAGGTTGGGATACTTTTTGGTTAGAAATATCCGACTTGGGAGGACGTATCCACTTCCTTAAATACCTCTCTTACCCCCTGGCCTTGGTAGAGGGCTCTCTACCATAACCTATAATATAGTGTGACACAGAAAGGAACCAGTGTCCTTGCAGCAGACCTTCCCAGGGTCTGGTAAATAAAATAAATAATTAAAAGAAGAAAACAAAAACAAAAAATGAAACTGGGATGGGGAACCACAGACAACGGGAGGTTAAGAGGGAGTACAGAAACAGCTTGGGACAGAGAAGAAGCAAAGAAATGCGCACCCAGCGAGTACTAAAGAGAAGATAAAAAAGAGTTGTAAGCAGTCAAAGGAAACAAATCAAGGGTTGGGACGAAAAGAAAAATAGAGAGGAAAGCCATTGAATATGAGATAGACAATAAAGGTATTCAATCAACCATCCAAACTAATTCATAATTCAATCCAATCAGCCATTTAAGGCCAACTTTCTGTATTACATTGAGGAAAATAGTTCTGCAACAACAAACAGCTAAAACTGTTTATAGGCGAGACCAAAATAAGAAACCTACATTACTCAAAACAATCACTAATCACCGGGGGCAATGTTACACAATACCGCTCATTTTCCTTCTATTCATTGGGAGCACCTTTTAAAAAGTGCACCGCGTGCAAACAAGGAGAGTACGCTGCATTATACTGAATATGCGGCCCACAGCGCAGGCGTAGTGCCGTGCTTCCCAGGGGGTAGCACATTCAAGTGGAATACGGAGCGGCTTTGGAGCTGCCGTTCCTTTTTGGGTCTCGCTGGCAATGCATCCTGCAAGGATGCATGTGTCCAGCTGGAGACGTATAGCGATCAGTCTGGGGGAAGGAGGACAAGAGGGTGTACAAGCTTTTTCTCTCCTGGATTCGTGTGCGCGAACGCGCACGTCGCGTCCCGCGCCGTACACATGCGCGCGCAGACAGACACTCGCTCACACACACAACCCCTCCCCCACAGTCACACACACGCACTCCAAGACACATACACACACACACGCACGCACGCACACACACATACAGAGCCCGCGCCCGCGCCCCCCCCCGCACGCGCGCGCGCGCGCACACACACATGCTCCCCCCGCAGCTCAGAAACCCACTCACCGGCTTCCTTCGTGCGGCGGCTCTCCTCAGCTGCAGGGCCCAGCAGCAGGACTCTTCTTCCCTCCTTCGGCACCGGGGCGCAGGGTAGGCTCCTGCCTGCTCCGGTGCTCCAAACAATCGCGGCTCTTCCGTGGGAGGCGGGGTAGGCTCCCGCCCTCCTACTTCCTGTTTCCTGTTGTCGCGCCGGCCTGCCTGACTTCCTGGTCGCAGGCCGGCAGAGTGACGAGGATGTTTGATTTGCGGTATTTATTTATTTATTTATTTATGCATTTTTATATAGCGCGGACTTTACCCGAAGGCGGTATTTATTTATTTATGTATTTATGCATTTTTATATAGCGCGGACTTTACCCGAAGGCGGTATTTATTTATTTATGTATTTATGCATTTTTATATAGCGCGGACTTTACCCGAAGGCGTCAGAGCGCTTCACATTAGGAACAGAAATGAAACATAATGAGAAACATTACAAAAGAACAGGTTGCAAAAACATACGTTACTTACATAAGGTAATAGTGACAATTGTGAGCAAACAAAATACATGAGGTAGTAAAAACTATGAGCAACCAAAAATACATGAGGTAGTAAAGGTAATAGTGACAATCGTGAGCAAACAAAATACTTGAGTAAAAATTGTGAGCAACCAGAATACATGGGTAGTAAAGGTAATAGTGACAATCGTGAGTAAACAAAATACTTGAGTAAAAATTGTGAGCAACCAAAATACATGAGGTAGTCAAAAGTGCACAAGAGGAAATGAAAGTGACAAGTGTGCAGTTATAAGAGAAAACAGAGTATAATTAGAGGTATAGTCCTGCAATAAGTGCTAGACACTCAGGCTCAGGAACAAGCGTTACATGGGCAAGGTGGCACTTGTGCAAGTATCAAAGGCAAAGACATGTGAGAGGTAGCAGCCGTGTGTTGCAAGGGCAGAGTGGTGTGTGCATGTTACAAAAGGGCACCGAACACCAGTACATGGAAAATACTGCAAAAAGGCAGACCCTCCAATCACAGGCATACACTGGGAAGGCACTTCCATGGTCATGGAAAGTAGAAATTATCAGTAGTGGGAAGTCTTCCTCACAAATAGCAAGAGGACGTGAATTACTTTTGGAGGTGTCTCTGGAGGAGGAGAACTTTGAGGTCCCTTTTGAAGGCCTGGGAGGAGGCAGTGGTCCGGAGCTTTTTTTTGTCCTCTCGCGGTTTGTAAATACAAAACATATTGCATTACAAATGCTATAGGTATCACATTTGCGAAAGTTATAACTATTGGCATTGTAAATGACGAAGCTATTAATTTAGCTATTAAAAAAAAAGAAACATAAATAAAAACTTTGCCATTTACAATACCAATAGCTCAAACTTTCCTAATGCGAGACCTATTGCATTGCAAATGCTTGTTTCATTGTGCAAGTGGCAACCTGCATGCACTTTTATGATGGGGGAGAGGTCCCCTTTGCGGCAGGTGCAGTGAGTGACTGAACCCGCTTGCAAGGGGATGTCTAGGGGGTCGGCACCCTTCAGAGGGCTGCCATCAGGGCGCGCACTGCTAGTGCACCACCTTTTAAGTGGTGCACTCAGTGTGCCTCCTGACAACTTCTTTGCCTATGCACCTGAATTTATAGTACAGTGCGGGTAAAGAGGCAAAGAGATTCCCTCATTTGCATGGGGGAAACCCCCCATGTAAATGATGAACCACCTTCTGAGGATAACACTTGCCCAATGTGCACCAGTGCTATCTGTATTTCAGAAGGGGCCACACAAGTGTCTGTGGTCTCTTCTTAAATGTGAAAGTGCCCCGGGAGCATGCAAAGTGGGCGCAAGCGCCCGTAGCACACCTGGAGCACATTGTATAATACGGGCCGGGATCCCATTTGTCAGTGATAACAATATTGAGGTTTGCCTCTACCATAAGTTGAGGGAAACAACAAACAGCTCCCATTCAACAACAAGCAGACTTGCTGATGAAGAAATTGGGAAGGAAAGGCTGCAAGTAAGTTGATGTGAAATCTGCTTTCTTTTTTTAATGCCTTTAATTAATTTGCACTGTAGCACAAAAATACACGAACCTACCGACTTGCCTTACATTTGTAATGTTGCTAGTGGTCATCTGTTTATTATGAGATAGGACCTTGAAAATTTGCTTTGGTATCCAAAATGTATACTTATAGATGTATAAATGTATAGTGTTCTTAGAAGCTGTCACGTAAATAATCATAAATAACGTCCATGTTTGTGAATACCTTGGGTATTGCGGGGATCCCTTATAGAAATAAACGTTAGTACTAGTAATTTAGCCACAAATCAGCTACAGATATCTACATATTCCAACTTAATTTTAAATTTTAAAAAAGTTGCTTTTAGTAAGTATTAGGTCGTTTTAGAGTAAGTTAAGAAAACACACTTAATTATTTTAGAAGTATCACCAAAAAGCTGCAGTGGTATTTACCTAGCACACATTACATACATATTAGCCTAGGCACCAATGTTTAAGTAGAATTTTCAAAGAGAAATTCTATTGGTTATAACATAAAGATAACTGGATGAAAGAACTCTAAGAAATCAAATAACTTACGAAATAAATACCACAAACTCGAGCCACCCATCATAACATCAGAAGGGCCCATAGTACAATAGCAGCAGTTAACTGATTGGGCAGGCCAGCGGCCTTGTTAACGGAGGACATGGACAAGGCCTTTGACTCAGTCTGAAAAAATAAAGAAATACCACAAACGGTACACCCTGTCCTTAATAGACACTCTAATCCAAATGAATATGCTTGGAGAGCACCTTGAAAATATTGAGTTAAAACTGCTTGATATTTATCTTTCTCACAGGTCATCATTCAAGAGCCTGGAACTTATTCATGGACATTATTTGCAAAGTACTAAAACTTATATGCACTAAGAAAAACCTAAAGATTATTCCCCAGATGCATTAAGCACCCACTCTGCGAATCCTAAATTGCGAAAAATACTGAATCGCTATTTAGAAATCGCAGAATGGGATGCATCACCAAAATCGGTAAACATTTGCTAATCGCTACCGCCCACAATCGCCAAATGCGAATCCGCAAAAATCACTACAAATTCGCAGATTCGGCTGTTTCCATCCCCCAAATTGCGATTTCGCAATTACCGAAACCACAACTAGCGATCTCGCAGATTGCGAGATCGCAAAAACGTGAAGTCGCATCTTGAGCACAATGATGACATCACTACCAGGAAGTAGCCTGCTCCAAACATCATTCAGAGCACAGAGCTGGATACAGGAGGAGGCAGAGAACTGAGCTCCAGGAGGCACACCCTGAGTGCTCATACAGGATTGCAAATCCATCTACAATGTCCCAGGAAGCTGCAGGACCAAGTGAGAAAGCACGCAAGAGGAAAATAAAATTCAGTGAGAAGGAACTGGAGTACCTCATTGAAGGAGTGAGCAGGGACCATGACCAACTGTTTGGGAAGCTGTCCCGGAAGGTGCCCGAGGCTACCAAGAGGCGCATCTGGGTGCGCATCAAGGCTAAGGTCAACGCGGTGGGAGTCACGCACCGGTCCATCGATGACCTAAAAAAGAGGTGGTACGACCTCAGAGGCCGTGCCAAGGAGCGCATTGTGGAGAGACTGGGGGAGAGACTGGCTACGGGAGGCGGACACCCCACACTCCCTGAGAACACACCCATGGAGGACTCCATCAATCCTGCAGCCTGCGTGGGCGTCACTCAACTTGTCACCTCCCTCCCCACACACCAATCTCAAGGAAAGAGCCATGCTACTGTGACCCCATACCCTAACAATGCCCATGCCCCCAGTACAAGCCATATTTGTAACCCCAGTAATCCAATCCCTGCTCCTCCCAAATGCCCAAATGCATTGTGGGACCTGAAGTGTGTCAATGTGCCCTAATAGCCACACACAGTCAGAATAGTCCAGTAAAACAGACCGCTAAAGCCAGTCAGGGAATGCAGACAACAAGCAATAGCGAGCCTGCATGCATGTTGCTACATCCCAGGTGCCTGAATCATATCAGTAATCATGCACTCATCCACATCACAGGTGCTGCACATGATGACACGTCTGACAGTGAGACACTCCACATTGTGGAGACACCTGATGAGACGGAGGGAGAGAGCCAGCCAGCGCCAGCACCTGGACCAGCACCTGGACCAGCACCTGGACCTGCACCAAGGCACAGGGACACCACTGCAGCTACAGGTGGAGCACGACCTCACCACTCGGCACACATGGCAGTGGAGCAGATCCCAACCCCACCCAGGAGGCAGACACGACGCGCAGCAAGTGTGCGGCCCCACGCCAGCAGCAGGTTGAGGCAGAACCGCTCTGTGCACACCACAGCAGATATGGAGCAACAGGCACACAACTTGGGCCTGGGCATTGAGGCTCAGATGCTTGCTGTACACCGTAAACAGTCGCAGCACATGGCAGCAATGCAGCTGCGGCTATATAAAACTGCACGCAACATTAGTCTCCTCACTGAGAGTGTGTAGGAACTAACCACAGCGGTGAAGGAGAGCAACCAGCTGATGGTGGCGCAGCAGGACATCACCCGCAGACGCCACAGGCAGCTGCTGACACGGCTATCAGCCTACACACGTTCAAACCACCTTATTGGGAACGCCACTTCCCAGCTTTCGCGCAGATCATTGGCCATGCAGATCCAGATGGTTCAATGCTGTGCTGACGTTGCAAGGGCCCTGGAGCAGGTCACCACCGCTGTGGAGAACCAACAGGCGGCTGACCATGGCAATGCAAGGGGGGGGGGGCGATGCCAGCGAAGGGACATCTAGCCTCAGCAGTCTGTCTGTGCCGGTGCAATCAGAAAGGTGGCGCAGGTCCCGGGCAAACACTGCATCACGACAAGACCAACCCAACGTGGAAAGTGAGAGGCGACAGGGTGCATCCGGTAGGAGGCGCTAGTCACTCTACATTTCTGGCAGTGCCGTGGGGAGGTAACCATGCACGCCTGCTCAGGTTACATGAGCCTGTATGTCTGAATACAGTTGCTCTATTGTTTACTGATTAAAGCACATCGCGAGCTTGTGAATTAAACAAAAGATTTATTTTGAAAACAAATCTTCCTCATGTCAATCATTCATGTGGCTTGCATGAGAGCTGTGTTGTGTGAGGGGTATGGGTGCATTAGAAATAGTTCTGTGTGATGTTGGCGTAGCGCCTGTGACCTTCAGCAGGATTCCCCGGTGTGCATGATGCACATGTGCAGGTGGCAGGTTGTCCCCCTCTGACCACTACCAGACACCTCCACAGAAATTCTCCGCTTGGTGGCAATATTGTGAAGTATGGCGCACACGGCCACGATGCGGCAGCAGATCTCAGGGCGGTATTTGAGGGCCCCGTCAGTCTTGTGGAGGATGCTTAACATGCCAAATGTCCGCTCTATCACATTTCTGGGGTGTATATGCGCAGCATTGTACCGCCGTTCCTGTGGTGTTGCAGGGTTGAGGTATGGGGTGAGGAGGTATTCACGGAGCCCGTAGGCGCTGTCCCCTGAATGAAGGAGCAGAGGGTCAGTGCCTGTTATGCACGGCAACATGGTCTTAACATACTGTATGTGGGCATGTGTACTTACCTAGGAGATGTCCCTCGCCAAAATCACCCCTGGCCAAGCGGGTGTGTATGCCGCTGTGCCGGAAGATAAACGAATCATGCGTGCTCCCCGGGTATTGTGCCACATGTCTGTAATGATGGTCTTCGCATTGCAGACCATCTGAATGTTGAGGGAGTGGTAGGACTTGCGGTTCCGGTACATGTATTCGGTCTCTGCGGGTGGACAGATGTGAATGTGGGTGCAGTCAATGTAGCCAATTACATGGGGGAAATGGGCGGTGTTGTAGAAGTCCAGTTTTGTTTGCATTAGGTCCTGTTGGGTTGTTGGGAAGGTGATGTAGTGATTTATCCGGCTCAGCATGATGTCAAGGAAACTCTGTAGGCAGCCTGACAGTGTACTCTGCGATATGCCTCCTGCATATGCGACCATCCCCTGGAAGCTGCCGGAGGCCAGGAGGTGCAGGCAGCACAGGACCTGGACATGGGACATGGGTGGGCACGGCATTGGTCCGCCGTGTTGGGTGCTGCATCAGGGGTTCAAGGTCTCTGATGAGCTTCTGATACATTGCCCCATTGAGCCTGTATTTGGAGTAGATCTCCTCTTCAGTCTGTCCCAGGAGTGTAATCCGCAGCCGGAAGATGCACTCCTGGATCCTGCGTTGGTTCTGGGCTGCAGCCTGGAGCTTCAGCCGCCTTGCCACGATGTAGAGACCTGCCATTGTGACTTTCCGCATGCCCCTGCTGAGTCTCCTTAAGTGTGTTTGATTTAGCCAACACATCTTTCTTGTTTGCCAACTTTTTTTTCTCCCTAATTGGACTTCATGGTTACCACCCGGTTTGGCTTCTCCTTAATTTGCGACTCGTAATTTGCGATTTATGGTATTTTCGCTATTTGCGAATGTTGATGAATGGGAATAGCGATTTATAAGCAAATTCGCGATTCAGTTGCGAATTCGCTATTGATTTCGCTAATTGTGTGGGGAATCGCTGTTAAGGAATCGCAATAGGGGTTTCCAAATGGTTTTGCGATTCTTTGTTTTGCGATTTCGCTATTTTCTGCTTTCGTACTTGATGCATTGCGGAAGTGGGAATGGCATTCGCAATCGCTGTTTCGCAGCGATTTCGATCGCAATATCGCTTGATGCACCTATGCCTTAGTTTCTACAGTAATTGCTTGTCTGTAATATTGCACATGGTATTGCAGATACCCATAGGCAGTGGCGGCTTCTCGTGGGAGTGCTGCGGGGTGGGGGAGGGGCAAGTTGTGGGCTAGTAAACTCTGGCATAAGGCCAAAAGGAGTTCAGTTAATAAATAAATAAACTAAACTAATTTCATTTCGCGCGCTGCATTGCATTGCTGCATCGCTGCATTGCAGCGCACTCAATGAAGTTTTCTTATTATTTTTTTTTATTAACTGAACTCCGTTCGGCCTTATGCCAGAGTTTACTACCCCCACCCTGTCCCTCTACCGCCCCACCGCCCCTCAGCACTACCAAGAGGAACCGTGACTGCCAATAGGTACTGGAAGTAAGGTTGTGGCGATTCTGCAACACCCCAAAATAATCATGCTGGAGTTTGAACGTGAATTAGCAATAAAGATAACTTTCAAATGTATTTTTATCTTGTCACATTTGCTCTTCATGGAAAGACAGAGGTAAATGTCTGGTCAGAATTCTGAAAAATTGCTGCTTATTCTTTCAACATAGAGATCAGTGTTTATTCTCTGACTGCAGATTGAGAGAATATATGAAAGTTAACAATTTGACAACTTTACCGGGGTACAGGGAATGTGAAAGGAAAAGTAGTAGAATGTAATTTGTTCTAACACACTGCAAAATGTGAATGCCAATAAAATGAACTGTACAAATATTTCAAAACATATTAAAAGTTGTGTCATTGAAACACTATTTTAATAGGATCATACCAATTCAAGACAGTTTCCTTGGTGATGACCAAATGACAAATCTTCCACAGAACCTGTTTCTACACATTACCGTTAATGTGCTGTATAGTTCTATCAGTAAAACTGTATGTAAGATCAAATGTGCTGTCTGGGAATGACAGTGCAGCACTGCATCCTGCTTTAGTAATATATTTGTGACAATGTACTCCAAAATGCAACACTAGATACATACAGTGCTCTTACCACTCTCTTGCTGAATGGGTGTGGCTCATTTGCTACACTTGTTCTATGTGTGATGTTTGCATTTTACAGAATCCCTATGAGTTCAGTGATGTAACCTTGATGGCAGCTCCCCCACTCTTAAAATTGTTTCAGCACGACTTCTGATATCATGAGTCTTCGGAATTTCAGATTAAAATATTACTGTGCAAATACACGTAATTCAATGTAGGTATTCTATCCAATTAGAAATCAAATGCAGAATTAGGTCTTGCTGCACTCATTTTCCCAAATATTCCCAAGTTTCAGGCTGTTGACCAGGCTTATCCTGAAGAAATTGTCCCCGGGTCACCAGTGATAATATTGCATGCGGTAATACATCATGTGGTTTTACTGCATGACTCGTTATAACATTCTGAGGAGAATCTCCTGTTTCCATTCAAATTGGTTTCAGTTACCATTTGTAATCTGGCTCTTACAGCTTTTATTTATCACAGCACTAAATTTTGATTTGAATACATCTGATAGTTGCTTCAGTTGAACCGCAATCATACTGACTTCATTAACCTTATGGAAAAAAAAACTAAACACAGCTTGCAAACTAGGGCAATTTATTTTGATGAGGGTCTTTTGGCTGATTGTGTTCAAAATGTTAAACCCATTTAATCTGTGACCCAACCAGGCAAAACAGTTTTTCTGCATGATCCAACATCTCTGTTTGCAGTAGTGTGTTTCTTATTTTAAAATACTGTTTTAAACAATTATATTATTTATGAGGTATACATAGATACACATTTATCTATAGACGATATATTTTGAAATGTAATATTTTACATTTTTCTCGTGATAAATTGGTTGGAGCCAGTGTATTTTTGAGAACAGATGTGCAAAATAGAAGAACTAGGATAGATAATGGATGATACATAAGGGGAAGAATGACATATCTCAAACACTGCCTAGAGATTCTCACCACACATTTACTCATAACCGTTTCATTTCGTACCTGATATTTATGAGTAAATTCCTTGATTCCCCTCCAAAAATCTGTCAGTGCATTGATGGCTGAAAATAAATTTCATTATTTACTAAAACTGTAGACAAAGGAGAATCTATGGAAACACACTTTAACAAATTTTTAGACTTTGGGAATTCTACAATGGCATGACAAAATAAACTTTCTATCAAATGTCAAATTTGAAATTTGCATTACAAATATCACAATTACTCTCTACACTCTGCTCATTGCTGCTGTTATACAGTTCCTACTAATCTCGTAGACTTGTGTATTTAGAACAACACAACTTCATAATACAGAGACTGAGTCTTCTCATATAATCAGTACATTTGGGACTATTTGTCTAGCTTACTGTACTGCATCCAAACTCCTAAACCCTCAGAGTTATAGATGTTTTCAGTAACCTAGAACATAACTCTCAGATTCCCAAGGAAATCATGGAAACCAATCTAACCCTTTTGTTTGTCACTTATGCATGCCCAAAGTTTCACAAAGAAAAGATACAATATTTCATTTACAAACATTTATTGAAAACCTCTAATCTTTGCAAATAAAACAGGAATGCGATTGTAAGAAAGATGAGACATATTATTGCAATCAGCACTATTAGAATATTGAAAAATACAAACAAGTCAATCAAGGTAATTGTTCATAAGAAAAATATAAACAGTTCAATCAAGGTAATTGTTCATAGCATAACTATGTTACTCTTATCTATTGCGAGCATATCAGGAGTACCTATCTGCACGGTCTGTTGGAATGGCCATATATGGTAGTGCTGTTAAACATGACAAGGGAAACCCAAAAGGAGTAGCACTAGGGTCCTTGGGCAGTAATCTATTTCACAGAACAGAGGACCCTAGTAATTTAGGATCAGGGAAAAGATAAACATACACTAAATAGTTTGTATGTCCTTTGTCCAGCCGGACAGGAAATTTATTTCACACGAATATTTTGATCTGGCACATGTGGTGAACATTTAAATACAAGTGGGCACAGCCTGTGACCCACAGAAAACAAGACAAAACAGGTAAAAGCAACTTATGCAAGGGCGCACAAGGCGGTCTGTACTATTATTCAGTATTGCAGACTAGAATACAATTTGGCAACCATTGTAAAAGACATTATAGTGACTTTGTGAGCGATCACCGCCAGAACCCAGTCATCCTGCCATCGAGCAAGGCATCTTAAAAAAGTCCCTCGCCGGAGCATCACGCTGCCGTGCAAGTCCCCATGGATACCGCTTTAACAACCATTCTTTTCATCGATTGCGCCACGCGCCCGTTTTTGCCAGTAAATTCTCGCATAAAACCAACCCCAATAAGACCATTACCACGCCTCCATCCTTGGATTCACGAATTTTCTCCATGGAGAGGTTTTGTTAATTTGAATATGTTCTCAAGACAAACTTGATTTATTCCTTGTCCTGATGATGATGCATGTATTTTATAATTGCATCGAAACGTCGTCGACCTAAGTGCACCATATGTTTCCTACAAAGTCACTATAATGTCTTTTACAATGGTTGCCAAATTGTATTCTAGTCTGCAATACTGAATAATAGTACAGACCGCCTTGTGCGCCCTTGCATAAGTTGCTTTTACCTGTTTTGTCTTGTTTTCTGTGGGTCACAGGCTGTGCCCACTTGTATTTAAATGTTCACCACATGTGCCAGATCAAAATATTTGTGTGAAATAAATTTCCTGTCCGGCTGGACAAAGGACATACAAACTATTTAGTGTATGTTTATCTTTTCCCTGATCATAAATTACTAGGGTCCTCTGTTCTGTGAAATATATATGGTAGTGCAACAGACTCAGGAACCCGGGATCATTGCATTCACAGATGCACCTCCGAGTGTAAAGCTATGTTCTTTTTAAGGATGAAAGTAGGGAACCTCAGATCTACATCTTTCAGCAGTGTCCCGTTGTAGTGCAGTTCCTATATCCCTGATAGGCTCTGCCCATTGGAATATTATACACTATAGATTTGACATAGGACTGAGGTCAATATGTTTCTATCGAGTACATTAAGCTTAATTACTTGTGTGTGCCACCTAACTCAGAGGTCACTAGAAACTTTCTTGAATGAACAAGAAGGGATTCGTTTCTGACAACCGCATAAACATGACAACTTTGTTTCCCTTAGAGTCTGAATAATATCTTGAGAATCGTGGAAACAATAGATGAACGATATGTATCAATCTAGGCAACAAAAACAGTAAACATAGAAAGGGACTGAGCTACAACATTAGTTTTTGGTAAAAAATGTACAGTTTTATTCAAAGTTATTAACACACATATAATTTCATGTTACACAATCAATATCTATTATGGCAAATATAACACAATAAAGGTAAAAAATTCAGAGCATCATTAAAAAAAAGTCACATCCAATTAGGAATATGGATATACATAAGATAGAAACAAAAATAAAAAGAAGAAAATGTGGCAAATTATATCTCTACGCGCGTTTCGGCGGACCAGCGCCTTCTTCTGGAGCAGCCACGATAATTTCTAAAAGGAAAATGCCATACAAGGAGAGTTATACATAATATCATATATATTTTAAAAAAAATTCTAGTTTTTAATACATGAAATTTCTATTTACTAATGTTTCAACAGTAGTCTCAATCTTTCCATGACATTTTGACATGTCTACATCTTTTGATTTCGTTTCCTTGCCTTACTGGCGGTCACAGATTATGAAATGCATTTTAGGATAAAAAGGTGGCAGAGTCTCGGGGACGTTGTGGAGGATCCAGTCCATACTCGCTATGGTATATAATCACATATTTGATATATTGTCTAGGGGTAGTGAGTCCACAGATTGGAAACACAGAACTTAAGAAAGAGAGGGGATGTATAATTTGAAGTTCCTAATATAAATCCCTCAGTTGTAGGCCACTTATGTAGAGATAGAAGATTATATACTTAAGGCCTAGATTGATAGAACTCGTAGGTGAAAGTTTATAGTCTCCACATTTTGACAATTACAGGACTTATATATTTGCTTCAATGTGTAGATCCAATGATTAGGAACACTTACTTAAAAATTGAAGTATAATATGAATGGATGAATCTGGTGCTTATACAAAAAATTATTTCCTCTCTCGATTTCTGAAGATAGTACTATGGACCAAAAAAGAATAGGAGAACAAGGTAATATTGTAAATTGGTCCATAGTCACTGTTTCCAATTCCAAGTTTTTATAGTGTTGGTATTTACCTATTTTAATTTGGGTCCAGGGATGAATTTCCAAATGCAATCTATGCTGTCAGTTGATTCCTTTCTCTTTTTCTTTTTTGTTGTATATTTCCTATAGAATATAAGTAGAATTATTTTTTGGGGTTTTCAAAATTTATTATAACTGAAGATGTGCAAGATTCGACTTTTTGCAGGGTTGACTCAAGTCAAATTAAGTTACCTGAGAGGTGAAAAGGAGTTTCATTTAAGCCCGCCGGCCGGAAACAACGAATGAATCAGAGGAATACTCTTTTGCTTGATATAGCGAAAATGCAATCCTCCTGATGTGGGGATCTTTGTTAAAAATAGTTTCCTGTATATTAGGGGGAAATGTTTCATAGTAAGCGTTTGTTCAAATTTAGTGGTTATGTGGCAGGTTAGCTAATTTTAATCCATGCAATAATAAGTAAGTAGTGGTTACCTTTTTCATTAGGTTCCAATGGGGTTGATTAAATGAGGTTAAAATAACTCCCTGTCTGCAAAAATAAAAACAAAAAGGGATAAAGATAAGAAGGACTTGTAATTATGAGTAGTTAGCGCTAAAAGTTACCAAGCTAAAGGTACTACACTAAGTGATTCTTTAATCTTACCCAATTGATATTAACAGGGCTCCTGGATTCCGGCGGCGGGATGCGGGGTTTCTGTATTCCTGCACGAACGATAGTACCTGAAAGTGCCTGGGGTTGTGTTTATTAGGAATACAGAAACCCCGCATCCCGCCGCCGGAATCCAGGAGCTCTGTTAATATCAATTGGGTAAGATTAAAGAATCACTTAGTGTAGTACCTTTAGCTTGGTAACTTTTAGCGCTAACTACTCATAATTACAAGTCCTTCTTATCTTTATCCCTTTTTGTTTTTATTTTTGCAGACAGGGAGTTATTTTAACCTCATTTAATCAACCCCATTGGAACCTAATCAAAAAGGTAACCACTACTTACTTATTATTGCATGGATTAAAATTAGCTAACCTGCCACTTAAGCACTAAATTTGAACAAACGCTTACTATGAAACATTTCCCCCTAATATACAGGAAACTATTTTTAACAAAGATCCCCACATCAGGAGGATTGCATTTTCGCTATATCAAGCAAAAGAGTATTCCTCTGATTCATTCGTTGTTTCCGGCCGGCGGGCTTAAATGAAACTCCTTTTCACCTCTCAGGTAACTTAATTTGACTTGAGTCAACCCTGCAAAAAGTCGAATCTTGCACATCTTCAGTTATAATAAATTTCGAAAACCCCAAAAAATAATTCTACTTATATTCTATAGGAAATATACAACAAAAAAGAAAAAGAGAAAGGAATCAACTGACAGCATAGATTGCATTTGGAAATCCATCCCTGGACCCAAATTAAAATAGGTAAATACCAACACTATAAAAACTTGGAATTGGAAACAGTGACTATGGACCAATTTACAATATTACCTTGTTCTCCTATTCTTTTTTGGTCCATAGTACTATCTTCAGAAATCGAGAGAGGAAATAATTTTTTGTATAAGCACCAGATTCATCCATTCATATTATACTTCAATTTTTAAGTAAGTGTTCCTAATCATTGGATATACACATTGAAGCAAATATATAAGTCCTGTAATTGTCAAAATGTGGAGACTATAAACTTTCACCTACGAGTTCTATCAATCTAGGCCTTAAGTATATAATCTTCTATCTCTACATAAGTGGCCTACAACTGAGGGATTTATATTAGGAACTTCGAATTATACATCCCCTCTCTTTCTTAAGTTCTGTGTTTCCAATCTGTGGACTCACTACCCCTAGACAATATATCAAATATGTGATTATATACCATAGCGAGTATGGACTGGATCCTCCACAACGTCCCCGAGACTCTGCCACCTTTTTATCCTAAAATGCATTTCATAATCTGTGACCGCCAGTAAGGCAAGGAAACGAAATCAAAAGATGTAGACATGTCAAAATGTCATGGAAAGATTGAGACTACTGTTGAAACATTAGTAAATAGAAATTTCATGTATTAAAAACTAGAATTTTTTTAAAATATATATGATATTATGTATAATTCTCCTTGTATGGCATTTTCCTTTTAGAAATTATCGTGGCTGCTCCAGAAGAAGGCGCTGGTCCGCCGAAACGCGCGTAGAGATATAATTTGCCACATTTTCTTCTTTTTATTTTTGTTTCTATCTTATGTATATCCATATTCCTAATTGGATGTGACTTTTTTTAATGATGCTCTGAATTTTTTACCTTTATTGTGTTATATTTGCCATAATAGATATTGATTGTGTAACATGAAATTATATGTGTGTTAATAACTTTGAATAAAACTGTACATTTTTTACCAAAAACTAATGTTGTAGCTCAGTCCCTTCCTATGTTTACTGTTTTTGTTGCCTAGATTGATACATATCGTTCATTTGTTTTTCCCTGGTCTAGGAACTGCATTTCCGTGTACTCAGGGGGTCCTTGTTAAATATATGCAGTGGAAACAATAGATTACAGTTTCAATCAGTCAATCGTGCATGCTTCGTTTCTACAGAGTTGCACAGAAATAGAGAGACAGGCATTTCTCATGTAAGAGACTTACAATCGTAAGACAGAATGCAAAGTATAATGCGTACAGCGTTAGCAGTAATATAAAATAATACTGCAATAGCATGGTCTGTAGCTATGACATGTATAAAAATACATACATAAATAAAACAGGCTAAAATACTAAACTGGTGCTTCTAAAATAATCCTACCCCAGTGTAGCTAACCTAAGTGTAGTATGAGGGAAGAAGTAGGTGCTATTTAGCTATAGTTTAGTTTAGTTGTGCCAAGAGTTGCCAAAAGTTTCTCTAGGTTCTAATCAGCTCCATACCTTAGAATGAGAGAGGTCGGTATCTCTTTCCCAGGACCTGATCTCTAACACCTCACAAGAGGAGTCAGACACACTGGAGCTGGATTCTCGGTGAGGAGGATGACAGGGTCTGGTCAGTGCGTCAGTTGGGGAGTTGACTTCCTTCGGGACTTGCTGTGGCGAGCCGCGTCGTGCAAGTATGTAGCTAAACCGCACCGTGCCTTGCCATAGCAAGTGAAGGTATATTTATACCTTGAAGGTGTTTAGGAATGTACTGATGTACAAAGTCGGGCATAAGAACGTCATGAATGAACCCCTAAAGAATAGATGTTCATGCATAATAAATGAGTTCTTGGAAAAATCAATATACAGGCAAGGGGAAGTCCTAAAGGCTTAAGAGTCTGGTTTTCCAAGAACTCGTTGTGACGAAGAGGATCGGATGTAGTTGACCATGCCTGTATTTGGTTAGCATGAGCAATGCCAAAATAAGGGCTGGATTTCTATGTCTAAATAAGGGCAATGTGAATTGTACCTATGTAAGGGCATATATTGGGAAATCTATATACGGTATCTAAATCGACACACAACACAGTGATGACTTCGGCAGAAGTTGAACCTCTCATCGACTTCATCAGGGACGAGGTTTATGTAATAAAACAGCAAGCTAATCAAACTGTGTCAAAGGTGCAGGACAGCGTTTTAATTAGACTGAAGCAGAAGAGTCGTCTCTTTGTAAGCACAGAAAATAAACAATGCCTCATGTCCAGAATTTTGTGACCCTGGAACCAACTGTGCAGACTACCTGGTGTCAATACCTATCTGGAAGAAATGTGTATTAGGCCATTCTTGCATTGGAAAAACATGTACAGAGCACCATTAGAAAATGAGGCTAAGTTAACAGAAGAAGTCAAATGTAAGCCAAATGCAAGCCGTATAACACTGCAGTTTGTTAGCATTCCAGTTATTCATTAGAACTCAGTTGTGAAGTTTGCGTAGAACACAGCAAAACTGCTGCTTCGAAAAGTATATGCTGCTCACATTATGTAATTTTTTTTTCAAATGAGGTAGAAAATGTGAAACCACAAAAAAGTACCCTTATTCTTATGAAAACAGGTGAGAAAATACAGCCTTCTCTCAAAGGTGGTGATCAACACCCCAAAAGGGGCGTACAATGTTGAATATAGTACAATCACCTTAAGATTCAAGTGATGGCAAGGGAATCCCCCCAAAAACTCATATTAGGGGTTACAGATGGCTCCATTGTGATCTGCTGGTGATGGTTTTGTGCCATAATTAGATCTGCCCTAAACCCATCCTTTGGCAATTCCTGAAGATCCCATCCAATTCTTTAGCTTTTCGAGCAAGTTGCCGTGAACTATTGTGTGATTGGTTAATGAGAGGGCTTAGATTTGAAGTTCCAGATTAACAAACAAGTTGTATCAGCTTTACATTGCTTTTTTAATGCAAACATGACATAATGTGTTGTGGTGGGATTTAAAATCCAATTCAAATTACGAATTTGCGATTTTTGTTTGACGCAAAGTTGTGCAATGTGCTGCCTTGTATCACTTTGCATTAAGGGAACCCGCAGGCCGTACAACATTGGGTTATCAAAGAAAAAGGATGGCGAGGACGAGGATGGAGAGCGGCCATCGCGAGGAGGAGACAGCCACTGCAGGTAAGTGCCTTTTTTTTTTCTACATTCTAATTACTTTGTGAGGGGTGAGGGAGCGTAGTTTCACTGAGTTTTTTTCCAACTCCGTGGAACTCCGCGTAGAGGCACTAGGCCTGTTCCACCCGGGTTTAGTACAAAGTGGAAAATGCCTTAAAGCATAGAGTTGTACATTAAGGCACCACTTCCATCAGGAAACATATGTTATGTTTCCCCCAATGCAGTCGCCCTTGCACTATAGCACAAGAGTGACTGCATTGGCACCTGGTAGCCAAACGTATATCAGCACAGACATAACAGTGCCACATCTTTTTAGATATGGGGCTGTTGGCTCTTTCCCATTGAAGCAATGTAGTGCACCAACTTTACTTCCTGCCCTGCATTGTATGACTTCTATGTAAATCTGGGCTATCAATTCTGCATAGTAATCCGGTTCTGGCAATAAAGGAAATCTTTTGTCAAGTTTGGTGATGCAGCCACTGTCACTCACATGGATCTATAGTATATAAACAAGTTATGAAGTAAATTGTGGTGATCCATATACTTCTGAAGTGTTTCATTGCTTCCCTTTGCAAGATTTTGCTGCGCTTTTCTGAGTTTGAGACATTTGAAAGAAAATTCAGAAAATGTGTTTCCTGGGCCACTGGAATTATGTGATTCTGGGACACAGAGATTTTTACATAATTATAGATTTGCCACATAATCCATAATTTGCTACATAACCTGCAGATTTTAACAAACATTTTTTTTAGCATGAACGGTTACTAAGAACGCAGCAACATTTGTTGCCGCACAGTGGAAGGCCCTTTGCAAAGGTTGACTGGTCACATTTCTGTTGCTTATTGCTATATTTGAGTGTTAAAGTGGTACTATCGATGTGCAACCAATGCCTAGACAGTAGTCACAAGTTCCAAAATAGCAAAGTAACACTATCACCAAATGTGCTGCATTACAGAGGATAATTTCTTAACACTTCATTTATTTTTAGGTTTTGCCTCAACAGTGTGCAAAAATACTTAAAAACAAGACTGCCCACTACTAACCATTACATACCATTAATTGGCTTCCACTTCACCCTTGTTTCATTAATTGGTCAGCACCTCCTTCTTATTCCTGCTTTCTCCCAGGGCTTCAATGTTGTCTCTGCCATGAAGCATGGACCACGGACAGCTTCCTTTCTGTGGCTATCGTTCTTCCATTGACCGCCATCTCCGGCAGGTACTTCTTTTCACTTTCTTACACACACTCTGTAAGAGAACATGTGTCTCCAGTCTCTTCCTCCTCCCGCAGTTGGTGCTCTTGTCCCCACACCTGTCGTGCTCTCTCTTGCGTTTCTAATCCCTCCCTCCCTCCCACCCACACCTTCTTTGTGTTGCTTGCCCAGCATTACTCACCCTTCCCTCTGTAATGTTGCTGAAGTCTCCCTCCTTGAATGCCTCCACATTCCGTCACCATCCATTATGCTGCTGATCTCTCCCTACTCCCCCACACCTCCATTGTGTTGCTTGCTACTCCATCTTCCTCCTGATGTCCCATGTGTTGATGCCTGTCTCGAAGCGCTATGATGGCGGTGCTCGCTGACTCTAATGCAGCCTTGGCCAAATTATTTATTTAAAATATTTTTTAAATGGTTGTTTTTTTGCCAGCACAAATCAGGAGCTGTGATGAAAGTAAAACTGTCAAGGTTCACTTGTCACCATTCCCACACTTTGTAGTGCTCATTTGTGGTACCTGCCTTTCTGACAGATGTGACTTGCAAACTTCCAGTCTTGCCGCCCCCACCAGCCTCACTGTGCTTTGAGTTCAAGGACAGTGAGGAAAATGCATAGAGTGGGTCATGCAAAAACAATTAATAAGCATTGGCAAAACAAATATATTTCACCTATGCGAGATCAATTGGCTTTGCCAATGCATTTCTGAGACATGCTGCACAGCAGCGCTGGCTGCTTTGCAACATGGGTTTAAAGTAATGACAAACGTGCTAAGACGTGTCCAGCATTGACTGTGTCATAAGACTTTTTTTATTTACTTTAAGCCATGTTCATGGCAACATGACGTTACCGAAAGTAATGAAAATAGTGCCATGACATGGTTATGGCTGGTGAAAGTCTTTGGCCATATAAAACTGACTGACAATTTCACCCAGGCTCCAATGAAATGAAATGAAATGAAATTAATTTATATCGCGCAACTAAAACCCTAAGGTATCAAGGCGCCTAACAAAACAGATCAAAAAATGGCAAATCAAGCTACAAGTATGCGCGCGCAAAAAGACGGGTCTTCAGGGCCTTTCTAAATAACTGCAGGGTAGGGAGGGACCTCAGTTCCCCCGGGAGAGCATTCCACCACTTAGGTGCCAAGGCGGAAAAGGCTTTGCCACCCCATCTCGCTTTTCGAATGCGCGGAACTGATAGAAAGGCCTTACTTGAGGAGCGTAGAGTCCTACAAGGACTATAGCGCGACAGGATAGATCCAATTCCTAAGAGGCTGTTTTTAGCTAAGGCCTTGTAAATAAGGCACAAGACCTTAAACACGATACGGTCTTCCATGGGGAGCCAATGGAGTCGTTTTCTGGCCAGGGTGGCCGAGGTGCCTCGAGGTAAATCCAGAGCAAACCTAGCCGCTGCGTTCTGGACCACCTGCAAGCGCTGCAACAGACTTTTATTCAGTCCCGCATACAGCGCATTGCAGTAGTCCAGACGAGAACCCACTAGAGCGACTGCCAGTTGTTTCCTAGCCTGCTGCGAGAGATAGTGCCTGATCTTCCTCAGTATGTGGAGGATGCCCCAACAGGTAGAGATGGTCCTGTTTACCTGCTGGCACATACCGAGGGTTGGGTCAATCACTACCCCAAGATTTTTAGCAGATGCAGCAGGGACAGGACATGCTCCCAGTGAGTCTGGCCACCAGTCGGCTGACCATACCTCCTCCTTACCTCCAAACACCATCACCTCCGTCTTCTCCCCATTCAGTTTTAGCGAATTGTGAATCATCCACTGTCCGACAGCCTGGCTGGGAGAGAGAGACGAGGATCTGGGTGTCATCCGCATAGGAGACTACCTCCATCCCAAAAGATCTAATTAGTCTGGCAAGGGGGGTCACATAGATGTTAAAAAGGGTCGGACTTAGCGCCGACCCTTGAGGGACCCCACATTGCACAGACAGGGATGGAGATAGAAAGGAACCCAGCTTCACTCGTTGCTCTCGTTGATCGAGAAAAGAGGTAAGAAGAGCTAGTGCCTCCCCTTGAATCCCAATCTCCCTCAGACGAGATGTTAAGACTGAGGGAGAAAGGGTATCGAAGGCGGCTGTAAGATCTAAAAGGATCAGGAGGGAGGTCTGTCCCCTATCCACACACATACGGATATTATCCAGTACTATGGTGAGGGCAGACTCGGCGCTATGTTCCCTCCTGAAGCCATGCTGGGAAGGATCTAAACAGCCAGAATTTTCCATGAAGGCAACAAGATGTTTGTTCAAATGGATTTCTAGCATCTTCGCAGGGGCTTGGAGCAGTGAGATGGGACGGAAATTCTTTAGTACCCCAGGGTCGAGAGAGGGTTTCTTGAGCAGAGGTCTTACTACTGCATTTTTCCACTGTTGAGGAAAAATACCCTCCCTCATGGCCCTATTCATGATGTCTACCAGAGGGGGTAAGAGAGAATTCCTACACTGCTTCAAAATCTTAAGCGGGCAAACATCCAGAGGAGAGGCAGATTTAATTTTATCAAGAAGTGTCTCTGCATCATATAAGGAGAGGGAAGGGAAGGATTCCAGGTAAAATGCCTGAGGTCTCTCCGAAAGAGCAGGGTCCGGAGCAACAGGAACAACAGGCTTAGCGGTAACCGGTCTCAGTAACTCTAAAGCAGTATAAATGTCCAGGATCTTAGTCTGGAAAAAAGACGCTATGTTGTTACAGAGCTCCTGGGACGCAATCACCGGGTCAGGGATCTGAAGAGTGGTAAGGGAATCCGCTATCCTAAAGAGCTCTTCAGGAGAAGAAAGTGAGGAAGTCAGGTCAGTAAAGTATTCTTGTTTTACCCTGATAACCTCCAATTTATACTTTCTTATCAAGATCTTATGGGTATCCTTATCCCTTAAATCCCAGCCAATGTATAAAACCTATAAATGAAATTGACATACAGCCATGTCACGCAGGTCCGCCTAGTGGTAACATATTACGAGGAAGGGCAGGCTGAATCTAAAACAGAGAACATCAAAATATTTGGGCTCTGAGAGCTGGGGGTGTGTGAGGGGAGTGCACTATATTTATCCTATTTTTCTCTCACATCTAACATAAAAATCCAGTTTGGGACAGCCATTTTACTTATCCACAATACATTCAGAGACAGAATTCTGGTAGAACAAAACAGAGTTTATCAGCAACCAGACAGTGGATACATATGAGTTGTCTTGCCAGCCTGTTCCTGTCCTTCCAAGTGCGCCTCCAGTGTTATGTGTAAAACACAGCATACCTATCAAGAAATCTTTGACACTCAAGCAGGATTTGACACTGCAATGGCAAAAGGATGCTCATAGCCCCCACCCAGCATATTCTGCAAGGTTCAGAAGTGTCATCACTAATAATTCAGGTCAGCCAATTGTTTGCTCCTTGGAAGCATTTCACTCTTGAGTCATACATAATCCAATGCTGATCAGTGGCTGGGTGAAGTCTGAGAGCAAATGTAAATTGGTCTCCAAGAACTTCAGGCACGGAAAAGGTAACTTTCTACAAGTTACTTTTTCCTATTAGTTATTAACCCCTTCGGTGCTGATGACGGCTCCCGGTCGTCATTAGTTACGGTGGGCGTGTGCTGATGACGGGCGGGAGCTGTCATGACCACGCCGCGATCGGAATGTGCAGCACAGGCGCAGAATTCCGGCCGCAGCCAGGGGGTTAAAGGCATAAATTCACCTTTAAATTGGATTTTGAATAACTATGAAAAATAGTTGTTAAATTATTTTTCTAGCTAGTCCCAGTCCCAAAATACAGTATTATGATTTTTAATCTGTACTCTGGTTTTCTATAAAGGACAGGTAGGCCGATCACAGAGAAAAATCGCTTTTTAGTGCTAGTCACTATAAGGACAAACTAGCATTACATTTCTACATGTCCTATGCTATAATCTACTTGTTCATGATCGTATTTGGAATGGCAGCTCATGCAATGGAATGAAGTGATCTCATGAGAATGTCATGGATCATTCGTTGTATGCATAGCTGGCCAGCGGACATGTCGGTGGTTTTCTCTAATGAATAAAACTATTTTGAAACCTACAATATCGTGGATTTAATTCTGACAACGAGTGACTTTGCCTGATTGGGAACAAGCGATCTGACTACCGATTCCCGTGCTTATGTGGACCCACAACGGAAACCTGGAAGATTCCGATCAACCATATGGATTTTAACCTGGAAAATGCATTTGAGGTTTGTGTAAACCGGATTTTTTCTTGCGTCCATTGGGCCAAAGAACGAGCCAGATTTCCGTCCTTCATCACATATTTTTCTTCATATTTGGGAGTACTTGGAAAATAACTGTTGTTTTCACTCGCGCGAGGCTTACCTCTGTTCAACTGCCAGCTCGCAAGCTCACGCGGCTGTTTCTCAAGTCCTCTGGCATCTCTGGCTTTGACACACAACGTACGCTAACGCCAACATACACGTCATTACGTCATTGTGTTACACAATATTCGGCCATCTTGGTGGCTGCTGACACAGTAAACACTGGATTAACCTCCGATGTCGGCGGAAAGGCATTTTTTTTAACTCATACGGTGAGATTTTAAAAAACGTTGAACAATGGATTGTACTGGCAACATTTCAAATCAAGCAAGGATTGTGTTTGTTTTAACTGTGACTGAGACTGAGACATTTCAGTAAACTAAGGATTATATCTTCAAACAAACAAAGGATTTATACTTTGTTTTTACAACGGCAAGACTTCCCAACTAAAACACATTGTATGGTGCCATTTCACTTTACTTTACCAAATAACTTCCCACTTTATACCTTTTTACTATCATGGCCACTACAACCAGCAGCTTGCAACCCCCTTCATTCTTTTCAGAGAAGGGGATCCCATTCTTCCATGAAAGAGGTGGAGGAACCTCTTTGATTCATATATTGTAGCAATTGGCGGGGAAACATTTTCTGCTTTTAGAAAGCAGGCCATTCTTTTGTACAATTTAGGTGTAGAGGGGAGGAACATGTATGCCCGTATGGATCTAATACTTGTTGGCAATGGTGATGGAGAACCTGCTGATGTCTATGAAATGTCAATGACAATGCTGGAAAGGTATTTTTGTCCTTGCATTAGTGTAGTCCTTGAACGTCACAGATTTCTCACCAGCGTTCAAGGGCCAGGTGATCGAGTGGGTAGTTATGTGATGTCACTAAAGACTCTTGCGCGAACGTGTGAGTTTGGTGAATTATCAGATTCCTTAGTGAGAGATCAGCTGGTGAGATGCACCAACAGCACCAGGGTACAAGAGTAGCTGCTATCTAAGAATCCGTCTTTAGCAGAAGCTATAGGTATTGTTGAAGGAGTGGAAAACACAACTACTTGGGTAAAAGAAATGAGGAAAAACCTTGAGGATAAGAAAGAAGGTCAAGGTGACGTTCATGCTTTGTCAGTCTTTGACAATTGTCAAGTGTTTTCATACAATGTTGCTAAAGTTTCTTCCAATGAATAGGGAAAGGGTCTGAGAAGGACATAAGTGCCGTGCACAACTCTAACAGGGATGCTCAATCATGTCCTCAGTGTGACACCTGACAGAGAAGTTCTTATCGTAATTTTCATGACAAGGGTACCAATGACTCTCAAAAAACAAGGTGTTATAGATGTGGAAGTTTTTCACATCTATCAAATAATCCCCACTGTTCTGCCTCCCAATATTATTCCAGTTAGTAATGGAGGTTCATGCATTAATGTTCTTGGATATGTTCTAGCCTAAATTCAATATATAGGCAGACATACCATTGAGAAGGTATACATGGCTGAAAATTGTGAAAACTTGTTGGGGTGGAGGCATCAACGTGATTTAGGTATTATTTTGAATCCTGGTGCCAGTGACCCTAAAGATCAGGTCATGTTGGTTGACTTTGTGACTTGTGGAGAGGAATGTTTTGAACATTTTCCTCAGGTGTTTGCGGATACGCTGGGATGTGAGAGCTCTTAACAATATTAGCAGGGTAAAGTCTCCAGGTCTGGCTGGACTATATGGATATTAATACAGGCTATTGATGAAAATTCTTAATCATCATCAGGAAAATGGCCATAATCATATTTTAAGCTCTGTTAGTTCTCATTTATCTTTAAAACCAACACCATGTGGTCATTTGAGGCCTGGGAAGATCCGAGAGACTGTGACTCATCCAGGTTGATCTCACTCCTCATTGAGGAAAATAAATTATATAGCTATATTCTAGCAAAATGACTGAAAACTCATAATTGTACAGACATTGGTAAGCATAACTCGTCATCATTGCAACTATTGATGTTCAGAAAGCATTCAACAGGTTATGATGCAGTTTTGCATGAATTTTATTCATGCAGTCCAAGTCCTTTAAATAACACATGGGCTGTTTTAGCAAACGGATCCCTGTGCATGCCTTCCTGGCGATGACACAATTATTTAATATTTATCCTAAGCTACTATCTGGACTGGGCAGGGAGGACAATCAAATAATCCAATTGTATGTTATACATAATCCCTTATGTATTAAACTGTAGGTTCATAACATCATTTTGTATTTTGGTGAGGAAACATCACAAATCAGGTTTTTGCAAAGTATACAAGATCAGCCATGCCAACAGTGAAATCATAGTCTGGAAGAAAGCCCTTAGCACGATACAACTACCATCCTCCCTACCATATTTCGAAAAGTATTTATGGATAACATTCACTGTCAGATTTAATTAAATGCTGCCTAAATATTTTCCTTAATCTATTGTTAAAAATGCTAATATTTTCCAAAGGTGGTGCACCATACAATTAACCTTGACAGGGAAAGTTAATGGTATTAAATGGGTAATTCTTCATAATTTTAATTTTCTTTTGGCCACTATCTCATTCATTTATTAGATGCATTTATATTAAAATAGACGATCATGTATTCTCCTTTCTTTTGACAGGAAGAAATCCCTAATGAAACTTTTAGACACTCCCATTCCCCACAGAAAAAGCTTAGTTATCGCTCCTCAGTTCCAACTTTATCACTGGGAACATCAATTAGATTATATTGGTCCATCTTTGGACATTTGTTCTGGGAATCGTCTACCGTCAAACTACTAAAATGACAGTGGTGTTCACTTTTGAACAATGGGCCTTTGATGTCTACGCCATCTAGTCCTAAAACTGTAAAATGGCTTATGCTGAATTTTTTTAAGTTATGGAATGTAGTAGATAGCAAATATTTGTCCCATTATTATTCCAGTTGTATGCCTTTGTGCACTCCACCATTCACCATGTATTCTCTTCTGTTATTTATATGCCATTATTGGACCATATTGAGTCTTTTATTTGGGGATAACTGCATTAAGCCTTGAGAACATATACAAATTACAACAGGTCTTATTTGGGTTAAATATATTCAGATGTGATGTCTGCCTATGCAAGGTTGTGAAAGGAAGAACATCACATCTAAAGAGGGATTTATAGGAATATGATGGTAACATCAGCCTCTGTTAGTCACAGGGTCCTTGAAATACTATGCAACATTTCAGGAAGATTCATACTGCCTCCTATAGCTACAAAGGATGCTTCCCTTAAGTGCTACGGAACTTTTAGTTGCCAGTGAATCTAAAGAAACATAATCTTTTCATTATGTACAGTCTATCTTTTCAGCTAAAATCAACTGGCCTTTCTCACAAAGGTAAACCAACACTTTTGATGTAAGTTTACTATTTCTTTTCTATTCATAAACAACAAGTGTAGTTTTACGTGTGGTATCTTCATGACTGCAGAGACTTACCTATCTTTTTATGTGTAGATGTAGGAAAGTAAGAGCTGCTTTAATGGTTACCCTTACTTTTTGCCTGGTGTTAAGCTGTTTCTGACTAGTCTGAATGAGATCCTGATAATCAGGACCCCAGTCTCTGTGCCTTCTCCCCTAAATTGGAAATGGTGAGTACTTAGGTACATTCTAGATTGGCAACTGGTGTACCCTTGTAAGTCCCTAGTATACGGTACTGAGGTACCCAGAGCATAGGTACACCAGGGGTCCTCCATGAGCTGAAGCATTTATTATGCCACCCATGGGAGACCACTCAAACTGTTACTGCAGACCTGCTATTACAGTCTGTGTAAGCTGGTGCTAGGACCACTTATGACAGATACGAGTTTGCTTATATCTGAGGTCACTGCTCTTAAAATCTATAAAACCTTTCTATCCTGAAGGCAGGGTGCTCGGTTCTAAGTGTGAGGGTGCCCCTGCATGAGCGGGACACCCCTATAACCTTCGGAGTCCATTCTCCTGGGTTGTAAGTGCATCAGCCATTACGATATATAGAGGGGCCATGCGTCATTATGCGATGACCATCTCTAAACTAGCTGAAACGAACTCTGTCGTGTTTGGCATCAAACATGTTTGAATCATACCCCTCATGGTATGGGAGGTATGATACAATGCAAAACATGTTGGAATCCTACCTCCCACACCGTAAACGGTGTGGGAGGTAGGATTCCATTCACTGTAAATCTCCTCTGGGAGGCCCTCAGTGCTTCCGGTAACAGTCTTCTAGACCTGGACAGCAAACTATGGCTGCTGCCAACCAGAGACACGCTTCTGCCCTCCTGCTGCTGAGCCAAGCTCGAGCAGAGGAAGGCTGGACAATAGGTATCCTGTCACAGGGAGGTGGGACCACCTCCCAGACAGGACTTAGTGTATTAGGACAGGGTGGGGTCCCTTACCAGTGCCACACAGTCTGCTTGAAGGGCACATTTGGTGCCCTCCATGCATACTCCAGATCATACCAGCTCAGGGAGCCGTTGGCTCCCGCTCTGGTGTGAAACTGGGCAAAGGACATGGGAGAATCCTCCCCACTGTCCTGCCCCTCCTCTGGGAGGGACCCCTGAATCGTCCCTATGGGTGGGTCCCAAGATTCGGTGTGGTACAAGATTCATAGCAAGACACCACTTCATCATCGACCGTCTGGGCACTCTGGACTACGCTGGCCTTTGCTCTGGACACCAAGACTGCAACTGTAAAGACTCTTGCTGCTCCTGGTCTCGTCATCCGCAAGTCTGCTGTGACGTATGTGCCTGTGCTCCATACAGGATCTTTCCAAGGCCTGTGGACATCCAAGACACCTGAAGGACTCTCCCTTGAAGTGAAGAAGTCATTTCCCTGCATCTGACCAGTCGGCTGATCCTGGGCATCCTACAGACTCAGAAATACTCCGAAATACTCAACAACACAGGTGGTGGTTCTTCATCTCCCTCCACGCCTGCACTGTCTTCTCACCAAGTTTGAGGCCAGTATCCCTCATCGGAACCGCAGGAACTGTACCCCTGTGCACAGTGTCTACTTGTCATTGCAAAGGCTTGTTGGCTGTCTTCCTCAGAGATCTTTGATCTCCAGATAGCCCCAACCTCAAGCATCTCCTGTGACCAAGATCTTTGACCTCACTGCATCTCTTGCACCGTGAGCCCGCATCTTTGGTGAGCTGCTCTAGGTTTTTTTGTGAATCCTGTACCTCTGGCCTGTGGGTCCTCTCAAGGGTCTTCTTTTACTTTTACCTGACTGCTCGGGGGCTGCTCTGAGTCCCCTGCTTGTGGTGAGTCACCTGGACCTTGCTGATCCTGACACTGCACCTTTTTTGCTTTCCATGTTGGTTGCAGTTGCCAAGGCTTGTTGGTGCTCCAGGCAAACACCGACCCCTCAGCTCTCGACATCCGATGTGGGACAGCTCGTGAATGGCTCCACACACCTGCAGCTCCAAGGTCACCGTCAACTCTCCTGCAACACCCGACATCAGTGTGCATTTGTCTTCCATGCCTCCTGGTCACTCCAGAGTGACCTAGACTCTGTCTCTTCTGCTTTCAGGTACTTCTCATCTTGAATCCACCTATGGGTTCGACCGGACACTTTCAACTTCTTTGCCAGCGACATCTTCCTGAAGTCCTCCAATGAGTTTGACGGTGGTTTCCGATGCCATTTCGCACCTATGCACCAGGCTTCCCTGGTGTAGGCACCCTGGTTCCTAGGGTATCCATGAGTGGGGTGGCTGTCCAGCCTTCTACCTTCCATGGGGTTTCTTCAGGGTCCACTGGGAACGGACCTTTGCCTTTAAAATTGCAACCTCAACTTACCTATTGACTTGAATTGAGCACACGGTTGTGTTCCCACTCTGCACACGGTATCCGTGGGGTTGCTGGTTACTTACCTCAGATGATTCCTTGTGTCCCCAGCACTTCTACATCTTCTGAGTGTAGTCTTGATTTGAGTCGTGGTTCGCATCCCACTATTTTAGCATATGGTTTGGTCTCCCTCTGGCGAACACTGTGTATTTGTGCTACTTACCTGTTTTCTTTGCAAAGTAGTGTGTGCATTTTGTATATATTCCACGTAGGAAATATTTTTATGTGTTAGTGAGTGTCTTATAATAAATACATATTTTCTATAAATACACTGTGAGATTCTTTTTCACTTAATCGATATCAATAAGATTGTGTTCTGGTAAAACAAGGTGCTTTACACTCCTTCTGGACTAAGCCTGGCGGCTGCTCTCCATAGCTACCACGTAGAAAGCTTTGTAGGTTGTCTAAGACCACTAAAATCACCATAAGGGTTGTCTGGATTAATGCAGGGTGCTACACTTACATATGTGAGCACCATACACTAAGCCAACCTCCTACAGTGGTGTTCCCTCTGTTGTAAAGATACTATACGTAAAACTACACTCATAGTTTGTGAATAGCAAAAAAACAGTAACATTACACCAAAAGTGCACCCTTCTGAATAAGGCCCAATGTATTTTCATAATACTACCTGCCACACTGCTGCGCTCGCGCTGGCACTAGCGCTGTGTATTTTTAGATCTCCTCGTTTTGTATTTTGGTTTGTTCTTTATTTCATCTTACCCCTGCTTTTAGTCTCCTTGCCTGCAGCTCGCGCCCCTCACGCCCCTCACCGCATTTAAAAGGCATTTCATCTGCTGACAAAGCACCACCACTTTGGTGGGTCCTGGTCCTGGGGGTCAACTTTGGGCGCCATTTTAGATTGGGGCATTTCATCAGCGGCGGCAGCCATCTTGGAGCGGACTCGCGCGCTCAGGGCTGACTGGAGCGCCTATTTAAGGCGATCCCTTGTGTGGCGGCGGTCTCTACTACCTGCCACACTGCTGCGCTCGCGCTGGCACTAGCGCTGTGTATTTTTAGACCCCCTCGTTTTGTATTTTGGTTTGTTCTTTATTTCATCTTACCCCTGCTTTTAGTCTCCTTGCCTGCAGCTTGCGCCCCTCACGCCCCTCACCGCATTTAAAAGGCATTTCATCTGCTGACAAAGCACCACCACTTTGGTGGGTCCTGGTCCTGGGGGTCAACTTTGGGCGCCATTTTAGATTGGGGCATTTCATCAGCGGCGGCAGCCATCTTGGAGCGGACTCGCGCGCTCAGGGCTGACTGGAGCGCCTATTTAGAGTCGCTCCCCTACGTGCAGCGGGACGCGCAGGTGGACGCCTTCGCTTAGCCTGAGTCGTGCCGGAGTCCTGCCCGTCAGCGTCCCGGAGGCGGCGGGGCGGCGGTATACTACGGCTCGGCCAGGCGTGGGTGAGGATGATTCGCTACACCTCGGCGACGCTGCGCGCTCTGCAGTTTTATTCCTGCTCCTGTCGCGTGGTCTTTCCGGGGCGCTTCAAGGGTAAACGGCGCTGCCCGGGCTGCGGTTGGTCGCCTACTTGGATACCAGCCAATGCCCATAGGCTAGTCGAGGCCCGCGCTAAACATCTATGCCTGCTACTCAATACGAGGTCACTAGGCAGCCATGCTCTGCACATACATGATCTCCTTGTTAGGGAAAATCCTCTATGTCTCCTCCTGACCGAAACTTGGTTGGGAGAGGTGTCCAATCCAGACATTTTCTCTGCCATTCCTCCGACGTATAACATTTTCCGGCAGGACAGAGCCAAGGGAAGGGGTGGCGGAGTAGCTATGGTGGTGAAGAAAAACGTCTTCTGCTCTGTTCTCCCCTTGAATCCAATTGGGGGCTCTGAGTCTCTTGCTTTTACACTGAGATTATCCCCGGGCCAAGCGTTCAAGGGGCTGCTGGTTTATAGGCCACCAGGCCCCATGGGCTCTTTTTTTGAGGATCTGCAGATCGCGATCTCTGAGCTGGTGCTATCTACACAGCATTGTGTGGTAGCAGGTGACTTTAATTTTCACCTTGATGTGATAGATGACCCGGATGCTATTAAATTGCTGGATATTACATCTCCGCTGGGCCTCGTACCGTTTGTGTCGGGACCTACACATGATAAAGGGCATACCCTCGATCAAGTGTTTTCATCAGTCCCGATTGCCGATATTGAAACCTTGCCGGTGCTCTGGACGGACCATAGGCTGATTAGGTTCTCCGTGCTGGAGAATGGGCGGCCGGACAACAGCGCCACCAGCCTCGAGAGCGTTGCATAGAGTGTCGCCTGATATGTTGGAGCAGGCGCTTATGGAACATCCCTGCCACCTCTCGGGGGATCTGGAAAGAGACACCGAGGCTCTGCAGCTGTGGCTGTCTGAGAGGTTGGAGGATCTCGCCCCTAAGTCAGCCCCCCGGTCCACGGTAATACGGCAATCTGCGCCGTGGTTCACGGAGGCGCTGCGTGTGGCTCGCAGCCAATGCACGGTTGCTGAGCGGGCCTGGCGCCTTCAGTACGACGGGGAGGCTAAAAGTGCCTACAGGGCGGTTGTGAAGGCATACCACCGGGACATCCTAGGCGCTAAGAAAGAATATCTTGCTAGGAGGATTGAGGCGTCGGCGAACTCCTGTAAGGAGATCTTCACGATCGTGAAGGAGTTCACGACCCCTAGCTCCCACTCACCCCTGCCAGTATCATCGGATGCGTGGGCGTGTGATCTTGCCAGTTTTTGTACCAACAAGATCAAGGCAATTCAGGCCTCCTTCTCGGAGAGCTCGGAGGAGGGTTGTTGCGGCCCCGGGACGGGTCATGGGTTACCATCCATGCCGGCCGCTGTGTTGTCAGACTTTTCAGCTGTTCCCAGCGACGCGTCCCGGGTGCTGTTGGCCAGTCTTAAATCAGGCTCGCCACTGGACCCATGCCCTGCCAAATTTTTGGCCGGGATGGCGGCGGTGGTGAACCCCCTGGTCAACCCTATCCTCAATGCCTCCTTGAGGGAGGGGGGTGTCCCACACACCTGGAAAAGGGCGATGGTAATCCCCCTCCTGAAAAAGCCTGGTCTTGATGCCACGGTTCTGGCCAATTATAGGCCAATCTCACTTCTTCCGGCTCTGGCCAAGATCACAGAGAAACATGTCCATGGCGTCTTGTCGAGCTTTTTAGAAGCCAACAATCTGCTCCATCCATCCCAATCCGGATTCCGCCCTAATTTTAGCACGGAAACGGCGTTGTTGGAGGTCTCGGAGATCATCAGGGAGACTTTGGATGTGGGCGGCAAGGCCATGTTAGTTATGTTGGACCTGTCGGCGGCCTTTGACACCGTCCCCCATGAGGCGCTCCTCGCCAGGCTTTATGACATCGGCATTAGGGGGACGGTGTTCAAATGGTTTACATCTTTTCTTGAAGGCCGCCGCCAGACGATCTGGGTCTCCCAGAGCTCCGCCGAGATGCCGCCATTGGGAGTCGGGGTTCCACAGGGTTCGGTGTTGAGCCCGTCATTGTTTAACATCTTCATGTCCCCTTTGGCGGCGGCGGTGGAGGCTTATGGGGCCCAGATCGTGTCCTACGCCGACGACACGCAACTCCTCTTCACTTGCGGTAAAGATCAGGCATTTGATGGTGAGAGTATTCGGGGCTGTCTGGGAATGGTCTTCGACTGGTTCCAGCGGAACAGTTTAAAGGCCAACTCCAGCAAGTCGGAGGTCTTATTCTTTGGTTGTGCCACTGACCCTGACTGGCGGCAATGGTGGCCCTCTGATATGTGTCCTCCTGCACAGTCATCACAGGTTGCTAAAAACCTTGGTGTTAAGCTGGATAACAGGCTCTCACTAAGAGCTCATGTCCTGGGGCTGGCTGGCACCTGTTTCGGTATTCTGAAGATGCTTCGCAAGTTTTTACCACTGCTGTCTGTGGAGCATAGGCGGATTACTGTGCAGGCGCTCATCGGATCCAGGTTGGATTACGCCAACGCCCTTTTCCTTGGCCTTCCGGACTACTTGGTCCAGCGCCTGCCGGTGGCACAAAACTCTGCTGCCCGTGCCATTTTTGGCCTGCATAGGCGAGCACGAGCTTCTGGGTTGCTGCACACGCTTCACTTGCTGCCTATCCGGAAGCGGATTATGTTTAATTCCCTGACGCTGATGCATAAAGCACTGTTTGGTTTAGGTGCTGGATACTTGCGGCGAAGATTGGCCTTTTATCGCCCAGTCCGCTCACTGCGGTCTGAATCTCTCTTTAAGGCTGTGGTTCCGCGTGTGAGGAAGGCCCGCACTGGGGGGCGCTCCTTCAGCTTCAAGGCCCTCCAGCTATGGAACTCGCTCCCGCTGGCGCTCCGCAGCACCTCCAATCTGCTTCAGTTCAGGAAGAGCCTGAAGACCTGGCTTTTTAATCTTTAGGCGTTTTTCTGGTGGGTTCTTTTTCTTTTTTCTTTGTATCTGTTTATTCCGTGTTGTGTTATTTTACTTCGAGCTGCATGTGGAAAGCGCCGGGACACTCTTTTAGAGTAGCCGTGCGCTATATAAACTTAATTTAACATAACATAAAATAACATGAAGAGTCCTAAATGCTGTTTGGATAATGTGTCAAATATGAAACTGTGTTATACCATAGGAACAAATTCATGTACAACACATTTGATCTACAATGAAACAATACATTGTCACTGGATTATGAATTAAATCACACCTTGCTCAATTTATAATCAATTTCATAAACTGTCTGCACATTTGACTACACTCCGTGTTATTGTCTTTTTGTTTTAGTCCATAACACGCAAAATAGAGGTAAAAAAATACAATTATATGCACCATATTATAAACAACACATTGTACAACTTGAACGTGCTATGTGCTTCCCAAGTTGGCATATTGCAGGGGAGCACATTGTCCTTTCATTCCTCCTTGCTTCCATTTTGCTTTCAGAAAGCTAGTTACATAAAAAGTACACGTTTTTAATCTACTGGGAGGTAACAAGCAAGCCAAAACAAAGAGTCCTGGGGCACCTGCTTCTATCTTTAGCTCCTTGTCACCGAACTAGTTATGTCACATTATATCTTGAGGGGCTCCTCCTAAACAAAGGCCGACTTGTTTAAGCCTATAACCATTCAAAGCCTCCTCAGGACTAGGAAGACAAAGGATCCAAAGCCTAAAAGTAAAACAATCAATACACGCAACACCTTGTCACTGATGTATAAAGGTACACCACAAACAATGGTTGCATTTCACAAAAAAATGCAATTGACAGAGACCAAAAGTGCCATAAGCAACCAAAAGCCAATATGGTTGAGCCTGATATCATGGAAAAAGAGAGAGGAACATAAGTGGCTCAGTGCCGTCATGCTGGTGAGTCATGCGACTTTGAATTATAACAATGTCAAATATAGACATCAACCGAAACGTATTCAAATTACATTGATTTTGGTCACTATATCAGAAACTGCATGCCTAAGTACATGGAATTAATATAGATCTTATGCCAAGCATGCCACTCAGTGTAGTTGTGCAAGATGTGCAGAAATTATTAGAACACCGATGCTTCATCTATGTTATCCAAAAATCGTGAAAGTTGTGTGATTATGTGCCTATAATTCAGACGTTGCCCAGGATTGGTTACTATGCCTGTGATCAAATTTGTAATCATGGAATAAAACCTGAAAGATGAAGCATATGGTGAAGGAAGTGGCCGATTAGGTCCACCCGGGTCACTCACGACCACCTCTCAGCCTTCCACACAAATGAAGAGTCGTCAGACAGTAGAGAATACAAACCAAAGTGATTTAGTAGTCATTGTGGTACTGAAAATTCTGGACTCGTGTAATAAACGTTGTCTTAGCATGACGATTTTTATATCAAAAGACCGAGAATGGCTAGTACACTATGTACAAGCATTTTCGTCATATTCCAGTAACGATTTCACCTCGAAATCGTCATTTTCGTACTGAACCCTTGGCTTCCATTTTGTGAACGGCAGCCATTTTGTGGATTGCCCTTACAGTAGGCCCTCACTGTGGCAGAACAAGTATTTAAGTACATAACCTTAGCATGGGTTTGTGCTGACTCCTGCATGACCTGGCGAAAGCTGACTCCCTTGCCCGAGGCTGACCTTGTTGAGCCAGTTCCTTGTTAGGCATCTGGTCAGATAGAGATCAAAGAGCAGGACATTGCAATGTTTATTGTACACGCACACACCCCTTTTTCTTGCGCCTATCTGCTTCTGTTCCTTCTTTATGGTCTATTTATGATGTGGGCTGCGGGCCCTTTCATTATGGGTCTTGTCCAGCTTGTCTAAAGAAGAATGTTTATTATGGGTTTGTTTGATGATTAATTTTGGGTTTGACAAAGTGAAAAGTGGGTTTGTCATCATACCGTGCTTTGTGTGCACGTCCTGGGAGTGACCAACAATAATGTACTTCTAAGAGAAAATGTGTGCCTAGGGCATAATAAATGGTATAAAAGGTCTGTGCTGAGACCATTCAGCAGACTGCCTCATTCAATTGCTAAGGCAGTTGGGTGACGTAGCCTCACTTAATTGTGTTTAATAAACATGTCTTTTTCATATTTTCAGAGTCTGTGCCAAGTTCTTATTATATTAGTAAGTATTCCCTGAGAGCGAAAATTACCGAGTTCTTCATCATACACTCAAGCGGAATCCAGTCAGACAACATGGTAATATATAAAGTACATTTCCAACACCCCTAAAGACACGCCCAGACGGGATTTTTCCAGTTGGGAGCTAATGAACGAAGGAGGTACAGAAAGATGAGTTACAATTCTGGTTCCGGGCACACTTTATTTTGTATTCAAGGTTACTCTGCCTGCCCTCACCGCTCGGAGAAGTAGGAGCAAACCTATATAGTCAGCAAGGTATGCACTAATAAAATATTCTATTCATGAGCACAGCACACTCAGACTTGGAGAAATACACGTAGTGAGGACACATTGGCGGCTGCTTCTTGGTGAGGCAGGCACAGAGTGAGATGGAAATTAGTTTCAATCATTGCTCAAAATGGTAGCTAAATACAAAATAGTGCAGCGAACGCTAACTTGAAATGTACAGTGCATAGGGAATTCAGCCAAAGCATTTTCCAATCCAACAATGGATATGTAATAGTCCTGCTTGTGTGTGGGCCGCAACATTATGTGCGCCATATAATTGATGTTAAAGATTTTCACCAAATAAGCCTACTCCTGGTGTGGGTGTCCAGATCCTATTAACATTTGTTCAACAGAAATAAACCAATAAGAGCAATGCTGGGGCAGTTCAATCTGCTATGGTCACAGAAGACAGGCCAAGGACTCACTGTACAACTGGAGAAAGTAACTCCTGGCTAAACTGCTCATTGCGGATCCATTCACAATTCCACTATACTTTTCTCTGCTGATTGGACAAGCAAGAAACTATGGATGCCGCACATCTTCCACACTTGCCTAAATCAGCGGCATCTCCCGGGAAGTGTGAAATGTGCACGGCATACAGGGACTAGTCACGTGACACCCTTATGTACGTAGCGGCCATCTTAGACTAAACAATATCTTTTTCCAGGTTCAGGTATGAAAAAATGGCAAACAACTTTAGTGGAAATCAATAATAAAATGAATACAGAAAGGACATAATATGGACGTGGAGCATTTGTTTTTTTTTCTCTTCCTATATTATTCCCTACTAGCTGGAGTCAGAAATTGTTTTTTTTAATCTCTATTCAGCTACATAAACAACCATAAAAGTACAGTCATGAAAAAAGAAATAAATAGGTAAAAAAAGGCACATTCTTTGGTGTCACTCATTACCTACCTACATAGATCAATCTAAAAATCTCTGAGACAATGTGTTGTTAAAATTCTAAAGCAGACATTGATTGCTGTGCCCGCAGGGCGATTTTGAAGAACAGTCCTACACAATAAAAAATGTCCTCATTATTCAGCTGGAGCGATACATTATACGCTTCTATAAAATCAGTAATGTGCAGCCTCTTAATTAATGGTAATAACATATTTTTGGTATACAGTAAATAAAAATCAAAGAACAATAGAAAATGTAGTGTTGATTGGCTGGACCTCCCATTGCATGGACATGGGTGGGTATCTAGATTTGCTAGTGGGAAGCTTATCAGGTACTTAATTGTGCCTTCCCTGAATCAGAACAGACTGAGCTCCCAGTGACCCATGAGGCTAGTCAAGTAGCTTTGGGGTGGGACCAGTTAGGCTGTCACTCTAGATTTGCCAGACTCGCTCTTCAGCCTCTCTGCATGTGCAAATTTAAAATAGTAGGTCTGGAGCTGTTTTTTATTAGTGGGGTAAGGGCCCCCTGGGTTCTCAAACAATTTTTTGCAGCTTATCCTGTGCATGCAAGATTCAATATACACCAACCATGGGACTATTCTGCCTTTGTCGCAGGAGAAGCAATCTTTTCTGATAACGTTCGTGTGGGCTCCCTCCAAATTGTTCCAAATTGCAAACTAAAGAAGCAATGGGTGGGCACAAGTATAGTCCTCAACTTAGGGGATGCCCAACTCACTGTGACATATGAAGCAAGAGCTAGAGAAAGGCGCCCGCAGGATCTTCCTAAAAAATCTGTGCTCCTCAAGTTGGATTTGGTGGCGGTTCTCGGTACCCCAGAATTCAGCCCCTTAGGTGGCAATGGGAAGGTATTGTGACTTGTAAATCTGAAATAAGAGTGCTAGGACTCTCTTTCCTTCCTGGGACGGGTTAAGCTAGGTAACGAACCTATGGCTCTGGAGAAAATTCTCCCACTATTTGCTAATGTGTGCTTTCCATGAGCCATTATCGCTAACGGTCATGCCAAGATAAGAAAAAGTGCAAGCGCAATATAAACTTGAAACACCTGCTTTTTGGGATGACATGCTATTTTTTTGGGCCACAAGATATAATAGAGCATTTGTTGAAATGCGACCGCAGATCTAATGACATGGCATCATCAGCATATAATAATGCTGGTAAAAAGGAACCTTGGATCTAAGGGACAGCAGGGGTGGTGGTGAGTAAAAAAGGGTGAAGGTCATTAATATACAAAATAAATATAAGTGGAGCTAAAACGCAGCCTTGTCATGCCTCTCAAATTTTTTGGACACTTCCCCTTTGGTATTAATTCTTATTCTTGTTTTCATACCTCTATGCAGGTATGCCAAAAAGTGCACCAGTGCATCGTCCGGGCCAAGATAAATTAAAATGGACCACAGCTTGGAGCTATTAACGTCAAATGCTGTGGTTAGATCTATAAAGGGCAGCATATGGGAGAATTTTTGTCTATGGTATATTTCCCTATAATTAACTTAAGGTTAAGGCACTGCTCTATCGTGCCTTCCTTAGGTCTGAAACAGTATGGATTAGGGTTGAGTATTGACTTTTCTTTGACCCACTTGTTAATGCAATTATATAAGCGCATGCCTATCGATTAATGAAATGGGCCGATCACAACTGGGCTGGGAGAGGTCCCCCTTTTTAGATCTCACCTAAGCAGCGCGCATGTGCTGCATAGGAGACCTTTACCCATCGTTCAGCTCTTTTTCGAAGCACATACTTGTGCTTGTCGCGGCATACACCTTGCGGGAGCGCGCAGGGGAGTGCCACAAGCATGAGTATGTGCTTTAGAAAAAGAGCAAACTGTTCTTCCAAACGCGCGCGCACTTCTGTCCTCGCACACACGTCCCGGCCATTCACTCGCTCCACCCTCTCCGTTTCTTTTTTGCTTGCGCTTCTTTTGTTCTTGTTTTTGGCAGAGGGCATTCTTTAACTATAGCTGTAGCGTGTCTATTTTGCCTTTCTATTTATCGGAGTACAAGATAATGGTGGGCCCAGGCCTTCAGTTGCCCTTCTCTGTTTCAGTAATCAGTGGCACGTCTGCGAGACGGGCCTACCGCCAATGCTTCCTGCTCGGCCTGGAGTACAGCAGAGATGGCGGCTGCAGCGTGCTCTTGCCCGCCTGCAGGGTGCTAAAAGGTACACAAGGAAAGCTTAGAAGTCTCAGGGAGCAGAGGGGTTCCTGGTAGGCTTTCTAAGTTTCTATTTTAGTAGGGACTTCTTAGTTTAGGTCATGGGTCCCAACGTTTGATCTTTATTGCTCAGCTATCCGTACCTCTTCCACTGCTCACCGCCCGCCTCCTCTTCCTCCACTCACCCTCTTTCCCCCTGCTTCCCTCACATTGTGATGTGCTTCCTGGAGTCGCTTTTGCCATGCCTACGAAAATATTATAGTTGCAAAAAACACAGTTGATGGACAGAATGTAGAACAATGTCATACATTCACCCCAGTACTAGGATCTGGGCCTAAATCTATCGTTTTTTTGCACTCCACACCACCCTGGGTTAGACACTGGCTATATGCAAATCAGCTCTGACCCTGTGCCTCATGGGAACAGTCCAGTCCGAACTACCAAGCCATGTCTTTCCCAGACCGGAATCAAGCATCCAAGGACCGGTTTCTGGCTATCAGCCTTCATCAGCCTAGATAGCTTGACTCCAGTGGTGTGGAGAGCCTGGGACTCACGTCTGAGCATACCCAGCCCACTCGAGGTGAAAATTGCACAAAAAAAAAGTTGATGGACAGAATGTAGAACAATGTCATACATTCACCCCAGTACAAGGATCTGGGCCTAAATCCATCGTTTTTTTGCACTCCACACCACCCTGGGTTAGACACTGGCTATATGCAAATCAGCTCTGACTGATTTGCATATAGCCATGTCTGAACTGGGGTGGCAGAGTGGGCTAAAGAACGGTGATGGATCAAACCCAGATCTTTTGACTGGGTGTGAGTGTTTGATTGGTTCAGATGCTCCGTCCATCACCACCCCCTTTTGTACCGCTTTGGCAGCCAAAAGTGTGGCAGGGTATGCTCAGACGTGAGTCCCTTGCTCACTTTGCCACTGGATTCAAGCAAGCCGGGCTGAAGACGGCTGTAATGCCAGAAACCGGTCCTCGGAAGCTTGTTTCCGGTCCAGGGAAGGCATGGCTTGGCAGCTCGGGCTGGACTGTTCCCATGAGGCACAGGGTCAGACTGATTTGCATATAGCCATGTCTGAACTGGGGTGGCAGAGTGGGCTAAAGAACGGTGATGGATCAAACCCAGATCTTTTGACTGGGTGTGAGTGTTTGATTGGTTCAGATGCTCCACCCATCACCACCCCCTTTTGTACCGCTTTGGCCGCCATAAGTGTGGCAGGGTATGCTCAGACGTGAGTCCCTTGCTCACTTTGCCACTGGATTCAAGCATATTACAAAGAACAATGGTCCCTATGTGCATTAAATATACAGTCCAAAATAATCATATACCCAATCAGTAATATGTCTTCTGTCCGTCCGGACAGGATTTAATGAATTCCAAATCAAAAAGATAAAATATTTTACGAAAAAGAATGTCAAGTGGGCACAGCCGTGACCATCAACATACAAGACAAAACAACAGAAAAGCAATGTAAACAAGGCAAGGGAATAAGTCTGCGTACTTGTACTTCAGTAAGGCAGGCATAAGTTACAGGAAAACACTCCATTGCATTTTGTAATTTTAGACACAGATAATATGCATATGGGGTTTAGAGGTCGACGACGTTTCGATGCCTATAAAAATAGAGGCATCATCATCAGGACAAGAATTGGCACTATTGTTGTCTTGAACACAAAGCAATATATGGTGCCTTTCAATTACATTTACTTATACATAAAATGGTTACAATAAGGAAAAAAAGGGGGGAAAACAGAGAGACCAAAAATTAGGTTCAATACATGAAAATAATTAATTGAAGGCATGTCTCAGTGATCCTTTGGTGGTGAATCAATAAAAGTGCTTGTGAATAAGGCACGCGGAAAAAGTGAAAAAGGTGAAACAGGTAAAATATTAAAATATTGCCGTCGTGCTGAGTGACCCTTCACTAGCCGATGAAACAAGTGCTCAACCAGAGCGAACGCAAAATGGCAATATAGGAATAAAAAAAAAAAAAAAAAAAAAAACGGGCGGAAAACACAGTGAGGCCGGTTGTGAAACGTGGCTTTGTTAAACTACACGTGACGCGATATTTTGGATTGCATATAATGCGGGCAAGGGAGTGCTAGATATCGCATGGTGAACTGGAGCATGCTGGCACGGGTGGCGAGGAAGTACCTACTTGATATAGCTGAGACCGCTCCCCGTTATATCAGATCAGCCGATCTGGCGGTGCTTAAGGGTTTGCTCGGCAAGTCTAAGGAAACAATTACGTAGAAGTCCGACCCGTTAGGAATGAAGAGGCATCTAAATCGGCAATACGAAATGCAGAAAAAGTGTCTATTTACCTAATTACCCGGTCGGGCAATGCAGTATCCGTGGGATTAGAATTATTATTACCGGGACTCTGGCGCTTCAATGGCGGCGTAGCGTAATAGCTACCTGAGAACTATAGAGAGGAGGTGTCGATTAGCTAAGAGCATCACAGGTATAGTTAATAGAACCAGTGAGGGGCGGGAGCCGGCGGCTTACTTACTTGAGGAGTGCGGCGGCACTATGGCACGAGTGGTGATCTGGTGGTCGGTGTTCACAGGTTCCCGGGCTTTTACTGGGACCTGGGTGCCGTAAACAGCGATGCGGGACTGCATGCGGGTGTCCCAATTACTGAGGTGAACGCGGCGGCCATTTTAAAGTGGTGAAAAGAGAAAGTGATATGTACATTCAAAGTGAAATCAAAGCATTGCAAGAATAGAATACAGAAATAAATAAAACCATCACAGTTTTGTAACAGGGAAGTCCATTACAATTTAGAGCAGGGAAGTCCAATCCTCAATCCGGTTTAACCCATCATGGATGCTATTGCAGCGCAAGATCCATAGCAGTTCCTCTTTATTCAGCAATTGAGCCATGTCTGCTCCCCGAGGGGGTGGTTTGATCAACGTGATTACTGTCCATTGTAAATCATTTTCGCTGTGTCCTTTGGCAGAGTAATGTTCCACAAGGGGCGCATTTGCAGTCCTGCATTTAATCCGGCTTCGATGTTGTCCAATGCGGAGTTTGATCTTCTGGCTTGTTTGTCCAATGTATATAAGCCCGCATGGGCAAAAGATGGCATAAACTAAATTTACAGAGTTACAATTGGAGAAAGATTTGCGTTCATATTTGATGTTAGCATATGTGAACGTTTTGCCTTCAATTGTGGTGTCACAGTAAATACACCCTCCGCATTTATTGTGACCCACAACTGGCGCGAGGCCCCAAGCATCATTTATGGTGGTTTTCAATGCAGGTGATGGAAGTGCCGCCCTAACTAAGTGGTCTTTAATATTTTTAGCACGTTTGAAAGCAAACATGGGTTTGTCTAGTGATAAATTTCCGGCATTCAGTACTGGCCAATGTTTCAAAACACTTTTTCTGATATCATTGGAAACAGGTGAAAACGTGGTGACACATATAAGCTTGTCCTGGTCAGTTTTTTGCTTGGGCTCTAGGAGGGCTTCTCGTGGGCAGTACCAGGCTCTTTTCATTGACCTACGCACCAGTTTTCGTGGGTACCCTCTACTTCTCAGCTTTTTACTCAAAGTCTTTGCTTCAGAGAAGTAGTCATCCCTGAAGTAACAGTTCCGCCTGATGCGGAGGAACTGGGAGAAGGGTAGGGAGTCTCGTAGGGCCCTAGGGTGGTGACTGGAATATTGGAGCAAGGTGTTTCGCTCAGTGGGCTTGCGGTGCAGTGTAGTGGTTAGACGGCCTTCAGTATGTTTTATCTGTAGGTCCAGAAATGGGATAGAATCTTTGCTGGTGGCAGTAGTAAAACGGAGCCCCCCACTGTTATTATTTAGCCAATGTCCAAAAGACAGGAGGTTTTCATGGGAATCATTCCATACCATGAAAATATCGTCAATGAATCTTTTCCACAAGGTGATTCCCTCATGGAAAGGATTGGACGTATGGAGGATGGTGCTAGTTTCCAGATGGTCCATATATAGAATGGCCAGGTTTGGAGCAAAAATGGCTCCCATGGAGGTCCCTTTGACTTGACCATAGAATTGCCCCTCAAACAGGAAGAAATTTCTGGTGAGGCAAATTTCGAGAAGTTCAAGAATAAATAGCGAGGGTACATTATGTGGACGAGCTCTTGACTCAAGGACCTGCTCAATCACTCTCAAGGATTCAAATTGGGGGATGTTGGTATACAGTGATTCCACATCCAGCGTGCACATGGTGCTGGATGTGGGATCGAATGGATACTCCTCAATGAAATTAATCATGCCCATGCTATCTCTAATGTAGCAGATAGTTTCGGGAACAAAAGGCTTGATGAAGAAATCAATGTAGTGGCCTAGTGGCTCAAGAATAGATCCACAGCCTGAAACAATTGGGCGGCCGGGTGGAGATTGGGGGTCTTTGTGAATCTTGGGCAGGCAGTATATCACCGGGATGCGGGGAGATTTAGTGTTCAAAAAATCATATTCATGTTTGGTCAGGAATCCCGAGTCAAGAGCTTTTGTAGTGACCTTGGTAATAAGGCATTGGATTTCTCTGGTAGGATTTCTAGGGAGTTTACAATAGTGCTCGAGGTTGCTAAGCTGTCGTAGCACTTCAGTTTTGTAGGATTCGCTATTTAGAATAACTATTCCTCCCCCTTTATCAGCTGGTTTCATTACCAGGGACTGGTTATTTTTCAATGTGGTAATCGCCTTTTTCTCGTCAAGAGAGATATTGTATGGGACGAAGGACTTTTTGTTTTCCAGGGCTGTTAGATCTTTAAGTACTAGTTTCTCAAATGTCGGAATTTCAACTGGGATCATTCCAGCTGAGGGAGAGAATTTAGAGGGAGGTCTGAACGGGGTATTGGAATGTTTAGGTATGGATGGGTTGAGACTGAAAAAGCTTTTTAGACGAATTTTCCTGAAGAACCTTAGTAGTTCCGTCTGAGCATCTTGGAAGTTAGGGCGTACCGTGGGTACGAAAGATAAGCCTCTACTGAGAAGAGATATTTCATTACTAGACAGAATATGGTCAGTAAGGTTAAAGATTGGTAAGAGACCAGTTACTGAGGTGTTAGTGGAGGAGTTGTTTAGAGTATCTACCACCTGTAGTGTTGGCGGCGTGTGGACCTTTCTCCTGGGGGATTCGGTGGTTTGGGCCATGTTTTTCCTCTGCCCCTGGGCTGGCCCCGGCCTCCTTCTAAAAAATTCCTATTGTTGGGACCCGGGCTATCGCTCTGGTCTGAGTGGCCTGATGAGTCGGCTGAGCTGTCTGTAAATCCTACGTATTGTTGTCGCCTGTTAAATCTGCCCCAGGGTCTCTGTTGTTGTGGACCGTTATAAGGGCGATTAGTATAGTAATCTTTACTCAGGTAGGGGTATGTTCTTTCCTCGTTGTAGTTCTTGATATCTTTTTTAACCTTAATTTGTTTTTTATTTAGCTCAAATTTGTGAAACTCCTCTATAGTTTTGTTAATTTTTTCCAGGAGTTTATTTGTTTCTGTGCTAGTGTTACTATTTTTAATTTGTTTCTCTAGATCTGTTATTTCAATTGTTAATTGTTTTAATTCTTCTGTCGCTATTTCAATTCCAAGAACCATCCAGTGTCTTGAGCAAGTTGTACTAATGTAACTGAACCCCTTTAGATATTTGGGATTGGTGGTGAAAACCCCTGGTACGTTACGTACTTGTAGGCCAAGCGGGATGATGTTTGATTTTAGGTAGTCGGTCAGGAGTCTGATCATTAAAAGTAGACGGACCTCTTTCTTTTTTAGTTTCTCTAGCTCATCAGAGAGAGAAGTGCTGGGAATGGAAGGGTTTTCGGTTGAATCAGATAGGAGGGATGGACCCCCTAGGATTTTATTAATGTATTCTAAATCATACATTGGAGGGTGGGGATCAGACATGCCTGAGGAGAGCAACGTGTGAAGAATAAAAAGAGTTTAGACAGAGGACACGAAGAGCCCACTTGTGAGAGAAAAGGGGCCGGGATTACCTCAATCCCTTGCAATCCAGCGATTGCGCTAACTATGTTTCAAGAAACAAGGGAACCCTAAAGGTATAGCGTAGGGACCTTGGGCATTACATATTACAAAGAACAATGGTCCCTATGTGCATTAAATATACAGTCCAAAATAATCATATACCCAATCAGTAATATGTCTTCTGTCCGTCCGGACAGGATTTAATGAATTCCAAATCAAAAAGATAAAATATTTTACGAAAAAGAATGTCAAGTGGGCACAGCCGTGACCATCAACATACAAGACAAAACAACAGAAAAGCAATGTAAACAAGGCAAGGGAATAAGTCTGCGTACTTGTACTTCAGTAAGGCAGGCATAAGTTACAGGAAAACACTCCATTGCATTTTGTAATTTTAGACACAGATAATATGCATATGGGGTTTAGAGGTCGACGACGTTTCGATGCCTATAAAAATAGAGGCATCATCATCAGGACAAGAATTGGCACTATTGTTGTCTTGAACACAAAGCAATATATGGTGCCTTTCAATTACATTTACTTATACATAAAATGGTTACAATAAGGAAAAAAAGGGGGGAAAACAGAGAGACCAAAAATTAGGTTCAATACATGAAAATAATTAATTGAAGGCATGTCTCAGTGATCCTTTGGTGGTGAATCAATAAAAGTGCTTGTGAATAAGGCACGCGGAAAAAGTGAAAAAGGTGAAACAGGTAAAATATTAAAATATTGCCGTCGTGCTGAGTGACCCTTCACTAGCCGATGAAACAAGTGCTCAACCAGAGCGAACGCAAAATGGCAATATAGGAATAAAAAAACCGGGCGGAAAACACAGTGAGGCCGGTTGTGAAACGTGGCTTTGTTAAACTACACGTGACGCGATATTTTGGATTGCATATAATGCGGGCAAGGGAGTGCTAGATATCGCATGGTGAACTGGAGCATGCTGGCACGGGTGGCGAGGAAGTACCTACTTGATATAGCTGAGACCGCTCCCCGTTATATCAGATCAGCCGATCTGGCGGTGCTTAAGGGTTTGCTCGGCAAGTCTAAGGAAACAATTACGTAGAAGTCCGACCCGTTAGGAATGAAGAGGCATCTAAATCGGCAATACGAAATGCAGAAAAAGTGTCTATTTACCTAATTACCCGGTCGGGCAATGCAGTATCCGTGGGATTAGAATTATTATTACCGGGACTCTGGCGCTTCAATGGCGGCGTAGCGTAATAGCTACCTGAGAACTATAGAGAGGAGGTGTCGATTAGCTAAGAGCATCACAGGTATAGTTAATAGAACCAGTGAGGGGCGGGAGCCGGCGGCTTACTTACTTGAGGAGTGCGGCGGCACTATGGCACGAGTGGTGATCTGGTGGTCGGTGTTCACAGGTTCCCGGGCTTTTACTGGGACCTGGGTGCCGTAAACAGCGATGCGGGACTGCATGCGGGTGTCCCAATTACTGAGGTGAACGCGGCGGCCATTTTAAAGTGGTGAAAAGAGAAAGTGATATGTACATTCAAAGTGAAATCAAAGCATTGCAAGAATAAAATACAGAAATAAATAAAACCATCACAGTTTTGTAACAGGGAAGTCCATTACAATTTAGAGCAGGGAAGTCCAATCCTCAATCCGGTTTAACCCATCATGGATGCTATTGCAGCGCAAGATCCATAGCAGTTCCTCTTTATTCAGCAATTGAGCCATGTCTGCTCCCCGAGGGGGTGGTTTGATCAACGTGATTACTGTCCATTGTAAATCATTTTCGCTGTGTCCTTTGGCAGAGTAATGTTCCACAAGGGGCGCATTTGCAGTCCTGCATTTAATCCGGCTTCGATGTTGTCCAATGCGGAGTTTGATCTTCTGGCTTGTTTGTCCAATGTATATAAGCCCGCATGGGCAAAAGATGGCATAAACTAAATTTACAGAGTTACAATTGGAGAAAGATTTGCGTTCATATTTGATGTTAGCATATGTGAACGTTTTGCCTTCAATTGTGGTGTCACAGTAAATACACCCTCCGCATTTATTGTGACCCACAACTGGCGCGAGGCCCCAAGCATCATTTATGGTGGTTTTCAATGCAGGTGATGGAAGTGCCGCCCTAACTAAGTGGTCTTTAATATTTTTAGCACGTTTGAAAGCAAACATGGGTTTGTCTAGTGATAAATTTCCGGCATTCAGTACTGGCCAATGTTTCAAAACACTTTTTCTGATATCATTGGAAACAGGTGAAAACGTGGTGACACATATAAGCTTGTCCTGGTCAGTTTTTTGCTTGGGCTCTAGGAGGGCTTCTCGTGGCAATATTTTAATATTTTACCTGTTTCACCTTTTTCACTTTTTCCGCGTGCCTTATTCACAAGCACTTTTATTGATTCACCACCAAAGGATCACTGAGACATGCCTTCAATTAATTATTTTCATGTATTGAACCTAATTTTTGGTCTCTCTGTTTTCCCCCCTTTTTTTCCTTATTGTAACCATTTTATGTATAAGTAAATGTAATTGAAAGGCACCATATATTGCTTTGTGTTCAAGACAACAATAGTGCCAATTCTTGTCCTGATGATGATGCCTCTATTTTTATAGGCATCGAAACGTCGTCGACCTCTAAACCCCATATGCATATTATCTGTGTCTAAAATTACAAAATGCAATGGAGTGTTTTCCTGTAACTTATGCCTGCCTTACTGAAGTACAAGTACGCAGACTTATTCCCTTGCCTTGTTTACATTGCTTTTCTGTTGTTTTGTCTTGTATGTTGATGGTCACGGCTGTGCCCACTTGACATTCTTTTTCGTAAAATATTTTATCTTTTTGATTTGGAATTCATTAAATCCTGTCCGGACGGACAGAAGACATATTACTGATTGGGTATATGATTATTTTGGACTGTATATTTAATGCACATAGGGACCATTGTTCTTTGTAATATGTAATGCCCAAGGTCCCTACGCTATACCTTTAGGGTTCCCTTGTTTCTTGAAACATAGTTAGCGCAATCGCTGGATTGCAAGGGATTGAGGTAATCCCGGCCCCTTTTCTCTCACAAGTGGGCTCTTCGTGTCCTCTGTCTAAACTCTTTTTATTCTTCACACGTTGCTCTCCTCAGGCATGTCTGATCCCCACCCTCCAATGTATGATTTAGAATACATTAATAAATCCTAGGGGGTCCATCCCTCCTATCTGATTCAACCGAAAACCCTTCCATTCCCAGCACTTCTCTCTCTGATGAGCTAGAGAAACTAAAAAAGAAAGAGGTCCGTCTACTTTTAATGATCAGACTCCTGACCGACTACCTAAAATCAAACATCATCCCGCTTGGCCTACAAGTACGTAACGTACCAGGGGTTTTCACCACCAATCCCAAATATCTAAAGGGGTTCAGTTACATTAGTACAACTTGCTCAAGACACTGGATGGTTCTTGGAATTGAAATAGCGACAGAAGAATTAAAACAATTAACAATTGAAATAACAGATCTAGAGAAACAAATTAAAAATAGTAACACTAGCACAGAAACAAATAAACTCCTGGAAAAAATTAACAAAACTATAGAGGAGTTTCACAAATTTGAGCTAAATAAAAAACAAATTAAGGTTAAAAAAGATATCAAGAACTACAACGAGGAAAGAACATACCCCTACCTGAGTAAAGATTACTATACTAATCGCCCTTATAACGGTCCACAACAACAGAGGCCCTGGGGCAGATTTAACAGGCGACAACAATACGTAGGATTTACAGACAGCTCAGCCGACTCATCAGGCCACTCAGACCAGAGCGATAGCCCGGGTCCCAACAATAGGAATTTTTTAGAAGGAGGCCGGGGCCAGCCCAGGGGCAGAGGAAAAACATGGCCCAAACCACCGAATCCCCCAGGAGAAAGGTCCACACGCCGCCAACACTACAGGTGGTAGATACTCTAAACAACTCCTCCACTAACACCTCAGTAACTGGTCTCTTACCAATCTTTAACCTTACTGACCATATTCTGTCTAGTAATGAAATATCTCTTCTCAGTAGAGGCTTATCTTTCGTACCCACGGTACGCCCTAACTTCCAAGATGCTCAGACGGAACTACTAAGGTTCTTCAGGAAAATTCGTCTAAAAAGCTTTTTCAGTCTCAACCCATCCATACCTAAACATTCCAATACCCCGTTCAGACCTCCCTCTAAATTCTCTTCCTCAGCTGGAATGATCCCAGTTGAAATTCCGACATTTGAGAAACTAGTACTTAAAGATCTAACAGCCCTGGAAAACAAAAAGTCCTTCGTCCCATACAATATCTCTCTTGACGAGAAAAAGGCGATTACCACATTGAAAAATAACCAGTCCCTGGTAATAAAACCAGCTGATAAAGGGGGAGGAATAGTTATTCTAAATAGCGAATCCTACAAAACTGAAGTGCTACGACAGCTTAGCAACCTCGAGCACTATTGTAAACTCCCTAGAAATCCTACCAGTGAAATCCAATGCCTTATTACCAAGGTCACTACAAAAGCTCTTGACTCGGGATTCCTGACCAAACATGAATATGATTTTTTGAACACTAAATCTCCCCGCATCCCGGTGATATACTGCCTGCCCAAGATTCACAAAGACCCCCAATCTCCACCCGGCCGCCCAATTGTTTCAGGCTGTGGATCTATTCTTGAGCCACTAGGCCACTACATTGATTTCTTCATCAAGCCTTTTGTTCCCGAAACTATCTGCTACATTAGAGATAGCATGGCCATGATTAATTTCATTGAGGAGTATCCATTCGATCCCACATCCAGCACCATGTGCACGCTGGATGTGGAATCACTGTATACCAACATCCCCCAATTTGAATCCTTGAGAGTGATTGAGCAGGTCCTTGAGTCAAGAGCTCGTCCACATAATGTACCCTCGCTATTTATTCTTGAACTTCTCGAAATTTGCCTCACCAGAAATTTCTTCCTGTTTGAGGGGCAATTCTATGGTCAAGTCAAAGGGACCTCCATGGGAGCCATTTTTGCTCCAAACCTGGCCATTCTATATATGGACCATCTGGAAACTAGCACCATCCTCCATACGTCCAATCCTTTCCATGAGGGAATCACCTTGTGGAAAAGATTCATTGACGATATTTTCATGGTATGGAATGATTCCCATGAAAACCTCCTGTCTTTTGGACATTGGCTAAATAATAACAGTGGGGGGCTCCGTTTTACTACTGCCACCAGCAAAGATTCTATCCCATTTCTGGACCTACAGATAAAACATACTGAAGGCCGTCTAACCACTACACTGCACCGCAAGCCCACTGAGCGAAACACCTTGCTCCAATATTCCAGTCACCACCCTAGGGCCCTACGAGACTCCCTACCCTTCTCCCAGTTCCTCCGCATCAGGCGGAACTGTTACTTCAGGGATGACTACTTCTCTGAAGCAAAGACTTTGAGTAAAAAGCTGAGAAGTAGAGGGTACCCACGAAAACTGGTGCGTAGGTCAATGAAAAGAGCCTGGTACTGCCCACGAGAAGCCCTCCTAGAGCCCAAGCAAAAAACTGACCAGGACAAGCTTATATGTGTCACCACGTTTTCACCTGTTTCCAATGATATCAGAAAAAGTGTTTTGAAACATTGGCCAGTACTGAATGCCGGAAATTTATCACTAGACAAACCCATGTTTGCTTTCAAACGTGCTAAAAATATTAAAGACCACTTAGTTAGGGCGGCACTTCCATCACCTGCATTGAAAACCACCATAAATGATGCTTGGGGCCTCGCGCCAGTTGTGGGTCACAATAAATGCGGAGGGTGTATTTACTGTGACACCACAATTGAAGGCAAAACGTTCACATATGCTAACATCAAATATGAACGCAAATCTTTCTCCAATTGTAACTCTGTAAATTTAGTTTATGCCATCTTTTGCCCATGCGGGCTTATATACATTGGACAAACAAGCCAGAAGATCAAACTCCGCATTGGACAACATCGAAGCCGGATTAAATGCAGGACTGCAAATGCGCCCCTTGTGGAACATTACTCTGCCAAAGGACACAGCGAAAATGATTTACAATGGACAGTAATCACGTTGATCAAACCACCCCCTCGGGGAGCAGACATGGCTCAATTGCTGAATAAAGAGGAACTGCTATGGATCTTGCGCTGCAATAGCATCCATGATGGGTTAAACCGGATTGAGGATTGGACTTCCCTGCTCTAAATTGTAATGGACTTCCCTGTTACAAAACTGTGATGGTTTTATTTATTTCTGTATTTTATTCTTGCAATGCTTTGATTTCACTTTGAATGTACATATCACTTTCTCTTTTCACCACTTTAAAATGGCCGCCGCGTTCACCTCAGTAATTGGGACACCCGCATGCAGTCCCGCATCGCTGTTTACGGCACCCAGGTCCCAGTAAAAGCCCGGGAACCTGTGAACACCGACCACCAGATCACCACTCGTGCCATAGTGCCGCCGCACTCCTCAAGTAAGTAAGCCGCCGGCTCCCGCCCCTCACTGGTTCTATTAACTATACCTGTGATGCTCTTAGCTAATCGACACCTCCTCTCTATAGTTCTCAGGTAGCTATTACGCTACGCCGCCATTGAAGCGCCAGAGTCCCGGTAATAATAATTCTAATCCCACGGATACTGCATTGCCCGACCGGGTAATTAGGTAAATAGACACTTTTTCTGCATTTCGTATTGCCGATTTAGATGCCTCTTCATTCCTAACGGGTCGGACTTCTACGTAATTGTTTCCTTAGACTTGCCGAGCAAACCCTTAAGCACCGCCAGATCGGCTGATCTGATATAACGGGGAGCGGTCTCAGCTATATCAAGTAGGTACTTCCTCGCCACCCGTGCCAGCATGCTCCAGTTCACCATGCGATATCTAGCACTCCCTTGCCCGCATTATATGCAATCCAAAATATCGCGTCACGTGTAGTTTAACAAAGCCACGTTTCACAACCGGCCTCACTGTGTTTTCCGCCCGGTTTTTTTATTCCTATATTGCCATTTTGCGTTCGCTCTGGTTGAGCACTTGTTTCATCGGCTAGTGAAGGGTCACTCAGCACGACGGCAATATTTTAATATTTTACCTGTTTCACCTTTTTCACTTTTTCCGCGTGCCTTATTCACAAGCACTTTTATTGATTCACCACCAAAGGATCACTGAGACATGCCTTCAATTAATTATTTTCATGTATTGAACCTAATTTTTGGTCTCTCTGTTTTCCCCCCTTTTTTTCCTTATTGTAACCATTTTATGTATAAGTAAATGTAATTGAAAGGCACCATATATTGCTTTGTGTTCAAGACAACAATAGTGCCAATTCTTGTCCTGATGATGATGCCTCTATTTTTATAGGCATCGAAACGTCGTCGACCTCTAAACCCCATATGCATATTATCTGTGTCTAAAATTACAAAATGCAATGGAGTGTTTTCCTGTAACTTATGCCTGCCTTACTGAAGTACAAGTACGCAGACTTATTCCCTTGCCTTGTTTACATTGCTTTTCTGTTGTTTTGTCTTGTATGTTGATGGTCACGGCTGTGCCCACTTGACATTCTTTTTCGTAAAATATTTTATCTTTTTGATTTGGAATTCATTAAATCCTGTCCGGACGGACAGAAGACATATTACTGATTGGGTATATGATTATTTTGGACTGTATATTTAATGCACATAGGGACCATTGTTCTTTGTAATATGTAATGCCCAAGGTCCCTACGCTATACCTTTAGGGTTCCCTTGTTTCTTGAAACACTGGATTCAAGCAAGCCGGGCTGAAGACGGCTGTAATGCCAGAAACCGGTCCTCGGAAGCTTGTTTCCGATCCAGGGAAGGCATGGCTTGGCAGCTCGGGCTGGACTGTTCCCATGAGGCACAGGGTCAGACTGATTTACATATAGCCATGTCTGAACTGGGGTGGCAGAGTGGGCTAAAGAACGGTGATGGATCAAACCCAGATCTTTTAACTGAGTGTGAGTGTTTGATTGGTTCAGATGCTCTGTCCATCACCACCCCCTTTTGTACGAAAATATTATAGCTACCAAGGTATCCAATGGGCTAGCTTCTTAAGGTGTCTTTCGCCGCTTCCACTCCATTACCTTGGTGTGTATGCCTTTCTCACCTTTGCAAAACAATCTGCGTGTGTGCGTCTCTTTGTATGTACATATTTATTGCCTTCTCTGTGTGAGCGCATATATTATTTCCTTCAGTCATTGTGTATTTGTAGTTTATGTGAGTCTGCCTCTGTGTGTTTGTTTGTGCGCGCATCTGCGTGTGGCATGTGATGCCTGACTGCACTTCCATTTGTGCTGGGAGTGGTGTTTATCTTGTTAGTGTGTGTTTGTATCTACTGTTAATTGTATTCTGTGTGCATGGAATGATACGTGAGAGTCCTCCCACCAGCAAACTGCATTAATAAAATTGCAATGTGCCAATTAATTTATGTGCACATGCATGCCTGCATGTGTGTCTGAGTGTGCATATATGTGTAGGTATGTAGGAGTGCCTGTGTGTGTGTGTGTGTGCTTGCAAATGTGCATGCTGTATATGTATGTGCATGCTTGCTTATGTGTATGTCTATGTGCGCGTGTGTGTCTGTGTTTGCATGTGCCTGCATACGTATGTATACTTGTGTGGCCGCATCTAACTGTGTATGCGGCTGCAGGTAGCTGTGTTTCCAAATGTGTGCATGTCTGTGTGTGTGTTTGTGTCGTTGTATGTGTGTCCCTGTGTATCTGTGCACACAGATGGGCTTTTAAATAAAGTTGGAGTAAGTGTGCAAACATAGTCTAGATTTTAGCTTTCATTGATGTGATTTCTTTACATAGGCACATTGGTAATGCTGCATATGTATGTGCATGCTTGCTTATGTGCATGTCTATGTGCACAAGTGTGTCTGTGTTTGTATGTGCCTGCATGCATATGTATACTTGTGTGGTTGCATATATCTGTGTATGCGGCTGCAGGTAGCTGTGTTTCCGAATGTGTGCATGTCTGTGCATGCATTTGTGTCTGTGTATGTGTGTCTCTATGTATCTGTGCACACAGATGTGCTTTAAAATAAATTTGGAGCAGGTGTGCAAACATAGTCTAGATTTTAGCTTTCATTGATGTGATTTCTTTACATAGGTGCATTGCATGTGATATTTAATCCAGCAATACTTATATCTGTGCACCCCCTGTGCTCACATGGGTAAGTGTAGTGGAGAAGGGATATGTATGGAGATTGGCTTATGTAGGTTTCTACGCATAGACCTGTAGATTTTTGTAGTTCTCTAAAATGTGGAAATATATGAATCTCGTAGGAGGAAACATTTCTTGAATGTCTCTGAAATGAGCTGGGGGGAACGCAGGTCGAATATTCAAACTTTCAAATGCAAATGTTATATGGGAATAGAGCTTATAGTGCAAATGGGCCTTGTAATACGGCATCCTCCCCTACCTCTTCGAGACAGCGTCATCCAGGACGGCCCCTTTTCTCAGAACCCGACCCTGAAGCGTCCCTGACAACCTGGACTTCTCCCCTCTATCCTTCGTTTCAGGGACCAATTGGAACCGGAATACCACCAGAAGTACCATCCCATGACCCCGGAAGGCCCTCCCTGATCCCGGAGCAGGAAACCGGAAAAGACGGAGCCGAAGGGAGAGAGACGTTTAGCGCGGCGAACTCGTGGCAGGAGGCTCGGACGAATACGGAACCAGAGACAGCGATCCACGAAGAGGAGGAGGATGTTTGGAGCGAGGACTGGTGGAGTCCGCAGGAGCTGACTGGGGAGCGGCCGCAACTCACGGAAGAGTTGCGACGGGGCATGTGAGTACACGAACACCGAACCTTCTTTTGTAGCACCTTAAAGTGCCGTGTACATAGAGAAGCGTCACCTTGATAACGATATATACACTGTAGATAGAACTTGTATAGTACTACTGGGGTCACTCAAGCACTATTGTGAAAAAAACCCGTGCATCAGACCCTCACCTAAACACCCTTCCTCTCTCTCTCTCTTTGCCTTCCTAACCTTACCTAAATCCCTCCCCCTTTTCCTCACGATCTTTTTTTCAAATCCCACACACCCCCTGGTGTTGGTGACAGTATTCGATCATATCCGTCCAGTCGGACTAATAGCCCCTTTTTTGTTTCTTTGTTCCTCATAACCTCCGAGGACACCATCCGGAGCGGTCCACACCGAAGACCTTACATCCCGGCTCACCCACTGAAGAAGACCCGAACACCCCTCCCTTCAAGTTCATCTTTTGTGTTTCCATACCGTGTTTAGGTTCCCGTTTCAGAATCATTCTGACGACGGGCTTTGCACAGACAGCTTTATTGATCCAGCATGAAGCAAAATATGAGTTTGTATTTCGAGATTTGTTTATTAAAAAGTGCAGGCCTGCTCGTGCAGTTGTTTATGTACATCAGTCTGACCCACCATCACCATAAAGGCTGACTGGCCCTTAACAGGCCTCGCAGTAACTGCTCTCGTCCATTTACTGCGGAAATGGAAACCAAAATCAGCCCTGGTAAGGTAAAAATGCCCAGACCAGTCTCACTTTGCAGACGATGCAGCAAAAGACAGGGCTGGTCATGGCAGCCCAAACTGCTCTGAAAGCAGCCTGCACCTTACCAGGCAAAAGCCACAGTTACTTAATGGTCTGTCCGGCTCTGGTCCATTTACATGTCGAGTTGTATTCAGGTGAGCTCCGCCCACTCGCCGCCTATATTTTTCATTGGCTTGTGTCATTGTCCACTGTAAACTGTGGCTGTTCATTGGTCAAAAGGCTTAGTAGTCCCTCCTTAGTCCTGCCTTGTCTCATTTTGTAACCTCCCATGGGGACACTGTTACGTGTGTTGTTACTCAGTAGGCCTTAATTATGGCCTCCGAGCACTATTTTCTCCAATAGCTTTGTCCTGCCTGCTGTTGCAGGCAGGACCCGCTCTTGAATAATACTTAAAAATAAATCTATAGCACGGGCGCTGAACACATTCGCGAGATTGCGAGATTTTAAGCTATTGGCTTTGTTAATGACAAAGCCTTTTATTTATCTGTTTTAAAAACAACACTTAAATAAAAGGCATTGTCATTTACAATGCCAATAGTTATCTGCCTTAGCCCCCAAACCATTATTTAACAGGAATATTGGAGCCTGCCATCTCGACCCTTCTTCGGACGACTAAGGTTAAAATCTTTTCACCCAGAATGTTGCTGAATCTGTTGCACAAAGATTCACATAAAGAGGAATCCGCTTGTGAAGGACCTGGGGTTGCACTGCTGGGCATGTTGATACTATGCAAGGTTTGTAGGTCTGATTGCAGTTGAGGTTGTGTGGCTTTATCCTCCTGGGTGGGTTGTGCCCATGTGAGCAATTGGGTATTACTGGACTCAGGTATAGGCGGTTGTTTCCTTTTGTTCCCGAACTGTTTGCTGGATTCCCTTTTCCCCTTCGTTGCTGTATTTCTGGGTAGAGGAGGTCTGCACATGCTTTTGAACAGCTGAATGGAGCGGGTTTGTTGCTAGTACTAATGTTGAGGTTTCTGCTCCTGTTAGTGTGGGGTGAAACATTTCACAGTGGTGAATTACCCTCAGTTGAAGCAACATTGCTCACAGCTTTTCCTGGTGACAACAATGGAAGTGAGGCCCCATAGTCAAGTGGCAAGTGTTAGTCTGATCTCATTAGTAACAATCCTCACTTCTCTCTCCAACATTGAGTCGAAGGACACTGGAGGGCGTGCACGACTCCCCTCATTCCTCCCCCAGACCTCTGCTTCGTCATGATGAAAATTGAGTGTATTCTCATCTTATTTCCTGTGGATCCTGCGAGAAAACCAAGAGGGAAGGCCTAGCCCGGCCTTGGACAGCTGCGGACTGGTGCAGTTGGTCCCGCTTTTGACCGGGCCACTCCTGGGCATGCCCCATGGCGTCCCGCACTGCAGGAACCCCAGCTTTAAAACAGCGTCTCCTGGCGCGAAAGGCTGACGGTGGCGGCTTCCTGCTGCAGAGCTTGCTTTGGTTTGTGGTCTACCCCTCCACCGGTGTGGCTGTAGTCTCTTCCCATCTGCAGGACCCCCGGCCACACTTAAAACAGTGCCTCCGGGTGCAAAAGCCTGACGGCGGCGGCTTCCTGCTGCAGAGCTTGTGGCTGCCCCTATACCAGCGTGGCTATAGTCTCTCCCCCCTGGAGTCAATCAGTCTAATAGGCAATACAGATTTGAGGGGGTTGATAGTAACAAAATGCAGCTGGGAATTCTCAATCTGCCCTTGCCATCTTGGTTAGACTCAAAGATATTGGCAGAAGACTTGCTGCTCTATCTGTGTGTGGAAGCCATGGCCTCCACTCCATTGGTGGAGGACTGTCCACTCTATTAATAAATCCCCACCTGCATGATGGAGATTTATGTGTTGTAGCGGCTCCCTTTGCAGCACTGAAGGTTTGCAAAATGGGCAACACGTTTAATGCACCCACTCTGCAAACATGTTTGTACTGGGAAAAGGAACTTCCAAATTTTCCTAAAACAAAATAATTAATTCTTAATACAAAAAAATTTCCCTGACATTTTCCCCATCTATGTCCTTTGTATAAGCAGGGAAAATGATGCAGGGTCATCCTGCTATCAATCGGTCAGGATGACCATCACTGTGGCCTGCTCTTTGGTAAACCAGCTGCTAGGTCAGAGGCTCTGCTGGTGTAAACCTGGTGCTTCTTGTGGATGAATTACAGCCGTAATTAGCTCTGCTAAACTCAAATTCAGTCTTTTAGGCTCACAGGGTGGCATAAGATATTAAGAACTAAGCATTTGAAATAAGAAACAGAGCTTGACAGAAGGGGATTCCTCTGGTTGACAAATCCCTTGGTCATGGAGGAATAGTCATGGCTGTTTACCAAGTACAAGTTGGTTTAATATTTATTTCTTAATAGTATCATCCTCCCCAGACCAGTATCATGCAAATGACCATACCACACCCGGAGCACTGTAATGCACGTCTTTATTCTTCATAGTGCAACCGTTAACTGAACGCACTGCATCACAAACGTTATTAACCACACCCTGCCACGCCAATCAGATTACATAATACTGGCAAGGACATAAACACAGGACACAACACTAATCAATTGTTTCTCATTTTCCTTTATCTTTGTTTTTGTATCTTTGTAAAATAAAAGACACCCATATCGCCATAAGGCATCCAACTCAATTACTGATTGTATTAAATTTAATTGGATGAGCCCTATGATTATGTTGTCTCATAAAATTATCGCTCAGAAGGCGTAATCATTTTCCTATAGAAAAAAAAGCAATATATCCTTCTGAGTTTAGTACAACTCTGTTTTGAATTAATGGTATTTGTATTAGACAACACAAATAGGCAGTAATGTAATAAGTTCACAGGTTCACCCAGGATCCGGACCAGTATCCGCAGTCCACCAGGACAGCCCCAACACTACTCCAATTTAGTAGAGAGATGAAGACACACCTCTTTAAAGAACACTATATCACAAGGCATTAACGTTTCACAGCCCCGCTACTTCCACTCTTACTCCTTAACTTGATCTTTGTCTTTGATCCTGCACAATGCTCCTCTGCATTTAAGCCAGGTTTGCCCTATAGAAATATCATATACAGGCATATATACATACATATATACGGACAGAAATTTTGAGCCCACTTCACAAAGGCTAGTGTATGAGTAAGTATGATTTACTCCTCTAGTACTCCAGATTTTCTCATGAATTTCAGGTGTAAGCCAGGAGTACTCCTGGAATTCTGAAGTACTAGAAGACAAAGTCTGAGCAAAATCTTTGATAACTGGCCCCAATGTTTTTTCTTTATTGTGTACTTTTAAAAACACACCATAAATCATTATCAATGATTAGGCACTCTTCATCAACTCATGAAGTATGAATAAGTGAAGAAGTGGAAAGGAAAAAGATACGCAATGTTTTGGTAGATATTTATTTTATTTTTTGTTTGTGGGTTTTGAATAGCACCTGAATCACCCCCTAAGGGTTATCTCTGCACTTTGGACTGTGCTGCTAGATGGGCTGACGAGCAATATTAAAATAGGGTGGTCTGAAGAAGTTTCCTAAAGTGCAGATAGTCAGGGCATTGTCTCAGGTGAATGGGGAGCTGGTTCCAGTAAAGGGGAGCGAGGTAAGAAAATAATTTTTCACCTAGCCTTGTTTTCCTGACCCGGGGACTAAAAGAAGCGATTTGCTTCCTGACCTAAGGGTCATGGTAGGAGCGTAATGCTTGAGTTTCCTAGAGAAATAAAGAGGGCCTTTGTTATACACGGCCTTGTGGACAATACAGCAAACTTTGAGTTTGATACGATTACGAATTGGAAGCCACTGGAGCTGTTGAAGAAGGGGAAGGGAAGCAGTTTTGAGCTGGGCATTCATGACGAGGTGCGCAGCAGTGTTCTGAACCACCTCCAACCTGCTGAGCGAGGACTCGTTGGCTGAGACCAGGAGAATGTTGCAGTAGTCGAGACGGCTCATTACCATGGTCTGAATGAGGGATTTATGAGTGGAATCGGGAAGGAAAGGGAAAACTCATCGTAGCAGGCCCAAGACATAGAAGCAGTGGACGGCAGTGTGAGCAGCATGCTCCTCCAAGGATAATAATACCAAATAACAATGCCAATACTGAAGACCAATTTATAACCATATTAATACACAGGACCAGCAAACAAATCAAGGGTGCCTGACCAACAAATTTCAATATTCAATTATATTTTTATTTTTAGAATTCTTTTTTCAAATTGTTTTCAAAGAACCACATTTTTCTTTTTCGATCAACATTATGATACAAAACAGTACATTATACGATTACAAAAAATAACCACAGAGACACCACACTGACTACACAACTTCATACACACTCATTTATAACCCATACAAGGTTTCAAACATACGCAATCATACAAAATGTTCCCAGCAGGTTAAACACCAAAGTTTTGTTTAAAAAGGAAAGCCTGCGGAGGGGAAACACAGACAAGCAGCCAAACAACGCTGAATTTTTCACTACAGTCTTTGCAATTGCACACAAAGAATAACAGTCATAAATTGCAAGGTGAAACAAAAAAATTTACAGTGCACAAAGACCAACATAATTTTACAACACGTTTGTTTGACACAAAACAAGGCTAGGTCGACGCGTTTCTAACCCACTTATTACAAGGGTTCTCTTCAGGACCAAAATATCTTACTCTCACGTCTTTGAGTCTACAGTACTCATGCAAAAATCCAATTTGCCAGTGGGTAAGGTGGTGTTCAGGGATGATAGGTTCCTATAATCCGCCCGTTCTATCCATAAATTCTTGTATTGTGGAACAGACAACTTCTAGTGCACACAAAATCTTTGGTATAAATCACAGCAGGGCAAATCTCTCACAAAGCATTAAGGCTCCTCTGTGTTTAGAGCGCAGGGCTTGAATTACGCCGTCACTTACAGTTCATTCCTTGCGCGCTCGAAAAACTGGCACCAGAGCTATGGGAGTCGGCAACTAGACGAATGCCCAGGTTTTTAACTAGGGCCTTAGGGCCAGGGGGGGCGCAATGGCTGCCGGCAACCAGTCTGGTGTCCATAGTAGGGGATCATCTCCAAAGAGCATGATCTCCGTCTTCCCTGCATTTAAAAAAAACAAAACATTTTATTGTTTTTTACATGAAGTAATACTGATTGCTGAAATCTGAATTGAACTAATGCACAAAATACAGAGTTGTGTCGATCATCTATACAGCTCCATTCTAAATTTGCATTGTTCATATCTCTCACATGCCCCGTTAGTGTACACACAGTAGTGACAGGTCAACCCTTCCCTGCATTAAGTTGGACAAAATTACTTTTCATCCAATAAGGAATAGCTGTCATTCCCGTCAAGAAAGTGGACTGAACTGATGTGGTAGATTTGTTAAATGAGAAGAGAACCTGAGTGTCGTCAGCATATGAAATAGGCAAAAAGCCGCAGGACCTGAGGAGGTTGACCAAGGGAGCAATATAGATGTTAAATAATGTAGGGCTCAAACATGAGCCCTGAGGAACACCCTTGATCAGTTCCATGGTCTGTGACCGAAAAAAGGCCTAAATTGACAGTCTGGGTAAGGGAGGACAGGAATCTTGTCATCCACTGAAGGGCAAGTCCTCTAAGTCCAATTTCCTACAATCTCCTGAGCAAGATCTGGTGAGAGACCGTGTCGAACGTGGCAAAAAGGTCCAACAGCACGAGAATCATTGAGTGGCCGCTGTCTTGGGTCATCCTGAAGTTATCCATAACCTCCAACAGGGCAGACTCCGTGCTGTATTTGGGCCTGAAACCAGATTGATAGGGGTCCAGCCTACCTGTTTTTTCGACACGGTCAGACAGATGTTGATTGATGTGTTTGTATTTGGATGGAGAGTTTAAATTGATTGCTTTTGCTGCAGGACCTAAAAAACAGTGTAATACTGGGCCACAACAGTGACGTAACGCCCCCTGCAAAGTATGATGAGGAGGCCCCATTACCACATCCCTACAAGTCTTGTCCCCCTTAGCCTACCTTCGCAAAGCTTCAAAGAGAGTAATGTAAAAGAGAAAGGAGCCAGTAATCACCGGGAAAAAGAGATTTTGGTGTATGTTATTCCCCATCACGTGGGAAAACTGTGAATAGCTGCTATTTTGGTGCTATTATTGCACCTGATAATGTCCAGATCCAGGGGTGTTGGTCTCTGTTGGGTATTCCACTGGGTCCCTCGTAATCATGGCTTAAAGTATGCCCTTCACTTTTTCATTTTCCCTTCCTCTCTCCCGCTGCTGTTTTTGCCACCTGTCTCTGTCTCTCTGTTGTTCCACTGTGATCTTTATAGCCTGTGTCTCTACCAATATGGCTCTCTTTTCTCTCTCTGGTGTCTCTCCCTTTTCTCTCCATTCTCACCTCTGGGCTCACATTCAGCTACTTTGCTCATCTCTCCATAACCTTGTTCTCTCTCTCGCTCAGCGTCTCTTGTTCACTCAACCCTCTATGATTTGTGTCTCTCTTACTCCCTCTGGACTCTTCACAGTGCCTTCTCTCCTCCTCACTTCTCTTTCCCTGGTGGTCCATTCCTATGCTTGGCTCTGTTTTTACTCCCCCTCACTTATGAAGTGACACAGCCTCACATCGGTGCCTTTTCCCTCGGCATTCACTATATTGCAACAATAAATACATGAATTCAGCAACTGTGTTTCTATCTTTCAGCAGACTCGCGAGCAGATCTCACAGCGGGGGCTCTCTGCAGGCAGCTGCTGCTCGTTACTTTGCCAGATCGTACTGGCTTGGCGTGGGTGCTTGAGTGGCCCCTCCAGTTCCTGGGGCCCCACGCTGCAGCTGCATTACGTCCGTGGGCCACGATGGAATGAATATAGAGGGATGGAAAGCAAGAGATAGACGTCCAATCAGAGGAAATATACACTCATCTTTGAACGGTTACTTCAAGTGTGTTTAACAGATACTTTTGTTAGATAATACATTAGGCTTTTGGAATTAAATAACAATGTAAATTGCCCTGTTTTGTATATTGTATATAAATTGATTATTTGCTTGTATGCTTCCTATATCAATATTAAATCTACCTCTGGCACAACTTGATCAGTACACTCAAAATTCTGTTTCTCACCTCTATGGCTTCTACAATTTTTCATGATTTCGGAGTTTAATTAATTGGCAAAGCACAGTATTGGATTCAATTTAAACAATGAAAATGTCTCTAAGATGACTTTTATTGTACATATATTATTGGAGTAAACGTGGTAATGAGGAGAGGTTAACACTCGACTTTTGGTATTTATCACTTGACTGCACCTGTGTGTGTTTACTCTTTCCAGCCATGATTTTCAGTTACCAGGGTCACTATCATACAATAAAATGTGTCAGCGGTATTGTGTGATGTGCAGATTCTTCTGTTCCGTTTTTGTTAAAGGCCCGCCATGACCTTCCCTACCATAAAAATATCTCAGTTACATTACACTTTAAAGCACTTAGAGGCCCTCCCACAGCCACCTGGAAGTGAACAATTGCACTGTGAACTTTCAGCCCTGGTTTTGTTTTACTGTAGGCTAGAAATGAAAATGGCTGCAGGAACATCTTTGTTGATGTTGTGGCAACCAAACAGATCTTATGTTTTGACCTGTCAAGTCCTCCACGGACCATCTATATATATATATATATATTACCTACTGGCGGTCGCCAGTAGGTAGTTATAGTTAGGATTGATTTCCATAGGGAAATCGCAACATTCTATTGGGAATAACTTTGGCGCCGGCTGAGGAATCTGCGTGAAATTTTCCTCAACTTTGCCTCGCGGCGCTCCGGTCCTTCCCTGAAAGTTTGGGGGGGATTCGTCAAGCGGGGGCCGAGATAAAAGGGGGGTCCCAAAACGTGTTTTCCCCATGTTCATTTCCATAGGGCGGTCGGTCGCACTTTTAGCTCGAACGGCTGAATGGATTTTCATCAAACTTGGCAAAATTGTAGGGACTGGTAGCCCGATGTGCCTTTGCTATGTCTCAAGATATGTGCTCCAGAGGATTTCGAGTAATTTAGGTTCAAAAACATATATATATCTATAGCCGCGCCCCGGGCGCGCCACGCGACTTGCGCACGGAAAGCTGATTGGCTCTCGGGTGTCTGTAAACATTCGAAACAGTCCGGAGCGGCCGTCATCTTGTGTCTCGGTAGGATCGCGACACAAGAGGTGGTAAAAACAAAGGGGGAAATAACCAAAAGGGGGCAGGGTAGACCCCCCCTGACCCCCTAGGTTTGATGTGGGGGCCATAAAAGGGTCCCTCAGGTAAAAAAAAATTTTTTTATTTTTTTCGGTTTTCGCGGGGGGAGCGCCCGGTACGCGCACCGGGGAGCGTACTTTGGTGAAAAATAGTTAAAATAATAGTGTAAAATAATCATTTTGAGTGATTACAGGTAGGGTAGCTCTGAAAAGAGCTTTTGGGTTCAAAAGAGCTTTTGGGTTCTGTGGCTGTTTTAGGTACCTACAAGTACGTCCCACACACACCCACACGCACACAACCCCACACCCCCACACCCACACACTCCCCACACACACCTCACACACGCACACCTCCACCCACACCTAAACACCCCACACCCCCACACCGACACCTTACACATCCACACCCACACCCACACATTCCACACACCCACACTCATACACACACCTCACCACCCCCCAACACACACACACACACGCACACACAGATACCTCACAGACACACCCCACACATCCCACAGACACACCTCCCCCCCCACACACACACACCCACACCTCACAGACACACCCACACATCCCACACATACACACATATCTTACACACATACCCCCCACACCCACACACCCCCCACACACACCTCACACACCCACACCTCCACCTACACTCAAAAACCCCACACACACACCTTACACCCCCACACCCCCACCCACACCCACATACCCCATACACCTACATACACCTATACACCTCACCCCCCCAGACACATACACACACACACCTCACAGACACACCCCACCATCCCCCACACACACCTCCCCCCACCACACATGGTAGTGTACCCTGCTCCCTTATGATGTTTTTAAGTATTACATTTTACTCTTCTGAATCTACACAAAATTGGCAGTGATATGGTGCATTAGAGACAGAGAGTGAGAGAAAGGAGGCAGGAGATGAAAAAGAGATGTGAAAAACACATTGGAGATAATATAGTGGGAGAAAGGAAATAACTATGAGCAAATTTACTATGTAACACAAAAAAGTTGCACTGTAAGCCTCAGTTTATATTATAATCATTTTGGTAGTATTTAATGAATTACATATAAAAATGAATAATGTCTCGAACAATTTTTAATTATTAAATACAAATTTATTGTTGAGATTGATCATAATTTAATAACACTTCTAACATTACATCATCCGGAATATCCTCCAAATTTTCATTACATGATTCAAATGATTCAAGACAGTCAATTAGTTGTTGATCCTCAGACTCATCCATGAAATCCAAGTCTTCGTTAAGAATATCTTTATCCATAATTTCAAAAGAAATTGTATTGCTCTCCTCTTTACCTTCAATTTTTGCTGTAAATTGCATAACAAAATAACTATATCAGTAGAGTTAGGGCATTGTTGGGTTTAAGTTCAGACAGGTACTTCTGAGTTTTTAACAGTGAAGTTATTTTTGGGCAGTGTATGGTATCAGGCAGGAAGTAGAAATATAAAAAAGTGCATGTGATTATACCAGAGAAGCCTAACTCAATCCATAAGTATAACAGAGAAGCCTATCTCAATCTATAACTATAACAGAGGGACAGTAAAAAACTATCAGAAAACGTTTTTCCAATTTAAGTTAAAGTGCAGAACATAGTTCCCCTTACAAATGAACAACTTACCTTTCAGAAAGGAGTTGATGTTTTCAGAGGAAATCTTTTATAAATGTACCTCAGGTAGTACTAGTCAAAATGGCCGTGTTTCCCTCTCATTTTTCATTTATATTCATGTACATACCAATCAAATGTCAGGAAAAAAAAGTAGAAAATGAAAGTAACATTTTAATTGGTTGTAAATCCAAACTCTTCATATGTGTTTTTGTCAAATAATTTACCTCAGGATATTTAGACAGGGCTACAGGGCAAATGGCTCAATGGAATTCCACCACATTTGGGAAAATGGTAGGGACTGGTATGTAGTATGGCCTATTCTATATTTGGTGAACATCTCTGCAGAGGTTTTTATGTAAATTAACTTTTAAAAAATTTAGGGAGCGCTTCCCGGTGCGCGCCCCGGTACGCGTACCGGCAGCGCTACGGGAGTCCTCCATCTTGTGTTTCGGAAGAATTGAGACACAAGATGGAGGACAAACAACGTTGGGAATGGGTATAAGGGGGCATGGTAGGCACTCCCTGACCCTCTAGGTTTTCTGAGGGGGTCTTAGGAGGCCCATATAGGTAAAAAAAAAGAAATTTTAATTTTTCGCGGGGGGAGCGCCCGGTACGCGCACCGGGAAGCGTACCGGGGAGCGTACTTTGGTGAAAAATAGTGAAAAAAATTAAGAAAAAGATTCTAATTTGGAGTGATCAGAGGTAGGGTAGCTCTGAAAAGAGCTTTTGGGTTCTGTGGCTGATTTAGGTACCTACAAGTAGGTACCAATGCACAGTCTTAAATTCAGGAGGAATATTCTATTTCCCTCATCTGAGAAGTGCACACCATCTCCTCTGTAGATATCTTGCATGTTGTAACGCAAGTTGTTGTTGTATATTGAACCCATTCCATAGTCTCTCATGTAAGCAGAAACAGATTTATTCACATGTTTCCGTGCTTTCTCAAATTGTGGACAAAATTGGTTGGACCAGTTCCATTTCTGTCTTTGGCATATATTGGAAAATACCAAGGCAGTTTGAGGAAAAAGTGCCATCAATTGTTCAAAGGTGTCCTTTAAAAGCATTTCCAGACCTACCCCAGTCAAAGTGCCTAAGTCATTTCCACCACAGTGCAGAATTATGAGGTTAGGGTGTGGCAAATGCAAAAAGGTTTTCACCAATGGTATCAATTGGTGACATCTCAATCCTCTCTGGCCTATCCATTTAATGTTCCCGTTTGGTAAATCAAGGTTGTGAAAATATCTGGTAGCTGCATACCTTTGAGCCCAGTGGATATAGGTATGTCCAATAATCCAGACAGAATACATGGTAGAGGAGGTTCTGGTGCAGTCAGATGAAGTGTAGGAATAAAATGGCAGTTGGAACAGTAGGAGTTTAAAAAAAAAACCTGTGGAGTTTCAGTGCTCTTGAATCACAAGCAATGATTGGTAGATTGAGATAGTTGAAAACTGTAAGTTAGGGTGCATGGTTGTGTTCTGTGTAAGAAGTAATTTGAATGGTTAAAAAAAAGTCATTTAAAGAAACATTGCACCAGATAAGCTGGTGTATTCACAGGTCAAACATCCTTGCTGAGGTGATTTGCAACATTGTAGAATAAACTTTTAAACCTGAGAGCTCAGTGAGGAGGGAGTTGCTATGGTAACAGGTAGAAAGGGCTGAGGGGGGAAGGGTGTTGGTTTGAAAATACAGAGGGAAGAGATTTGATTGGTTACCATGAGCAATATGTGGGTAGAATTAGAGGTTTTCTGTGCCATTAATGGTTGCAGTGCCTGGAGAATATACCTTTTGCTCTGCTAAAGAAACATTGGTGTGTGTATCTGACACTGTTCTGAATCTCCTAAAGCATTTGTAAAGGTGAGTTATGATTCATTTAGATAGAGAGTTCAGATTAAGAAGCACATAGGACCTGTGTTGTGTTCCTAAAATGGTAATTGAAAAACGATTTTAGTGCAAATCAATGGGTTTTAGTAGTGAAAATGAATGCTTGTATATGAAGCACATAGGACATGTGTTGTGTTCCTAAAATGGTAATTTAAATACGATTTTAGGACAAATCAATGGGTTTTAGTAGTGAAAATGAATGCTTTCATATAGGATCTGTGCAGTGTTTCTAAAATGTTAATTGAAAAACGATTTTAGTGCAAAACAATGGGTTTTAGTAGTGAAAATGAATGCTTGTAAATAGGATCTGTGCTCTGTTCATAAAATATTAAATAAAAAACGATTTTAGGGTAAATTAATGGCTTTCAGTAGTGAAAATGAATGCTTGTACATAGGACCTGTGTTCTGTTCATAAAATGGTAATTGGAAAAAGATTAGGAAGCACACTGAGCTTGTTTGCTGTTTGGGTTTGTGTTATTTTTTTGGTAATGCTTGGTAGCATTGATTGCAAGAGAGAGGAAATGTATTTTGTAAAATAGTGAGTTTTCAGTAATGAAATTGAATGCTTGTACTCCAGCAATGCATCCTTTCACATGGGGAAAGCTGCATGTGAAAGCGTTTGCCTCAGTCTTACGCTTGCTGTAAGGCAGGCGCAAGATTTTGACGTAACAGTGTCCTAAAAGTGATGCAGTGAAATCTCATAGATTTTACTGTGTCACTATTATGAGGCTTTTTGCGGGGGAATGCCCCCTCTGTGTACATTACATATATACAATACATACATTACACCTGACAGAAGTATAATGTGGCGCAGAGATTTAAAAAGTGACGCATCTACCTACATGCGTCACTTTTGAAATATGGCGCAACAAGGCACATGTTTTATGCCGCCGATACGTCACAAAAAGTGACGCATCAGCAGTGCAAAACTGACGCAGGGCCTCATAAATGAGGTTCATTTTTTTTTCACACTACTCCAGTTTAGTCCTGTCCATTGCACTCTTGGACACAAGCCTCACCTTTTGTGCTCCCCTGGACAGGCTTCATCTCATCTGTACTCCTGCTTAGGTGTCAGAATCCTATCACATGGGGAAAGCACTATGTGAAAGCGTTTGCCTCAGTCTTATCCCTGCTGTGAGGCAGGTGCAAGATTTTGATGTAACAGTTTCCTAAAAGTGACGCAGTGAAATCTCATAGATTTCACTGCGTCACTATTACGAGGCTTTTTGCGGAGAAATGACCCCTCTGTGTACATTACACCTGACAGACGTATAATGTGGCGCAGAGGTTTAAAAAATGACGCATCTACCTACAAACATTTTTTGGGGGTAATGCTTGGTAGCATTGTTTGCAAGAGAGAGGAAATGTATTTTGTAAAATAGTGAGTTTTCAGTAATGAAATGGAATGCTTGTACTCCAGCAATGCATCCTTTCACATGGGGAAAGCTGCATGTGAAAGCGTTTGCCTCAGTCTTACGCTTGCTGTAAGGCAGGCGCAAGATTTTGACGTAACAGTGTCCTAAAAGTGACGCAGTGAAATCTCATAGATTTCACTGCGTCATTATTACGAGGCTTTTTGCGGAGAAATGACCCCTCTGTGTACATTACACTTGACAGAGGTATAATGTAGCGCAGAGGTTTAAAAAACGACGCATCTACCTACATGCGTCACTTTTTAAATATGGCGCAACAAGGCACATGTTTTCTGCCGCCAATGCGTCATAAAAAGTGACCCATCAGTAGCGCAAAACTGACGCAGGGCTTTATAAATGAGGCTCATCTTTTTCTTGCACACTCCTCCAGTGTAGTCCTGTCCACTGCACTCTTGGACACAAGCCTCATGTTTTGTGCTCCCCTGGACAGTCTTCATCTCATCTGCACTCCTGCTTAGGTGTCAGAATCCTATCACATGGTGAAAGCCCCATGTGGAAGCGTTTGCCTCAGTCTTATCCCTGCTGTGAGGCAGGTGCAAGATTTTGACGTAACAGTGTCCTAAAAGTGACGCAGTGAAATCTCATAGATTTCACTGCGTCATTATTACGAGGCTTTTTGCGGAGAAATGACCCCTCTGTGTACATTACACTTGACAGAGGTATAATGTGGCGCAGAGGTTTAAAAAATGACGCATCTACCTACATGCGTCACTTTTTAAATATGGCGCAACAAGGCACATGTTTTATGCCGCCAATGCGTCACCAAAAATGACGCATCAGTAGCGCAAAACTGACGCAGGGGTTTATAAATGAGGCTCATCTTTTTCTTACACACTACTTCAGTTTAGTCATGTCCACTGCACTCTTGGACACAAGCCTCACGTTTTGTGCTCCCCTGGACAGGCTTCATCACATGAGTATTCCTGCTTAGGCCTTATAATTTTTTTTTAGAATAACATTTGAAAAACAATGAAAAGGTCATATGTATAAGCTTTTCATTACACTACTAAAATATTTTTGCTGCAAATTAATGAGTTTTACATTTTTGAGAAAGTTTAAATAGTAGGACCTGCACTGTGTTTCTAAAATGTTTTTGAAAAATCGATTTTGGGACTAATCAATGAATTCTACATTTTTGAGAAAGAATAAATAGTGTGTGCATGATTACATAAAAAAATTTGACCTTTTCACAATTATGTCACCTGTATTGCCTGAGATTAGAAAGTAGATTGTGCAGATGAGGTGAGACATGTCCAGAGGGAAAGAGGAGGTGAGGTTTATGATCAAGACTGTAGTGGGAGAGAGACCTTTCCTGGGAAGCATAGGTGGTGAAGCCTGTGTATAAGAGTGCAGTGGACTAGACTTCATGAAGTCTATCCCCTACTGGACTCTTAAACACAGGTCTCATCTTCTTTGTACCTGTGGACAGAGCAGTCTTCCACTATACTCTTCAATACAGGCCTCACCTTTTGTGGACAACTGGAGAATCCTCACTTGATCTGTAACCCTGAATAGATCATTTGCTTTTTGTCATTGCTTTGTTGTTTGGTAATAGTGGTCTATAATGTGCTATTTTTTTCTTTAACACAGATTGAAATCAAGATTTCAAGAGTAAGCAAACATGCCCTCAAGGGAAAGGAGAAGAAAACAACATAACCGTCAAAAAACAAAAACAGCAACGGAATTACAGCACTCTTCCACAACAAATACTTCAAAAAACAGGAACCAAGCTCCTGGTAAGACAACTAAGTCTTTCATACGGAACATATGTACTTCAAAAAAAATTGTTGGACAGCATGTAGAAAAAGAGAATGAGAGAGTAAATTTGAAAAGGAAGGAGAGAACCTCAAAGAATCCTACAACTGGAGCAGGAGAGAATAATATGTATAGGAATAGAAGGCAGAATCAGTTTAGAGACATTCGTAAACGAATGTTTCGCAATAGGGTGGTTTTAAATTTGTTAAAAAACATTAGGAAAGGTAAACAGAGAGCTGGTTTTTATAAGAAAAAGAAAAGTGTAGAGAAGATTGTTGATCAGGCTTTTGAAGTTAAGAAAAAATTATTTATTTTAATAATCAATAGAATTAGGAAACTTAACAAGACAATTTATGTTTTCAAATCAAACAGTAGATGGAAAAGAATAATTAATCAGACTAATTTTTGTAAAGTTTTTTCAGGAGAATGGATGCACGGTTCAAGTTGTGAGCCATTTTTTAATGTGGAGAGTTACTTCCAGGAGTATGATATAGTGAATGCAGTTGACACCAGTGGTCGAGCGTATGAAGTGAAAGACGGTTGTCCGATTGAAAAAGAGAAACTTGTGCCTAGAGAACCAGAAGAGGTGTTAACTGATGAAGTTTTAGGGAGACGTACTAAGGGTCCAGTGTACACTTGGAAGTGTAGTCGTATTTGTAGTGTGCGACAGGAATCAATTGATTTGTTTTGTAATTTCTTACGTACATATAGTAAGAAAAGTCTAAAGCAGAAAGTGAATTTGTTGCAAGACTTAGATCCCTGCAGAGTGAGAGAAAACACAGGTTTGCAAGGGCATTCACTGGCTTGTCTTTCTAGAAAAGTCTGTCAGAGTGTTTTTCATCATTTTAGGATGTTAGCAGTGCATCATACCAAAATGAGGAAATTAATGAGAATGTTGTATTATCCAAAAAGTCCAGCACTTAAGCTTAAACAATTAAACAGTGCTCTTTTGCATGGAACTGAATTAGATGTGAAGAAGATTTGTGAAGAAATTGAGATTTGTTATTTTGGTGAAAAAGAGGATAGTGTAGAAATTGACACAGCAATCCAAGGTAATGTGGAAGACAATGTACAGATTTCAAGTACAGAAAAGTTTGAGCAGGAAATTACCAGGTTTAAGGTAAAATCAAGTGAAAGGCCAAATTTTACTTGTGTGTGTTGTCGACAAAGTCATTATAAGCATCAAACTATGATTAGTTGATTTATACGTAAAAAGTGAAAAGATGAATAATTATGAGTGGAAGGATTTTGCAACTTATTTGTGGGTGGAGAATTGTTTTGATTTGAGTTCTGATCAGCGTATTTGTAAATATTGTTATGATAAATTAAATCAAAACAGAATGCCTGCTAGAGCTGTTCATAATAATCTGGAGTTGGTAGACATTCCCCGTGAATTGATGGATTTAAATACATATGAGTCTATTTTGATTCAATGTGTCCACCCTTTTCAGGCAATTGTTCGCATGGAGCCTAAGATAGGGAAATTGCCTCCTACAGATTTGCAGAGAGGATTAAAGGGAAGAGTTGTTTATTTGCCTCTTGATTCCCCAAAAAATATTGATACAATTGGTATAGAAAAAGTAGAAGAGGAACCTTTAGTTATTCTAGTTAATGGGGTTCCGACAAAGAGTAAGAAAATCTGGCAAGATTTAGTGGATGTTAGGAAAGTCAAAAAGGCAACGCTGTATTTAGTCAAAAACAATGAGTATTACAAAGATGTATGTGTTGCAGCAGAGGAAACAGCTGCAGATGAAGACAGTGATTGTTCAGGCGGCCAAATCGAAAAAGTTGATGTGTCTAGAAGTGAAGAAATATATGACCATTATACTGTTCATCCTTTGCATTCCAAAGAAGTAATGGGGAATGCAATTGAATTGTTTCAAATGAAAGCAGCAAAAGGAAGTCCCATTAGTGTATGGGAAGAAAGTTTGGAAGCTCGTTGTTTTCCACAGCTATTTCCAACAGGTCGAGGTGGACGATATGACGATCGTCCACTTCAAATTCCTGCATCTGAATATCGAACTGTAAGATTATATGCTGAAGATCCAAGGTTTCGTCAATGCATTCCCTATTTGTTTCATCTACTGTATGAAAGTGACTTGTCTGGGCTTTCTTATGCAGTAAACCATATACTGAAAAGTGGAGCACATCTGCAAAATGTTTTGGCGAGGGACTTTATGGAGAAAGTGAATCTGCAAGATAATATTTTGGAATCTCATCTAATCCATCTCATGGCATGTCAGCGTGGTACAAATGAGTATTGGTACCGTCGTCATGGGGAATTGAAATGTATGCTAAGAAACTTAGGAACTCCTACATGGTTCCTCACTCTTAGCTGTGCCGAGTATGCATGGGACGACTTACTTCAATTTCTACGAGAGGCAAATGCAAATATACAAAATATAGAATTCAAAACACCTGGAGAACTGTGTTCTTTGGATCCAGTGAATGTATGCAGATATTTCAATCATAGATTTGAAGCTATGATGTCTTTTATTACCAACTAAAAAAATCCTCCCCTTGGAGAGGTTTTGGATTTCTTTTGGAGAAAGGAGTATCAAGCGAGAGGTGCTCCTCACATACATATGTTGTTGTGGATTAAAGATGCACCCAAATTTGGAACAGATTCGGATGAAACAGTGATGAGTTTCATTGAAGAGTATTCAACATGTGCTGTTCCGAAAACTACAGAGGAAAACAGTTTAAGGCAACAAGTTTTACACTTTCAATCCCATCGTTGTGGAAAGTACTGTCGTCGAAAATTCAGAAACAAGGACAAGTTCTACACAAAATGTCGTTTCAGCTTTCCACGACCAGTGATTTCTAAAGGAAGAGTAAATAATTTGATTTCTTCTCTGCGACATACTGTAACGAGGAAATCACCAAAAAATACATACAATTTAAAAAGAAACAAAGAGTCCAAGTACATCAACGACTACAACCCAGTGATTTTGTCCATGTGGAATGCTAACATGGATATTCAGTTCGTTGCTGACATCTCTATTGCTGTGGCTCGATATGTGACGTCTTACATCACAAAAAAAGAAAAGACAGAACTGAAGGAAATGTGGTAGGACATTTCACATGAAAAGAGTCTAAGCAAGAAATGATACAGTTACAGTCTGAAGATGTTGTCGCATCGAGAAATTGGAGCATATGAATGTTCTGATCGATTGTCCTCAGCAAGTCTCTATGCCAAATCTAGAACCATCATTTGGGTGAGTCTAGGTCTTGCTGCAACACAAAACCAAGTTTTGAAATCTGTACAAGAAATAGAGTATTTGGCGGAGAAAGACCCAGAAAGTACAGATATTTTGAAGACAAACATGTTGGATACATACTATCCAAATCGAAGTAGTCATCTTGAGAACAGTTGTTTGTATGAAGTTCTGCAAAACTATATTTATAAGAGAACCATCAGAGAAGATATTAACAATGGAATATATGCTATCATTGGGTGTGAAGGATGTCTAGTGAGACAGAAAAAAGGCCATTTGATTAATCATCGAAAATTGAGTTGCGAAAATCCAGAGAAAAGGGAATTTTACTATTTAGCTCTTTTGCAACTCTTTAAGCCATGGCGTACAGAAGAGGAACTACTTGGAGATTTTCTGTGTTACAAAGATTCTTTCAATGCAATCAAGGATACCATAGAATGCCCTGTTTTTCCAAATTATCTGCAAATGTTGAACGAAGAAATAGAGCAAGAAGCCACAATTGGTGCAGAGATTGCTAGAGACAGCTCTCAAGACAGTCAGAGTTCTGCTTCATTGAGTCAGGATCCACTTGGAGGACCAATTATACAAAATGAAGCTGCCACTGCCATGGATGAGGTGGAAAGAGCTATGGAAGAAGCTCAAGATGATGTAGTTAACTTAGAAGATTTGGTGAAACAACTAAACCTTGAGCAGAAACAGATATATGACGAAGTCACAGAACAGATTGAACATGGATTCAGTCATGAGAAAAAAGAGTGCTCATGTACATCATTTAAGCCTGTCCAACTGTACGTGAGTGGAGAAGCGGGAACTGGAAAAAGTTTACTGATTAAAGCAATTGCAACTTATCTGCAGAAAAGGACTGAATCACCGCTGTCTTGTGTTGTTACCGCTCCAACTGGGCTGGCTGCACATAATATTAAAGGGATTACTTTACATCGTTTACTGATGCTGCCAGTGGAGCATGATAACAAATTGCAATATCACAAGCTATCTGGAGATGCATGTTCCGAAGTTTCCAGAGTCCTGAAGAAAATGAAACTTCTTATCATTGATGAAGTAAGCATGGTGTCAAATATAATTCTTGCTTTTGTGCATTTGAGAATGCAAGACATTCTTAGAACAGACTATGATGTCTTATTTGGAGGAAAACACATTATTGTTTTTGGAGATCTACTGCAGTTGACTCCAGTGAAAGGACAACCTGTGTTCAAAATGCTCACGCATGAAGATACCAGGAAGTGCCTAGGAAGCATTGGAAACGTTAATATATGGTTAAACTTCAAATATGCAGAACTGCTTCAAAATATGCGGCAGGCAAAGGATGAAGATTATAAAATATTTTACTAGATGTAAGAATCGGAGAAGTAAGTCAGCAAGGGAAAGAAGCTTTACATGGACGATTAGTTTCAAATTTGTACCCAAATGAAAACATTCTTCCAGATAATATTTTTAAGAAAATTAACAAGAAGAAATCTGGCATATGTTTGATGCCAACTCTGAAAGAATGTTCCATGTTCAACAACAAAATGTTAAAGTTAGAAAATGAAAAGATAGTGAAACTGGAAGCTACAGATAAAATAGAGCATGTGGGAGCAACAATTATTTTGTCTGAAAATTTGAAATCAAAATTGGATTCATTAGAGTAGACTATATCTAAAACTGCTGGTTTTGAAAAGACTCTGAATGTGTGTTTAAATTGTCGTATCATTTTGAGAAGGAATTTAAATGTTGAAAGAGGTCTGGTAAATGGAGCAATGGGTCATGTTGTTGGTTTTGTGAATTACAAAAATAGAGATGGAATTGAAATTTTAAAAATTAAATTTGATGGCATTGATGAAATAGAACAAATTTGTCGTTGTTCAGCTAGATTTTTGCTCGTGAAAGACTTATATGTTCGGCGAAAACAGTTTCCTATTTGTTTGGCATATGTGGTGACAATTCATAAGTCTCAAGGTTTAAGTGTAGATAGCGCTTTGGTGAATATTGGAAGTTCTGTGTTTAAAGAGGGTATGGCATATGTGGCATTATCACGAGTCAGAACTTTAACATGATTGTACTTGATTGAGTGTGATGAAACAAAGATTTGTGCAGATCTACATTGTGTTAAAGAATACAATAGGTTAAGAAGAGAGTATGCTCCACATTTGCCTCAATATCCTCTGATTGAAAAACGTGTGGTAGGCCGAAAAAGAAGAAATGAGAGTAATTGCAGTGAGGTAGTAGCAAAAAGACAAAAAGTAGACGAAACTGTAATTGTAAGCAGAAGGAAAAAAGATTCTGTTGAAGATGTTGTTGGATTTCAGTTTGAAAACTGTTCTGGTGTCAACTGCTATGCTAATGTAGTGGTTAATGTTGTTTTTTTTCTTCAAAATATACAAGAACAGATTGTTGAAAATCGGGATCAAAGATTCTGTTTGTTGAATTCCGTGTTTGAGAAATGTACCAGTGATAGAGCAAAAATAGAAAGTGTTTCAGAAATTCGAAATCTTCTAGACATATGTACTGGTCAAAATCAATTTTCACAGAATATTCAGCAGGATTGTCAGGAATTTTTAATGTATATGTTTGATGTATTGGTAGATGAAGGTGTAGATATTAAAAATCTTTTTAGCCTTTCTTATCAATGGCAGCATGACTGCGACAACTGTACTTTATCAAGTACTACTAGAATAGACACTGAAAGATTTATATATTTGACTTTACCAGACTGCAAATCAGTGCCTTTTAATAATCTAGTTAAAGCAGAGGATCACAATATGGTGTGTCCCCAATGTAAGTCTACAATGCTGTCCACATTATTTCTACAAAATTATGGTCAGTATGTCATTTTAATGTTCCAACGATGTAGACCTGATGGAACTAAATTGACAACTTCTATTAAAAATTTCGTGGCTTCACAGTTATCGATATCAAGAAGAACCTTTGCAACTGCAGCTATTATTTTTCATGATGGTCCTTCTACAACATCAGGGCATTACACATGCTATTTAAAAAGTTGTAAAGGTTGGACCCAATGTAACGACACTCATTTGACTTTTAAACAACGTTTGCCTTTTGGCTTAAAAAAGATCATACCTAGTGTTTTTACAACCAAAATTTAGGTGAAGGTAATTGGCCTATGAAGACGGGAGCAGTTAATAAAGGTTATTTTGCTGTTTAAAAATATATTCTGAGTAAAAGTGATCCAGGTAATATAAAAAATTGACTTGTCATATAGGTACTGTAAGTGGATCTCATAGTAAGTGATATTAGTATTATACAAAATGATGAACATGAGTGAGTCAGAGATGGTTTTACAAATACTTAAATATTGTGAAAATGTTGTAGAGCCTTTCTTTCAGAACGTCGGAAAAAAGGTCATTTCAGAGTTTCTTTGAATTAATTTGAAAATATACTCATACATCTGACACTATTTGGCCAAAAGGAAAGGTACAGGAATGAGTAAAGAGTCATGACTGAAAAAAAGGAGTATATGAAAATAATGAAAATATTTCAGATGTTCTTGGAGCTTTTCTTCTAGAAAGTCGATGAAATGGATTTTTTACTGAACAGCAAAGTACTTTGCAACGAGAAAAGGACCTCCATGATATACTATTTGGCCTCAAGGAAAAGTAAGTCAATCCAAGATTAGTGTACATTTGTCATTTGTCAGTATCTAAGGTTTTTTTTAAAACACAATCTTTTAGATTGTGGTTTTTTTCCCGCTGTCATATGATGAGTAATTTGAACTCACTGTTTTAAGTGAAATTCAATATATTCTGAGAACAGCAAAAATAAACTATGTAACATGTTGTACAAGTTATTCTATACTTTGGATTGTGTAAATTAAATTATATTCCCATTCTCTGACACTCACTTTCCTTTTTCCATCCTCTTTCAGCTCTTTTTACTCACTTATAATGTCTTTCTCTCACTCTCTGTAACCCCCGTTCCTTTACTCCACTTCTTTGACAAGCCCTCATTCTCATTTCAACTGTCTGCATCCCCTCTCTCCCTTGCATAACTTATCAGCTTTCAGTCTCTCTGCTTTACTTCCCTTTTCCATATTTTCCTCCTTTGCTCTTTTAGTAATTCCTATTTACTCACTCAGCAGTATTATCGCACTCTATCACTATAAATCACTCACTCTCCCTCGCTTATCTTTGTTTGCTCCTTACTTTTGACCCTTTCTCTCTATTTTTCGTTCACTACTTCTATGTCCTCAGTGCCCTACTCTCCTTGTGTTATGTTCACTTGTGGTTATGTTTTCCGTCTCAGTCATTATCTTTTTACTTACTACTGTTTCCTGATTTAGTTTTGCTAACTCACATTGTTTTAGTATCTTTCTTACCTTCAGTTCATTTCTCTGTTCTTCTCTTCCTCTCTGTCAGTGAATCTATATGCCTTACTCTTAGTAATTTGCTCTCATTCTATTTCTTTTTTTCTCTTTTTATCCTTCTACCTTACTTTATTTCCCTTTCTGTGTCCTTCACTCTTACTTTATTTCTAGATACACTGTTATGATTTTTAACCTCTTCATGTGTATATTTTAATTTAAAATACACATTTTACTAATTATAACTTATTTTTTCTTCTCTCTTTCACAGATACAAAGTGCAGTAAAAAAAAAAAATTAAAGTTACATTTATTATATGGTAAGTATGACTAAAAAAATGTACTTTGTCATCCCCCTTTGCTTTAAGCTTACTAATATTTTCTCAACCAACCTCACTCCTGTGTCTTTATTCTGCTTCCCACACTTATTCTTATTCTCCATGTTTACTCCAATTTCCCTATTTCCCCTCTCATATTCAACTTCTTTCAATCCCTATTCTTTACTTCACTTACCCTCTGTTCCCTTCCTTTGCTTCTTCACTCATTTTGTTTTTCTTAATTATTTATCTTATTTGTACACACACACCTCATCCTCCTCTCAACACATACACACACCTCTAACATACACCCCACACACACACCACACACACACCTCATACACACACAAAATCCCCCCACACACACTCTTCACATACACACACACATTCCATACACACACATACATCGCACACATATACACCCTACACCCATACACTCCTCACACATACTTCACACACCCTCACCTCCACCCACACCAAAACACCCCACACAGCCACACCCACAGACACACCTTACACACCCACACGCCGACCTACACCCACTGACTCCCTATAAGTCACACACACTGCATTACTTATCTTTCTTTGCTGTTTCACTCAAACCCATTCAGGTACTGTTTCCTTTACTCTCTTTGTCTTTTCTCTTTGTCACTCCCCATGTCTTATCCTAATTCAATTTTTCACCCTCTTTCACCCCTCTTTACTTACACTAACTGGTCTTTTCTTACCCTCATTCACCGTTCTTCATTTATCCCGGTTACGCCACTACCCTTCATTCTCAATTTTTTACTGTCCTTTCTTTTTCTTTCAACACCCACTCACATTCTTCCACTATCTCTACTTTAGTCTTCTTCCTCTCTCTTCCCTTCTTTCGCTCCTTTAGTCATTTTACTTTACTCACTTTCTCCCTATTACACCTTCTCTGTTTTTTACTATGTAATAAGCAATTCCTCTGTGTTCATCCTGTAGCTCTCTTTCTCTTAACATTACTCTGTTTGTGTTCTTCTCTCATGCTAACTCCTTCATGAATTTTTTTTTTCTATTTTTTGGGGGGGCGCGCCCCGGTACGCGTACCCTAAGAAAGAAAATTGGACAGAGATTCATTAAAAATATAGGTTTATTTTTATAAATGAAAGGTAGTTCTAAAAAGAACTTTTTTTTCTTCTTTTTGATGTTTTATATTTTTTTTAATGTTTTTTTGAACATTTTGTACTTTTTTTGGCTTTTCAAAACAGTTTTATATTTTTTTTGTATTTTTTAAGGAGAGAAACAAAAAACAGGGAATTGTAAATGGCTCAACAGGAGCAAAAAACAAAAAAAAATTACTATTTTTTGGGGCATTTGTGATTGTCACCAGCAAGGACGACGAGCTCCATGCTCTTTTCACCATAGGCGATGAGCTTGCCACATTGTATACATGTGATTCTAAGATCAGCAAATCGTGGCTGAATACAAGGCATCATCTCTGTTGTTTCTGGTCCCGATGGAGTGGGTTGTGTTCTTTTGGAGGTGGTCCTTGAAGACTTGGGGAGGTTACTGGCCAGTTCCCTGAGCTCTGCACGAGAATAGTTGTTGGGATGCTTCCGGGTCATATGACGAATCATGGTATTATTACCAAATGAATATTTTTTGTTTGGGTTGCCCCTTGAGAGTTCTTCACCACAGATTAGGCAAGTTACCTTGGCCGCATTCACTTTTTTCTTGCCCTCTGGGATTGAAAAAAACTCCCATACAATGTGTGACTTGGGCTTGTATGGGGTATTTTGTTCAGGCAGCCATCTTCTCCCCTCCTCCTCTTTCTCTTCCTCCTCCTCCTCTTCTTGACCACCAATGTACTGTTGTGGTGGTCCTCTTGGTGGTGGTGGTGGTGGTGGTGGTGGTGCAGATGCTCCTGCTGTTGCAGCTACAGTAGCCATTTCAAAGTACAAAATATAAGACAAAAATATCCAAACAGGTCTTCCTCAGTCAAAGGACAAAGTCAGAATAAGGGAAGAAGGTGGGGTCTTTCATCATTTGGAAAAACAAAACTGTCCTGAACCAATGAGAAGTGTTATTTTCAGGTCACATGACCCGGGCTTTACTCATTTGAAAACCAAAACTGTTCTGCACCAATAGACCCGAAGCGCTTACGCTACGCGCCCCGGGGCGCGCCCGTAGTCGCGCTCCAGGGCGCGCGCGGCGTAAGCGCATCGAGACGTTGCGTGATCGTATGCGCACACGTGCTTCCGGGGCGCTTACGCTGTGCGTCATATGATGCATCACGCGTCTACGTGATACGTCACGATGTTGTTTTCGTTCGTGAAAATAGCGCTAACGGGACGCTCCCCAGTACGCGCCCCAGGGCGCGCCGCTATCGTATGCGCACGCGTGCTTCTGCGTGCGCTTACACTGTGCGTCATATGACGCATTACGCATCTACGCGAAATGTCACGATGTTGTTTTCGTTCGTGAGAATTGCGCTAACGGGACGCTCCCCGGTACGCGCCCCAGGGCGCGCCCCAAGTTAAAAATAAAAAAAAATAAAAAAAAATTGACATAATTATACAATATAACATTCGTTTTAAAATGTATTATTTTTTATACCTATAAAGATTTGCTATTAAAAAAACATTGAAATTCACTGAAAAAACCATAGGTTTCACACCAGTTATAGTTAGGAATTAGCATTTAAAAAACCTATTAAATTCACTGAAAAAACCATAGGTTTTACACCAGTTATAGTTAGCTGGAAGTTTTACTCGCATAAAACCATTGAAATTCCCACGTTATAGTTAGTTGGACTCACTATAACTTGCGCGTGCAATGCACTGCTGATGACGTCACATATTACATCACTCATGACATGGTCAGTGACATCACTCATGACATCACTGATGACAGAGTGACAGACCTCCTTTCACTGTGATGTAACCCTTGAAACACATATTCAAAAATAGAAACTAAAATTTTCAAAAAAATGGAGATACCCATACTAGTTACAACAACCAATTCAATAATCCCAACATCTATATACACATCCACTCATTCACCAGCAGTTCTATATAGTCACTCATACATATACTCACTCATCATATGTAGTGATACACCTATACATCCTCTTACACACCGACAGTCATCCAATAGATACTCTCACACATACTCACGCATGTAAATAAACTATTGAACATCCATTTATTTGCATATACAGCTATACACACACTACCACTTTACTTCTAAGGAAACTTACACATACTTACTCTCTTAAACAATCACTTATAGAAATACATACTAATTTAAACAGGAACTCTTACAATCCCTCACTCTCACATATACTCACTTATATACATCAATATTCACATATACTAGATTAAAACATATGTAGTTACTGATAAAGACACTAGTGAGACAGTCATTCACTCACTAATACACACATATACACACTCATCCACCCATACAGTCCTGCACGTATGCTGTCTTCAAAACAAATACAAAGAGAGAGTCGGTCATTCATGCATCTATGTGCTAAGTAATACCCCCACCAAACCAAACTAACACTCATACTGATAATAAGAAAAACATCTAATAACCCATATACATACACATGTAGCTACGCAGCAACCCATGCAGCCACTTATACACAAAGTGAAACACTAATACATATATTTAAATATTTAAACATTACTCTCTAATATATGTATTTTAAAAAAACATCCATGTAAACAGTTTTTTAAACATTTATTCTTCCATCAACTTTTACATATACATATATAATACATAATTAGTTTTTAAAAATAGACACATTCACTGGATGGTGTCATCAGTGATGTCATGAGTGATGTCACTGACCATGTCATGAGTGATGTAATATGTGACGTCATCAGCAGTGCATTGCACGCGCAAGTTATAGTGAGTCCAACTAACTATAACGTGGGAATTTCAATGGTTTTATGCGAGTAAAACTTCCAGCTAACTATAACTGGTGTAAAACCTATGGTTTTTTCAGTGAATTTAATAGGTTTTTTAAATGCTAATTCCTAACTATAACTGGGGTGAAACCTATGTATTCACTGAAAAAACCATAGGTTTCACACCAGTTATAGTTAGCTGGAAATTTTACTCGCATAAATGCTAATTTCTAACTATAACTGGTGTGAAACGTATGGTTTTTTCCGTGAATTTCATAGGTTTTGTAAATGCTAATTCCTAACTATATATAGGGCCTCAAACCTATGTTTTTTTCAGTGAATTTCAAAGGTTTTTTAATAGCAAATCTATATAGGTATGAAATATAATATTTTTTTATAATGAATTTTATATTGTATATTTATGTAATACAATTTTTCTTATGTATATTTTTCCCTTTTTTTTTTTTTTGCCTTGGTGCGCTCCCGGTGCGCGTACCGGTGAGCGCACGGGTAAGCGCCGTGTTACGGCGCGCCCGGTTCGCGTACCGGTGAGCGTCCCTTTAGCGCTATTGCCGCGAACGAAAACATCATCGTGACGTATCGCGTAGCCGCATGATGCGCCTTATGATGCACGGCGTAAGCGCACCCGGAAGCGCCCGAGCGCACACGATGGCGCAACGTAAGCGCCCCCGGGCGCGCCCCGGGGCACGTAGCGTAAGCGCGTCGGGTCATGTGACCTGAAAATAACACTTTTCATTGGTTCAGAACACTTTTGGTTTCCAAATGATGAAAGCCCGGGTCATGTGACCTGAAAATAACACTTTTCATTGGTTCAGAACAGTTTTGTTTTCCAAATGATGAAAGCCCCCAACTTTTTTCTCATTCTCACTTTGTTCTTTGAGTGAGGAAGACCTGTTCCCATTCATTCAGAAATGGCTACAGTAGCAGCAGCAGCAGCAGCAGCAGGAGCATCTGCACCACCACCACCACAAGGACCACCACAACACCACATTGGTGGTGAAGAAGAAGAGGAGGAGGAGGAGGAGAGGAGGTTCCTGCTTGAAGACAATCCCCCTTATAAACCGAGAGAGCACATTGTGTGGGAGTTTTTTAAATTCCCAAGAGGCCAAAAGAAAGTCAATGCGGCAAAAGTGACTTGTCTGATCTGTGGCACTGAACTTTCCAGGGGGAACCCTACAAAAAAGTATTCTTTTGGTAATTACACCATGATTCGCCACATGCAACGCAGGCATCCCAACAACTATTCTGCGGCAGAGGTGAGAGAACTGTCCAGAAACCTTGCCCAATCTTCTTCCAGAACCTCAACAAGCAAACAACCTACTCCATCGGGTCCAGAGGCAAGGGAGGCGGTCCCAAACATCCAAACCCAGTTTGGAGATTTTAAAATTGTTTGTATCTATTGCGGGACTACAATTTCGTATGGCGAGAAAAGTATAAACCTAATCAACCGTGCAGGAGAGAACCACATCTGCAGAAAAAAAAACTAATTTTGTTCCTGATTTTTGTTGCTCCAGTTGAGCCGTTTACAATTCCCTGTTTCTTTTTCTCCCCATAAAAATTACAAAAAAAATATAAAATTGTTCATAAAAGCCAAAAAAAGTAAAAAATGTTCAAAAAAACAACAAAAATATAAAACAACAAAAAGAATGAAAAAAACAGTTCTTCTTAGAACTACCTCCAATTTATAAAAAAAAGCTAAATTTTTTCAAAACTCTGCCATTCTTTTTTCCCCAGGGTACGCTCCCCGGTACGCTCCCCGGTGGGCGTACCGGGCACTCCCCCCGCGTAAATTGAAAAAAAAAAAATGTTTTGCCCCGCGAAGCCCTTTTATGGCCCCCACATCAAACCTATGGGGTCAGGGGGGGTCTACCCTGCCCCCTTTTGGTAATTTCCCCCTTTGTTTTTGCCACCTCTTGTATCTCGATCCTACCGAGACACAAGATGACGGCCGCTCCGGACTGTTTGGAATGTTGACAAACACCCGAGACCCAATCAGCTTTCCGCTCGCGAACTCGCGTAGCGCGCTGGTGCGTGCCCGGGTGCGCGTACCGTGGCGCGCTTATAGATATATATATTTTTTTAACCTAAATTACTCAAAATCCACAGGAGCACATATCTTGAGACATAGCAAAGGCACATCGGGCTACCAGTCCCTACAATTTTGTCAAGTTTGGTGGAAATCCATTCAGCCGTTCGGGCTAAAAGTGAGTTCAACCGCCCTATGGAAATTAACATGGGGAAAACACGTTTTGGGACCCCCCTTTTATCTCGGCCCCCGCTTGACGAATCCCTCCAAACATTCAGGGAAGGAGCGGAGCGGAGCTGGCCATTTTCTTGGAGAAATTCAGCCAATTCCGTCCATCAACGCCAAAGTTATTCCCAATAGAATGTTGTGGATTTCCTATGGAAACTAGGTCCTAACTATAACTACCTACTGGCAACCGCCAGTAGGTAATATATATATATATATATATATATATATATATATGTATATATATATTATATATATATATATATATATTAATATAATATTATAATAGTATATAGTAATATATTATATATATATATATATATATATATATATATATATATATATATATATATATATATATATATATATATATCCAAACACTTCAGATGAGCCCTCGGTGGGAAACAGCAACAAGTCGGAAATTTGGATCCATTTCAATCAGGATCAGATGCAGCATGAGACGCACTCTGGCACAGGCATCTCTCCTGTTCCTTGCCAAATCGGTTTCGGGATCGTCCTCCCTTTGTCAATGGCAGCTGTTCACTCGAAGAACCTGATGTGCACTTTCATACTTAAGAGCCTGCCCCAGTGGGCGTGTCCAAAAAGGGATTGTGGTTCTTGTAGTGCTTACAATAATTCCTCAGGTGAGTAGGTTCTGCGTGGCAGCAAAGTTAATTATAAAAGTTTATAAAACCCTTGTGGGCTGATGCATTGTGGCGTAGGGCATCCTGCTGTGTTTTGTCATCTGGTCACAGGACTCCGACCTCCCGAAGAGATGACACCGCTTGGCGCCATCACGGGTCCGCCCTGGGGCGGCATACTTCATTCCCGCGGCTGGACTCAGGCCGCAAAACATCCAAACACTTCAGATGAGCCCTCGGTGGGAAACAGCAACAAGTCGGAAATTTTGATCCATTTCAATCAGGATCAGATGCAGCATGAGACGCACTCCGGCACAGGCATCTCTCCTGTTCCTTGCCAAACCGGTTTCGGGATTGTCCTCCCTTTGTCAATGGCAGCTGTTCACTCGAAGAACCTGATGTGCACTTTCATACTTAAGAGCCTGCCCCAGTGGGCGTGTCCAAAAAGGAATTGTGGTTCTTGTAGTGCTTACAATAATTCCTCAGGTGAGTAGGTTCTGCGTGGCAGCAAAGTTAATTATAAAAGTTTATAAAACCCTTGTGGGCTGATGCATTGTGGCGTAGGGCATCCTGCTGTGTTTTGTCATCTGGTCACAGGACTCCGACCTCCCGAAGAGATGACACCGCTTGGCGCCATCACGGGTCCGCCCTGGGGCGGCATACTTCATTCCCGCGGCTGGACTCAGGCCGCAAAACATCCAAACACTTCAGATGAGCCCTCGGTGGGAAACAGCAACAAGTCGGAAATTTGGATCCATTTCAATCAGGATCAGATGCAGCATGAGACGCACTCCGGCACAGGCATCTCTCCTGTTCCTTGCCAAACCGGTTTCGGGATCGTCCTCCCTTTGTCAATGGCAGCTGTTCACTCGAAGAACCTGATGTGCACTTTCATACTTAAGAGCCTGCCCCAGTGGGCGTGTCCAAAAAGGAATTGTGGTTCTTGTAGTGCTTACAATAATTCCTCAGGTGAGTAGGTTCTGCGTGGCAGCAAAGTTAATTATAAAAGTTTATAAAACCCTTGTGGGCTGATGCATTGTGGCGTAGGGCATCCTGCTGTGTTTTGTCATCTGGTCACAGGACTCCGACCTCCCGAAGAGATGACACCGCTTGGCGCCATCACGGGTCCGCCCTGGGGCGGCATACTTCATTCCCGCGGCTGGACTCAGGCCGCAAAACATCCAAACACTTCAGATGAGCCCTCGGTGGGAAACAGCAACAAGTCGGAAATTTGGATCCATTTCAATCAGGATCAGATGCAGCATGAGACGCACTCCGGCACAGGCATCTCTCCTGTTCCTTGCCAAACCGGTTTCGGGATCGTCCTCCCTTTGTCAATGGCAGCTGTTCACTCGAAGAACCTGATGTGCACTTTCATACTTAAGAGCCTGCCCCAGTGGGCGTGTCCAAAAAGGAATTGTGGTTCTTGTAGTGCTTACAATACTTCCTCAGGTGAGTAGGTTCTGCGTGGCAGCAAAGTTAATTATAAAAGTTTATAAAACCCTTGTGGGCTGATGCATTGTGGCGTAGGGCATCCTGCTGTGTTTTGTCATCTGGTCACAGGACTCCGACCTCCCGAAGAGATGACACCGCTTGGCGCCATCACGGGTCCGCCCTGGGGCGGCATACTTCATTCCCGCAGCCGGAAAGAGAAGCCCACTGCTACTTTGCGGGTCCGGTTGGCTCTACATTAGAGCTTCACTCAGCGGGAGGAAGACGTGCGTGGTTGGAGTTCAGGGCTTTAGCCCGCACGAAGTTCTAATCGATAACTACAAAGCGAGGCAGAGACAGCGCTTAATTATGCACCAACCCACATGGGATTTATTTGGCAAACAATAAGGAGTGAAATCGCACCCACTGGGGAAATACGTGACTACATTAACCATGAGGCTGTGGTTACAGCCACGCCCATCCAGGGCGGGTGATTGGAACTTTAAATCCTGCGTGAGCAGCGCGATTTTCATTCCTACTGCAAAGCCACTGAAGAAAGGATACAATCCTGAAACGCGTCTGGCTGTTTATTTGGATGCCTAAATTTGATGTTGTAACTGCTGGCAAGCTATCGATCGCCATTAAAATTTTGAACTGACCAGCTTCCTGTGGCTTCTCTTGTTGGTGCTACCTGAACTGTGGATTAAATACGGCTTTGCACAGCCGGAAAGAGAAGCCCACTGCTACTTTGCGGGTCCGGTTGGCTCTACATTAGAGCTTCACTCAGCGGGAGGAAGACGTGCGTGGTTGGAGTTCAGGGCTTTAGCCCGCACGAAGTTCTAATCGATAACTACAAAGCGAGGCAGAGACAGCGCTTAATTATGCACCAAACCACATGGGATTTATTTGGCAAACAATAAGGAGTGAAATCGCACCCACTGGGGAAATACGTGACTACATTAACCATGAGGCTGTGGTTACAGCCACGCCCATCCAGGGCGGGTGATTGGAACTTTAAATCCTGCGTGAGCAGCGCGATTTTCATTCCTACTGCAAAGCCACTGAAGAAAGGATACAATCCTGAAACGCGTCTGGCTGTTTATTTGGATGCCTAAATTTGATGTTGTAACTGCTGGCAAGCTATCGATCGCCATTAAAATTTTGAACTGACCAGCTTCCTGTGGCTTCTCTTGTTGGTGCTACCTGAACTGTGGATTAAATACGGCTTTGCACAGCCGGAAAGAGAAGCCCACTGCTACTTTGCGGGTCCGGTTGGCTCTACATTAGAGCTTCACTCAGCGGGAGGAAGACGTGCGTGGTTGGAGTTCAGGGCTTTAGCCCGCACGAAGTTCTAATCGATAACTACAAAGTGAGGCAGAGACAGCGCTTAATTATGCACCAACCCACATGGGATTTATTTGGCAAAGAATAAGGAGTGAAATTGCACCCACTGGGGAAATACGTGACTACATTAACCATGAGGCTGTGGTTACAGCCACGCCCATCCAGGGCGGGTGATTGAAACTTTAAATCCTGCGTGAGCAGCGCGATTTTCATTCCTACTGCAAAGCCACTGAAGAAAGGATACAATCCTGAAACGCGTCTGGCTGTTTATTTGGATGCCTAAATTTGATGTTGTAACTGCTGGCAAGCTATCGATCGCCATTAAAATTTTGAACTGGCCAGCTTCCTGTGGCTTCTCTTGTTGGTGCTACCTGAACTGTGGATATATATATATATATATATATATATATATATTACCTACTGGCGGTCGCCAGTAGGTATATATAGTTAGGATTTTTTCTCTATGGGTTTTTTGAAAATTCTATGTCTAATAACTTTGGCGTTTGTGGACGGAATTGGCTGAAATTTTCTGGAAAATGGCACCTTTTGTTTCTGAGCAGTCCCTGAAAATTGGGGGGGGGGTTCGTCCAGGGGGGGTCGAGAAAAAAGGGGGGTCCCAAAACGTGTTTTTAACATTGAGTTTTCCATAGGGCGGTTGGCCTCACTTTTAGCCCGAACGGCTGAATGGATTTGCACGAAACTTGGCAAAATTGTAGGGACTGGTAGCCCGATGTGCCTTTTGTAGGTCTCAATATATGTGCTACAGTGGATTTTGAGAAATTAACGTTTAAAAAAAGATATATATCTGTAACAGCGGACCGGGCAGCGCTCCAGGACGCGTACTTTTCGCGCAACGGAGCTTTGTGAAGCGAAGCTGATTGGTTCTCCGGCGTCTGTCAACATTCCAAACAGTCCGTAGCGGCCGCCATCTTGTCTCTCGGTAGGATCGAGAGACAAGAGGAGGCCAAAGCGAAGGGGCAAATGACCATAAGGGGGAATAGTAGATCCTCGCTGACCCCCTAGGTTTGATGTGGAGGTTTTAAAAGGGCCCCGCGGGGCAAAAAAAAAAAATAATAATAATAATCGAACGGCTGAATGGATTTGCACGAAACTTGGCAAAATTGTAGGGACTGGTAGCCCGATGTGCCTTTGCTAGGTCTCAATATATGTGCTTCAGTGGATTTTGAGAAATTAACGTTCAAAAAAAGATATATATCTGTAATAGCGCACCGCTTCGCGTACTTTTCGCGTTACGGAGCTTTGCGAAGCGAAGCTGATTGGCTCTCCGGTGTCTGTAAACATTCCAAACAGTACGTAGCGGCCGCCATCTTGTCTCTCGGTAGGATCGAGAGACAAGAGGAGGCCAAAGCGAAGGGGCAAATGACCATAAGGGGGCATAGTAGATCCTCGCTGACCCCCTAGGTTTGATGTGGAGGTTTTAAAAGGGCCCCGCGGGGCAAAAAAATAAAATAATAATAATAATCGAACGGCTGAATGGATTTGCATGAAACTTGGTAAAATATTAGGGACTGGTAGCCCGATGTGCCTTTGCTAGGTCTCAATATATGTGCTTCAGTGCATTTTGAGAAATTAACGTTCAAAAACAAGATATATATCTGTAACAGCGCTCCGCTTCGCGGAGATAAAATTATATCTGTATTACCTAGCTGTTGCTAACACCAGTTAGCGACGGCTAGTAGGAGATAGCGACCATCTTGGGCCCCACTTTGCATGTGAGTGATATTTATCACTAATGACATGCAAAGTGGGCATGCCAAGATGTTAGCGACTGGAAACAGTCGCTAACATCGCTATCTCCTATTATCAACTTTTGGAAATATTCGAGATAAGCGCGAATATCTCCAAAAAGTAACAGCTGCCCTGAGCAGTTCTTAGCCATGTTATCCAATGGGAGGTGGATAACATGGCTAAGAGCATTAGCTCGGTAATGCATGAATATCGCTGAGTTTTCAGCGATATTAATGCATTGCGGTCGTTTTTTATCGTATTTGCGATAAACCTTGATAATAGCAAGGTTTATCTGCGATAATTTCTGACGGTAAAAAAATCTTTGCAATGCATCGTTAGGGATAAATATCGCTTAACTTTGGTAATATGCCCCAACGTCTGTTAACGTTCGATTCGAAGGAAATCAGGAAGTGTTGAAAAACATTGTCTGCGCCATCTTGTCTTTTTTCAAATGCCACACTTTTGTCGTGCACGGCAGCCATTTTAGATGCCTTGACCAGACCCACTCTGTGCACGCTGTCGATCCTTAGCATGGCTCCCCACCCTCGCAAGCATCTCACCCAGGCAGTGGTCACCCCCGCTCTCTGTCTTATGCATGGGTAATAAACCTCCCCCCATCTGCGCTGCTCTTCCCTGAGAATCACACCCTGTGCCCGCCCGACACCTCCCTTTCGCCCTATTCACTACCGCACCCTCTGACACTTCTTTTCCTCTGTGTCCGATTGTCCAGGCCGGTCCTAGGCTATCAGCTAGCCCTGCAGATGTAGTTTATGGCCACAGCTGTAAAGAATCACCCCTCTTCAAAGGAGTTATAGTAGATCAAGGCCCACACTCGATGAGATCCGTCACAGCAGAAGCGTTGCTATTATCTGAAAACCATCCTGTATTGTGATTGGGGAGGGGACCGAGCGTGAAGCGGAAGATTCCAGGGATGACTCTTTGTACATCAAAGTTTTTACAATTATGTGTCACATTAAAAATATATAGCACTCCGACAAAGTAGTAAGATTATAAAACTTTAATAATTTATAAATATATACAAGAAAACAAAAATAGTAATAACATATAAACATTTTTCGGGAAAAACAACGAAGTAGCGGTCGGCTGTGCGAATAGTCCCAACGCAGCACAACGTCCAGATTTCCGGCGTGGGGCGTCGCGGGGGGTGGGTCATCAGTAGCAAACTGTTGTGCGAATAGTTCCAAGGCAGCAGAACGCGCCGAAATCTAGATGACACGAAAGTGATGTCTAGTAAGTTGCCACCCAGCAAATAACGGCGTGGGGCGTCGCGGGGGGTGGGTCATCAGTAGCAAACTGTTGTGCGAATAGTTCCAAGGCAGCAGAACGATGGCACCAAGGTGATGTCCAGTAAGTTGCCGCACTGGTTTTGGTATCCTACAATGCTGCTCCGAATAACGGCGTGGGGCGCCCCGGGGGAGGCGGCGTGAACGGGCCTCTCCAGGTGGAGTGTCATCTGTTGTAGTGGGGCGCCCCTTTACCGTTTCAGTTGCCATTCCGTCCGTTTTTGGTCCACTGTGTCAAAAGCCGCAATTCAGCTGAGTTGCGCCCACTCTTGCGGTGCAGCGATAGGCGGCTGTCACAGGACTCTCAAAATGGCGGCAGGCTCTTTCCTTTTTGGGCCTGGTCCACTGAAATGGCCCTGGGACACCTTGGAAATCGGACGCTTGTCTGCTAGGTCTTGGACCCCATTCTCGAAAGCGTCCCCTCCGCCTTGAGAATTCATCAAAAGTTTTGGGGGCCCGACTCCTGCAGGCTTCTGGTGGGGAGCGGCTGCCATGATTGCTCGCGGAATGACCACGACGGAGCTACGAGATGGTGGTGCTCTCATGCTGACGCCAGTTTAGTCTGAAACATCCAGAAACAAGGTGGGGCTTTCATCGTTTGGGAAAAAAAAAAAAGTTTTCATCCAATTAAAAGTGTTGTTTTTAGGTCATATGATCAAGCCTTCCATCATTAGGAAACCAAAAGTAAAATGAACCAATGAAAAGTTTTATAAACAAGTCACATGACCTGTTATGCGGCATAGGGTATAAAATGCGTAGAAAATACGTTGGCACGTGAGGCGGCGTCAGTAGCGGACCGATGTGCGAATAGGCCGAAGGCAATACAACGCGCCAAGATCCGGATGGCACCGAGGTGGTGTCCAGCAAGTTGCAGCACTGGTGTGGCCATCCTACAATGCTGAAAGTCGGCGTGGGGCGCCCCGTTGGCCTGTGAGTTTGCGTCAGTAGCGGACCGATGTGCGAATAGGCCGAAGGCAGCACAACGCGCCAAGATCCGGATGGCACCGAGGTGGTGTCTAGTAAGTTGCCGCACTGGTGTGGCCATCCAACAATGCTGAAAGTCGGCGTGGGGCGCCCCGTTGGCCTGTGAGATGGCGTCAGTAGCGGACCGATGTGCGAATAGGCCGAAGGCAGCACAACGCGCCAAGATCCGGATGGCACAGAGGTGGTGTCTAGTAAGTTGTTGCACTTCTGTGGCCATCCTACAATGTTGAAAGTCGGCGTGGGGCGCCCCGTTGGCCTGTGAGATGGCGTTAGTAGCGGACCGATGTGCGAATGGGGCCAAAGGCAGCCCAACAATATTTTCTGACTGACACCACAAGGCGCTGAGATGCCAAGATCCGGATGGCACCGAGGTGATGTCTAAGTTGCGGACTGATGTGCGAATGGGGCCAAAGGCAGCGTAACAATATTTTTTGTATGGAAGATACCACTAGGCGTTGAGATGCCAAGATTCGGATGGCACCGAGGTGATGTCTAGCAAGTTGCTGTACTGGTGTGGTCATCCTACAATGCTGAAACTCGGCGTGGGTCGCCCCATTAGCCTGTGAGATGGCGTCAGTAGCGGACCGATGTGCGAATAGGCCGAAGGCAGCACAACGCGCCAAGATCCGGATGTCACCGTGGTGGTTTCATAGTTGAGAGGCACTTCATCTGCAGTGGGGCGCCGAGATCCGGATGGCACCGAGGTGATGTCTAGCAAGTTGCTGTACTGGTGTGGTCATTCTACAATGCTGAAAGTCGGCGTGGGGCGCCCCATTAGCCTGTGAGATGGCGTCAGTAGCGGACTGATGTGCGAATGGGGCCAAAGGCAGCGCAACAATATTTTCTGAAGAGAAGACACCAAAAGGTGCTGACATTCCAAGATCCGGATGGCACCGAGGTGGTGTCTAGCAAGCTATGCAGTTGAGTTGTGTGCGCACTTGCGGCGAATAGGTCGAAGGCAGCATAACAATGTTTTTTGAATAGAAGACACCACAAGGCGTTGAGATTCGGTTACCACCGAGGTGATGTCTAGCAAGTTGCCGCACTGGTGTGGCCATCCTACAATACTGCTCCGAATAACGGCGTGGGGTGCCCGAAGGGGGGGGAGCCGGCGTGAATGGGCCTTCCTAGGTGGAGGCTCGTCTGCTGTAGTGGGGCGCCCCTTTACCGTTTCAGCTGCAATTCAGCTGAGTTTCGCCTGCTCTTGATGCTACAGCGACAGGCGGCTGCAAGAGGACTCTCAAAATGGCGGCCTGTTCTTTGGATTTGGGCCTGGTCCACTAAAATGGCCCTGGGACACCTTAGAACTCGGACGCTCGATTTTTTTTTCCTTTCCTGTACATGCAAAAAAAGGTAAATGCCCGGTACGTTACACGCTTCATCTGCCACGATGAACTCTCCAGAGGAACCGAAAAAAAATATAGTTGTGGTAACTATACCATGCATCGTCATATGGAGAGGTGGCACCAATTAATTATAGTGCTGCATAAAAGAGAGATTTGGAGGAGAACCCCTGACCTGCTAGTACATTCATCAAAGAAGTGGCACTGAGAGCTTCAGAGGCAAGGGAAACGGTCCCAAATATTTAGAAGAACTTTGGAAAGATTAAAATGACATGTTTAGATTGTGGCAAATTAATTTCATGTGGACAGATGAGTGTTACTCTAATAAATACAGCATATGAACATCATCATAGTCGATGGTTGGTAGAGACATTTTGACTATATCCTGGACCTGCCCGTCCTCGCCCAAAATGGCGCCGGAATAAATGGGACTCGTAACTCCTTGTTGTGTACTGGTTGCAGAACCTTGAAATCACGAGATACGTATGCAGTTTTGAAGTACATGGCGGGCGGGGACGAGAATTGATTGACTATTTCGACATCCCTATTGATATTAAGTTCTGATGTGTTATTGATTACTGTACTGTTGAAAGTTCGAATTAACGTCACCCATGGTACTTGCCCGCAAATGTATATCTAGATAATTTTATTGTAACTGGCCCTGTCGTATTTTAATTATAAAATGTACGTCCACCGATTCCGTAACTGTTAGACACCTTAGTTCTTGCAACCTAATGGCCCGCCCGTTACGTTCCTCTACAGTGTAAATGTCTATTCATCATATACGATTACAGTTTGCTCTGTGGCAGGCCCACGTGGTTATAGGCTCGTATTTGTATAATGACATTTTCACAATAAAGGTTTTTAAAAGAAAACATGGTAGTAGTATATACATTGGTAAAGTTTTTAATAATAGTGACTGTTTTAGAATCATTAAAAGGCAAGTGAAATAAAGCAGACCAATTACATGAAGGGTAAAAGGTATAATACGAAGGAACGCAGTAAAGATAAATGGTCAAGGGCTGTTGTGTTTTCTATTCCTGCAACATAAAGTGATCGATAAGAATCTCATATTCAGGCGTATCGGCGACTAAGACAGCAGGTCGAACCTCTTTTGCTCAACGGCTCCGTCATGGGACGAAGAAACGCTCTTTTTCTCGAAAAAAGAATATATTTTACTTGCAGGACAGTTGTAAAATTTCCGGGAAAGTACATTAGCCTGGAACATTATAACATATATTTAAGAAAAAATAATGTTCGGAAGTAATGAAAAGCGTAATTTTTAGGTCATATGACCAAGCCTTTCATCATTACAATAAGAAAAGTAAAATGAACCAATGAAAAGTTTTATTAACAAGTCACATGACTTGTTATGCTTACGTTACGCGCTGCGCGCCCCGGATGACTTCCGGATGCGCTAACGCGGCGCGTCATATGACGCATTATGCGACAACGCAGGTACAGAATATAGTCAAAATGTCTCCACCAACCAGCGGTCGGAACACAACCCCTTTCAGCAGGCTAAATAGTTCTGTTAAATGGCAACAGAAGGGACAGGCAACAAGAACCATCAGTCAAAGAGGGGAGGGCTAGTTCTTCTCTACCGGGTTACATTGGGGCGCTACCGGAACTGATCGAATTGGTAGTCTACAGTGTTTCTGGATGTTTCAGACTGAAGCTGGGGTTAGCATGAGAGCAGCACCATTTCGTAGCTCCGTCGTGGTCATTCCGCAACCAATCATGGCAGCCGTTCTTTATCGTTATTTTGGGCGGGGTGGGTGGCGGAGCCGAGCTGTTTTGCAGCCATCATTGTGTGGAGTTCAGTTCATCTCACTAGTTTTGTATTTGTCATGAGGGGTTGTTCCTAATGTTTCTATTTTAGCGAGGTCAAAAAGAGATCCCATTAGTGGCCTACTGATTTTGCTCGATTCCTTTTCTTTTTTTTTACACGATTTTTCGTTATCTGCAAAGACTAAACAGAGTATTGCGACTCTGTGTTTGTTTGTAAATAGAGAATGAACCAAAGAGAACTAATTCTAAAACAGTAAATACTTGGATAACAATCAATCAAATGGAGAGAGAAGCAGGCACGACGGATTACAACGGGGGCAAGCGCCTGCGTTAACTACCTTTCACTATCTGCAAAGAGAGAGTACTCCTAATAGAAATGAGGGGGGGGGCACCATTCAAAGCAGATCAGTGTGCATAAACACGAAAATGTTTTCACTTACCACGTACTTGACATTCGACAGCTTATGATATTTGCTATTAAAAAACCATTGAAATTCACTGAAAAAACCATAGGTTATAGACCATATATAGTTAGGAATTAGCATTTACAAAACCTTGAAAATTCACTGAAAAAACCATAGGTTATAGACCATATATAGTTAGGAATTAGCATTTAAAAAACCTTATTTTACTCACACAAAACCATTGAAATTCCATATATAGTTAGTTGCACTAACTATATATCGCGCACCCGCAATCCACTGCTGATCATGTCACATATTACATCATTCATGACATGGTCAGTGACATCACTGATGACATCACTGATGAAATCTCAAATGACATCACTGATGACATCACTGATGACATCTCATTTGACATCATTCTTGTGCTAATACGATAAACCTCTTCAGACTCTAATATAACCTTAGATACACTCAGTGTATACAGACACTCACACACTGCCACTCATCCATGGAGTTACTCACACACCCAGTCAGTCATGCAAAGAAACAATCTCACCTCCATTTCTTCAACTATACAGTTAAACACACCTTACTTATTGAAACATATACTAACACATATTTACTCTCTTATACAATCCCTGATACAAGTTCACAATGATCGATACAACCACTCACTCATTCAGTGGCTCTCATGCACAGTTATTTATATATGCCAACTCTCACATGTACTGTGTTTTACATATGTACTTACTATGACATGTAGCATTGAGATATCCATTCACTCATCAATACACTCATGCACACAGTCAACTGCCCATGTAGCTGTTTCCACATGCACTCTTGAACTCATACACCTAGTGAATAAACTGCTCACACATCTATGCATAGAGTCACACACCTTCCAGCCACCCCCACACAAACTCAATCTCCCATAGAAATACTTGGGCAACCAATTAATAACACATATAGCCTCTCGTATAGCTAATGATCAACACATGCAGCAGTTTACAGAACAACAGACATAATGATGCACAAATTAAGACAGTTTAGTCACTAACCCATGCATTCAGTGAGACACATTTAATCACTCACTCATACAGTCAGTCATGCACCTACTAAATCCTTCATCCAGACACTTATACATCCACTCAAGACATATTTTAACTTTACAGAAAAATACAGTCACTGGATGTTGTCATCAGTGATGTCATCAGTGATGTCATTTGAGATGTCATCAGTGATGTCATCAGTGATGTCACTGACCATGTCATGAATGATGTAATATGTGACATGATCAGCAGTGGATTGCGGGTGCGCGATATATAGTTAGTGCAACTAACTATATATGGAATTTCAATGGTTTTGTGTGAGTAAAATAAGGTTTTTTAAATGCTAATTCCTAACTATATATGGTCTATAACCTATGGTTTTTTCAGTGAATATATATATATATATATATATATATATATATATATATATATATATATATATTACCTACTGGCGGTCGCCAGTAGGTAGTTATAGTTAGGACCTAGTTTCCTTAGGAAATCCGCAACATTCTATTGGGAATAACTTTGGCGTTGATAACGGAATTGGCTGAATTTCTCCAAGAAAATGGCCAGCTCCGCTCCGCTCCTTCCCTGAAAGTGTGGGGCAGATTCGTCAAGCGGGGGCCAAGATAAAAGGGGGGTCCCAAAACGTGTTTTCTCCATGTTAATTTCCATAGGGCGGTTGGACTCACTTTTAGCCCGAACGGCTGAATGGATTTCAACCAAACTTGGCAAAATTGTAGGGACTGGTAGCCCGATGTGCCTTTGCTATGTCTCAAGATATGTGCTCCAGTGGATTTTGAGTAATTTAGGTTAAAAAAAATATATATCTATAAGCGCGCCCCGGTACGCGCACCGGGGCGCGCACCAGCGCGCTACGCGAGTTTGCGAGCGGAAAGCTGATTGGCTCTCAAGTGTCTGTCAACATACCAAACAGTCCGGAGCGGCAGGATCGAGACACAAGAGGTGGCAAAAACAAAGGGGGAAATGACCAAAAGGGGGCAGGGTAGACCCCCCCTGACCACATAGGTTTGATGTGGGGGCCATAAAAGGGCTTCGCGGGGCAAAATTATTATTATTTTTTTCCGATTTACGCGGGGGGAGCGCCCGGTACGCGCACCGGGGAGCGTACCGGGGAGCGTACCCCGGAGAAAAAAGAATGACAGAGTTTTTTTAAAATGTAGCTTTTTTTTATAAATTGGAGGTAGTTCTAAGAAGAACTGTTTTTTTATTCTTTTTGTTGTTTTATATTTATTTATTTTTTTGAACATTTTTAACTTTTTTGGCTTTTATGAACAATTTTATATTTTTTGGGTAATTTTTATGGGGAGAAACAAAAAACAGGGAATTGTAAACGGCTCAACTGGAGCAAAAAAAATCAGGGAAAAAATTTGGTTTTTTTCTGCAGATGTGGTTCTCTCCTGCACGGTTGATTAGGTTTATACTTTTCTCGCCATACGAAATTGTAGTCCCGCAATAGATACAAACAATTTTAAAATCTCCAAACTGGGTTTGGATGTTTGGGACCGCATCCCTTGCCTCTGGACCCGATGGAGTAGGTTGTTTGCTTGTTGAGGTTCTGGAAGAAGATTGGGGAAGGTTTCTGGACAGTTCTCTCACCTCTGCCGCAGAATAGTTGTTGGGATGCCTGCGTTGCATGTGGCGAATCATGGTGTAATTACCAAAAGAATACTCTTTTGTAGGGTTCCCCCTGGAAAGTTCAGTGCCACAGATCAGGCAAGTCACTTTTGCCGCATTGACTTTCTTTTGGCCTCTTGGGAATTTAAAAAACTCCCACACAATGTGCTCTCTCGGTTTATAAGGGGGATTGTCATCAAGCAGGAACCTCCTCTCCTCCTCCTCCTCCTCCTCCTCCTCTTCTTCTTCACCACCAATGTGGTGTTGTGGTGGTCCTTGTGGTGGTGGTGGTGCAGATGCTCCTGCTGCTGCTGCTACTGTAGCCATTTCTGAATGAATGGAAACAGGTCTTCTTCACTCAAAGAACAAAGTGAGAATGAAGAAAAAAGGTGGGGGCTTTCATCATTTGGAAAACAAAACTGTTCTGAACCAATGAAAAGTGTTATGTTCAGGTCACATGATCCGGGCTTTCATCATTTGGAAACCAAAAGTGTTCTGAACCAATGAAAAGTGTTATTTTCAGGTCACATGACCTGACGCGCTTACGCTACGCGCCCGGAGGCGCTTACGTACCGCGATCGTATGCGCTCGGGTTGCTTCCGGGTGCGCTTACGCCGTGCGTCATAAGACGCATTTCACACGGCTACGCGATACGCCACGATGATGTTTTCGTTTGCGGCAATAGCGCTAACGGGACGCTCACCGGTACGCGCACCGGGCATGCCGTAACACGGCGCTTACCCGTGCGCTCACCGGTACGCGCACCGGGAGCGCACCAAGGCAAAAAAAAAAGGGAAAAATATACATAAAAACATTTGTATTACATAAATATACAATATAAAATTCATTATAAAAAATATTATATTTCATACCTATAGAGATTTGCTATTAAAAAACCTTTGAAATTCACTGAAAAAAACATAGGTTTGAGGCCCTATATATAGTTAGGAATTAGCATTTACAAAACCTATGAAATTCACGTTAAAAAACCATACGTTTCACACCAGTTATAGTTAGAAATTAGCATTTAAAAAACCTATGAAATTCACTGAAAAAAACATAGGTTTCACACCAGTTATAGTTAGGAATTACCATTAAAAAAACCTATTAAATTCACTGAAAAAACCATAGGTTTCACACCAGTTATAGTTAGCTGGAAATTTTACTCGCATAAAACCATTGAAATTCCCACGTTATAGTTAGTTGGACTCACTATAACTTGCACGTGCAATGCACTGCTGATGACGTCACATATTACATCACTCATGACATGGTCAGTGACATCACTCATGACATCACTGATGACACCATCCTTGTGACAGAGTGACAGACCTCCTTTCACTGTAATGTAACCCATGGAACACATATTCAAAAATAGAAACAAAAATTTTCAAAGAAATGGAGATACCCATACCAGTTACAACAACCAATTCAATAATTCCACCATCTATATACACATGCACTCATTCACCAACAGTTCTATATAGTCACTCATACATATACTCACTCATCATATGTAGTGATACACCTATACATCCTGTTACACACCGACAGTCATCCAAAAGTTACTCTCACACATACTCACACATGCAAGTAAACTATTGAGCATCCATTTATTTGCATATACAGCTATACACACACTACCACCTTACTTCTAATGAAACTTACACATACTTACTCTCTTAAACAATCACTTATAGAAACACATACTTATTTAAACAGGAACTCTTACAATCTCTTACTCTCACATATACTCACTTATATACATCAATATTCACATATACTAGATTAAAACATATGTAGTTACTGATAAAGACACTAGTGAGACAGTCATTCACTCACTAACACACACATATACACACTCATCCACCCATACAGTCCTGCACATATGCTGTCTTCAAAACACATACAAAGAGAGAGTCAGTCATTCATGCATCTATGTGCTAAGTAATACCCCCAGCAAACCATACAAACACTCATACTGATACTAGGAAAAACATCTAATAACCCATATACATACACATGTAGCTACTCACCAACCCATGCAGCCACTTATACACAAAGTGAGACACTAATACATATATGTAAATATTTAAACATTACTCACTAATATATGTATTCACTAAGATACACTTAATAAGCCAGTTAACCAATCAATTTCTTTTTTTAAACATCCATGTAAACACTTATTTAAACATTTATTCTTCCATCAACTTTTACATATACATATATAACACATATTTATTTTTCAGAAAGACACACATTCACTGGATGGTGTCATCAGTGATGTCATGAGTGATGTCACTGACCATGTCATGAGTGATGTAATATGTGACATCATCAGCAGTGCATTGCACGCGCAAGTTATAGTGAGTCCAACTAACTATAACGTGGGAATTTCAATAGTTTTATGCGAGTAAAATTTCCAGCTAACTATAACTGGTGTGACACCTATGGTTTTTTCAGTGAATTTAATAGGTTTTTTAATGGTAATTTCTAACTATAACTGGTGTGAAACCTATGGTTTTTTCAGTGAATATATATATATGTATATATATATATCAATCTATCATTTGCAAACCCTCCGACAAAGGGGGCAACATCGTGATTATGTCACGTGAAAACTATGTTGAGGAAGCAACACGCCAGTTGCAAGATGCTCACTGTTATGCACAGATTGACAAGAAGGAATACTTGACAAGTATTGTAACCCTACATGAACTTTTGAGGAAGTGGCACGGTAAACAGATGTTAGAACTAGAAGAATATTTATTCTTGAAAACCACCAACCCCACCATACCCACTTTCTACTATTTGCCAAAAGTTCACAAGAACATTGACAAACCCCCAGGGAGACCAATCATCTCCTCCATAGGAGGCCTGACAGAAAACCTTTCTAAATTTTTGGACCACCATCTCTTCGAATTTGTCTTGGAATTAAAGTCCTATATTCGAGACACTACAGACTTTATTGAGAAAATTGAAAGTTTGGTGTGGCAACCAACTTATGTGATGATAACCCTCGACATAACGAGCTTATATACTTGCATTGAGCACGGACAAGGACTCAATGCTATTGACTACTTCCTGAGAAAGAGACCACTAAAATTTGGCATGCATAACAAAATGATACTTGAATTAGTTAATTTTTGTTTGAATAACAACATTTTTCTTTTTCAGGAGGTCCTGTACAGACAAATGTCGGGCACAGCGATGGGTTCCTGCTTCGCCCCCAGCTACGCAAATTTATTCGTGGGCTGGTGGGAGGATCAGGAAGCCTGGGGCCCTGCAAACGCCACATGGAACAGCAAAGTGGTGACTTGGTACAGGTATATTGATGACCTGTTCCTGGTATGGGATGGGTCCATCAAGGAAGTACAAGAATATGTCGATGTGTTAAACCACAATGACTGCAACTTAAGGTTCACGGGGATGTAAGTAAATCACAAGTCAACTACTTGGACTTACAGGTAACAATAAAGGAAGGGAAAATTTCAACTTCCCTTTACCGCAAGCCAACAGCTGGGAATAGTGTCCTGTTTGCTACTAGCGGTCACCCACGTAAACTGATTAATAGCATCCCTTATGGGGAGTTTCTTAGATTGAAACGAAACTGTACCCATGAGGAAGATTTTGATCTAGCAGTCAGCGAAAGTATGGACAGATTTGTAGAGAGGGGGTACAAACCAAACCTCCTACTTGATACTGTGAGCCGTGTGAAAAAATTGCCACGCAATGTATTGTTCGAAAAGAAAGAAAGACCTATTGTAGAAGGGAAGTTTCATATGGTAACCACCTATTCGGCGAACTCCTCGAAACTTAGAGCAATCATGACCAAACACTGGCACATTCTAAAAACAGACCATATTGTGGGGTCAGATATACCTATAACCCCCCAACTTACCTTTAGGAAGGCAAGATCCTTGAGAGATCACATGGTTCATAGCCATCTGGAACCTATACGTAACACAAAAGGCACGCTAAAGGAGGCAAAGGGCTTCTTCCCGTGTGGGAGGTGTAAAGCCTGTGCTTTCAGCAAACGCACACTAACTTACCAAGTGAGAGGGTGTCAAGGTGAAAGGAGGATCAGCAAGTTTATGTCCTGCCAGATAGACCATGCGGTTTACTGCCTGACATGTCCCTGCCAATTAAAATACATCGGCAGCACAATCAATTCTGTAAAATTAAGGGTTTTAGAGCACATGAGAGCGATTATGAATAAGGATTTCACCTACCCTGTCGCTCGACATTTTGCGAATAAGCATAACAGAAACAGAGACCTTCTGAGGTTCTTCTGTTTAGATTGTGTCCCGGAAAGCCCAAGGGGATGGAATAGACTCCTGACTCTTAGGAGACTCGAATCTCGTTACATTATTTATCTCGAAACGAAGGCACCGGGGGGTCTCAATATGGGGGAGGAGATGGCAACTCATCTAGGATGATACATTCTCTTTCTGTTAAAACTGAGAAATTTATGAAATTGATGATGATTTTTGGAATGAGATAACTTTTGGAATGATGTAAAATGAAATTATCAATAATACACAAAAATGTAAAAAATGTAAAAAAAATGTTGAAAAGTTGTGGTGGGTGGAGGATATTTATGTCTGTGAGGTTTCAACCATGCAGCGGCTTGATTTAAATAATTGGCATGGAGGGTGTTCTCTGAGAGGGATGAAGTATGTGTGAATTCACGCAGCCGTTGAAAGGCTGCGATCGCCGATCCACGGCAAGATAGAACCCCAAATAGGTTTAAACATAACTTATGTCATGGTCTGTAGATCGTGACTGTCATTATGACAATGATATATCTAGTTCACACTTCTGAGCCCAATCGAGAGAACACACCTCAAAACACATAACATATGAGGGAGTTGTCCCGCGACTACAAGTTTAGTCGCGTTTGCCGATACACGGCAAAATGTCTTGTAAATTTAAGCACTGTAAGAAATTGTGTTTAAACTGTACATTTGAATGTAGGCATTGAAGCCGCTTTAGACACTCCAAGATGGCGCTACTTTACTGTGGCCGTGAATAGTCCATCTTCTATGTTTGTGACCAATTCTGGTATTTTAAAAAATGGAGCTGCGTTCCTCACTGTAGAACCACTGACGAAGGGACGCTGTCCCGAAACGCGTTTGCTTGATTAAAAACGTTTTGCTGTATCACTTGAGCCCGGGAGTGCTGTGTCTTTGTTCCCGGCCCGGCTGGGTATGGGTAAAGAGGACTGGAGCCGTAATTTTAAAACGCGACACACCGCCGCGTTCCACGGCACCCGACACCAAGAGTGACCCACGATATCGGTGTACCTGGAGCTTTAATATATATATATCTATATATATATATATATTACCTACTGGCGGTCGCCAGTAGGTATATATAGTTAGGATTTTTTCTCTATGGGATTTTTGAAAATTCTATGTCTAATAACTTTGGCGTTTGTGGACGGAATTGGCTGAAATTTTCTGGAAAATGGCACATTTTGTTTCTGAGCAGCCCTTGAAAATTTGGGGGGGGTTTGTCAAGGGGGGGCCGAGAAAAAAGGGGGGTCCCAAAACGTGTTTTTAACATTGAGTTTTCCATAGGGCGGTTGGCCTCACTTTTAGCCCGAACGGCTGAATGGATTTGCACGAAACTTGGCAAAATTGTAGGGACTGGTAGCCCGATGTGCCTTTGCTAGGTCTCAATATATGTGCTCCAGTGGATTTTGAGAAATTAACGTTCAAAAATAGATATATATCTGTAACAGCGGACCGGGCAGCGCTCCGGTTCGCGGACTTTTCGCGGTACGGAGCTTTGTGAAGCGAAGCTGATTGGTTCTCCGGCGTCTGTGAACATTCCAAACAGTCCGTAGCGGCCGCCATCTTGTCTCTCGGTAGGATCGAGAGACAAGAGGAGGCCAAAGCGAAGGGGCAAATGACCATAAGGGGGCATAGTAGATCCTCGCTGACCCCCTAGGTTTGATGTGGAGGTTTTAAAAGGGTCCCGCGGGGCAAAAAAAAAAAATAATAATAATAATCGAACGGCTGAATGGATTTGCACGAAACTTGGTAAAATATTAGGGACTGGTAGCCCGATGTGCCTTTGCTAGGTCTCAATATATGTGCTCCAGTGGATTTTGAGAAATTAACGTTCAAAAAAAGATATATATCTGTAACAGCGCTCCGCTTCGCGTAACGGAGGTTTGCGAAGCTGATTGGTTCTCCGGCATCTGTAAACATTGCAAACAGTCCGTAGCGGCCGCCATCTTGTCTCTCGGTAGGATCGAGAGACAAGAGGAGGCCAAAGCGAAGGGGCAAATGACCATAAGGGGGCATAGTAGATCCTCCTTGACCTCTTAGGTTTGATGTGGAGGTTTTAAAAGGGCCCCGCGGGGCAAAAAAAAGAATAATAATAATAATCGAACGGCTAAATGGATTTGCACGAAACTTGGCAAAATTGTAGGGACTGGTAGCTCGATGTGCCTTTGCTAGGTCTCAATATATGTGCTTCAGTGAATTTGAGAAATTAACGTTCAAAAAAAGATATATATCTGTAACAGCGCTCCGCTTCGCGGAGATAAAATTATATCTGTATTACCTAGCTGTTGCTAACACCAGTTAGCGACGGCTAGTAGGAGATAGCGACCATCTTGGGCCCCACTTTGCATGTGAGTGATATTTATCACTAATGACATGCAAAGTGGGCATGCCAAGATGTTAGCGACTGGAAACAGTCGCTAACATCGCTATCTCCTATTATCAACTTTTGGAAATATTCGAGATAAGCGCGAATATCTCCAAAAGCTAGCACCTGCCCTGAGCAGTTCTTAGCCATGTTATCCAATGGGAGGTGGATAACATGGCTAAGAGCATTAGCTCGGTAATGCATGAATATCGCTGAGTTTTCAGCGATATTAATGCATTGCGGTCGTTTTTTATCGTATTTGCGATAAACCTTGATAATAGCAAGGTTTATCTGCGATAATTTCTGACGATGCTTAGCGGTAAAAAAATCGTTGCTAAGCATCGTTAGGGATAAATATCGCTTAACTTTGGTAATATGCCCCAACGTCTGTTAACGTTCGATTCGAAGGAAATCAGGAAGTGTTGAAAAACATAATAATAATAATAATCGAACGGCTGAATGGATTTGCACGAAACTTGGTAAAATATTAGGGACTGGTAGCCCGATGTGCCTTTGCTAGGTCTCAATATATGTGCTCCAGTGGATTTTGAGAAATTAACGTTCAAAAAAAGATATATATCTGTAACAGCGCTCCGCTTCGCGTAACGGAGGTTTGCGAAGCTGATTGGTTCTCCGGCGTCTGTAAACATTGCAAACAGTCCGTAGCGGCCGCCATCTTGTCTCTCGGTAGGATCGAGAGACAAGAGGAGGCCAAAGCGAAGGGGCAAATGACCATAAGGGGGCATAGTAGATCCTCCTTGACCTCTTAGGTTTGATGTGGAGGTTTTAAAAGGGCCCCGCGGGGCAAAAAAAAAATAATAATAATAATCGAACGGCTGAATGGATTTGCACGAAACTTGGCAAAATTGTAGGGACTGGTAGCTCGATGTGCCTTTGCTAGGTCTCAATATATGTGCTTCAGTGGATTTTGAGAAATTAACGTTCAAAAAAAGATATATATCTGTAACAGCGCTCCGCTTCGCGGAGATAAAATTATATCTGTATTACCTAGCTGTTGCTAACACCAGTTAGCGACGGCTAGTAGGAGATAGCGACCATCTTGGGCCCCACTTTGCATGTGAGTGATATTTATCACTAATGACATGCAAAGTGGGCATGCCAAGATGTTAGCGACTGGAAACAGTCGCTAACATCGCTATCTCCTATTATCAACTTTTGGAAATATTCGAGATAAGCGCGAATATCTCCAAAAGCTAGCACCTGCCCTGAGCAGTTCTTAGCCATGTTATCCAATGGGAGGTGGATAACATGGCTAAGAGCATTAGCTCGGTAATGCATGAATATCGCTGAGTTTTCAGCGATATTAATGCATTGCGGTCGTTTTTTATCGTATTTGCGATAAACCTTGATAATAGCAAGGTTTATCTGCGATAACTTCTCACGATGCTTAGCGGTAAAAAAATCGTTGCTAAGCATCGTTAGGGATAAATATCGCTTAACTTTGGTAATATGCCCCAACGTCTGTTAACGTTCGATTCGAAGGAAATCAGGAAGTGTTGAAAAACATTGTCTGCGCCATCTTGTCTTTTTTCAAATGCCACACTTTTGTCGTGCACGGCAGCCATTTTAGATGCCTTGACCAGACCCACTCTGTGCACGCTGTCGATCCTTAGCATGGCTCCCCACCCTCGCAAGCATCTCCCCCAGGCAGTGGTCACCCCCGCTCTCTGTCTTATGCATGGGTAATAAACCTCCCCCCATCTGCGCTGCTCTTCCCTGAGAATCACACCCTGTGCCCGCCCGACACCTCCCTTTCGCCCTATTCACTACCGCACCCTCTGTGTCCGATTGTCCAGGCCGGTCCTAGGGTATCAGCTAGCCCTGCAGATGTAGTTTATGGCCCCAGCTGTAAAGAATCACCCCTCTTCAAAGGAGTTATAGTAGATCAAGGCCCACACTCGATGAGATCCGTCACAGCAGACGCGTTCCTATTATCTGAAAACCATCCTGTATTGTGATTGGGGAGGGGACCGAGCCTGAAGCGGAAGATTCCAGGGGTGACTCTTTGTACATCAAAGTTTTTACAATTATGTGTCACATTAAAAATATATAGCACTCCGACAAAGTAGTAAGATTATAAAACTTTAATAACTTATAAATATATACAAGAAAACAAAAATAGTAATAACATATAAAAAATTTTAGGGAAAAACAACGAAGTAGCGGTCGGCTGTGCGAATAGTCCCAACGCAGCACAACGTCCAGATTTCCGGCGTGGGGCGTCGCGGGGGGTGGGTCATCAGTAGCAAACTGTTGTGCGAATAGTTCCAAGGCAGCAGAACGATGGCACCAAGGTGATGTCCAGTAAGTTGCCGCACTGGTTTTGGTATCCTACAATGCTGCTCCGAATAACGGCGTGGGGCGCCCCGGGGGAGGCGGCGTGAACGGGCCTCTCCAGGTGGAGTGTCATCTGTTGTAGTGGGGCGCCCCTTTACCGTTTCAGTTGCCATTCCGTCCGTTTTTGGTCCACTGTGTCAAAAGCCGCAATTCAGCTGAGTTGCGCCCACTCTTGCGGTGCAGCGATAGGCGGCTGTCACAGGACTCTCAAAATGGCGGCAGGCTGTTTCCTTTTTGGGCCTGGTCCACTGAAATGGCCCTGGGACACCTTGGAAATCGGACGCTTGTCTGCTAGGTCTTGGACCCCATTCTCGAAAGCGTCCCCTCCGCCTTGAGGATTCATCAAAAGTTTTGGGGGCCCCCGACTCCTGTAGGCTTCTGGTGGGGAGCGGTTGCCATGATTGCTCGCGGAATGACCACGACGGAGCTACGAGATGGTGGTGCTCTCATGCTGACGCCAGCTTCAGTCTGAAACATCCAGAAACAAGGTGGGGCTTTCATCGTTTGGGAAAAAAAAAAGTTTTCATCCAATGAAAAGTGTTGTTTTTAGGTCATATGATCAAGCCTTCCATCATTAGGAAACCAAAAGTAAAATGAACCAATGAAAAGTTTTATAAACAAGTCACATGACCTGTTATGCGGCATAGGGTATAAAATGCGGAGAAAATACGTTGGCACGTGAGGCGGCGTCAGTAGCGGACCGATGTGCGAATAGGCCGAAGGCAATACAACGCGCCAAGATCCGGATGGCACCGAGGTGGTGTCCAGCAAGTTGCAGCACTGGTGTGGCCATCCTACAATGCTGAAAGTCGGCGTGGGGCGCCCCGTTGGCCTGTGAGTTTGCGTCAGTAGCGGACCGATGTGCGAATAGGCCGAAGGCAGCACAACGCGCCAAGATCCGGATGGCACCGAGGTGGTGTCTAGTAAGTTGCCGCACTGGTGTGGCCATCCTACAATGTTGAAAGTCGGCGTGGGGCGCCCCGTTGGCCTGTGAGATGGCGGCAGTAGCGGACCGATGTGCGAATGGGGCCAAAGGCAGCGCAACAATATTTTCGGAATAGAAGACACCACAAGGCGCTGAGATGCCAAGATCCGGATGGCACCGAGGTGATGTCTAGCAAGTTGCTGTACTGGTGTGGCCATCCTACAATGGTAAAAGTCGGCGTGGGGCGCCCTGTTGGCCTGTGAGATGGTGTCAGTTGCGGACCGATGTGCGAATGGGGCCAAAGGCAGCGCAACAATATTTTCTGTATGGAAGATACCACTAGGCGTTGAGATGCCAAGATCCGGATGGCACCGAGGTGATGTCTAGCAAGTTGCTGTACTGGTGTGGTCATCCTACAATGCTGAAACTCGGCGTGGGGTGCCCTATTAGCCTGTGAGATGGCGTCAGTAGCGGACCGATGTGTGAATGGGGCAAAGGTAGCGCAAGAATATTTTCTGAATAGAAGACACCACAAGGCGCTGAGATGCCAAGATCCGGATGGCACCGAGGTGGTGTCTAGTAAGGTGCACTGGTGTGGTCATCCTACAATGCTGAAACTCGGCGTGGGGCGCCCCATTAGTCTGTGAGATGGCGTCAGTAGCGGACCGATGTGCGAATAGGCCGAAGGCAGCACAACGCGCCAAGATCCGGATGTCACCGTGGTGGTTTCATAGTTGAGAGGCACTTCATCTGCAGTGGGGCGCCGAGATCCGGATGGCACCGAGGTGATGTCTAGCAAGTTGCTGTACTGGTGTGGTCATCCTACAATGCTGAAACTCGGCGTGGGGCGCCCCATTAGCCTGTGAGATGGCGTCAGTAGCGGACCGATGTGCGAATAGGCCGAAGGCAGCACAACGCGCCAAGATCCGGATGTCACCGTGGTGGTTTCATAGTTGAGAGGCACTTCATCTGCAGTGGGGCGCCGAGATCCGGATGGCACCGAGGTGATGTCTAGCAAGTTGCTGTACTGGTGTGGTCATCCTACAATGCTTAAACTCGGCGTGGGGCGCCCCATTAGCCTGTGAGATGGCGTCAGTAGCGGACCGATGTGCGAATAGGCCGAAGGCAGCACAACGCGCCAAGATCCGGATGTCACCGTGGTGGTTTCATAGTTGAGAGGCACTTCATCTGCAGTGGGGCGCCGAGATCCGGATGGCACCGAGGTGATGTCTAGCAAGTTGCTGTACTGGTGTGGTCATCCTACAATGCTGAAACTCGGCGTGGGGCGCCCCATTAGCCTGTGAGATGGCGTCAGTAGCGGACCGATGTGCGAATGGGGCCAAAGGCAGCGCAACAATATTTTCTGAAGAGAAGACACCAAAAGGCGCTGAGATTCCAAGATCCGGATGGCACCGAGGTGGTGTCTAGCAAGCTATGCAGTTGAGTTGTGTGCGCACTTGCGGCGAATAGGTCGAAGGCAGCATAACAATGTTTTCTGAATAGAAGACACCACAAGGCGTTGAGATTCGGTTACCACCGAGGTGATGTCTAGCAAGTTGCCGCACTGGTGTGGCCATCCTACAATACTGCTCCGAATAACGGCGTGGGGTGCCCGAAGGGGGGGGGGGGGAGGCGGCGTGAACGGGCCTTCCTAGGTGGAGGCTCGTCTGCTGTAGTGGGGCGCCCCTTTACCGTTTCAGTTGCCATTCAGCTGAGTTTCGGCTGCTCTTGATGCTACAGCGACAGGCGGCTGCAACAGGACTCTCAAAATGGCGGCCTGTTCTTTGGATTTGGGCCTGGTCCACTAAAATGGCCCTGGGACACCTCAGAACTCGGACGCTCGATTTTTTTTTCCTTTCCTGTACATGCAAAAAAAGGTAAATGCCCGGTACGTTACACGCTTCATCTACCACGATGAACTCTCCAGAGGAACCGAAAAAAAATATAGTTATGGTAACTATACCATGCATCGTCATATGGAGAGGTGGCACCAATTAATTATAGTGCTGCATAAAAGAGAGATTTGGAGGAGAACCCCTGACCTGCTAGTACATTCATCAAAGAAGTGGCACTGACAGCATCAGAGGCAAGGGAAACGGTCCCAAATATTTAGAAGAACTTTGGAAAGATTAAAATGACATGTTTAGATTGTGGCAAATTAATTTCATGTGGACAGATGAGTGTTACTCTAATAAATACAAGCAACTGGGGGTTGGGCCCACTGGGAAAGAGGGTAGGTTGGGCCACTATGAAATGCAACAAAATTGGGGGTTTTTACCTATGCCTCTGTTACGAATATCACAACAAATGTTGAATTTGGGTAAACCAAAATTTATTAGTTTATCCAGACAATTTTGTCTATTAAGTTCATTAAACTTGAGTTTTTTCGTTATTATAGTAAAGGCAGAACAAAGAACATCATCAACTTCAGGTGCTACCATATATCACCACATTGCAGAAGGTTCAAAAACAAATCATGAAACTTATTCAAAAGCAATACATTATTACACAAATAACATATATACACAATAACATTATCAAAAGTGCTCTTAATTACAGTGAAGCAAGGAATGCCTTGACTTTCAGGCATTTAATGCTAATGATTGATGCTGAAACGTTTTTTGATTGGCATAAAAAGTAGATGCACTTTGTATTGGGTGAAATACTCTTTACATTTCTTCTGTTTAATAGACGGTTTGACATTTAGGATTGTGACTGTATTATTGAGTAACAGTTCCATGCTTCACTGTAATTAAGAGCACTTTTGATAATGTTATTGTGTATATATGTTATTTGTGTAATAATGTATTGCTTTTGAATAAGTTTCATGATTTGTTTTTGAACCTTCTGCAATGTGGTGATATATGGTAGCACCTGAAGTTGATGATGTTCTTTGTTCTGCCTTTACTATAATAACGAAAAAACTCAAGTTTAATGAACTTAATAGACAAAATTGTCTGGATAAACTAATACATTTTGGTTTACCCAAATTCAACATTTGTTGTGATATTCGTAACAGAGGCATAGGTAAAAACCCCCAATTTTGTTGCACTCTAATAAATACAGCATATGAACATCATCATAGTCGATGGTTGGTAGAGACATTTTGACTATATCCTGGACCTGCCCGTCCTCGCCCAAAATGGCGCCGGAATAAATGGGACTCGTAACTCCTTGTTGTGTACTGGTTGCAGAACCTTGAAATCACGAGATACGTATGCAGTTTTGAAGCACATGGCGGGCGGGGACGAGAATTGATTGAATATTTCGACATCCCTATTGATATTAAGTTCTGATGTGTTATTGATTACTGTACTATTGAAAGTTCGAATTAACGTCACCCATGGTACTTGCCCGCAAATGTATATCTAGATAATTTTATTGTAACTGGCCCTGTCGTATTTTAATTATAAAATGTATGTCCACCGATTCCGTAACTGTTAGACACCTTAGTTCTTGCAACCTAATGGCCCGCCCGTTACGTTCCTCTACAGTGTAAATGTCTACTCATCATATACGATTACAGTTTGCTCCGTGGCCGGCCCACGTGGTTATAGGCTCGTATTTGTATAATGAAATTTTCACAATAAAGGTTTTAAAAATAAAACATGGTAGTAGTATATGCATTGGTAAAGTTTTTAATAATAGTCACTGTTTTAGAATCATTAAAAGGCAAGCGAAATAAAGCAGACCAATTACATGAAGGGTAAAAGGTATAATACGAAGGAACGCAGTAAAGATAAATGGTCAAGGGCTGTTGTGTTTTCTATTCCTGCAACATAAAGTGATCGATAAGAATCTCATATTCAGGCGTATCGGCGACTAAGACAGCAGGTCGACCCTCTTTTGCTCAACGGCTCCGTCATGGGACGAAGAAACGCTCTTTTTCTCGAAAAAAGAATATATTTTACTTGCAGGACAGTTGTAAATTTTCCGGGAAAGTACATTAGCCTGGAACATTATAACATATATTTAAGAAAAAATAATGTTCGGAAGTAATAAAAAGCGTAATTTTTAGGTCATATGACCAAGCCTTTCATCATTAGAATAAGAAAAGTAAAATGAACCAATGAAAAGTTTTATTAACAAGTCACATGACTTGTTATGCTTACGTTACGCGCTGCGCGCCCCGGATGACTTCTGGATGCGCTAACGCGGCGCGTCATATGACGCATTACGCGACAACGCAGGTCCAGAATATAGTCAAAATGTCTCCACCAACCAGCGGTCGGAACACAACCCCTTTCAGCAGGCTAAATAGTTCTGTTAAATGACAACAGAAGGGACAGGCAACAAGAACCATCAGTCAAAGAGGGGAGGGCTAGTTCTTCTCTACCGGGTTACATTGGGGCGCTACCGGAACTGATCGAATTGGTAGTCTACAGTGTTTCTGGATGTTTCAGACTGAAGCTGGGGTTAGCATGAGAGCAGTACCATTTCGTAGCTCCGTCGTGGCCATTCCGCAACCAATCATGGCAGCCGCTCTTTATCGTTATTTTGGGCGGGGTGGGTGGCGGAGCCGAGCTGTTTTGCAGCCATCATTGTGTGGAGTTCAGTTCATTTCACTAGTTTTGTATTTGTCATGAGGGGTTGTTCCTAATGTTTCTATTTTAGCGAGGTCAAAAAGAGATCCCGTTAGTGGCCTACTGATTTTGCTCGATTCCTTTTCTTTTTTTTTTACACGATTTTTCGTTATCTGCAAAGACTAAACAGAGTATTGCGACTCTGTGTTTGTTTGTAAATAGAGAATGAACCAAAGAGAACCAATTCTAAAACAGTAAATGCTTGGATAACAATCAATCAAATGGAGAGAGAAGCAGGCACGACGTATTACAACGGGGGCAAAGGCCTGCGTTAACTACCCTTCACTATGTGCAAAGAGAGAGTACTCCTAATAGAAATGAGGGGGGGGGGCACCATTCAAAGCAGATCAGTGTGCATAAACACGAAAATGTTTTCACTTACCACGTACTTGACATTCGACAGCTTATGATATTTGCTATTAAAAAACCATTGAAATTCACTGAAAAAAACCATAGGTTATAGATCATATATAGTTAGGAATTAGCATTTACAAAACCTTGAAAATTCACTGAAAAAACCATAGGTTATAGACCATATATAGTTAGGAATTAGCATTTAAAAAACCTTATTTTACTCACACAAAACCATTGAAATTCCATATATAGTTAGTTGCACTAACTATATATCGCGCACCCGCAATCCACTGCTGATGATGTCACATATTACATCATTCATGACATGGTCAGTGACATCACTGATGACATCACTGATGACATCTCAAATGACATCACTGATGACATCACTGATGACATCTCATTTGACATCAATGACCACATCACTGATGATATCATTCATGTGACAGTACAATGCATCTCCTCATATTTTAATATAACCTCTGTTTCACCCAGTGTTAAATACAGAGTATAATTTTTGAAACCATTGACACACCAATACTAGTTACTACATATGTACTCACTGATTCCTACGTCTACACACACATTCACTCATTCACCCATACAATCATTCATACATACAATCACTCATCTTTACAACACTATCATATGCACTCATACACCTATACAGACACTCACACTCTGCCACTCATCCATGGAGTTACTCACACACCTAGTCAGTCCTGTAAAGAATCAATCACACTTCCATTTTCTTGTCTATACAGTTAAACATAGAGCACCTTATATTTTCAAACATATACTAACACATACTTACCTTGTTATACAATCATTGATATAAGTACACATTGATCTGCACAGAGTCACACACCTCCCAGCCAGCCACACACACACTCAGTCTCCCATACAAATACTTGGACAATCAATCAATAACCCATATAGTTACTCATATAGCTACTGATCAACACATGCAGCAGTTTACAGAACAACAGACATAATGATGCACAAATTAAGACAGTTTAGTCACTAACCCATGCACTCAGTGAGACACATTTAATCACTCACCCATACAGTCAGTCATGCACCTACTAAATCCTTCGTCCAGACACTTATACATCCACTCATTCTTCAATATGTAAGACATATTTAAACTTTACAGAAACATAAAATCACTGGATGTTGTTATCAGTGATGTCATCAGTGATGTCATTTGAGATGTCATCAGTGATGTCATCAGTGATGTCACTGACCATGTCATGAATGATGTAATATGTGACATCATCAGCAGTGGATTGCGGGTGCGCGATATATAGTTAGTGCAACTAACTATATATGGAATTTCAATGGTTTTGTGTGAGTAAAATAAGGTTTTTTAAATGCTAATTCCTAACTATATATGGTCTATAACCTATGGTTTTTTCAGTGAATATATATATATATAGATAGATAGATATAGATACTCATTTTGAACCACAATTTCCCCAAAAATACTGACTGGAATTACAGCAATTCACACAAAGCACACTATCAGGATCAAGATCTAGCTTTCTGCTAAATTTGGTGCAATTCTGTTTAGCATTTTTTGTGCTATCGCTGTTTAATTTTAATATCGAAAATTGCATGGGGAAAACACTTTTTGGGACCCCTCACTTTCTCGCCCCCACTTGATGGATCACCCCTAACCTTTACAGGAAGAAGCTGAGGTGGCTGAGTCTTTTTTTTGGGAAAGTTTTGTGAAGATTCGTCATACAACAGCAAATTTATTAGCAAACAAAGAAATCCATTTCTCATGGAAACGTGGTCCTAACTATAAATACCCAGTGGCGACCGTCACTGGGTAAAATGTATATTTATAATTCTGTAATCCCTGTTTAATACAGGGATTAGAGAATTATTCTGTATCTTCTTTATAATCAGCTACTTGTTTTGCACCCAGTCATCGATTATAAAGAAAAGACATCAGAACTCTGCTATTTTAAGTTATTATAGTCAAGTTCTGATGTCACAATGCACACTGCCAAAGCCAGCAGCCAAGGCGAAAGGCAGGTCGGGTCACAGGGCATAACTGAAGCAGTTGGCATGTACACGGGGACCCAGTATAATGAGTTCCATAATGGCGGCTGCAACATGTTAGGGCCAGCCAATGAGATTGTATGCTTTGAGCTTGTGGTACCGCGGTACTCTGTGGAAGTATGAAATATCTATACATTTCAAACTTTCCTCAAAATCAACTGAACAGATTTCAAAAACAACTGAACAGATTTACACCAAATGATAAAAAAGCATGCTTTCTGGATCAAGATCCAGCTTTGTGTCAAATTTGGTGCAATTTCATTCAGGCATTTTGACTGTAGCTGTGACTAAAGTTCTTAACGGAAATTTCATAGGAAAAGCGAATTTTGGGACACCCTTTTTTTCTTGGTCCTCTTGATGGATCACCCTGAAACATTTCCAGAAGTAGCTGACGTGAATGTTACCTTATTTTTGGAAGGTTTGTTAAGATTCATCAAACTGCACCTAAGTTTTAGCAAATCAAAAAATGTGTTTCCTATGGAAACTAGGTCCTAACTATAACACACACCACAAAGGGCAACATTCCAGCCCTTCAATTGTTGCTCACTATCCTACTCCAATCAGGGACCAACCACAAGAAGAAAGGACATGGTCCTACTCCAATAGGCTCAGTCCAGCTCATGCTTAAAGATGACAGCCCCTCCAGACAGGAACATTTGCAACCCCAGGCCTGTTTAATCCTCATTTGGGCTCATCCGTAATGAACAGTTGGGTACTGTATCACAGTTAGCAGGAGATGCACTTCTGGGATGCCTACCTCATTCTTTGTGTCTAAGGTAAGGGACGACGGTGGCAGCTTCTCCCGACCCCGCTTGGCGCCTACCTCATTGCTAAAGTGGTAACGCTGCAGATGCTGAAGAGTGATTGAAATTGATTGAGAATTAAATTGTCACCGCATTCACCCCGCACTCGCTATTTTAAAATTTACTGTTTTAAAATTGATTCAGAATTTTAAAATACCCTGCACCCACCCTGATGGAATGTTTTTAGGTTGATTTAATAATTTAGAAACATACGGGGGGAACTTACTGAATTAACAACGCCTGACAGGGCTACCGCGTCCTGCTCACTATTCAAGTCTGCCCGCCCCGGTCCGACTCGGTAACCTATACCGTTGAGCGGAGGGCGGGGCAGACAAGAGCAGGACACACCCAGGGAGGTGAGCGGTTAGCGCTCCAGCTCTCCACTTGACAGGGGTATATAGCACTCGTCGGCCCAGCGCGCAGCGGTTGCGCGCAGTGGGGGCACCGTAGCCTGTGCCGAAGACCAGCCAAAGACCTGGCCGTCTGCGCCCGTCCGCGACAGGACGTGGCCGGGGGCCGGTAGCTATGACGATTCCTCCAGTCTCCCGATTAAGGTACACACCCCAAGAACTACTGATTATATGTCATCATTCGGTGGGGGAGTGCCCCAATAAGATGGAGGACAATATAGAGGGTCCATTTACCTGTCGCCATTGCAAAACGCAATTTGACAAACTCACAGGTCCAATATACACCCCCACGCCAGGCTCTCAAAATTACCCACCGGGAAAAACCACACCTGATGTATCTACTGCTGCTAGAAATAAGACTAATAGGACAAACGTCCCTAATAACATAAACCTGCTTTGCAACATCAGGTCATTATCAAAACATGCCGTTGAAGTATGGGATCTGATTTCTGATAAAGAACCGTACCTATGCTTCCTAACGGAAACCTGGCTTAAACCCCATTTAATTCCCGTTATAATGCTGGGAATTCCAATGGGCTACAAAATTGCCAGGGTGGACCGTCCCTTGAAAATAGGAGGAGGTATAGCGATAGTACATAAGCAGGACATTAATGTCAAAATATTGGACGAAATATGCACCCCTAAGTTGGAACTTATGATCTTCAATCTCCAATTCTCAAATAAAACTAGCAGAAAGGGAGCGCTAATATATCACCCCCCTGGCCCATGTTCTAACACATCCGTAGTATTGATGGAAGCATTGGCACCTCATATATACGAAAATTCAGATTTTCTCCTATTAGGCGATTTTAACATTCATAGTGAGTTAGATAATGATTCTGAGACGAAGACTTTTATTGCAGACCTTAACTCACTGGGTTTAAGGCAGGTCAATAACGGACCCACCCACAAGGCTGTACATACGTTAGACCTAATTTTTACAAATTCTCTTCAAGTTGAATGCTCTCTCCCTTACCAAGTAGAATGGACAGACCATTATGTTTTAGAATTTTTAACTCCCCCTCCTATCCTGCATGGCCAAAGATATCCCGCTTTACCCAGTAAAAGAAGACCCTGGCATAGACTAACCCAAGAAAATTTTCGCAGAGTATACGCATCACCCATCTTGATTGGGAGCGAGAACATTGATAAAGCCCTACATGACTATGAAGAGACGCTGCTTAACACAATAGATACGATCATTCCTTTAAAAAATTTTAAACCCAAACCTGCTGCTATACAAGAGATCTGGTTTTCTGAAAATCTAAGACTCTCTAAACAAGCTACACGGAAGCTTGAAAAGAAATGGAGGGCTTCACGTCTAGACAGAGACAAACTATTATACAAAGAGTCACTGAGATCATATCATAAGGACATCCGCTTAGCACGGAAAAATCATATAGCATCTCAGCTATTGGAGGCCGGTAACAATTCTAAGACACTATATCAAATCTTACTGTCCTTCACTAAACCTATAGCCTGTGAGAGTCAAGAAGTGGCCTCACAACAACTATGTGACGACATCTCCCACTTCTTTACTCAAAAAATCGACGCCATATATGATAAAATTTTACTCTCCAATTCCACATGTAGAAAGGACAATGAACCCACTGTAAACCCCGATATACCACTCTCCCTAGAGTACTCCCTCTCTGCATTTCCCCCCATCCAGATTGAGGAAATAATGGCATTTACGTCCCAAATAAAGAGTGGCTCCCCCGCAGATATCATCCCTGCACGGGTAATGCCTACACTAGCTACAGAGCTGGGTCCTACCATCCAGGGACTAATAAACATCTCATTAAGCACGGGGCATGTCCCACGTGGATGGAAAAAGGCATTGGTCAAACCGCTCCGGAAAAATACCACCATTTCCTGGAACGAGCTAAGTAATCTTAGACCAATATCCCTACTCCCCTTTCTGGGTAAAATCACAGAAAAACATGTAAATAAACATCTGTCGAGATATATTGAATCCGCAGGAGTGTTGGACCTTTCACAATCCGGCTTCAGGCCCAAACATAGGGGCCGATTATGATGGCGGATTTCCCGCATCCACCGGGCCGGCGGAAGCCACCGCCGGCCCGGAGGGTGCGGGAAATCCGCCGGGGAGCCCTGCAAGACCCACCGCCATATTAGGATGGCTGGTGGGTCTTCCTATCTGTCCGCCACCTTTCCGCCGCTGGCGGATTGCGCCCGCGGCGGAAAAGCATTAACATGGCTGGCGGTGTCTATCAGACACCGCCAGCCATATTAGGATGACAGCGGAAAGATGCCTTTACACGGCGGCATTTCCGCCGTGTAAAGGCATACGGATTTGTGTTTGGGGGCCCGTTGCGGGCCCCCAGGGGTGAAGGGGGGGTGGGGGGTGCACATGGGGGGTACCTATGGTACCCCCCCTGCATTTGCCTGCACAAAGCGGCAGGCACCGCGAGGTGCCTGCCGCTTTGTGCATGCAAATGCACAACTTACTTTTTTAACATTGCGGCGGGTGCTGCTTCAAGCAGCACCCGTCGCAATGATAAAAATACAGGATGTGACCGCCAGGGTGGCGGTCACATCCTAATTAGCACGGAGGGACCGCCGCTGCCCCTGCGGACGGTCCCTCTTCCTCTAGGGTGGCGGACGGACGCATGTCCGTCCGCCATCCTAATGAGCCCCATAGTACGGAAACCGCTCCAATGTCAGTCGCAGACGATCTACGTTTGTTCCAGGACAGAGGCTTCTCCGTTGTCCTGGTGCTGCTGGATCTGTCTGCGGCGTTTGACACCGTATCCCACTCCATCCTCATGGCCAGGCTAAAGAACATCGGCCTGAAACAGGAAGCCCTTGCATGGTTGCGTAGTTTTCTAACGAACCGGACCCAGCAAGTAACTATGGGGAGTTTTCGGTGAGAGGAAGTTGAGATCTCCAAGGGGGTGCCACAGGGCTCATGCCTGAGCCCAACTCTTTTCAACATATATGTGGCACCCCTGGCTAAAATCTTGAGAGCATATGGATTTATTCCAATGTCCTATGCGGATGATACTCAACTCCTCTTCCCTTTTAAAACCCTTACTCCAGAGGTTAAGAACTCCTTCTCCCTGGGGATGAAAGCAGTGGCTTGCTGGATGTCTTCCAACTTCTTACAATGTAACGTTGGAAAGACGGAGGTCATGTTGTTTGGGGAGGTAAAACGACTCTGGACTCCGGACTGGTGGCCACAAGATCTTGGCCCAGTGCCGGAGCCGAAACTTACTGTTAAAAATCTGGGGGTCCGTCTAGACCAGGAACTCAACCTCAAACAACATGCCAACCAGGTGGTGGGATCCTGCTTCCATATAATTGGCATGTTACGTAAAATCTTCCCCCTCCTACCAGACGGAAGTAAAAGGATGCTAGTACAGGCCTTAGTGATGAGTCGTTTAGACTATTGCAACGGTCTGCTGCTGTCTGCCAATGAGGAAGTCATGACAAGACTACAGGTGGTCCAGAACACGGCTGCCCGTTTGGTCTTGAATACACCACCACGCACACCTTCAAAGCCCCTACTGACAAAGCTTCACTGGCTACCGGTTAGACAGAGGGCCAAATTCAAGGTATGCTGTACCATACATAAGAGTCTGAATGGTATGGGACCTGCGTATCTGGCAAACAAATTTGTCCCTTATAAACCCTCCCGCCAACTTAGGTCGAGCGAACAAGGCCTTCTACAGGTGCCTAGAGCCAAGAAGGCAAGACAGGGTAGTAAAGCCCTCTCAATAGCTGGCCCGTCCCTCTGGAACAGTCTCCCTAACACCCTTAGGCTCTGTAAGGACCATCTTCCTTTTAGGAAAATGTTAAAAACACTCTTATTCAGCTTCTAGACAGCTAGTGTGCCCCTGATCTCAATGGGGTAGAAGCCAAAAGCGCGGAGATACTCCTCTAGGAGTCGATGCCAGCGCGATACAAGCCCGTAAAATAAATAAATAAATAAGGTAATGATTGTAATGCTTACAAAAGTTATACCCATTGACTATTGCTGAGGTAGCCTTTCCATCTATCATTTCTTGGCCATTGTGCTGCATCAGACAGCAACCAATCAAATTTAGATAGATAGATAGATAGATAGATAGATAGATAGATAGATAGATAGATAGATAGATAGACAGACAGACAGACAGACAGACAGACAGACAGACAGACAGACAGACAGACAGACAGACAGACAGACAGACAGACAGACAGACAGATAGATAGATAGATAGATAGATAGATAGATAGATAGATAGATAGATAGATAGATAGATAGATAGATAGATAGATAGATAGATAGATAGATAGATAGATAGATAGATAGATAGATAGATAGATAGATAGATAGATGGATGGATAGATAGATTATATATAATAAACTCACCACACATAACTGTGATATAATGACTGCTGCCAGGAGCTAGAAAGAAGGGTGGTGCCCACTCAGTTGCTGCCAATGGGATTTCTTCTGTCAACTATGGTTCGCTGCGTAGCCGGTGCACATCCATGACTGACAGGGGGAAATGAGTCCTTGAGGGCACAGATGCTTATTCTATACTCAGTGTAATTGAAAGTGCAGAGTATGGCAGTGGGCTTGGGAGGGCTAGTCAAGCGGCTAAAGTATAATGTTAGGGATAGTCTCAGGAGCAGACTTCACATCATTTCATTTTAATGGAATTCAAAAAACGGTTTGTACAATGAGAGGGGGTTCACTTATAATGATGACAGGGAGCTTGGAACCTAGAAATGCCTAGGCCCAGGTTGATTGGCAGGAAGAGAGAAAGAAAGTGGGAAGTGTATGATAGACGTATGACTCCACCATTCTGCTTTCCCTATTTGTCACAACTTTCTGCCCTTTGTCAGCCTCCTTCTTCCTGCCTTCTCTGCTTTTTAGGTCTCGCTGAGGCAGCGCATGCGCTGCTCTGCGAGACATTTAGTGTGTGGGTTTAAAAAGTGCTGGCACAGGCTTTTAGTAGCCTAAAGCTGGTGTGCACGTGAGCGTGCACGTGTGCGTGCACACGCACAGCCGCCATCTGTCTTTCGTCCGGCACGCTTGATCGCGATCACGTTCACTTTCGCGGGCCGCGCGGCCTTGTCACTTTCACGGCCGCGTGGCCAATGCTTGTTCAGATAGCCGGCACAATTGCGTAAAGAGTCGATGCCAGGAGAGCTCGATTTACCAGCATTGATGCACGCCAATAGTAACGACCAATAGACAGAGTTTGAAAGAGCAGCAGAAAGTACCATAGAGACTTGTTTACTAGGACAACGTGGCAAACAAGGGGCAGGGCTGACTGTGGGCGCTAATCAGCGAGTGGTTGCAAGTGCTTCTGTTGGAATGAGGGTCTCCTGGCTATTGTCACTGTGCAACCATGATGGTGAGTAGCAACGAGTGCCCTCCGAGCGCTGCAGAGATTGCCGAGGTGCCGTCGGGTGCTATATTCTAGGTGCGAGTGAAGCAGCAGCTCGTATTTTGCAGTATTTACCCGCCAGGCTTCACATTGCATGTTTTCAATACATTTGTAGGAAATTTAGAGGATCTTTGTTAGTTGAAGGTTGAATGTTGATTGGTACACAACGAGTGGACTTTAATTTCTCAAGATGAGGGTAATAACTTGCCAATCTGCTAGACAGTTAGCACCAGTCAAGCAGAGTGGCTGTGTCAGAATCAGTGTGACATTGGTCTCTAAAGAGGAAGTTAAGGGATGCAGCCCCAGCCAACTTAACACGTAATGAAAGACACATCATCGGGACCAAGTGGTCTGGTAGATTTTTGTACTGTGCTCATCTCTGAAAACTTTAATTTAGGTCCAGTGGCATTAGCAGTTTTTCCCATTTAAATGCTTAGAAATGCTATAGACTAACATGCAGTGTGCATTAAACAACGTTGTTTGCACGTATAAAACATATTTCTGAAGAAAAATGATCGCCCTTAGGTAATCCAGGTGCATTATATCTTTACAGATGCCCATCATGTTTGTGCGAATAATAAGAGAATGTGACTCCAAATGAAACGCTGACTTGATTTAACCGAGGGTATTACCTGGTTAAAATATATTACTGTACCTGTCAAGCAATGTTGTCTTAGCTTTACCCTCTGCGAACATAGCATAACATGTTCTACTAGGGAAAAATACAAGAACTCCATATGATAGCACTTATACTGGCTCAAGACTAGTTGAATCCGGTAAACAAATGCTTTGAAATATTAAAATTGCAAAGACACAGTGATGTTACGCTGAAGTTGATTTAATTGTATTCTTTTAAGCTTGTAAGACATTTAAAATTAATCATGATTGTTCTTTGAGTTTGACTGCTTAGTATATTTTTATTCTTTCATGCCCATTAACTGTTTCTTCGAATCCACTACAAACACGCTGTACTGCTATGTTCTTCTACTCCTGATACCTGCTCAGCTAGAATATAACTCTGACAAACCCTACATTTCCTGTCCCAAGCAGAACAAACAAAGGCATTAGACTAGTGTCTCCCATGACCTGGAGATGCTGCAAGACAAATAGTGAGGTAAAACAGATCAGATCTTCTATTCACATGGCTGGAAACAAACTGTGGAAGAATTTCCAGTTATCCTAGTGGGATAAAGTGTCTTCACTATGTGACATTGGCAATCCCGTGTAGCACACAGTCGATCATGTGAATTGGTTGGTGTGAATAAAGACTTCGACCCTCCAAATGAGTTTAATTTGTGAACTATGACAACCTAGTAGTATGGGCGGAATAGGAAGATCGTGGATCTGTCTATGCAGTAGGGCCTAGCACTAAGAATGTATATTACATTGCACAGCTGGTATACTCATTGACTCTTGCATGAGTGCAGGAAGCTTCTTCATTGGATAGGTGGAACAATACATCCAATGTAAATAGTACAGCTGGAAAATTGGAATGGAATAAATGCATGTAGGCTCATATTTTGGTGGATGCCTCTCCTTTGTATTTTCTTGAATGAGCAAGTAATACAGGTGATGTGTTGGTAGTTGTAATTGCAGTTATCGTGTTTTATTTTCATTCACGCCAAGGCACCAAAAAGCCAAAGGATTTGAAACTTAGACCTGCACCTGAAAGTACTTTAGTCCTTCTTGTCTATCTCGTGCATAATGCTAGATAGCATAGAAGCATAATGTAGCATGAAGTGTAAATGCATCATGAGGGTATTTTTTTTCCCTGTGGAGAAAGTTATCCCACCTACTTCCCAAGCAAAGCTGCAAATGATCCATTGTCATCACTATTCTTCAATTTCTGACAGGCTTAAAAAAAGTGAGTTCGGATTTAAACATAAGTTTTCTGCTCAAAATACCGTTGTTAATAGGGCCCATAGTTCCATCTGATCTGTAAGGAAAAGAATAAGATTCAGACTAAACTAGCTGGATATCCAGAAGAAACAATATCGAAATCTAATTTGTAGTTGTGATCGAACTTTTCTTTGGCTAATCTAAAAATGATTACTCATGTATTTTCCAACTCACGATCCTAGCGGCCAAAGGACTGATGGTGTAGGCCCTATTCTGTGATAACAGCAATATAAATGGCCATGAGATACTAAATTTTGCATGGGACCCAGCAACAGAGCTCTGGGAGAGATGGGCTTCACCCCAGGAGCCTCTATGGCTGTAGTCAAGGCTGATGAATTTTAAGATGATCATAGCATTGATGGCACCACCAACAACCACAGTGCGCACTTGCAAGCAAAAATCTCTGCTTTACTAAGGGATCCCAGCTTTTGTCGACAGATCACATTGCCACCAGACCTGTTGCCTCTTCCTACCCTGTAGACTGAATCATCCGAGTGTTAGGAACAACTTGGAACATGCAACGTCAAGTTGGCATCTGTAGTTTGACGTGTGAGCCCTGGGGCTTTTTGTTGCCTCCTGTCCATAATAGGGAGGTAAGAGCTATGAAATGGTTAGAGTAAAATACGTGGGTGATAGTCATGGTGGGCCATGTTTTAGCACTTCACAAAGCATAAACACGAAGGTAGGGTGCAAACAGGAGTGCATTTTAGCACTCCTGTTGTTCAGCTGCCTTAAAAAACAATATTGGTGCAGCTTTAGCTCTGCTCAGGGCCAGATCATTTCCATCAACAATTTTGGATCAATGGCTACAAATCCTTCAATATGCTGATGATATTGTTATACTAGATCAGACTTGCATTGGACAGCAGAGAGCATTAAATTAAATACATGCATATAATCTAGGTAACAAGTTGGAAGAAAATCAGAATAATTCAGAGGTCATGATTTTTGGTAAATATACAAACACATCTATGAAATAAAAGAGCTTGGGTCCCACCTACCTATGCTATGTCTCTGCATGCAATTGTCTGGGAACCTGGTTAACAGATAGATGCACACCAAAGTACCACCTGTCAGCCATAAAGCAGAGACGCCACTCAAGCATTTGCGCTGTGCAGACTCAAAGTTAAATTCCAGAGCCTAGCAGGTAGCGTGATTTTATAAGTGTCAAGAGCATCCTTACCAGCGACCTGATTTACAACCATCAAGCTTTTCCTGAGTACTTACCTCCAACGTTGAAGCAGATACAGTGCAATACTTTCAGGAAACGTGTTCATTTACCTCAGAGTTCGATCAGATCCCAGAAATGACTGGAATTATTTGTAATGACAAGACCAAGCAAGTAAAGCATATCTCCTGAAATACTAAAAGCTTAGTTATAATAAATGCAAAGCAGGGCTCTCTGAGTCATGTTTTAAGGCCAATTTAAAGGATAATAGCTACAATGACACCCCATGGTCTAAGTAAGTATTTTCTGCCATAAAGCAACTTGAAGTAGCACCATCTAGAAGAACAAGCATTGGCATAGCCAACAGGTCTAGCCTTTGGGACCTTATAAGTGTTTAGTTATCCAGCACAATATCCTTGGTGCAACAACATCAAGTGTTGCATGGCTCAACACCTATAAGGTCCCAAAGGCGAGAACTATTGGCTATGCCAATGCTTGTTTCTCTTACCCTTGGTCAAAGCCTCAAGATATAAAAAGGTTTCAGTCTCGAAACATGAGCGAAGATGACCACCTGCACAAATTGAACACTCATACTATCGCTAGTTTGGAATGTGAATACGTGTACTTGTGGTGCTCATAGTAGTGTGTGCTCTGTGATTTTGCCCTAAATTGGTTCACAGGTGGTCAATCAATGTTGTCATGTGTTTGTGTCCTGTGCTGTTTAATATGTTTATATACGGTCTTCTTTGTAAAGGTTTGTCTAAATGTCCTGACCTTTCAGGAAATAACATTTCCTGAGCTGACTTTGTTGCTGTAGGTTGTGTTTGTGTGCTAGGTTGTATATTGGTTGTTTGTCAGTGCCAGTGTGTCTAACTCTATTTCAAAAGAGGAGTATATGGTCCTGTTTGCACCAAAGACGGACAGACCTGATCAGATTCATAAATGAATCTCATTGGTTATGAATTGGCATTTGTTCAATCGCTATAGAAGTGTGTCAATCTTGTATGACTATTTCCACCTAATAGTAAATTGATCAGATTATTTTGTAGATTTACTGGCATCAGACATCCGCCTAAAACACAAAATCCTTTTTTTAACAAATATATATTTCTCATATTCATTGAGCAACATTTTAAGTTCACAGGCAATTTATGCACAAATCTATTTGTGTTGCATGTATTGGATCCAGCACCATGAAACTCTACCATGAATAATGTGAAGCATGCAAACTAAACATTTGATCAAAAGGTGTTCTTTTGTTTGAAAAGTGTATTATTTTAAATTCACTTTTTTGTTCGTATAACGTGTGTCCTTTCCTATGACCAGAACGTTCAGTTTCTCCTTGATATGCATGCTGACAACTAGTAATGGGTCTTCCTCAGGAGTGTATCTATTGCACCTTCTCTGTGCCTTGGTGAATTGTTCAGACAGCCTGTTTGGTTCATTCTCTTACACCTTATTTCTCCTTCTGTGGATTCAAAGATACAGAGCTGAGGAATGACAAGAGCTGAAGCAGATCTATTCAAGACTTGAGAAGGTTATAGGAAATAGTCACAGAAATTCGCTAGAGCAACACAGTGGAATGAATCATTGGAAACTTGCTTGCATTCACAGAGGGTCCTATTGATCAATCTTTCACGCAGCACAACGCAGCAGGCATTGTTGGTGCACAATGCTAAGGGAAAGGGCAGGAATGCTTCCTAGTTAACATTATATGACGCTTTCCTGTCCTTTCCGAGCCACACTTTTGGCTCCCTAGCTTCAAAGCAGGCACCCTTGCGTCATGTTGCAAGGGTGCCTTTGTTGTAGGCAGGATTGTTTTTGTGCAGGAGGGGAACCACAAATGCAGGTACTCAGCTGGGAAGCCATGTTACAGATATTGGTATCATGCATCCAGAAATCATAGACCATATTACCATGGCCAATACCCATAGCTCCTTCGCAAATGCTGCCCAAGGGAGGGGAAGAGAGCCTGATGTGACACATACTAAGACAATTAAAACACTTGGCACCACCAAGGCCACTGGCAAGGATGCAGCCTTGAGCTTCCAACTCCTGGAGCACAGTGTGGCTGACACACTGATGAAACCCAAAGTTATGAACACCAGCATGAATAGAACCATGCGTGCCAAGAGTACTATACTGAGGGCACCCAGGCAATCCTGGAATTCTTGGCTTGAGCAATGGACGCTGCGTTTTCCAACAGCCACCATCAATTGAGTCATCTGAATTGCAAAATGCACCTTTTCCATGGCAAACTGCACAGTGTGCCTTAACACAGAATTCCCAAGTGCTCTGTCATTGACCGATGGGATTAATGGAATCCATTACAATCGATGTGAGGCACCCCAGATGCCACAGTTAACCAGCGTGGTTTTTACAGGGCACGGTCACGTATAATACTTCTGACTAAGTATTAATGCCCTTTCATATATTAGCAATAGCCAAAGGCCTGGCCGTAAATGCTATTACATGGGAGTATTAGAAAGGCAGTTGTCAGTTTTGCCACATGTGCCAGCAGTTAAAAGAGCATGCTGTTCCAGGTACATAATGAATTCTTTTCTACAATGACTGTCAAGATGTTGTTAGCATCGCGTGCCCTGCCACATTTGAGAAGTGCTTAAAGTCCTGGGCAATATGCATTCCATATAATCAGGGTCACTAGCATTATAAGATTCTACGGCTATGGCATATTTTGCTTTATTATGGATTTGACTCATTTGCCACATAATCCATAATTAGCTGTATAATCTCCATATTTTAACTTAAAAAGTTTGGTTTCTAGCTCAAACAGTTCAAACGTCACTGAAAACATGGTGGCGTGTTTGCCATCTGTTAAAGAACCTTTGCAAAGGTTATAGGACCCGTACCCTCCAGATCTGCCCCCGCCCACCACATGATACCAACATGCAGACCCCACAATCATATTCGTAATAATCAGGAGATTTCGTGGGGTAAAAAAGGCCATGTTTAATTCTTAACATTTTGAATAAACATGACAAGCATACACTATGCATATTGATAATCATAAATACATTTTCCAAACACTCATGTACTTTTCCTGTTCCCCCAGCCCTAAGGGAGGAGCTCCATCTGGCTTGCGTCTCGCGCCGGGGTATCCTACGCCAGGTGCCGTGCACCTGCCCCCTCGAGTGGTAGGCCCGCACCCTTGTTCCTTGTCCGTCCTTACCAGGGCCCACCCCTCTACCACCCGGCTGCCCTGGGACGCCCAGGAGGCTCGAAATCTGACGCCCTCGCCTCCCCAGCCGGTGGTGACTTCCTCCCCGCGGAGAGCTTACCATATCCCCCCTCAGAGCTGGCCTATGGAGTCCGCCTGGCGGCCTCCCATCAAATACTGTTTATTGCTCGCAGCTCTCTTTTCCGCCACAAGGGTGGCCAAGGCCCTCAGGTCTGACACCCTCCCCACCTGCGCTCGCAATAAATGACCAAAGTTCTTTTATGAAAGTGTCTGTTCCTAAGTCCGACAGGTGTACCCCATCCTGGTGGTACATTGCTTCCCCGGAGATCAACCGGTGTTGAATGTAGCGCAAGCAGCCCTTCGCTGAGCACAACCTTGCCAATTCACCATTCAATCTTCTTACTGACACGTTCAAAGATCTAACCCGGACTCCCGGGCCCCAAGTCCTGCGTGAGAGCATGCCTGACCAGACAATCGTTGCTGCCGGGAACGTGTGCCCCAGCCAGGCAAATTCTGCCAGTAGGGCCTCCTTGACGGCCAAGCGTCCTCTGTCTACCATGTCATTTCCTCCCACATGTATCACAATCCAGTTTGGAGACTTGTGCCGCCTCTGTGCCCTGAGTTCCTCGACCATCCGCCTCAAGTGTCGGATCCGCATCCCGCCAATGCCCTGCCACACGAATTCCACCTCGCCCAAGTCTGCTGGCTTCACCACCTGTCGTTGCTGCAAGCGCACCGCCGCCCGGCGCACGAAAGAGTGCCCCAGAACCCAGACCACCGACTCGGGCATACTAATCAGAAGGAGAAAGAGGACACCGTTAGACATAAACCACAATGAGACGGCAACGTCTGGTCATAACAAATCCGGCCTCACATATCTTTTGTAGCAGCCCGATGCCCAGCGTCCAACCCCCCTTACTGCGTCCGGAGAGAGGCCCGCCCCGGCCGCTAAGGTAGCCGCGCCAATTCTGAAGGAATGAGAGGAAAACCCGGCAGAACCCAGACCCAGGCCCCCCAGGGCTAGCCTGAACACCGCTTTGAATTGATACTGTGACAAACAGAGGCCATTCTCGTGAATGAACAGGGCCGTGCCCCCCCCAGCCGGGAGAAGGGCCAGGTAGGCATGCATCCGGGCTACCGGGCAGGCTGCCACCCCAGGGGCGGGACGGAGGTGGATGTGGGCACCCTTCCCCCCCTGATCTGTTTTGGAACGCCTTAACAGAACCACCAACCCACCCGGAGAAAGAACCAGGTCCCGGAACTGCAAGCCCCCCCTATGGTCTGATCTGGAAGACCCAACTAATTCACCCAGGCAGAAGGCCCCATAGAAGGCTAAGCAGAAAGCTGCTCCCAGTAATACCCCTTCAAACGGTGACTCACACACCAATGGTAGGACCCCCAGAATGTCAGACAAGGTCGGGAGATCCAAAGGCCTACGACAGTCCCGCCTAGGTCCCTCCAGTCTGGCCCACCCTGTCAGCGCCTTTCTGATGAGGAAGGACGCCCCCGGGTCACGCTCACCCGCTACTTTGGCAAAGAAGGCGATCGCTGACAAGTTTGCCCTTGCGTAGGCCACAGCTCTGCCCTGATCCCGTAACCCTTGGAGGAAACTATGTATCGCTTCTGTGGAAAATAGATTTGGAAAACCTGTCTGCTTGCAGAAACACCTGTATACATTGAAATGCTTTTGATATGTCTGCCTCGTGCGGTCACTCAGGGAGGCACCTACCAGCCCCGCTAAAGCGGGGCTCCAATTATCCACAGTGACATAGGGAATATAGTCATTCGCTCCTCTGCTTGCGGGTGGAACCTCCGGAAATCCTGCAACTTGGAACGAGACAAAGCATCAGCTGCATGGTTATCAATGCCTGGAATATGTGCCGCCTTGAAGGTTAAATTTAGTTTTAAACATGCTAGAACTAACAACTTTAGCAGGCGCAGCACATGCGGGCACGTGGCTCCCTGTCTATTGATGACCTGAACAACCGCCATGTTGTCAGACCAGAAGGTCACGGCCCTATCCCTGAAGTGCTCAGCCCAGATAGTCACCGCCACCCAAATGGGGAAGATTTCCAGGAAGGCTATGTTTCTTGTCAAGCCCCTCTCGTGCCAGGCAGGGGGCCAAACTGCCCCACACCAGGCGGCACCCAAAATGGCGCCAAAGCCAATGCTGCCCGCCGAGTCAGTAAAAAGGCCAAGCTCCGCACTGGACACCGGGGGGGCGGGCCACACCACCCGCCCATTGAAGTCTGAAAGAAAACTACGCCAAATTTTTAAATCCTACTTCACACTCGCCCTCAACCGCACCCTGTGGTGCTTTTGGGTGAGACCCACCATAGCGCAGGCGATAGACCTGGAAAAAGGGCGCCCCATTGGGATGATGCGTAGTGCGAAATTCAACTGTCCCACCAGGACTTGGAGCTGGTGTAGGGACACCTTAGGGCCTGCTAAGGCCGCCTCAATTGCACTAGAGAAAGCCCCCACCTTGTCCATAGGTAACCTGCATTCCCCGGCCACTGTATCAATTTCAATTCCCAAGAAGGACATACATGTCTCAGGGCCCATCGTCTTGCCGGGTGCCAAGGGGACCCCAAATTCCTGAAACATGTTTACCAGTTCGCTAAGCGCTTGCGCGCACTTGCCGGACTCTGCCGGGCCCATCACCATGAAATCATCCAAGTAGTGAATAACATCCGTGCACCCTGACCTGTATGAAAAGACCCACTGCAGCATGGAACTGAATGTCTCAAAGTATTTACAAGATACAGCGCATCCCATAGGCATACATTTGTCATAGTAAAACTGCTGATGCACCTGAAAACCTAACAAATGGTAATTGTCCGGGTGTACTGGCAGCAGGCGAAAGGCAGATTCTATGTCCGTTTTTGCCAACAAGGCCCCTCGCCCCAGCTCCCTGACTTTCAGCACAGCGGAATCAAAAGAAGAGTAAGTTACAGTGCACAGTGCCGGGTCAATGGAGTCATTCACGGACGAGCCCCTGGGGGCGGAGAGGTTGTGGATCATCCGGTATTGCCCAGGCTCCTTTTTTGGGACCACCCCTAGGGGAGAGCACACATAGTTGTCCAAGGGGGGGGCGGGGAAAGGTCCAGCTACCCGCCCCAGGGAGCGCTCTTTTTCAACCTTCGTAACTACCACCGATGAGAGAATCCTAGCTGACAACAGATTGTTGCACTGGCTAACGGGAGGGACATGTAACGCGGGAATCCGGAACCCTACTGAAAAAACCTCATACAAAACCATGGCCGCCCCCCTATCGGGGTACCGGTCTAACCAATAAATCAGACGTCCAATATCTATCGGGGTAGGCAGGTTATGCCTGCGGGGGTTTAACATCTCTTGGGGCTGCCCCCCCTCCCCGCTCCTTTGCTTTCTTATTGCACCTGGACTCAGGGTGGGAGGAGTGACCGCAGTAGAAGCATGCGTGTTTAAACTTGCACTGCCCGGGCGGCCACGTGCACGTTTTACTATTGAAGAGCCAGCAAGCCCCCCTCTTCTCCCCTGGGGCCCACTGGGATGTCCGAAAGGGCTGCCTGGCAGGCTGTTCCCTGCTGCTCGTACTCTCCAGCCAAGCATTCACCTCCACCTGATCCCATCCAATGCCTGGGTTTTCTTCCTTGGCCCATCGGAAATCCCTGTCGTAGTTCAACCATACTAAGCCCCCTTGCGTCGCATGCGCCTTCACAATCTTATTCATGTAAAACACCAGTGGGATAGCTAAATCCGGCCTCTTCTCTAAAAGCACCGATACAAAAACATGGAAACCAAAAAGCCAGTTGGTCAGTGTCTCCTCCACCCGAGGCCTCCTCTCCTTAAATGACCCCTCCTTGCCTTCCCTCTCCCTGAGATCCATATCTCTCCTATTGGGCCTAATCAGGGAAAATATGTAAATGTAGGCGCCTTTCCATATTTTTTCCCGCATTTCTGGGGTCACATGAGTGGCCAGCATTCCTGATTGCGACAGCACATTCCCCTGCATTCCTCCCAGGGGTCCCACACCCTCGGTGGCCCCACCAATACCAACACCTGGCTTACCTCCTAAAGGTCCCGCTGCCAGCGCGGCTGCCTGAGGATGGGATCCGCATGCTCCACCTGGCGCCGCTTTGCGCAGCTCTACCACCTGCGCAAGCTGTCTCTGAATGGTCTGCAGCGCCCCCTGCTCTACCGCCTGCTGCGTGGCCCATGGCGCTGTAGCCCCTGCGCTCTCTTGCACCCCCCCCCCTATTCGAGGACGATAGTTGTCCTACCAGGGTGGATACTGATGCCAGCAAATTATCTACAGGGTCCTGCCCTCCTATCCCTGCGGTCCCCGGCTGAGGCGGGGGTGGGACCGGAGTCCTCACACCTGGGGCTAGCGTGTGTAATGTCTCCCTGATCTCGGACAACAATGCCCCCACCGGATCGGGATGGACTACGGCCTGCGGCAACCCTGTTACTGGGGCGGAAGTTACTACTACCTCGGGTACCAGAGGGGAGATGTGGACGGGACCTACTGATCCCTCGTCCAACTCCTCTACTATAGGCGTATGACTCCGCTTCTTGCCCTTCCTCGCTCTCTTATCCTTAGGTAATGTTTTGTCCTTCTTCCTCAGTGGAGGGAATGCCGCTCTAGGCGCTACCCCTTCCCTTCGTGGCCTCTCTGCTATGGGCTCCGGCTGCTCATCCTCGCTCCCTGACTCAGTGTCTGGGGCGTCCTTGCTCAGCTTGCGCAATAATAACTTCATTATTTGGGATAACTCCGGATCGGAGTCTTTCCTCTTCTGCCCTCCCTTCTTGGGCGCCATCTCGCCTCTGCCTATGGGCTACTCGAAGTCTGTTTCCTTGGCTGCTCTTCGCCCTATGCTACGCGCTGACCAGCGACCTACGCGCCTGCCGCCTCGAGCCCCCCGCTCCCTGCACCCGGCCCCAGAGCAACCGCCCACACCGCCCGGCAGGAGCCCGCACCCCGCGTGAAGCCCCGTGTGCAGCCGCAACCCCGCGAAGAGCAACAAGTCACCAAATGCGCGAACACACCCCTCCCTTCCCGCGAACAGCGGCTGCCCACGAGGCCCCCCGAGGCACACGACTCCTTACCTGGCCACGTGTACGGTCCTCTTTCCGGCACTCATCGCCCGACTCCGACACCCGCTGACCGCTGCACCCCTCGAAAGGCCGACGGGAAATGAGGGTTTAATTTAAAAAAAACGACGCCTGCCGCTCACAGGCTCCTCTCTGCTGGCGCCCGCTCTCCCTCGACAATCCAACGGGAGATGCGGGACGACTTTAAAATGAGGAATGGTCCTGGAGCACGAGGGTCCACAGCGGGGCACACACAGTCCGGTAGTGGTGACGGGAAAAGAGACCTCGGTCCAGGGAGATTGACCTTACATAGGCCCGAGGTCTCCGCCCCCCACCACTCCGGATGTGCGTCACCCACGACCCGGAAGTAACCCCTAGGGGAGGGGGAGAGGGGCGGCCGTCTGCCTATTGGCTGCCCGGCCGCTCACCTGCAACAACCAGGGGCGGGGTCCGGAGGGGACGCGCCCTAAGGGCGCGCCTCGTGATCTTCGTCGCTTGGCAAATGGTCATCCTTCTGTTGCTTATTTCTACAATGAGTTCTTAAACTGGTACTAATAAGAATAAATCTTTGCCCAGACTGTATTACCATGTATAAAAATGAGAAAATTATTGATGTAGGAGTATCAAAAAATATGCCACATTATGCAGCATAATGTGTATTTTCTCGCCACATAATTTAGGATACTCTGCCATTTATGTTGGTGCTCCCCAGACGCATAATTACAGTGGCCCTGCGTATAAACCATTCAATAAAATAAAATTGTATACAAATATCCCAGTTGTGGAGTATATGCTTTGTTTTGCTGAGTGTTTGTGGATGTGATAAATGTGTGATCTTTCTACTGCATCAATGGCATTGTGAAAACAAAATTTCTTGTTTCATGCTTCATGTAACGAATTTCGAAGCGCGCACTGCATCGCATTTTGCAATGCAGGGCGCGCTACGAAATTCGTTTTATTAATTAAATTGTTTACTTACCTCCAATTATCCATATTCCGGTGTTTAGTACCCCCCACATGTCCCCTCACCCGCCCCGCCTCTCTGCTCCACGGAACTCCCTCCACGGGCCGCGGCTGTTTAGGGACAAGTAGACATTTTACCAGTGGAAAGGTATATTTTGACTTTCTCAACCATTCCTTAATTTGGAATATTCATATTCAAAATTGGAAACATTTATGCATTTCTTTTTCTAACTAGCCACAGGAAAATCCACTTTGTGCATTAAAAGGAAACGTATGCCTTTGCTAAACATTCATATGTGTCTTTTGTATGCTTCGGTTTTACTAAAGTGTGATCCTAGCTGCCTAGCAAAGGTATTATGTACAGGGGGTGTGCATCAGTAGAGATATATCAGGTGGACAGAGAGAGGAGGTAGAGCCAGGCGCGGGCGGCACAAGTAAGAGTGGTGGGGCAGCAGTGCGGAGGGAAGTCGATAGACAACGAGATAGATAAAATTAAATTAAAAAAAACACTTACCTTGCGGTCACCGCATTGCTGACTCAGCGATGTGGTGAGGGCAAGGTAAGTGGTTTTATTTCTTTTTTATTTCATTTTACCTATCCCATCGTCTGGCAATTTCCCCCCAACCCCACCCGCCCGGCCCCACGGCTATTACTTGTGCCGGACGTGCCTGGTTAGAGCAACTGGATGGGGTGAGATTTCAGCCTATCTTGGAAGATGTTGTTTGAGGAGGTGGGTTTTCAGTTTCTTCCTGAACTGTAAGAGGGTAATGCTGTTTGTTATGAGCCCCAATGTATCCCAATATAGGCCTAGGTAGCTGCACGACCATTTACCTATATTTGTATTACCTTGCTCTACATAACGGTTCTGGTGCTGACCTTTTACTTAGTTATGTGTCGAATAAATGTGCAGTTTTGTCCGAATACTAGCTTCATTTATTATGCATGAAGATTCTTAGTATCATATCTTAATCCCCTGCCTAGGACATGCACAGCAGGATTATCACCTTATGTATAATAACTCTGTACAAAAGTCACCGCTATCGTCATCCTTGAACGACAAACCCATAGTATCATTACCCATCTAGGGAGAACCCCTGAGGGTACTATTCGGGTATAAAAGAAACACATCTTTACTGGGCAAACAGAAGAGAAGCTTCCATGCTGACACGAAACACTGAAGTTCCTGCATGCAGAAACTCCAGCATGCAGTGGTCTGACATCCCTTGCAGGGTGTCCTACTCAAGCCAAGCCGGGGTCCTTCGTTCTCTTCCATCAGGTACAGGGGTTGGCTCTTTCCTAGGGGATTCTTGGCTTTACACCAACATACATGTTAGGTGCACTTAGATCTACTTAGATATGGTTAGCATCATTGGAGTACGCTTGATTACTACCATGTATTGATATGCCTGCATATATTTACTGTTTAGCACCATGGTAGAATTCTACCTTTTATTTCTCCAGTTGGTGCTTGTAATCTTATATATTTGTTTCTGTCTAAAGATTGTTGCAGCAAACATGGTTTATACTAGAATGACTCTGGTTCATAAATGCTTTTTGAAAAACGTCCCCATCGTGTATTCTGTGTATCTTTCTGAGAATAAGTGAGCACAATTCACTAAGCGAAAGGTACTGCACTATTTCCATGATCCCTGAAGGATCAAGCGTTGTCATGTTTGATAGTTGCCAGAATCTATTCATTCCTTGGTAAGGTTAGGGGGCTTATAGTGGCACTGTGAGCAGGCGCGCAACACCCATTGGGCTCACGGGGCTTCAGCCCCCCCCCCCCCCGTCGTGCCTGTCAGCCCGGGCTGACACAGCTTCGCGGGCTGCCAGCATGTAATTGCAGCCGCACCGAGTACTTAACAGGTCTTTAAAAGACCATTTAGTTGTAAATGAGGCTTTTGTTGTGTGGTCACCCCTTCTCACAGCCACTTTGTCCGTGGTTGGAAGAATTAGCCCCCTCCTGAAATATTTTCAGCCCCTCCCGAAATTTGGCTCTAGTTGCCCGCCTGACTGTGAGCTAGCTGGCTCAAAGGCTAACATATCCTGTGGGGGTGTCTGGAATAAGTCTGGACACCAATCCCTTAGTTTATGTTGTCTAAACGTGCAGATCCTATGTATTAAAAGGAACTACAGGACATGTTCTGCTGTCAGAATGGATGTTGTTCCACATCCTGGGTGGATAGGCTAAGAAGGTTTGTATTCTTGTTTTCTCTTTCCTGCAGTGTTTAGTTTCTAAATTGGCAGTGCCGGAGCACTTTGCTGATGTTGACCTCCTGACATTGTTAGCTTGTTACCTTAGTAGACAGGGTTCTTGTTTTAAGGAGCCTTGTAAGGTGGCCTCTAGAAAGCTGTTGAGCAGAGTATTGTCTCCACCCAGATGGGAAGGGTAAAGGGCTTGAAATGTTCTAGATTCTTCCCCTAGATAAAAATGTTTCTCTTTTTTCAGGAGAGAGAGTTGGAACTAAGATGTTTCAGCCTTCTTGGCAGTGTTCTTTGAGTAAGATGTTTGAGTCAAATGTGAATCTGATGAATGGGTCCTGTTCTCTCTGGTGTGAAGCCCATTATGTTTAAGTTGCAGAGCCAAAACTGAATCAGAAAATATTTGGCATTGTGGGCAAACAGGAGGAATTCAGTCCACTTTGGGTTTAGCATCAGGTTTGGAATCAGATGCTTCCTGGAAGGATGGTTCCCAAGTGTTCAATATAATGGTTGTAAATGATGAGTGAGAGGACGGAGCACCGGGTGACTCTGCAGGTGATGGGCCGAGTCTGGAATCTGTCATAACTAGTTGTTATTAGTTTGTGATGTAGGATGCGATCCATTGTAAGATTATGCTAGTGAAATCCATTCGAGATTTATGTATGTGGATCAATGGTGAATGACTGATGGTTAAAAAACTGTGGAGAATTTGAGAATTCGTGGAGAACTGGGAGAAATGAGTCATTTTTTGTGATTATGGAAGATGTTGTCGTCAACTACTTGGAACTTTGCTGTTTCATTACTTCAGCATGGTGTGCACCCCATTTGATAGCCTTGAAGTAGTTATTCTTGCTGATGTGCTCCAGCAGCAGGGTGGCGACTGAGTGCAGACGGTGAACATTTGTCACTAATTCGGTGCTCTCCTCTGTTTTACCTCATCCATTTCAAACTGTTTGCTTATCCTCGGACGAGTTTTGCAGTTAACCTTCAGGAAGGGCCTCAAAACCTGGCTCTTCGAGTGATCGGGGGCAGTGAGTGATCCGGAACTGCCCGCTCCCCTAGCGCCTTGAGACCCTCACAGGTGAGTAGTGCGCTTCACAAACTCTTGATTGATTAATTGATTGAACCTTTAGTGCCACTCAGCGAAGCATACATACAATGTAAGAAACGAATATCTCACAAGTCACGCATGCCATTTGACACATCAATTGCCAGGACAGATATTCGTTTCTGACTACACACCATGATAAACTAGGTCACCGCAACAACAGAATTTTCATACAATATTGTTTCGTATGTTGTGGTGGTTAATTTGTAAAAAAAATAAGTGCCGGGGCTCTCGTCAAGAGGCAGCTTGCTCCAGCATGTCTACTGTTAGTGGTGCCTTGAACAGAACTAGCTACTAACCTTGTAGGCGGAGAGTGGATGTGGCATAATGGCCAGAGTTGCTGACTTTGGAGCTGGGGAACCAGGTTTGAATCTGAGCTTTGCCTCATGATGCTGTGATTCTGGATAAATCACTTAATTCCCCCATGCCTGCCATAATTGAATGTGTCCTTAGCTGGTGCTCATGAAAAGCACCAGTGTGGATGATTAAATGTCGGTGCTGAGCACTGGGTAGGTAGTGCATGTAAATCCTCTTTGGAAAAAGGGACCACAAACGGTGCACAGCTTTGTTTTAGGTTCTCACGTTGATTCTTGTGCCTGAGTGTCTAGCACTTATTGCAGTACTATACCTCAAATTATACTCTGTTTTCTCTTATAACTGCACACTTGTCACTTTTCCTCTTGTGCACTTCTGACTACCTCATGTATTTTTGGTTGCTCACAATTTTTACTACCTCAAGTATTTTGTTTGCTCACAATTGTCACCATTACCTCTACTACCTCATGTATTTTTGGTTGCTCACAATTTTTACTACCTCATGTATTTTGTTTGCTCACAATTGTCACTATTACCTTATGTAAGTAACGTATGTTTTTGCAATCTGTTCTTTTGTAATGTTTCTCATTATGTTTCATTTCTGTTCCTAATGTGAAGCGCTCTGACGCCTTCGGGTAAAGTCCGCGCTATATAAAAATGCATAAATAAATAAATAAATAAATAGTGCACCAGGAGGAGTGCAATATTGTGGAATCGCTAACAAACTCGGTTTCAAAGAATGCACTCACACAGCTGGCCCCGGAAGAGACTGAAGCTAAAAGAAATTACATTTCTGTATCAGTATGCATAATTATTGTGATCTCATTTGTGGGCTCTTACTCACCCATAATGAAAAATGATCTTATTATTTAAGTAACACGAAAATGAATGCCAAGGAAAACTGTTTACCCACCAAGATGACTAAAGAAAAGAAAATTGTTGAGAAAATGGGCTCCAATGCCTCTTTGATGATACTGTTTCCACAGCTGTAAATGAACCCTTTCATTACAATAGTCACTTGCACATCGCCCGCCTAAACTTGCACGCACCAAAAAAGCACGAGTCTGCCAGACTGCCTCCAGCAGTTCACTTTCAAAAGTCTCTTGGCCCTGCTTCAAGATCAGTATTTTTTAAAACCCTGCGCTGCTCATTTTTCCTATCTCAAGTCCAGATAAACACCTTTATCCCTACATGCAAATGGCAAATATCGCATAATAGAAAACACGAGGGTTAGACTTCACAAAAGGCCTGATAAGCCGCGCTTGTAATGGATACTCTTGCACCTTGCGTAGGCCGTGGCACGAGGCCAGGGAGGGAGGGCCCAGAATGCCTCTCTGAAATGGAACACTCGAATGGCCGCGAGCGCAGACCCTTTCAATTAGGTGAAACCTGGCGTTTCAACGTCTACTAATCAGGGTTCCAGCCGGGCCGCGGTGGGGGAGGACCCGAGCATGTGTAATTGGCAGCCTCTCCAGACTGATGGTTTACAGCCGAGCCATTAGGACTGAAGCCTGCGTGTCTTTCATCCGTACAGCATGCCCCGCCCGCGAGCTCTTTGATGCGCTCAGGAAAGATCAAGACATAATTACCTTTTTAAAAGGTATCTCGAGGTCAGGGTGAACCAGGCTCGGCCATAAAACAATTAGTTCTCTGTAGTTTGGCTTAGCAGCGATCTAGTCCTGGGACTGTTACAAGCCGGGGTCTGAAGTATGTTATACTGGACCTACACTAGGGAATTATTCCTATCAAACCAGGGCGATTTTTCAGGGAGAAAACAGTGCACAGTGTATTTTTGAGACAACTCAAACTGTCTATATGACAGTGCTCTAGCATATTTCCAGTACAAAACATATCTGATCATCCAGTATTATCCAGTCCTCACAAATGTAGCATTCAAAATGTAATTTTTTCTTCATGTTACCAGGGCAGCTCCTCTGCTATGGCGGAGGAGCGTCGCCCCCAGGCTTTTATGCAGTGCAAATAAAGGAAACATAACATGATAATAACTTTGAGTTATTCTCAATTTTTGTTTCTGTGCTGCTTTGCGGGCGGGTGGATACAGATGCACAAGCCCATAGGGCTCAAAGGGCTTCAGCCCCCCCCCCCCCCCCCACCGTCGTGTGTGTCAGCCCGGGCTGAGACAGCTTCCCGGGCACACACACACACACACAGTTTTTGAGGTGCGTCAAATCTTAACGCAGCCGCACCTGAGTACTTCACATGTATTTAAAAGACCATTTACTTGTTAAGTAGGGTTTGTTGTTTTTTCACCCCTTCTTAGAGCCCCTGCATCTCCACACTGCCTATTTCTGGAAGAATGGCCCCCCCACCTGCATTTTTAGTAGTCCCCCTCCCCCCCGAAAATTGGCTCTATTTGTGCCTCTGGGTAGTTGGGTCTGCTTCGCTCTCAGAGCAGGGCAGGGGAGAAGTGGTTTGCCTACTCCTAAGTGCACATGACTGTTGTTGAAGACCTTGTGGTGATTTAGAAAAAAAGGGTGTCATCTGCAAATAGTAGTGCAGGCACTCTTCTCAAGCCAATTTTAGGAGCATCACAGCCGTCCCTATCTAGATAGTCAACAACTCCATTAATAAACAAGCATTTGCAATGCAATAGGTCTCGCATTATTAAAGTTAGAGCTATTGGCATTGTAAATGGCAATGCCTTTTATTTATGTTATTGTTTTTAAACATTTACAATGCTAATAGCTTAGCCCCTTCGCTGTGCTGGGGGAGAGGGGGGCGCGCACAGCGCTCCCATGCTCATGACGAGCTGAGCTCGTCATGAGCTACAGTGCTCCTGTGCTCATGACGAGTTCAGCTCGTCACAGGTGCATTGGTTCCCGTGGAACGCTCAGCACAGCAGGGGAATTCTCCCCGCACCTGAGCGTTCCATGGCCCATGACGAGCTGAGCTCGTCATGAGCACCGGAGCACCGTGCCTCATGACGAGCTCAGCTCGTCATGAGCATGGAAAAGGTTAAACTCTCGCAAAAACGAGACCTATTGCATTGCAAATGCTTGTTTAAAGGACGCCCCAGACACTACTTCCCCAACCTACCAACCTTCCGCTATAGGACAAAACTGCAAGCTTATCTTAACAAGTCCATACCTGAATACATCGTGCTTCGATGAGCAGCACATGCGCTGCTCAGGAACGACCTTAAAAGTGTCTGTTTTAATGGCATTATACAATATGGTCTGGTATATAGGGAAGAGACGATTCTGCAGCTTGGATGGCTAGAATGTTCAGGCAGTGTTGGATAGTTGTCAGGGGCTATTCATTCGCTGCCTTTTAGAGGATAAAGAACATTGTTTTCTGCTCCTAAAAAATGTAATAGGTGTCAGTTATAAAGGGTTTTTATGTTAAGCGCTACACATGGAACATTGTTTAATGTAATGGATACCTAGTGTTAAGTGGTCCTTTTTTTCAGTGACTTTGTGTGCATGCGTGTGTATGTATGTGTGCGTGCTGTTTATGTGTTTGGGTTTGTTTGTGTGTGTTTGTATGTATGTGTGTGTGCGTGTGTGTTTGTGTGTGGGTGTGTTTGTATGTGTGTGTATTTATTTATGTATTTGTGTGTGTGTGTGTGTGTTTTTCTCTGCAGATTATAGGTTCACATCTCTGCTGGGCAGCCTCTGCTTTTCATCCTTTGGTGTCATTGTCCCTCTGACACGTTATTGGTTTTACACGAGGAGGGACTTAATACCACTCAATCATTTCAATTGATGACTAATCGTCATGGTTACTTATTTGCTAGGGAATCACTTTAAAATATAATGGCCTAAATCTGCCAAATGATGAGAAATGGCACTGTACCATTAAAAGTACTGCGTTCTTGTTAAGAAATGTTAGTACTGTTAATCAAAAGTATACCAGGCTTCTTGAAACGAGCCGACTGCAAGATGGCTGTGCTATGATAGCTTCTTAAACTTAACTGTACCTGTCAAACTGCCTCATATCACGTAGCCCCATCACCTATCCTCTCACAATGTCAGTGAAGTGCACCTCCATTTTATTAGTACTGATAGCGCAGGACATATTCTTGGGCATACTTAAAGCTCCTAAATTACAAAAATATAGGAAGTAACTTGCCCCTCTAACCCTTAAAGCCAGAATTAGATCAAATCCCTGTGCAGTTTCTTGCTTTCTATTCCACAGTATTGTGACAGGAAAAGCATCGCCAAGAATGTGAAATGTCTTTGTTTGTGTTTTGGTGACACAAACCCGTATGTCTCGGGTTTGCAGTGCTCCAATAGGACTCCCAGGGGGGGCATGTTCGCGCTCTCTCCAGGCACTGTCACTTAAAATTAAAAATTAATAATGGCCAAATCAGCACGTGGATGTAAGGGATGGATTGACTGGTCGATTTGAAGGTTTCGAGGCCACACTGCGGGCCCACACAACTCGCCCTTTCACTTACTACTGGGAAACGAACAAAGGGATTAGTGAGGAAGTCGCAACTGCCACACAGAATGCCAGAAAAATGACAAGAGAATGTGAAAGCCATTTTCTGGGTTGTGGGATATATATGCGTTTCCGTGGTAACTCCTGTTTGTTTACAATAACACCACTCAAAGCCCCTTTGCATACAAGCAATGGTGGATTTGCTCCCACCTTCTTAAGATGGTTAAATGTCTTTATTAGAACACCAGAAAACATGGTTACAAAAAGAAACAAGCCATTTACTGTATACAACAGTGCCTCGCAAGAGAGACGCATGGTCTCGCTGACTCGAACCTAAAAATAAGTGACCTATACTGAAAAAAAAGTGACTCGACTATCGAAAAAGATAGTGACTCGAATTCAGTATTTCAACTCAAGGAAACTCCTTTTACAAGAAGCATTAGTTCGGAAAGTTATTCAATCCTTGCACTGTGAACACAAATGCTACAGGTAGTCAAACTATTTACTTGACTGGTAAAAGAGACTATGCAATGGCCGAACAATGCATAAGCTTAGAAGCAACTCGGATGCCCTTATAGGCAATAGTAACACACTCAGACTACAAAGCGCATGCAGCTAAATAATGCAAAAGGGTGTGTGCTGATGTCCTTGTTTGTTTTCGAATGCACCCGTTATTGTTATGTTCGCATGTGATTTGTAACACACTCATCCCACAGCACGAATCAGAGTATAGATTATTAGTGACTGACAACAGATCTGCAGAGATTTGAATGGCTCGGCCCACATATGCCCCTGCATACTAATAATGTTCGGGAAGAGAAGCTTCGAGGTATGCATACCGCCTGATGTATGTACACTCATGTCCCAGTCACATTCCCTGATGACATTCCACAGAGCCAACTCCCTCCTTCGCTTAGGTCGGTCGCCCTTCGCTGTCTGCCCCTAGCCCGCCCCCTATCCGAGAGACCTGCAGAACAATCGACTTAGGCTGAGCCTTGTAGCCCCACAATGAGGGGGTCTTTACCTGGTCTATAGGCAGCTGCACGGCGTTGCTGAATGGCTGCAGGAGCGTGGACCCGGTGATGGTCGCCCTAGCGCTTGGGAGCACTTTATCTTGCCCCTAGCGCTTGACTAGCGCTTGAGATCGCTTTTCTGTGGTCCCTAGCGCTTTGTAGCGCCTTATTTCTGCCCTTCTAAGCGCTTGGGAGCGCTTGATGTCCTGCTAGCGCTTGGGAGCGCTATTGATCCCAGCCGGTGCCCACCAGGCGTTATTTGCCCCTTTTTATTAATCTAAGCGAGCGAGTGACCACCTCGCTTTATATTATCGAGAGTGCCCCCAGTTATCACCGCCGTCGGGCCCGGGATTCCAGAGGAAACGCTGTGCCCGCCTCCCTGCTCGGGGCCGCGCTGCCATTGGCGGACCCCTGAGGCAGGAAGCCAGGCAACTGGAGAGAAGACGTGGGCCGGGCCAGAAGAGAGAAGGAAGTCCCGCCTGCTGCTGGGCTATGATTGGCTGCCAGCCGGGATGGAGCAAAGAGGCCGAGTCCTCCCGCGGCCCGGGGCTCCCGTGAGCTAGGGAGAGCCGCGGGGCCGCCCCACCTTGAGTCCCGGTCCCGGGATGGGGGACCGGGTGAACAGAGGCGCTGTCGGGCGGGGCTCCCAGGGATCGGGAGAGCCCCGCTACCGCCGCCCCAAGTGAACAGAGGCGCTGTCGGGCGGGGCTCCCAGGGATCGGGAGAGCCCCGCTACCGCCGCCCCAGAGAAGAGAAATCCTGCGTAGCCGGTGAGTGGGGTCCGGTGCTGGTGTGTGTGTGTGTATGTATGTGTGCGATGGCGGGGGCGGGGGCAGGGGGGTCTTTGTATGTGTGCGTGCGTGTGTGTAGGTGCGCTGGTGTGTGTGTGGGGGGTCTCTGTGTGTGCGTGTAGGTGCGCTAGTGTGTGTGTAGGTGCGGCGGCGACGGGGGGGGGGTGTGTGCCTGTGTATGCGTGCGGCTGTGTATGTGCGCATGCGTGAGTGTGGGTGCGCGTGCACGCAGTCAAATCCAGCTCCAGAGAAGCGCGTGGCACCCTCTTGTCCCTCATTCCCCCGAGACCGGCAACATTAAGTCTCCAGCCTGGACGCATCCTTCGGATGCTAATTCCAGGCGAGACCTAAAAAGGGTAAAAAGGGTGGGTGCCAACAGACATTCCTGTCTCACTCCACGATGGACAGGGACGGTGTCTGTTACTTGGTTATTCGCACCCCATCTGACCTGTGCTGTGTTGTCTGAGTGTAATCGAATTAAAATATTTTAAAGATTCGTAGGCAGGCCCATCTCTTTTAGCATCCCCCAAAGTCTGTCTCACAGGACTAAATCAAATGCAGTGCGCAGATCAACGAAGCCCACATATAATTTACCCCCCTTAACAACTACTTCCTTCCAGTAAGTACAAATAAGGCGGTAGACCTGATACAGGGTGCTAACTTTTGTGCGAAACCCCACCTGGTAGTCACTCAGAATTTGGGACTCCATCCTCCAGTCCTGTACCCTTCCTAAGACCTGTTTACAAAACGTTTTTGGGAGAGAGTCAATCAGGCTGATCGGCCTATAGCTCATTGGCTTGGATCTGTCCCCTTTTTTGTAGATGGGCACTATTTCCGCGATCTGCCAAGATGGTGGGTTGGGGACACCAGACAAAATCAAATTCATAACCAAATTTATGTATGAGCCCCAGAGCATATTGTCCCCTCTATACAGGTCATTGGGAATTCTATCTGGACCTGGGGCACGCGCTGGCACACAGGATGAGATTGCTATCTGTGTTTCCTCTAATGTGAAAACCAAAGTTTCGCCATCCCCACCAGGGGCCCATTCCTCTCCTGAATTTTCTCACTATCTGTAAGAGTGCCATTACCATAGAGAGAATCAAAATAAGCAACCCACTCTTCAGGCTGAACGGTGTATTCCAGAGTTTGTCTTGTTCCCTTAAACCAATATGCTGCTTGTCTCCAGAACGCCTTGGGGTCTTTATTGGCTATGGCAGTGTGTAAGTAAGTCCAGAGAGAACCCTCCCACTCCTTTTTAGCTCTACCCATAGCCTTTTTATACTGTGCTCTACAGATTGTGATCTACGCACATACCCTTCACTTTAATGCACTAATGAGCACCCCCTTTGCCTTCCTACATACCTGATTATACCAGGGACTCTTAGTTTCTTGCATCGAATCTGTGCATTGCCCCCCTTTCTCCGCACTTTTAGGGGTCGACTGAGTATGTTCCTCATCTCGTTAAAAAACAACTCATAGCGAAGCCCCATGCCCTCAACTGCATTCTTAGGGTGGAGTGCAGCCAGCTATTTAATCAGCTGCCTTGCTTTTTCCTTCACTACTTTTAGGTCTGCCGGGTAGTCATCCACCCATCCCTACTTGACAGCTCTTTGGTTGTTTGCAACCGAGAGCACACCCAGGTTAGAGCACCCCATAGTGACAGGCTGCAAGGTGCCCACTTTTGGGAAGGTGAGGGTAAGGGCATAATGATCACTCTTGGATCTTTTCACCACTGCCATATCTTCCGCTAGGGACCAAAGATCGGGAGTAATTAAACAATAGTCGATCCTACTAGTATGGCCAGGTCTACTAAATGTTTGAGATCCGATCTAGTTCTACCGTTTGTTGCTCTTAAATCATGTTGTAAAGTAAGGGCTAGCACCTGACCTCCTCTCTTCATCCACGTTACTTTTGGAAGGTCTGGGGGGTATTGACCACTCACGATCCCAATCCTCGGTAAGATCTGGAGGGGTGGAAGCAAGGGGTTCAAAGGTAAAAAATCGCCTGCCACCAGTACAGGGGCACTATCGGAATATTTAGCCAAAGCGTTATCTAGAATATGGATAGTCTTTGTTTCCTCCAAAGCACGGTCAACTCTGTTATAAACATTAAAGATTCTGGCCCTCCAGCTGCCGAACAGGGTCAGCTCGAGGGCCAGAATATCCTGAGAGTCAACATGTAGGAGCTTAACTTTGGAACCCAGTCCCTTTCCCCATTCTCATGCTTATACACTTCTCCCTGCTGCCTTCAACCCCTATGGGCTCATCACTCTTGTTTTGTGTTTATAAACTCTCTCTTGCATCCTACTCCATGCACATTACTACTGAAAGCCATTAACTCATGTGTATTATTGCACTGGCTCCCGCACACTACTGTTTTCTTTGTTTCCTCCTATGTGTGTCCATTATTTTCATCTTGCACCTGTCTAGTCCCTTTTGTCCAACTTATGTACATTGTACTGCTCCTGTCACTACCACATGGTCGTTTTCCTGCATTGCCTGTACCTCCACACTATACCACAGCAATTGCTTAACTCTTTAGACACACTCATGGGTAACTCTGTTCTTGTGATAACTTCATCCATATAATTTGCTCTTTTTTTGATTTCTTCAAGCTCCCTCATTTCCAATCAGCTCAACTGTGTCTATCAGCAACCTCTTCCAACCAGTTCCATTAGAGTGGCGAAGCTACCCACTTAGGCTACAGCTTAATCTAATGAGTTCAACCCTTTCTGTGTCCATCACCCTTTGCGCACATAAGCCCTCTAGTGTATGAGTATCTGTTTCACATATTTCATGCTGTCTACCCAGGTACAACAACTCTGTGATGCGAGCATTCCCAGAACTCCCCAGTCGTTATACCAAGGCATAGCCCTACTACAGCAAGCTTACATTTACATTTAATTTTTATTTCACTATTCAAAGTCGTGGCTGTAGACTGAGTGTACTGCTGTAGTGGTGTTATTTCATGTCTTCTTTAAAAACCTTTAAATGTTACTGTCGCACACGCTAATATGATGCAGTCTCTGTCTTAGCCTCATCTAGAAACTCAGCCTACTGTCAAATTTCAGGTTTTGGGCCCAAGTAGCAAGAATCACTTTAAATATGAGCCATGACAGACCCTTCTTCAATAGGGCATCGCTTGAGTCTGTAATCATAATTTTTGGTCTATTTAAGATCACCAGGTTCCTCTCATCCCTAACTAAGGTTCCAACGTTAATGTCTATCAATGAAAGATAGCAATCTTGGATACATAGATGCGGTGTTCCTGCACTTCAGGGAGTTGCACAAATCGAGACCTCCCCGCCTGGGCATGGCTCTCACCTTCAAAGCCCACATCAAGGTACAGAATCCTTATCTCCCAGTTGTCTGGCTTTGTCTCTGCAGGTTTTTTTGGGAGAGTGCTTGCATATATGATCCTCAAGAATGGTTTTCTCCATGACAACACAAATGTATTAATGTTAATTGTCTTATTGACAGAGTTTAACTTAGTGGGGTTTACCTGCAATTTTTTGTGTAGTTGAAGCATAGGCTATCTTCCCTGTTTGTAGTACATTTATTCTGCTTTTGAAACTCTTCCATCTTTCTTGTTTCATTTTCTAGACACTTTATTAAGTAAATCTGTAATCATACTACTGTTAGTAGCCCAGACCATGATGTTTAGATCAAGGAATTCTCTGAGTCTTCCTTGCCACTCCCATCCACTTTTACTTTCATGGAAGGCATAAGGGGCAACATGTATTAAGCATTTAATCTCCAATCTGGCATTTGTGACTGTTAAATTGGGGTTAGCTCGAGGACGAGGTGGATGACACTTTCCCAGTTACAAAGGGACCAATGCCTTTGATTGAAGTATGATGATGCCTCTTGAGCGTAACCCAAAACTGTTCGAAATTACCGCAAAGCCTGAGTACCATTGGCTGTTGCCCGGTGGAGCTGTTCTATGCAGCTAAAGAGGAGTCTGGCTCTGGTTCACCCCCTCGGCCGTCACCTACCCAGCCAGACATCGGACATTGTTTTTAATGGTTTTTCACGGTTTTGTCTATCTTGCACCTCGACCGCTTTGTTACCCCTGAACGACTGTCCCCTTCTGGTCTGCCTGACTCTATCTAAATCTCTTTCCCCTGTTTACCTTTTCCCCTCTACCTTCCATTCCCTATAAAACGAGTTTCTTGAATATGCAACACGCAAATACCCTATGTTACTATATAATCCCATGTTTTTTTCCCCTATGCTTATACCTGTAACTGAGTTAATTATTGTAACCGTAACTCACTGATCCTCATGTAAAGAGCTCTGATACCTCCGTCATCGCTATATAAAACTCTGCAACTAAATAAATAAATAAATAAAATGCTTTTTCTTATCTGCTAATCCCTTCAGACTCCTAAAATGGAATTCCCTATGTTCATCAATTCGGTATCTGGTAGTGGTGTATTGTTGTTATCTCTTCCAAATACCGAATTGGTATCTAATGTATCAATCTTTTGCAACCGAAGTCTGGTCTAAACCATTTTACTGGCGTCCCAAAGGAGATGGTAACCCATTTGAAAAATGCAAAGAGTCCCCTCGGAACCCATTCCCCTTAGTGAATCTAAGAATGAATTTCACTACTGTTTGATTTAATTTTAGTTGTTGGGTGCAGTATATGTATCCTTAACTTGTGTTTAATTTATTCCAATGTTTTCTTTTGAACTCAAAAAAAATTTATTCCAATGTTTTGTGTATTTCTATTGTTTTATTAACTTTGTAGTTTGCTGTAGTACATTGAAGGACAGATTACTTTGTTAGACGTTTTGCTGGTATTTTATGTTCTTTGGTTGCTAGGCATTTACATTTTTTAGGTTTCAGTTTTTATTTTGATTTCTATGGTGTCATGTTTTTAAATAATGACTATATCTATTTCGTTTTATTCAGATTTTTTAGTTTTGTTTTAATATTGTATGTATTCCAAACGAGTTTAAATAAGTCAATAATATAGTAAGCTTTAAAATGTTTTACTTTATATTCAGGTTAGGTATTGTTTGATGGTTTATTTACTGTGTTGTGATTTTTTAAGAGTAGTGTGGTCGTAATAGATTCGAGAAATGGGATGCTTTGATTGTTTTCAAGTAGGAGTACCTTCGTGGCTAGTATATCATGCACTTCTTTTATTGATGTGGCTACTTCCGGTCTTAGAGGTTGTGCTAGGGATTTTTAATTCTTGGAGACTTTGTTTTTTTAAGATTTCAATGAATTGGTGTAGTATTGAGTGGCGCCTCCCAAGAGTGTCACCCTTCTCCTGCTTTGATTGTTTTTATCTCGTGGGAATGCTTACTACTGTACACATTCCGACAGGTGATCTGTGTTTGTGTAGGTACCTGCGACCAGAACGATTTATGTGTCTGATCTAAGTGTCCTCAAAATGATCTAATAGGGCAGCTAGCTTTTCATTGGCCTGGTAACACGTAGATACTATCAGTAAAACGTTGTGATGTGCTACTTCTGTCAAAGTTGTAGCCCAGGGTGATTCGTTTTTAAATTTCATATGCAAATTGTGCATTAGTGGAATATTCTAGGCTCGGTGTTGATCTTTGTATATTTGTGTTAATCGGGGATGGAGTTGGTGTACAAGTGGAATAAGTACTGGGGAAATAGGTATGTGGGGAGTTTGTCTTCACATTTCCACAGCAGCTCATGTGTGCTCTGATACCAATAGATGGCATTAAATTAATATTGACTAAGGGAACATGTCTCTGGCATCCTCACCTGAACATTTATGAATTGTATTGTCTGATGATTGGCCGAAAGTATGAATTGCATGCAAAGATGCCCAGGAAATAGTGAGTAGTAATGTATCTGCCAGGAAAAAGGTATTGGTTATTGCTTAAGGATTTCACAAGGACAGTGTGGCACCTAGCCCCACACTCCACTTCAACAGCACAAACTGAGAATATTGAACACTACAAATACCAGAATTCTTAAGTAAACTAAAATTACACTCAATAAAGGAAATTGCCAATATGTTGGCGATTGCACTGCCAAGAACTGCAATGCTTAAATAAACCCGGGTTATATGAGCACTCTGGATGTGAACTGTGTGTTCTGGTTGGTATTAAACTGCAATTGACTAAAGGACACTTGCTCCCTCACATTGAAAATCCATGAATACTCTGCTGTTATGAATGCCAAAAATAATTCCATCTTCAGAACAAGAATTCCTGAAGATATTAATTAAACATTTTTGTGGTATTTTGCCTCCCCCATGCTTCACCTGCGTTAACGTGCAGCTATGCCAATTCAAAGACAAGTGCCAATATCTTGAGGAATGTGCTCTGAGAAGCAGTAATCACCTTTTTCATTGCCTTTTGTGAGAACTGCTATTTCCTATGTAGGAATGACAAAGCCTTTATTGTATGGCCAAATCGAGATCAATCCATTGAAGTCCAACATTGATGACGTTTTATACTTAACTATTGTATACAGCATATACTGTGCCAGTGATGGTAGCATGTCTGTTACCAGTATTCGTTTCCAATGAGTGGGACTGTAAGATGCCATGTGGAAGTCAAGATGGTAATGAACTTGCTTGTCTTCATGTACGAAATCCCAACTCACAGTGAAGGGCAATCACATACATATCAGAGGAGCTGTGCATATATTGGTGTAATTCTAAAAGTGTAATCTCATTTCTATTGAAATATAAACACATGGATAATCGCTACATATTATGTGGTGCAAATATTACATTCTAAGCCCTGTGGGTCCGAAACACAAGTTCTGGCTTTGTACATTGCACTGAAGGGTAAAATTCTCCATTACAAGGACGTAGATTGAACAGGCTTCGTCAGTGGCTCCTCCTTCGCTAAGGCGGAGGAGCGTCAACCCACTGCTATTTTAGCAGTGCAAAAAAATTAAAATCTAATGATAATAACAGGACGTTATTATCATTTAATTTTTCTATGCTGGAATCAGGGCGGGCTGGTCTCTGTGGCACAAGAGCAGAGGAGAAGGGGTTTGCACCCCTCTAAGTGCACATGACGGTTTGGCCAGCGCTCTAGGGCTGGCCAAACCATCATGTGCACTTGGTATTTTCTCCATTGGGCTGTGTTGCACAGCCCCCTGGAGAACATGCCCAGGCTACCAGGCACTGCCTGAGCGTCGAAACAGGATGCTCAGACCAATCACAATACTGCTCCTGTAGCGTCGTGATTGGTTGGGACATTCCGGACGCCCGGGTGCTTTCGGTGCTTCCAGTGCTTCCAGCAGACCGAGTATGGAGGAGAGGTGTGCGGCGGAGAATGTATGTTTATTTTTTTTTAATCCATAAACCGCCCCTGTCCGAGGCAGCCACCACTGGCTTCTGTTCCTTTAAATAGGTGTGAGAGCTGATAGGTAAACCTATATTATGTTCTGCTAAGCTATAAATCTCCCTCGCCATATTGGGAAACGAATAATTCAGGAACACCTTTAAGGCAACAAGGAAAATTATCAAAATATTCCAGACACAGAAGTGATGCGCAAGTTGTTTGACACTATCAGTCCGCGTTGATAAAGCTGCCGCTCGAGTAGAAATATACTTGAGTGGCAGAAAACTACAGCTCACACTGTGCAAGATGCTGCTTTCAATGATTGCACAGTGCCGGATGCTTGTCCACACTGTGCAATCATTGAAAATGGCATCTTGCACAGTGCGAACAGGGCACTACGCAGTTCGCGTAGTGCTACACGTAGAGCTACGCGTAGCTCACGTAATGCGAAGTGCACTTTGCGTAGTTTCGCGTAGCGCTACTTCGCAAACTACGCCCATCCCTACTTGTAAGTTTCTATATTCATCTAGTGCATTACTGGTGCAGTGTAAAACATTGTTTTGTGGTGCACGCATTCCTATAGACCGTTTAAGTGAATAAGCGGTGTATCCTCTTAATGAAGGGCGACCCCACAGACAAATGCACACATACTAAATGCATAGAATTTGTGTTGGAAAGTGGGGTATTGGTAGGGGCAAATGTAGGTCTGCCACTGGCAATAAGGCCACTAACAAATAATAGGACTCAGCATATGTCTTAGAAAATTATTCCTATGCCCTTGGTAATGTGGCTGCGAGCAGACAGGCTTAACTTCAAAGACAGATACGTAAAGCATTTAAAAACACAATTTCAGTAAATAATTAAGACGCAACACAAAATAAAAATCCCACATCAATTTATAAAAATAATTAATATTTTTATCTTTTAAATGACACCAAAACGAAAAGAATCCACTGTAGGGAACCAGAAATATGAATTTTTAAAGATTAGTCACTTTCTAGTGCTTCGAAACCCCTTTTAGTCATTTCGTTTTCTCTGACAGGGACGGATGTATGACGTTACAACGCGCACTTTTACAACGCACACCTTTACAACGCATTATATACAACGCAACATCCATTACAACGCATTCCATTACAACGCATGCCATTACAACGAAATGTTTAAAACTACATTTACAACGCATTCCATTACAACGCATACTACCTTTACAACGCATACCATTACAACGCGTTACATTACATTGCATATTTGGTAAGTATTGGATAGTGTAGGGGTAACATATACTATTCTAACTCCAGAGGGTGCAACAGTAGGGTAAGTGTTGGATAGTGTAGGGGTAAAACTTACTATTCTAACTCCAGGGGGTGCAACAGTAGGGTAAGTGTTGGATAGTGTAGGGGTAACAATTACTATTCTAACTCCAAGGTGGTGCAACAGTAGGGTAAGTGTTGGATGGTAATGTTATGCGTTGTAATGGTATGCGTTGTAATGACTGAGTTGTAATGACATGCGTTGTAGTGGTGTGCGTTGTAGTGTCATGCGTTGTAATGGTTGCGTTGTAAATGCATGCGTTGTAATGGATGTTGCGTTGTAAAAGTTATGTTGTAATGGTAGTGCGTTGTAAAAGTTGCGTTGTTAAGGTTGTTTTCCCACAGGGACACACCTTTATAAATTGTTCTGAAGAATTTTATCTCCACTGTGGTGGGCTGCCTTCTTCAGCAAGCGGGGTCCAGTTAGAACACCTTCCTGGAGTTCTGATTTCAGGTCCCAAAGTATCCAATACTCAATCCAAGGTTCTGGAATCTCCAAGAGGGTCCTTGAAAGTGTGAAACTTCAATTCCGCAATCCACTTGAACAAAACCCTTACAAATCCACTGGTACTCCAGGCTTTGAATTCTTTGTGGGGCTGTCCAGGAGAGCTCTGTTAACCTGTAGCTTGCAGGGAGTTCAACTCTTGAGTTCTTTGGCAGCAAGGTAATCGACATGGCTGCAGTTTCACTTGGTGCAGTCTTCAGAGGTCAGGCCTTAGAGTTCCTTGCACAGCAAAATCTTTTCAGAAGGGCAATTCTTGCTTCAGTAAGTTTCAAGCAGCAGATCTGGAGGGCTCTGCCCCTCTCAGATACTTATTCAAAATTCTCTGGGTCAAGCACCAGGTCACTGCTGACCAATGACGGCAGGGCAACTCCTCATAGTTATGACCATATCCTGTAGAGTGTGACATTAGTTTGTCCCAGAGTGCATCATTCTTCCAAATCCATAATGGCTGATTTTCCAGCAAGGAGGTAAGAGCTGGCTAATCAAACCCCCCGGGATGGATTATTTCCATGGACTCTCCCCCTACCATCTGCACATACCTTCCTTAAGCCTAGCCCTGACTCTGGGTCAAGATTGTCAGAGTGAAACTGGAACCCAGACATCTACCTTTGAAGAGGATGGTATACAATACCACCCCCTGACCTGGCATTCCTATAGACCAGCACACTGGCCTCCCAGCAGAGTGATTAACACAAGGGGTTCCTTATCAACTCTTAAAAGCAGCCTGGCTAATCCACTTAACTCTGACCAATCAGGGCAGACCACTGGAAGGCTGATCTTGTAAAAACATGCACTATTCAAGTATCCCCTCTTGAATAAAGAGGGGACAACCTAAGTTTAAGCTTCTCATTGTAAATTACATAACAACAACGATTTCATTACATTACATTCACTGTGGAGGTTGTTGACGGATCTGCAGTTATTAGATGAGAGGGCTGGATAATATATTATAGATAAGTGTGGAGATCTTCCGTGATACTAAGCCCTCCTGCAAACTTAGAGTCGAACTCCAATATATAACTAGTCTCCAAGCGTCTTAATTTCGCTTCTCTATCACCCCCTCTTTTTGTGATGGCTTCTATAGCCTAATAACGCAGATGTTGTGGATTGCTATCTTGCACAGCTTGGAAATGCCTTGCAACAGGGTAATTCTGATCATTGTTAATTATTGCCATAATATGTTGCAAAATTCGTTTATGGCATGCCAATTTGGTGCTGCCTATATATTTCAAATGACAGTCACATTCCAAGACATAAACACAATATTCTGTCTTGCATGTTAGATGTTGTTTGATTTCTTTGGCTGTTTGGGAAAAGGCAGTTATGTAAGTTTTTGCATTAATCCCAAATTGACAGGCCTTACATGATAGACATTTGTAGAAACCTTTTCTTATTGTCAATATATATATATATATTACCTAGGTAGTTAGTTATAGTTAGAACCTAGTTTCCATATCCGTTTTTTGATTTGCCAATATCTTTGGCGCTGTTTGATGAATCTTAGCAAAATTTTCAAAACTAATGGGGTGCTCTGGTCAGCTCCAGTCTTTAAATTTTTGAGGTGATTCGTAAAGGGTGGTCCGAGAAAAAAGGGGGGTCCCAAAAAGTGTTTTTCCCATGTTAATTTCCATAGGAAAAATTGGCTACAGCCCGAACTGCTGAATGGAATTACACCAAATTTGGCAAAAAGGTAGGTCTTGGTTCAGAAAGAGACCTTTTTGTTAAATGGTGTAAATCCGTTCAGTAGTTTCAGAGAAATTAGAAAAAGAAAAATATCGATATCTGAGCACCAAGCTTCACTCCGATTGGCTGCCAACACTCCAAACCAGGAAGTGTTGGCAGTCATCTTGTGACTCGGAAGAACCGAGTCACAAGAAGCAATTAGAAAGAGGTTAAAAAAGAAGAAAATGGGGCAGGGTAGAAACACCCTGACCCCCTAGGCCTGCTCAGGGGGTCTGCCAAAAAAAGCATTAAAAAACCCCCAAAAACAGCAGAATTCGCGTTGGGGTCACAAATCCTGTCGAAATGTTTAAAAATTCATTTCAATGAGGCCCCCGGGTGAGCCAGGTCTCGGGGGTCAATGCTAAAATGAAATAGCGGGGGGACCGCCACCTCCTCAGGGCTATGCTAATTATGTGCGGGGCCATGTGACCCCCCTGCAGCCCTGGGGACCGCCACCTCCCCGAAGCTTCTTAAAAAATGAATGTGCGGGGGTCCCACCCCCCTCGCTGTCCTGGGGACATTAATTGGATGTGGGGGGCACACGCCCCCCGCAGCCCCGGGGACTGCCACCTCCCTCTATTTCTTGATTTTTTTTTTTAAATGAATGGGGGCAAGAGCCACCCACATGCCCCGGGGACCACCACCTCCCCAGGGCACAGACTTATTTCAATGCAGGGACGGTAGCGGACCCCCAGGCCCCGGGGACCACCACTTCCCCGGGGCTATGTAAATTGAGGGAGGAGGGCAGCGTGGCCCCCCTCAAAGAGCCCTGTCATAGCAAACTCTACTTTGCTTCATTGAACTGAGAGCAGGAAATCCTGCTCTCGCTTCAATGAAGCAAAGCCGATTGCTTTTGGGCAAGGGGAGCTGCATGTTCCAGCTCCCTTTGCCCAAAAGCAATGCCGGATGGGGGAAGCCGGCGGGACAGTGGGGCATTGATGCTCCCCCCACAGTCCCCAAAGGAGAGATACACAAAAAGGCTGGCCCCGGGGATGGGGTCCCGGGGCCATAATTGGAGGAGGGGAGCTGTGCAGCCCCCCTCCAAATAATAGCAAAAATAAAAAAAAGTCAGGCCTTGCCCTGGGGATGGGCTCAACCGTGGCCCCAAAAATGTAAAAGAAGGGGGGCCAAACAGCCCCCTTGTTAAAAAAAGTAAAAATTAAATATCTGGCGAGATGCCGGAGGCCACGCCCCCTTTCTCCACCACTTTGCAAACGCACCCTCTGGTGTCTTCTAAGTTGGAGAATGAAGTCCCCTTGAACACTGAGGGTCCCTATTACTGCTAAGGGACCATCATTTACAAAAGCCAAGTAAATTGTCCCTATTATGTAGTGTCCTTCCTTGCATAAAACCTTTCTGGTCTTAATGCAGTAGGACCCCCATAAACCCATTAAGTCTTTCCGCTAAAAGTTTTGAAAAGATCTATAGTTGCTATTCAAAAGTGACACCGGCTTATATGAATCGCAACTATTTTTGCTCTTGCCAGGTTTCAAAATTAAGCAATTGTCGCTTCTGACCAGGACTCTGGTTGAGGTGCTCCCTCCATAAAAAAACTAGCCCACCAGGTACCTCCAGTAGGCGCCAAACAGCTGCGTTGCAGAGAGGTGGTCCGAGGCCACACCCCTTTTTACACCTCTTTGCAACGCAGCTCTGTGGTGCTTACTGGAGGCACCTGGTGGGCTAGTTGGCCCCCAGGGACCCTCAACATTCAAGGGGACTTAATCCCTTAACTTATAACGTGCCAGGGGCGTGTTTGCACAGTGGTGCAGGGAGTAGGCTGGGCCTGATATAACAAGTTAGCAATCTTGCTGTGTGGGACTTACTGGAGGTAATAAAAGGGTTAGTTGGCCCCCAAGATTGAACCCTGTTGTTACCTCCAGTAAATCCCACACAGTGGGATTGCTAAAAGGTGTTTGGAGGCCACGCTCACCTTTCTCCACCACTCTGAAAACGAGACTGCTATGATATAGTTAGAAATTAGTATTTAAAAAACCTTTGAAATTCACTGAAAAAACAATAGGTTTCAGGCACGTTATAGTTAGAAATTAGCATTTAAAAGACCTTAGAAATTCACTGAAAAAAACATAGGTTTCAGGGACGTTATAGTTAGTTGGACATTTCACTCGTACAAAACCAGAGAAATTCCGCTGTTATAGTTAGCTGAGCTAACTATAACTTGCGCCCCGCAATGCACTGGTGATGACGTCATATATACATCACTCATGACATGGGCAGTGACATCACTCATGACATCACTGATTTAAAAAAACAATGTTGTCTTCAGTAGCCTCAGATTCACCATCCGTAGTACATCCATCCAAAAACCATTCCCTTGTGCCGGGACCGGAGCTTCTGATACTGCCCCATTTGTCCAAAACCTGCCAATTGCACTATAATGCATTCTCCCTTACATTTGACTCTCCCAGCTGAACACTCAAGAAGAAACGAGACCGAAAGGGAGGGGAGAGAAAAGAATGGGAGTGGCATGTGCTTGTGCTGAAGTCTGGTTAGGCGTAATCATTGGACAGTCCCTTCCTATCCTTATCCCCATCCCTGTCTCTTCAACCATTCCACAAACGGGAGCCAAAAGGCATATCTCTTATTTTCTAAAGAAACTGCATCCAACCTAAAAGTATATTACAAGGATGCCCTCCACTCCATGTACGGGGGGTTGTTCAGACTAGGCCACTTCTTGCATAGCTCTCTGCGAGCCAGTAACACTGCATAGAAAAGTAATTTTTGCTTATCTTTATTGTGGTCGCTTACTTCCTGAACCACACCAGAGAAAACAAGGAGAGGGCTTACCTGAAACTGTATCTTCAGAATGTCGGTCAAAGCCTTATTTGCCTCACCCCAAAATACTTGAATTGTTGAACACCTCAAGAACATATGTAGGTCAAAGAGATGATTTCTCCTTAAATAGGCGGGTTTGATCACTTGACAAAGTATAGAAAAAGATACTTGCCATGATTTCTCCAGCCTTGCCTCCAGCAAGCATCTCCACCACAACTCTTGTGGCAACTTAAATTCTCCATCCACTTCCTCCATCATCCGCAAATACCAATGTGATGTTTCCTTCTTTATAGGTCCACCGAAAGTCAGTGTTTCTTCAAACTTGCTCAAACCCCCTACCCTATTATCTGATGACTGAAACCAACTCGGTTGTGTTGGCGGTCCTTCTCCTTATCTGGTAGCGCTGAGATGCTCAAGGGTGGTCACGCGCTTTATAAATCCCACAAACATAAACAAACATAAACATAAACTCTGTATTTGTAAATATTTGAATCTAGAAACTTGGTAATTCCTTTTACGTTGGAGATCTTCCCATGAAATAATTTGCTCTCCTTCTAATAAGTCCTCTCATCTCTCTATACCAGTTTCCCTTAGTGTTCCTGACAATTTATCTTTCGTCCAGTCAGGCGATCCTGGTGAATCCCAAATGGGGGCCATATTACTGTAGTACAGCAATTTTAGTCTCCTTCTAATCTTATACCAAGTTTCTGCCATACCTTGAAGAATCTTTAGCCTATCCTTTTTGAAGTATTTTGGATCTGAAAATGTCATCATAAAGCCAGAACCATCTCCGTCTACTCCTTTTAACAATCCTATTAACAATCTCCCAATTTCCGAAACTGAGGGTCTGTCCAGAAGCATCCTACCATTTTTAAGCTGAAACGCCCACGCATATAATTGCAAGTCCGGGAGAGCCAACATCCCTTTTCTCTGCTTCTCCACAATTTCCTCCATGAAATGTGTGAACCCTTTGCTGCCCAAATAAATGATCCAATCTTGCCCTATACCTTCATGAGCCATCCTTCTTTAAAGGGTAGGGGTATAGCATTAAAAAGAAAAGTAAGCTTCGGAAGAATACTCATTTTTATTAAATTCACTCTCCCAAATTATGCCTGGAGTAGGTGTGCCCAGCCTGCCATTAAATCGCATACCTCTTTTTTCACCCTGTTAAACTTTGTTTCTGCAAGTTTATTAGTATCCTGAGTCACTCTATCTCACAAATATCTCATCTCAGTTATGGTTCTTTCTACCCCTCTATCCGAATTCCAAATCATAATCTCCGTCTTCCCCCTATATATGACGTACCCAGTAACTCTTCCAAACTCCTCTGCAATTCTAACTACCTGCGTCATTGTGTTTTGTAGATCCGCCGTGTATATCAACAGGTCATCACCATACAATGCTGTTTCTTTACCCAACCTTTACATTGAAACGGTACAATCCTCTGCTCTGCCCTCAGTTTTCTCGCTAATGGCTCTGTATACAAATTGAACCAAAGTGGGGATAAAGGGCATCCTTGCCTTGTTCCTCTCATGATGTTAAAAGCAGATGTTAATATCACATTAACTAATACTTTTGCCATTAGTGTCTTATAAAATCCTGCTATTGTTCTGCAAAATCTATCCCCCAACTTAGCCATTTTCAAAACTGATTGTAGAAAAGCCCCATTTACCTGATCAAACGCTTTGGTTGCATCCAGCGCTATTACTGCTAAGGGAGCATCATTTACAATAGCCAAGTAAATTGTCCCTATTATGTAGTGTCCTTCCATGAATAAAACCTTTCTGGCCTTAATGCAGTAGGACCCCCATAACCCCATTAAGTCTTTCCGCTAAAAGTTTTGAAAAGATCTATAGTTGCTATTCAAAAGTGACACCGGCTTATATGAATCGCAACTATTTTTGCTCTTGCCAGGTTTCAAAATTAAGGAATTGCCGCTTCTGACCAGGACTCTGGTTGAGGTGCTCCCTCCATAAAAAATCTTGTTGAATAGTTTAGTTAAGATCGGAGTCAATGTATCTGCTAGTACACTATACACTGGTAGACTATCTGGACCAGGGGCCTTCCCCCGTTTATCCTTTTTTAATGCCCCCTCCACTTCCTCTGTCTGGATTTGAGTATTTAAAAGCAATGTTTTTTTCTCCTCCATAACATCTACCAAACCCTGACTCAACCAATTATCCCTCTCTTCATCTGATGGCTTCAGATCCTCTTCATACAATTTTCGAAAAGTGACTATAAAAAGTCCCCTCAACTTCTTTTCTGTTTGTTAGAAGTTAGAACCCTCCCAGTGTTCTGGCACTTTATCTCCTGTATTACATTCGTTACCTGATCCTTCTTGGTTTGCCAAGCTATTAACTTCCGATAATTTTCTCCGTACTCAAAATGCCTTAATTTACTTGTTTCCCATCTCTCTCTTACCCTCTTATCGAGGACGGAAGCAAGTTTAAGTTTCAAATCTTATAATTCAGGTTGTCTAGACTCTCTCTGATTACTACTAACCAGGTCTTCCTCAACAGCTCTTATCTTCTCCTCCACCTCTCTAATTTCTTCCTGAAAGACTCTCCTGTTAGCTGCTGTACAGCTTATCAATTTCCCCCTTAAATAAGCCTTTTAAGAATCCCACACCACTCCAGCGGGCCCTGAACCCCAATTAAACTAAAAAAATGCAGCAGTCTCCTCCCTCAATCTCCCCACTACTGCTTGATCCAGCATCAAAGTACGATCCATAGTCCACCTAGTGGGTATGCTATCCTCCGTAAGAAATATCTCTAAAACCACTGCAAAATGATCTGACAAATGAATCCCAATGTGTTTGATATTTTTTACTTGATCCCTTATTCCAAGGTCCAGCAAGAAATAATCTATCCTGGACTGATGACGGTACTTCCTATTGGAATATGTGTACCCTCTCTTGTCCCCCATTCTCCATCTCCAGATATCACACAATCCCAATTGTTTCATTATTAATTTTATCAGCACCCTCATTTTGTGGTTTACAATCGCTCTACTACTAGTTGATCTATCCAAAGTACTATCTAGTACTACGTTGAAATCACCTGCCCAAATTATTGAATCAGAAAAACAAACTAACTCCACCAACAATTCTTGCAGAGGTGCTATATCGTCCGAATTTGGCCCATAATACCCTACCAGTTTTCTACAACCCATCTGCCTCTACTATCATGAAATACTTTCCATGATAGCAACTTATGGGTCACGTTTTACCAATATTGCCATTTCTTTGGTTACAAATGTTTGTTGAGTACACACCAATTGCTGGACCCACTTTCGAGACTTAAAAAGCTCATTATATTACTTCTCTGTCAGATGTGTCTCCTGTAATATGCAGACTTGGGCAGTACAGTCTTTAATATATTGCAGAATCTGCTCTTTCCTGGACCTCACCCTTAGCCCATTAACATTCCAAGATAAAATCTTTCAATTCAGCTTCTGTCCCTCTCCCATGTTCCTTTCTTGCTACCCTTTTTTAATGGTAAATCAAAGGCTTCTGAGGAATTGTTCTTTCTTTTCTCCCTAAATGCTCCCCACCCAGTGACCCCTTCCCCTCCTCTCATCCCTCCCCCTCATGGAGAACCTACCCCCTTAATAATGGCCTTAGACTATGGGTTAAGCACCAAGTGTGCCTTACCCCCAAACTCAAAAAAATCCACAACAGGAGGCCTATTCTTGAACATCGTAACTAATTACATTATTCATTTTACCTATATACATGATGCTATAAAGTCATCTACTTCACTCACTGCTCTGAAGTTGTGCGTCTTATTGTTCATCATTACTTTTAGCACAGCTGGGAATTTCATCTGTACCGAGGCTCCTAGCTCCTTTAGTTGGTCCATTCTCTTCCCCAGCTCGCATTGCCTATTGGAGGTGATGTAAGATATAAGACCTAATTTCACACAAGAGCCCATCCATCTTAACTACTTTCATGTTCAAAGCTTCAGATTAAGCCTTCTCTTTCAAGGAGTAAGTAAGGAAATTCACCAGGATCCTCCTAGGTTTGCTTCTGTTGGGGTTGAGCCTGAAGGGGTCCCTATGAACTCTCTGTATATCCCTGCCAATCTCCTGATCGGATTCTTCCAAATGTAACACTATTTTGATCAGCCTGACTATAAAACTTTTCAGGTCATCTCCCTCTGCCCCTTTGGGCACATTTAGGATCCGTAAATTATTCCTCCTTTGATTATTTTCCATCCTTTTCTCCCAGTCTTGGCGCCCATGTTCTTTCAACATTAGAATTTTTATATCTTCATTATTTGTTAATACTATTCCCTTAAGGTCCTCAACTGTCACTTCTAGAACTGGTGTTATCCCTGCCAGATCATCTATCTTCTTCTCTAGAGCCTCACAAGCCAACTTTATCTCTTTCTGATTCACCTCAAGCACTTTAAATCTAATCCTTTTCTCTGAGGTGAGAGTTGATATCAATTCCCCCAAAACTGCCTACCCTGTATTCACTGCTGTCTGCGCACCCTGTATCATGTCCTACCTCCCTTCTGTGCTCAAAGTGTGTTCCGGGCCAAATTCTTCTGCTGCTGCCATATTCCTGCTAGCCTCCCCACCTCTAAATCCAACTGGGTGACACCTCCACTATTTACATCGTTTAGATTTTTCATATGCTCCAAATCCTCTATGTCCTTTACCTGTAGAGGTGCAAATCTTTTTATGCTACATACACTCCCCCATTCTGTCTGTACTTCCCCATCTTTTATTTATTTTATTTTATTTAATTTATTTATAAAGCGCTAACAATCATCCTGGGTAGGATATCACGGCGCTGAGGTTTGGTGCTGAGAGGTACGATAACCGCACTGATTACTAATTACTCTAGTTTAGGGAAGAGTAGTGTCTTTAATTGTTTCCTAAATGATAGGAGACAGTCTGTCAGTCTGAGACTGGAAGGTAGTTCATTCCATTTGGTTGCAGCTAGATGAGAGAAAGCCCGCTCTCCCATCCTAACAACATCCAAGTTCTTTAACTGTCCCTTTGTGGCCTCGCCTCTTTGCGCCTCTTTGCGCCTCCTTGTTTGCCATCCCTGCCTCACCTAGTATTAGAATCTACGGAAGAACTATAAAAAGGTCCTGAGAGAGGGGGTGGTCTTCACCTTCTGGGCTTTGTTCATGCATTTCTTCACCAACCCCTCTTGTTTTTTCAATTTGTGCACTTTAGCCACAGGATTTCTCACCACTAGGGCTCTAAATGCCAGGCTTCTCTCTCCTTTACTTTCTTCTTTTTCTCCACCACCTTAAAGGGGTCCTCCCTCGCACACTGTTCGAAAAAAGCTTTCCCCCCTTAGCACTCCTAAGCGTGTACCTACCCCATTCCCTGCTGTTTGGACTCACTTGTCCTTTTATTTATGCTATTACTTTTTTACCCTTTTAATTGTTTTTTTCAGTGAATTTATAAGGTTTTTTAAATGCTAATTTCTAACTATGCCTACATAGGTAGGACATGTGCAGAAAGAGGAAGAAAGGCACCGGATGAAGAACAAGAAGTGTAGAAAGAGGCAAGAGAGGTTCAGAAAGATAAAGAAGGGCACAGAAAGAAGCAAGAGAAATGCAGAAAGAGGCAACATGAGTCTAAAAAGAGGAAGAAAGGTGAAGAAAGAAGCAAGAAAAATGCAGAAATAACCAACACAGATGCAAAAAGAGGCCTACTTTGACCGTACCTTACAACAGATTCATACAAAGTAGTCTAATCATTAATCCTTCTCCCAAGATGTCTTAAACCTCACATTACTCTTGAAGGTTCACTATTAATCGACTGCTCATAATGTTAGGCCTACCAAATATAAAACAGCAATTCTAAGCATACCACTGTTGTAAGTCTGACCAAGTTTGTGAAGGTATACATGTGTGTGTCTCTGCTTTTACATAGTGACATGTTACATAAAAATAAACATACAAATACTTGTATACCTATTTTTCAAACAGCATACTCTGTAAATTTGTGTACAAAAAGGTGTACGCTTTTGTTTCCGCTCACAATAAAGGGCACATGGGTATTCAGTAGTATATTTGTAAATTGATACTTGTATAGCACACTACTCACCCGCAAGGGTCTCAAGGCGCTTGTACGAATACCGCTGTGGAACCCATCCTGGCTTTCCCTGTGAGGTGTCCACTCCTGGGCACCCCCAAGGTGGAGGCCAGGCATCCTTAGCGTTGTGGGGGCCGTTGTGGAGATTAAGCAATCTATTGCCCAGAGTTGCAGAGTGGGACTCCATGATTGGAATAGGCACCGAGGCGAGAATTATCAGCTCCGTGGAATTTTTGAGCCCAAGACCCACCGAGGCGGGGAATTGAACCCTGGTCCCGGGCTAGACCTCTGCATCAGGGTCTGCCGCTCTAACCATTGAGCCACACTTCTCCACTTCTATTTGAGGGGCTCTTAACACCTACATGCATAAGACTTGTCTGTTTGTGCAACCGAATGACAGCGCAGAACTAAGAAGATTTGACCACCTATAGGAGAAGTAACCCGCTTTTTAAGCTACCATGTTCAGACACATAACACATGTGAGAATACATGTACAAGTAGACATATACCGCAGTCTGTTTTTAAAAAAAACCTTTTTATTGGATTTCACATTTCATGAATGTCATACAATAAGCATTCTCAACTGCTGTGTTTTACATTTAATTAGTCCTGTTATCATGACTAGCGGTAGTGAAGGAAGTTATCTAGGAAGTGGCTCATTAATTGGTGGAGGAGGAGCCTCCCCAACGCCTCCGCTAGAGCTGCCAGGAGGCAGCGAAGAATCGGTTGGTGGTATGAGCACCGCAGTTTTCTGGCCCATATGGCAGTCTCTAGTCCAAAGTCCCTTGTAACGGGCATCGAGAAATGGTAATCCAGGTTCTAACTTGAACTAGGGGACTCAAAACCAGGGGAGTACGGGGTCAGGTGCGGAGGGGGGAGGGGCTTGGGGTCGTAAAGGAGAGGAGCCAGAGCAATGATGCTCTGCGTCAATCCACTAACTTCAGACACCGTGCTCCATGCCGAACGATGTTGCAGATCCAGGAGGTGGCCTAGAGGGGGGTTGATGGGGCGGGGGAAAGTGCGCACGGACTGGTGAGGAGAGGTTTGAGCCTGGTGTTGGACGCGGGTCCAGTGCGGGGTCAGTACCTGCAATGTGGGCTTGCTGAAAATTATGTAGGAGTGTCGCCCATTCTAAGGAGATAGGACGCCGACGTATGCCACGGGTTTCCTCTTGGCGGATAAGGTCTTCCTCGTCTGCGGCCCATTTCCTTACCGCCCCCCACCAAGCTGCCATTGGGGGACCCCCAGTCGCATGCCAGTGCATTGCTATGCTGGGTTTTGCTTACAATATGGCCAGTAGCGCAAATTTGGTCTCCACCTTCTTTTGTTTGTTACGCTTAAAGATGCCTAGGGCGCAAGCCTCCCATGTGTGGAAATCTGTTAGACCGGTGACTGTTTGCAGTGTAGTGCGTACCGTCGTCCAGAAGGTTTGTCGTCTGGGGCATGTCCAAAACATGTGAATGAATGGGGCGTCCGTTGTATTACATTCAAAATGGGATGTCGGGTAAAAACGTTTAAGCCGTGCCGGTGTGAGGTGTGAACATTTTTGACTCTTTGGTTGCGGGACACTTTTTGTGATGTTCTAGGGCCGTCAGCCACTCCCTGTCCTGAAGGTTACGTCCTATATCTCCTCCCAGCAGAGCTGCAATCTCGAAAGCGACACCTGTGTGAGTTCTATGATGGATTTATATATCCATGTGACATGGTGTCTGCTCGCTCCCATATGAAGTAACACCGGGTGAGTCGCAGGTTCCCCGTCCCTGAGATCCCAGGTCCGCCTACAGTCTGCCACCAGTTGCCGATGCATCAGGAATTGGCCGGACGGTAGCCCTCTCTCCTCGGCCAGGTCTGTGAACGAGGTCAGCTGACCGTCGGAAAACAGGGCCTCCGTTTCGGTGAGCTGGTGATCGTCCAGATCTTAAGTTCTCTTGCGGTGTAGAACTCATGCCCTTTTGGGAGTCCTGCCAGAGGCAGCAATGGGGAATATACCGGCGTCCCCTTGGGCATGCGGTGAATCCACATTGTACAGGATCTGGCCACCTTAACCAACAGCGGATGAGCCGGGTTGGGCCTTGTGCCCGGGAGTAGTATTCGGGTCAGCTCCTGGCCCGTCAGCTGCCCGCCTTGGGTCTCAGTTTCTCCCATGTTATGCTGCGCAGTCCAGCGTGATAGCCACTGCAGCTGCGCCGCCAAAAAATAGGCTTCAAATGGGGGGGCGCCCATCCCTCCCTTATCGCGAGGCAGCTGCAGGGCCGACAGGGCAACTCTGCAGCGGCCCCACCCCTAGCTCAGGGAGATTAGTAATGAGTTCAATTCTTGAAAGAAGGTTCGTGTTAGAACTACTGGGATATTTGCAAAGTAGTAGAGGAGCATGGGCACCATGATCATTTTTTACCTTGGCTACCCTCCCGATGGGAGCCAAGGGCAGGGTCCGCCAGAAACCGATTTGGCCTTTTAGACCCCGTAGGGCTCGGTAATGATTGCCCTCCAAGAGGTCCCGGGGCTCAAGGTAGAGTCTGATTCCTTGATAGCGCAGGGAGTCCCCCGTCCATGCCAGTGTGGCATCTTCCAGACGAATTTCCCTGTGTGGGGTATTCGGGTGCAGGGGGTAGAAAGAGAATTTCTCCCAATTCACTCGTAATCCCGCAGCCCTCTCAAAATCTGAGAGCGTGGTCCAGATGGTGGTAAAGGTCCACATCAAAGTCCTTGACATAAATGACGAGGTCATCCGCATGCGCCCCCCAATGGGATACCCCAGTGTTGGCCCACTTCTCGCAGCCGTGCTGCCAGCGGCTCCATAGCAATGGCAAAAAAGACGGGGGACAGGGGGCACCCCTGGCGTGTACCTCGCATGATTGGGATGGGAGAGGAGACCGAGCAGCCTATCCGTACCCTTGTAGTGATGTCAGTATATAACAGCTGTGTATATGCGATAAAGTGGGGTCCTACGCCCACCCTCCGAAGTACCCCGAAGAGATATTCCCACGCCAGGGTGTCGAACACCTTCTCGAGGTCCAGTACAAGGCACGCTGCTCGTGGGAACCTATCCCGCACCCTGTCCTGGACCTGGAACAGTCGGCGTAGATTCTGGGAGGTATTTCTCCCGGGGACGAATCCACTCTGATCCGGATGGATCAGCCGGGGAAGGATTTCCACGAGCCTGTCTGCTAGGATTTTCCCTAGAGTTTTCAATCCGTGGTCAGCAGGGTGATAGGCCGGTAGGAAGTACGGAGCAAAGGATCCCGATCGGGTTTGGGGAACGTCACTAGTGTGGATGCTCGCATCGATTGGGTAAGTAGACCCACCTCTAACGCCTCCCGGAAGACCGTGTCAAGTTGCGGGGCTAGCTGCTGGGAGAATGTGGCATAGAGCGGGAAACCATCATGACCCGGAGCCTTGTTTTTAGCCAAACAGCGAATGGCGAGTTTGATCTCAGCCACTGTTCACGGGACATCGAGCGCTATGCGTTCCTCGTCTGCGATTTGGGCGGGGTTTTTGTTGACTTGCATCCTTGTTGTGCTGCATCCCTGGCCGGCCCTCCACCACGATCCCGCCTCCCAGCTGACCCTCCCTCCCACTGATCACTTAGGCTCCGCTCTCGTGTTGTTGCGCTGTGACCCGCCCTGACCCCCTCAGAAGCGGTCGCTCCTCACGCTGCTCCCTGACCCGCCTAAACCCGCCTAACGCCAGTGGTATCGTAGCGCTTGAGCCCCTGATTGATCCTTGTTGCCTCGCATTGCCATTGAAGCATCTGTGCCTGATTGCATTTTAAAATCATATCGTAGCGCTTAGAATCGTACCTGACTGCATAGCAATCTGTAATTATAGCGCTACAGCGAAAGTTAAGCTTGAAAGTGTTTTACATTGTGCTGCGCTGCCTTTTGCCGATAGACCTAAGCTGTGCTTGCCTGGGCGGTGCATTTGCCATCATCAGAGCGTTCGTGTTGATTGTGCCCCATCGTGTTTTCGCTTTTGGCTTCCAGCCATTTTGTTGACTTGCATCCTTGTTGTGCTGCATCCCTGGCCGGCCCTCCACCACGATCCCGCCTCCCAGCTGACCCTCCCTCGCCCCTCCCCCTCCACTATCCACATATGACTGATGCCCCCGCGCGCAGCGTTCACGCGCAGCGGTCGCGCCCCATGCGCGCCGAAGGTGCGCCAAAGGTAAGCCCGTCTACGCCCGTCCGTGCCTGGACCGCGCCCAGTGCCAGACCCCCTGTCCCCCGCAAAGCGCACTCCTCCCGCATTACGTTTGACGCTGCCACCCTCTTAGCCCTTAACCCCGGACGCACACCACATTGCTACAAAGCTGCCCCAGGACGTACTCACGGTCCCTTCGCCTGCCACTCCTGCAAGTTCGCCTGCATCAAGACCCACACCAAATACACGATCTCCAAACACAGCTCCGATTCTAACCACCTGAAATGCATCCTGCTAAACACCCGCTGGATCCACAAACACGCCACAGAACTCTGGGACCTACTCGACACTGCGTCACCGGACATCGTCTTCCTTACAGAAACCTGGATGAATGCATCATCAGCACCCGACATCGCCATAGCCATCCCAGACGCTTACAAGATCATCCGAAAAGACCGTACCAACCAAACAGGAGGCGGCATCGCCATCGTCCATAAGAACACCATCAGAATCACGACCAGCTCCGACGACTACCTTGCAACCGCCGAACACCTCCACTTCCAGATCCACACTGACCCCAGGACCACACTTAGAGGAACCCTCATCTACAGACCACCAGGAACCCGTAAACAATTCAGCGATGACATCACTGACTTCATCAGCCCACATGCCCTCCCCTCTGAGAACTACATTCTACTGGGAGACTTCAACTTCCACCTAGAAAAGAAAAACGACTGCAACACCACCGCTCTTCTGGACAACCTGGCCAATCTCGGACTCAAACAACTTGTTGATACCCCCACCCACTTAGCCGGACACACGCTCGACCCTATCTTCACATCCAACAAACACATCTCCTTCAATCATACCACAGCTCTCCATTGGACGGACCACAGCTGTGTTCATTTCAGCTACAAAACTACCTCGACTCACATCCCACCACAACCTGTTCCTCGAAGAAACTGGAACAAAATCACCACCGACCAACTCCTCAGATCACTCAACCAAAACCCTCCAGCCCTCTCATCGGACCCAAACGAAGCTGCCACCAAACTCAAACAATGGATCACTCACAGCGCTGACGAATTAGCACCCCTAAAAAACCACCAGATCAAACAAGGTATCAAAAAGGCCCCCTGGTTCAACGATGACCTTAAGAATTCCAAGAAATTATGCCGTACTCTCGAAAAAACATGGAGAAAAAACCCAACCACTGACAACCTGACCACCTTCAAGGCAGCCACCCGCAAACACCACCAATTGATCCGATCCACCAAGAAATCAACATTCAAGGATCGACTCGACAACAACGCCCACAACAGCAAGGAACTATTTAACATCGTCAAAGAATTTACCAACCCCACCGCAGCCTCAAACGACATTACTCCCTCCCAAGACCTCTGCGACTCGTTATCCTCTTTCTTCTACAACAAAATCGCCGACATACATAACAGCTTTAAGAACATTTCGAAAGAACAGCCCACCCCACCCACTTCCAAACCCGAACCGCTCTCCAACAATCTTAGCGCCTGGAACCCAATCACCACTGAAGACACCATCCGACTAATGAACTCCATCCATTCAGGCTCGCCAACCGACCCCTGTCCTCACCACATCTTCAACAAAGCAGACTCCATCATCGCACCCCATCTCCGTGATGTCATCAACTGCTCCTTCAACTCCGCTACCTTCCCAGAAAGCTGGAAACATGCCGAACTCAGTGCCCTCCTGAAGAAACCCACAGCTGACCCCTCTGAACTTAAGAACTACCGCCCCATTTCCCTCCTCCCATTCCCTGCCAAAGTCACTGAGAAAGCCGTCAATAGCCAGCTCGCCGCCTTCCTTGAATCCAACAACTCCCTCGACCCATCACAGTCCGGCTTTCGAGCCAAACACAGCACCGAAACCGCCCTCATTGCAGCGACAGATGACACCCGAACGCTACTGGACAACGGAGAAACAGCTGCCCTCATCCTACTCGACCTCTCCGCCGCCTTCGACACAGTCTGTCATAGCACCCTCATACAACGCCTCAGCAACGTCGGAATACAAGGAAAAGCCTTGGACTGGATCATCTCGTTCCTTGCCGGGAGAACGCAGAGAGTCCGACTCCCCCCATTCAAATCTGAGTCCACCGAAGTCATCTGCGGAGTACCACAAGGATTATCACTCAGTCCCACCCTCTTCAACGTCTACATGAGCCCCCTCGCATCCATCGCACGACAACACAACCTTAACATCATCTCCTACGCTGACGACACCCAGCTGATCCTTTCCCTCACCAAAGACCCTAACACCGCCAAAACCAATCTTCATGAAGGCATGAAAGAAGTAGCCGAATGGATTAAAAACAGCCGCCTAAAACTTAACTCAGACAAAACGGAAGTTCTCATCCTAGGATCCTCACCCTCTGCCTGGGACGACTCTTGGTGGCCATAGGCCCTGGGCACAGCACCCATACCCACAGACCACGCACGCAACCTGGGCTTCATCCTAGACTCCTCCCTCTCAATGACCAGACAAGTTAACGCCGTCTCAGCCTCTTGCTTCAACGTGCTCCGTATGCTCAAAGAAATCTTCCGTTGGATCCCCACCGAAACAAGAAAGACGGTCACCCACGCACTGGTCACTAGCCGACTGGACTACGGAAACACCCTCTATGCCGGAACGACAGCCAAATTACAGAAAAAACTCCAACGCATCCAACACGCATCTGCCAGGCTCATATTAGACATCCCTCGCCAAGCTCACGTTACCGGCCACCTGAAAGACCTCCACTGGCTCCCCGTCAACAAGAGAATAACGTTCCGTCTCCTCACCCACGCTCACAAGGCCCTCTACAAACTAGGACCCGAATGCCTCAACACACGACTGTCCTTCTACACACCCACCCGCCAACTAAGATCCTCCAACCAAGCGCTTGCCGCAGTGCCGCGCATCCACAGATCCACCATGGGAGGAAGATCCTTCTCCTACCTGGCGGCCAGGACCTGGAACTCTCTCCCCACTCACCTCCGCCTCACACAGAACCACATTTCCTTCAGAAAGGAACTTAAAACCTGGCTTTTCGATAAATAATGCACCCCCTCCCACAAGCGCCTTGAGACCCTATGGGTGAGTAGTGCGCTATACAAATTTCTGAACTTGAACTAGTGTCCGTGTGTAGTATTTGTTGGATGTGGTCCTCCCTGTCTGGGGTTTGTTCCCTGTACAGCATGGTGTATTAGTTATGAAAGGCCAATAATATGTCTGCTTGCGCGTAGACTATCTCCCCCGTGGCGCTGCGGATGCCAGTGACCGGTTGTGTTTGCGTGTCCTGGCGGATGAGCCATCCTAGCAGGGTGCCGGCATGGTTCCCTTCATGGTGGGCTATAGTAGTGTAGGTGCGAAAATTATAGCTCCGTAAATCGGCACCTGCCTCCTCATATTTGGTTTTGGCCTCCGCTAGTTGCGTGGGGGGGACCTCTCGCTGATCAGCCACTTTAGATAACTGCGCTACTTGTTGTTCTGCAGTGTGTACCGCCCTCTCTAAGGTCTGTTTCACTCCTGTCTGTTGCATGCTCCCCTTGAGACTACCTTAAAAGCATCCCATTCTAGGGACCTAGGGCCAGATGTAGGTAAATCTATTTTACCGACTCATAAATACCGAATTTTACCGATTCGGTATTTATGAATCGGTAAAATAGAAGTACTGATATGTAGGTAAATACAGATGTGCATTTACCGAATCGGTATTATTTGGTATTTACCGATTCGGTAAATACCGACCGCTAATGCCCATTCATTCCTATGGGCTTTGAAGCCCATAGGAATGAATGGGCATTACCGATTCGGTATTTACCGAATCGGTAAATACCGAATTTCACAAGAGTGCAGGGGGTGTCACTTTGACACCCTCTAGCACCCCCAAAACTGGTTTGTGTGCCATGTGGCAGACATACCTGCCCTCAGGGCAGGTCTGCCTGTCATATGGCACAGGTGTGCATGCACACATGTGCATGCACACCGGAATCGGTATTTTACCATCAAATTGAATTTGATGGTAAAATACCGATTCGGAAAGGCTTGTGGGACTCAGAAGAGTCCCACCTACATCTCAAAATTACCGAATCGGTAAAAATACCGATTCGGTAATTTACAGAATCGGTAAATTTACCGATCGGTAAATTTACCGATTCTGCCCCCTACATCTCAAAATCCATCTACATCTGGCCCCTAGTCGCTGCAGTGCCCCTGTTTTCTGCAAAGTAGTGTTGGATGGTTTCGGTTTGCTCACTTTTGAACACCGGGTCCAGCAGGCAGTCTTTAGGGAGGCGCCATGTAGGGATCTGCAGTATGGGTGGGCGCCATGCGAGGGACGCTGTTTGCACGTCGTGGTCCGAAAAACTCTGCCCAAGTAGTCTGAGTGTCTGATGCGTGGCAGGAGAGATCATAAAAAGCGGTCTAAGCGGATTCGTAAGTTGTGAGGTATCGAGTGGAATTACTATATTTTGGTGGCCGAGTGGATATGTCTCCATGCGTCCTGAGGGACCAGTGGGCCGCCCAGGCCTGAAATGCAGCTGTGTGTGCAGTGGGCTGGGGAGTGTTTGGTGGGGGGGTGGGACCTATCTAATGCCTGGTCTAAGGAGCAGTTGTAATCCCCTTCCAATATCCACGGGGACTGTGTGAATCCCACTAAGGTGCTCGTCAGGGTCCCCCAGGAAAGTGTCTGATCTATATTCGGGGCATACATGCTGCCTATAAGGATGGGCTGCCCGTCTAATAACCCCTCCAGCAGTGCATAGCAGCCCTCGGGGTCCACTCTTTTGCCAAGTTCACGAAATGGTACTCCGGGCCAAATCCAGATCAGCACTCCTCTTGCGAAGGCGGAGTATGTGGTGCCGCAAAAAATGCCACGCCATTTCTTCTGGAGTCTGCCTAGTTCTCCCCCATGAGATGCGTCTCTTGAAGGGATATGACCTGCTCCTGTTGCTGCTTAATATACGCATATATCGCATAGCGCTTTCTGGCCGTGTGCATCCCCCGCACATTTAGGGTTAAAAACGTAACGTCTGCATGTGCCATGGTAGGTGCAATGCTGTGTCAGGATAGCGCATGGTCTCCGCGTGAGTGGAGTCTCCTATCCCTGGCTGATGGGTGTCTCACGTGAAGCTGTGCGAGGTTGTAGGTATACGCCCCTGCCCTACATATGGGAAGTAACTAGAGGTCATGGTGTATGGGGTAGGTAATCCGAGAACTGGGGTCGGGAAACTATCTCAATACAGGGGACCTATCGCCAGAAGCGATACGTCCAAACTAACCCTCCGGGGGGGAGAGAGTGTCAACTAACAATTAGCAACCGTGGGGTGGTGATGCGAGCATGCGAGGGTGGTCCTCGGACGGGTCTGTGCAGGATCAGTGTGCGTCATCTTGTCCCTGAGAGGTGTGGAACAATGCGGTGGGTGTGCCCTGGGTGAGCTACAGTTGTGCAGGGGGGGCCCAGACCTACCTGTAAATAGGGCCCCCCTACGTGTATGCGCTGCCAGAGGTTGGGAGCAAATTGTGGCTCTGCGCACTCCCTAGTTTATGAGATCTGCAGTCTGGGGCGTAACTCGTGGCAGGGTGACCAAGTCTCCTTTGGACGATGATTCGTGGCTGTCGTCTACCCCCACGGAGGAGAATAGCCGTGGGGCCCCATTCATGTCATCCGAGTGCGACGAGGCCTGCAGCGATGAGACTGCTCGTAGGACGTCCCGGCATTCTTGCATAATTTGTTCCAAATCCAGAGAGTCGTATGTGGGGCTTCGCGCTATAGTGTTCCTGCCATTGCACCTACTGCTTTGGCTGCGCTTCTTGGGTCGTGGTGCCCTGTGTCTCTGCCCAAGCTCGGGTCCGGGCCCTGGTAGCCGCGGACAGTGCAGGTCCACCCAGTCCCTTGCCTCCTCCGCGCACGTAAAAAATAAGGTTGAGTCCTTGTAGATGAGTCTAAGTCTGGCGGGGAATAACAGGGAGTATTGGATGTCATTTGCTCTAAGCCTTCAGTCAGTATAGCTTTATTCGATTTTAGTTCAAAAATCATAAAAGCGTACAGTTTAAATCAGTTAAAAATAAAACATACATACAATAACACATAATATCTACAAGTTAAAAGCTTTTGCCCAACCTGTGGGGATGAATATCTTAATTATAACGTACTTTTCACAGGTTAAGATTAAATCACACAGTAATTAATAAGGGTTCCAGTACTTAGGACTATAAAGCAATGATTCCTGTCGGGTATAAGTGGGAAAACTACGGCCGCTTGATGCATGGGGTCCTCTGCCCATTAGCATGTTGCGCCCGGCCTTTAGACTAGAAGAGGGGATGTACGGCATTCTAGGGTAAAAATCATGCAAATCCCAGACGGAGATTGGGCCGTTTCCCACTTGGGGTGCACAGGTACGCAGGTACGGGACAATATGTCTCTGCCTAAATCTAACGAGCACTAGGTCACCAGCGATATCTTTTTGGAGGGAACCCAGCCAACCCACCCTCCTAACACTCATTATTGTACCCTCAAGGTTAGGTGGCAGGGGTCTATTTTTTGTCAGCCAAAATTTAACCTTGTTTAGCAGGTCATGTTGTCTCTCGGTTTTCCCAGGTGTAAGTACTGGTACTCCCGCTAGGACACACACAAAAGGAGCTGCCTCCGGTGGAAGTTGGATAGGAGTAACTTTATTATACTGTGCTCTAGGAGCAGCAAGCTGCAGCAAAACAGGTGTAGGAGAGGTTTTGCGAGTTATTGGGGCTGGTGCGTTAGAGACTGTTGGTTGGGTTGATACCTTTTTGTCTTGCGTGATTAACCTGGGGTCTTTGGGAGTAGAAGGTGGATGGGAACAATTGGATGTTACAAAACTTTTATTAGCTAGCAAGTTAGACTTGATGGTTTCCTCCATTCCCGTCAGCCTGTCCCCTAATGTGTTGATTTTTACCATCAGTGGTGATATAATAGAGCTGACCAGTTGTTCAATAAGGGATAATAGATCCGGCTGTATAGGAGATGCTAGAGCAACTAATTTCTCGGCTGCCTCAGGAGTCATGGAGGGATTGCTAGCTGGAACTGTGGGACTTAAACACAACTTTTGGAGTTTTGATTGGTTCCCAATGTTAATAACCCCATTACGTTTCCTTTTAGCAGAAGAGAAATGAGGTAATGCAGTCCTTTGGGTGTTTTCAATATTGGGTTTTTTGGATGATGGGAGGGGTTGCAAGGGACTATCGGTATCAAGTGATACACAGAAGCTTTCAGCAGGAAGCGGTGGTTCCAATAAGACATGTGTAGTTTTACATAGGGTGTTTAGCTCATCTAACCACGAGAAAGCTTGGTTTGTGTCTACTGTTTGTGAGGGCAATTGCTTGGTCCACCTATTATGTGTGGGCTGGGGAGATATGCCGTTATCGACTTCTCTAGCAATAGACAATGTTGTACTATTTATGTTATCCCCCTTGGAAGTCATGGTATGGTTTGTGTATAACAAAGTATTTATGAACAAATCATAAAGCTCGGAACAGCATGTGTCCTGGAGAAAGGCAAAGTCAAAAAGGGGAAAGCCAAAATGAAGCAAGTGTCTTTCTTTACCTACTCTTGACAAAGAGTCAAGGGGAATGGCCCCGTCCCGTCCTCTTTGGGTCTCTGAGGGCCACAGAGGGCCCGCCCTTTGCCCGGGCTTCGCCCGGCGTCCCGCGAGGGAGGGCTGACGGAAGTTTAATGCGCCTCCTGGCGCTACAATTCTGTCACGTGGTTCCCAGGGCTGCTGGGGGTTGTAGTTCCCTGACCTGCACTCCACGGCGGCCAACGCTTCCCCAGGTCGAAGTGGGAGCGGGCAGTGGGAGGCAGGCAGGCAGCAACCCCAGCAGGTCAAACAGGTCGGCAGTCCTCCACCCGGGCTCCCCAGTGGCAACAGGCAAGTTCCGATGTGCTCCCCCCGCTCAGCAGGGCTGACGGAAGTTTAATGCGCCTCCTGGCGCTACAAGTCTGTCACCTGGTTCCCAGGGCTGCTGGGGGTTGTAGTTCCCTGACCTGTACTCCACGGCGGCCAACGCTTCCCCAGGTCGAAGTGGGAGCGGGCAGCGGGAGGCAGGCAGGCAGCAACCCCAGCAGGTCAAACAGGTCGGCAGTCCTCCACCCGGGCTCCCCAGCGGCAACAGGCAAGTTCCGATGTGCTCCCCCCGCTCAGCAGGGCTGACGGAAGTTTAATGCGCCTCCTGGCGCTACAATTCTGTCACGTGGTTCCCAGGGCTGCTGGGGGTTGTAGTTCCCTGACCTGCACTCCACGGCGGCCAACGCTTCCCCAGGTCGAAGTGGGAGCGGGCAGCGGGAGGCAGGCAGGCAGCAACCCCAGCAGGTCAAACAGGTCGGCAGTCCTCCACCCGGTCTCCCCAGCGGCAACAGGCAAGTTCCGATGTGCTCCCCTCCCACGGCTTTCTCAATAGCGCTGAGTCTGCAGCTGAAAAGTGCCGGTTACTCAAAGAGATAAAACTAAGAAGTGCCGGTACTCATGACCCACAGTACCGGCCCATTTAAAGCACTGGGGAGAAGTATCACTTAGCTCTCGACACCAGTGACCAGCCCCCTCCTCACATGGGGAAATATATTTTAGCTGGCAGGGCTGGAATCCCCCCTCTAAGCCTTCGTTTTACCTCCAGGAAGAGCGACCTCTAGTCTGGGAAGACCATCACCTGTTTGTCTTCGACCCGGAGGGGGCCAGATCGTCTCACGGCTCTGAACACTGCATCCCGGTCTTTAAAATGCAGGAATTTTGCTAGCATCTTGAGGGGCGGGGCCCCCGGCCGGGGCCTGCGCGCTGGAACTCGGTGGGCGTGCTCAATGGAAAAGAAGGCCAATAGGTTGGCTTCTGGGGTGAAGGATTTTACCCATGTCTCCATGTGGCCCACCGGGTCCTGTCCCTCCGGCAGGCCCAGGACCCGTATATTACAGCGCTGTGAGCGCCCTTCCAGGTCGACCATGCGCTCCTCTATTGTGGACAGGCGGGTAAGGACATCACAGATCGTCTTTTGTTGGTCCTTTACCATAGGTTGTAGGGCTGCTATGATCTTCCTCCCCTTGTCGACCTTGTCTGCCAATTTCCGGTGGTCGTCCTTGACGAGGCTGATGTCCGTCGCAAGAGTGCCCAGCCTTTCTTCCATAGACACTCTGGATTGTTCAATGGCGGCCAGAACGCAGTCCAGCTTATCCGATATGGACTGGTCTGGAAGGGTCGTGTTCGACGAAATTCCTGTCTTGGGGTGCGGCATATTTTCTGGTGCTGTCTCTGGCACCACGGTGGTTTGCGTGTGTCGGGGATTCCCCTTTGTGCTACCTGAGAGGTTGAGGAGCTGCTTGTCGCAATACTGGGGCCCAGCAGGTATCGTTGCTGGTTCTTGTCTCCTCTGGTAGAGGCCCAAATAGTCTCTGTCCTCTGTCCGGGTGGCCGAATGAGGCGCGTGTTCCAGCTACTAGGTTTGGAGGTGGGCACCAAGTGAGACCTGCCGTGGGGCGAGCCTGGTGTGGGTGCTATATCCCTCCTGCATCTTTGTCTATTGGGTCCGCAGGAGAGTGGGTTGCACGCCCCCAGGGTTCACACCGCAATGCTTCCCCGGAATGTGCGTGGGGCCGCTGGTGGTGCACCCAATAGGTCGGCGAGGGGGAATCTCTGACCGAGGCGCCCCTCCAAGTCCGGTCAGCAGTCCGGTCGGGCCTCAGTGGTGGGGGGCATCACACGCTCTCTCCGGTATCCGGCAGCCCCGGGGGGGACACCCCACCACTCACTGTCTGCAGGGCTGCGGTGTCCTCTGTCCGCACTGCCAGCTGGGGCACAAACTCCTGACCTGTGATCTGGGAGGCGCCGCTCTCTGTCTTCGTGCCACAGGGCTGAGCGAGTGGTCACACCGCGGGGCTGAGCTGACGTGGGCGGGCTTTGAATTATATCTTCCACCCTGCCCTAGGGTTCTGCTGTAGGGTGGGTTGTGCAGCCTGTAGGGGTCCGGACCAGGCCTCCTAAGTCGTGTCCCCGGGCTGCTGGCTAGCTGATGCGACACTATTCTGCCATCTTGAGGTCAGGCAAGCACTCTGTTGGGCCTCGGTTGTGGGGGGGTGTACCGCGCCCTCCCCGGCATCGTGCAGCCCCAGGCGGGGGAGGAGTCTCCTCACCACTCACTGTGTCTAGGGCCACCACCGCTCTTCACGTTACCCCCGTCCCAGGGGGGGCTCAGTCGGCGCGCCTGGCAGACGTCATGTTGTAGTCTGGCGACTGCGGCCCCAAGGGTGCCCCGGTGTCTCATGGTGTGGAAGAAAGTGCCGGTCCGATTCCGTCTATCTGATGCCTCACAGCACGGCGTCGAAGAAGATGTCGGTCCGGCACCGCCAACCCGCCGTCACTCAGCACAGCTCTTTGTCACGTCTCCGTACAGTTTCTAGTGCGCCTCACCGGTTCAGACCGCTACCCTTGACGCGGTCGGGGCTCCCAGGATCCGTTCGCCCCATGGGCGTCTCCGCCTTAAAGAGCCGTCGCCAGGCGTGGAGGCTGCTTCACCATCCCGCTGCTCGGGCTACCCAGGTTGCGCCTTTCCCCGTGAGTTCCAGCCTCTGGGTATCAGGCGAAGTCGTGGGCCGCCGCCATCTTGTCGCCTCCCACCGGGTGTCTTGTTGGCTCCGATTCACCCTGAGGGAGATACCGCTTCGGTGGTGGCACAACATTGTCGGGTGCCCCTTGGGTTCCGACTCCAGAATTTCTGATTATTGACAGGGACCGACGCTGGAAAGCTGTGAAAGTGCCCGTCTGCAGCGGAGCCTCAGCAGTGCACATCCACCATCATAGCCTGCTTGGCCACGCCCCCCACATATACCTCAGTCATAAGAGCACGCAGACCTTTAAACTTGACAGCTAGCACTTCCCATTTCAGTACAGAAAGAGGTGAGAGAAGTTCAGAAAGAAGCAAGGGAGTTGCATATTCAGGCAAAAGAGGTACAGAAAGAAGGAACAAGGGTGCAGATTGAGGCAAAAGAGGTGCAGAGAGAGGGAAGAGGGGTACAGAAAGAGGCAAGAGGAATGCAGAAATTTGCAACAGAGGTGCAAAAAGAAGCAAGAGCAGTGCATAAAGAACCAACAGAGGTGCAGAAAAAGGCAAGATTCATACTGAAAGAGGCAAGAGAAGTGCAGAAAGATGCAACTGAGGTGCATAAGGAGGCAAGAGAAGTGCAGAAAGAGGCAAGCATGTTGCAAAAACAGACAAACGAGGTGAAGAAAGAAGCAAGCGCAGTACAGAAAGAACCAACAGAAGTGCAGAAGGAGGCAAGAGGGGCACGGAAATTAGAAGGAGGAAAGAGAACTGCAGAAAAAGGAAAGAGAAGCACACAAAAAGGTAACAGGGGTAGAGAAAGGCAAGAAAAGTACAGAAAGAACCAACAGAGGTGCAGAAAGGGGCAAGAGGGGTACAGAAAGAGGCAAGAGAATTGCAGAAAGAAGCACCAGAGGTGCAGAAGGAGGCAAGAGAACTGCAGAAACAGGCAAGAGAACTGCAGAAACAGACAAGAGAGTTCAAAAACAGGCAAGAGAGGTGCACAAAAAGGTAACAGGGATGCAGAAAAAGGCAAGATCGGTGCAGAAAGAGGGAAGAGTAATACAGAAAGAGGCAAGAGGGGTGCAGAAAGAAGCAAGAGAGGTGCAGAAAGAAGCAAGAGGAGTGCAGAAAGAAGCAACAGACGTGCAGAAAGAAGCAAGAGGGGTGCAGAAAGAGGCAAGAGAAGTGCAGAAAGAAACAACAGAGGTGCAGAAGGAGGCAAGAGAAGTGTAGAAAGATGCAAGGACAGTGCAGAAATTATCACAAGAAGTGCTGAAAGAAGGAACAGAGGAGCATAAAGAGGCAGTAGGGCTACAGAAAGAGGGAAGAGAGGTGCAGAAAGAAGCACAAGGGGTGCAGGAAGAAGTAAGAGAGGTGCAGCAAGAAACAAAAGAAGTGCAAAAAGAAGGAACAGAGGTGCACAGAGGCAAGAGGATGCAGAAAGAAGGAAGAGAGGTACCAAAAGAGGGAAGAGAGGTACCGAAACAGGCAAGAGATTTGCACAAAGAGGGAAGAGGGATGCAGAAAGAAGCACGAGAGGTGCAGAAATATGCAAGAGAAGTGCAGGAAGAAGCAACAGGGGTGCAGAAAGAGGCAAGAGAGGTACAGAAAGAGAGAAGAGGGTGTAGAAAGAGGCAAGACGGGAACAGAAAAAAGCAAGATAAGTGCAAAAAGAAGCAACAGAGGTGCAGAAGGAGGTAAGAGAATTGCAGAAAGAGGCAAGCGTGTTGCAAAAATAGGCAAAAGAGGTACAGAAAGAGGGAAGAGGGGTGCAGAAATTATCAAGAGAGGTGAAGAAAGAAGCAAGAGCAGTTGAGAAAGAACCAACAGAGGTGCCGAAATAGACAAGATGGGTACAGAAAGAGGCAAGAGAAGTGCCGAAAGAAGCAACAGGGGTGCAGAAAGAGGCAAGAGAACTGCAGAAAGTGGTAAGAGACTTGTAGAAATAGGTAAGAGAGGTGCAGAAAAAGGGAACAGGGATGCAGAAAGGGGCAAGAAAGGTGCAGAAAGAAGGAAGAGGGGTGCAGAAAGAAGCAAGAGGGGTACAAAAATGTACAAGAGTGGTATAGAAAGAAGCAAGATCAGTGCAGTAGGAACCAACAGAAGTACAAAAAGAGGCAAGATAATTGCACGAAAGAAGCAACAGAGGTGCAGAAGGAGGCAAGAGAACTGCAGAAAGAGGCAAGAGAGTTGCAGAAACAGGCAAGAGAGGTGCACAAAAAGGAAACAGGGGTGCAGAAAGATGCGAGAGAGTTGCAGGAAGAGGGGTATAGAAAGAGGCAAGAGGGGTACAGAAAAAAGCAAGAGATGTGCAGAAAGAAGCAACAAAGGTGCAGAAAGAAGCAAGAGGGATACAGAAGGAGGCAAGAGAAGTGCAGAAAGAGGCACAAGTGTTGCGAAAACAGGCAAAAGAGGTGCAGAAAGAAACTAGAGCAGTGCAGAAATAACCAAAAGAAGTGCAGAAAGAAGGAACAGAGGTGCAGTTAGAGGCAGGAGGGGTGCAGAACTAGGGAAGAGGGGTGAAGATAGAGGCACAAGGGGTACAGAAAGAAGCAAGAGAGGTGCAAAAAGAAACAAAAGAAGTGCAAAAAGAGGGAACAGACGTGCACAGAGACAAGAGTTTACAGAAAGAGGGAAGAGAGGTGCCGTTAGAGGGAAGAGAGGTACGGAAACAGGCAAGAGAGTTGCACAAAGAGGGAAGAGGGATGCAGAAAGAAGCACAAGATGTGCAGAAATATGTAAGAGACGTTCAGAAAGAAGCAACAGAGGTACAGAAAGAGGCAAGAGGGGTGCAAAAAGAGGCAAGAGAAGAGCAAAAAGAAGCAACAGGGGTGCAGAAGGAGGCATGAGAAATGCAGAAAGAGGCAAGCGTGTTGTAAAAACAGGCAAAAGGTGCAGAAAGAAGCAAGAGCAGTGCAGAAATAAACAACAGACGTGCAGAAGGAGGCAAGAGCAGTGGAGGAAGTACCAACAGAGGTGCAGAAACAGACAAGAGGGGTGCAGAAAGGGATAAGAGAAGTGCAGAAAGAAGCAACAGAGGTGCAGAAGGAGGTAGCAAAAGTGCAGAAAGAGGCAAGCGTGTTGCAAAAACAGGCAAACAAGGTACAGAAAGAGGGAAGAGGGGTGCAGAAATTATCAGAGGTGAAGAAAGAAGCAAGAGCAGTTGAGAAAGAACCAACAGAGGTACAGAAACAGACAAGAGGGGTGCAGAAAGAGGCAAGAGAAGTGCAGAAAGAAGCAACAGAGGTGCAGAAGGAGGCAAGAGAACTACAGAAAGCAGCAAGAGAGTTGCAGAAATAGGAAAGAGATGTGAAGAAAAAGGGAACAGGGATGCAGAAAGGTACAGAAAGAAGGAAAAGGGGTGCAGAAAGAAGCAAGAGAGGTGCAGAAAGAAGCAACAGACGTGCAGAAAGAGGCAAGAGGGGTGCAGAAAGAGGCAAGAGAATTGCTGAGAGAAACAACAGAGGTGCAGAAGGAGGCAAGAGCAGTGCAGAAAGATGCAAGGACAGTGCAGAAATTATCAAAAGAAGTGCTGAAAGAAGGAACAGAGGAGCAGAAAGAGGCAGTAGGGCTGCAGAAAGAGGGAAGAGAGGTCCAGAAAGAAGCACAAGGGGTGGGGGAGGTCCAAGATGGCGGACTGACACCGCCAGGTCGGAGAACGGTTGCTGAAGGGTCCGGTCACGCTTACTACGGCTCACATCCTTTAAACTGGCCAACATTCAAGTTAAATTAAATAACTATTAGGGATACTTCTTTGGTGACAAAGTGGAGTTTTGCCCGCAGTGTTGGACTAGGAGCTGACTACGAGCCGACTGAGAAACGAACGAGAAATGAACGCGCACCTGCAGCTTGAGTGGCTGGGCAGAAGCGGTATACCTGGTTTACGGCATCGGAGGAGGGCGGAACGAAGCTGGACTAGGAGCTGACTACGAACCGACTGAGAAAAACAATGCGCACCTGTAGCTTGAGTGGCTGGGCAGAAGCGGTATACCTGTTTCACAAGAGAGCGGAACGGAGCTGGAGCTGGATGCTGCGGCTGCGGTTGATTGAGAACCGGGTGAAGGGGCTGCTCCGGTCCATCCGGCTTCCGCGCTTTACCTCTGCAGCTTCGAGGGGTTGGACGGCGTTCAGTTGGCTCGGCATCCCGGCTCATTGGGGCTCGGGTCTAGCATCGACGGCAGAGCTTTGTGTGATGCCGCTAAAACCTCAAGTAAGGAACAATCGCACGACGAAGCAGACGGACGCCATGGAGTGGCCAGAGGTGCAAATAACAGACACTGGAAAGAAAACTACGGGAAAGCAGGAGAAAACAGGATCAGGACAAAATGCTAGTAAGCCACTGCTTCGTTTGGCACTTTTTGCTAAGCCTAATTTGGCACATGATAGCAATACATTAGAACTAACTGTTGCTGAATCCCTAATACTATCGGATATCTCCAGCTCCTCTGGGTCAGTGGATACTGTTGCTAACTCAGTTAATGGGGAGAATAATGTTGCAAACACTGTCTCAAAAACTGCTGCCTCTAAAATTGCTTCTAACACATATAATGATGTAGCGGGACTGAATAAAATACTGCTTAAAGACCGTGCTCCTAATATAGATACTCGGATGCAACCAGTGGCATCAGTATTAGTAACAGATATACCGGAAGATTATTGTGATAAATTACCGATGGGAGGTGAAGAGACAATAAAGGAAGCTGAGAAGTCATTGGGGGCAGGAGAGGGGATAACCAGGGAAGTAGAGGGGATAGTGGAGACCGAGGGAGTAGAACATGCGGATGGGACAGAAACGGACGAGGAATATAATGACTGCCCTGATTTAAGCAATAGCACACCCTCGTGCTCAACTACAAATAAAGCTAATAGTATAAAAAAGGGAAGAGGCAAGTTCAAGTACAAGGTGAAGAAGATAACAAATAAATCAAAGCCTACTACTGCAAAAGCGATAATGGAGAATAGCCCCATAAGGAAATGGGTACAGGCTAAAGGCGGTGTTAAATCTATGGCACTAAGACTTTCAGGAAACAGCCCTACCGAGGCAGGCGCTACACTAGGGGAAATAAACTGTCTTAGTAATGTGACAAATGTAATAGCCCCGGATGATTCAACAAGGGGAATGGTAGAAGCACTTAACCTGTCTTCAAATGGACACACTACCCCTATAATGGACTCAGTGGATGGTTTGGATACGGCTGTCGTTCTAATGGAAACTTCTTCTTCCCCCCCTGCCTCCCAGGGGGGGGGGGGATAACGGGGGTTGTTCCCATACCAACTTCAGCATCTGTACCGTCTGTGACAGCTCCAATCGCAGCAATAACAAAAGAACTTGGTTCTACTTTAACAGGGGCGGATAACACCAGTGATATATCTCATTTGAATACCTCTCATAATAATACACCCATACCTGAGGAGAAATCAACTCATTCTGAAATAGTAGTGAACAAACATGAAGCCCAGATCTGTCAAATGCAACTAAAACTTGAAGATTTGGAAAATCGACAACGTAGACAGAATCTTCGAGAATTTGGAATTGTGGAAGGGGCCGAAGGAGCCGATTCCAGAGCATATATTGTACATCTATTCCAGAAAGCATTTCCGGAGTTATCGGACTGGGATTGGGACTCACAGATACAATGAGCCCATCGGCTTCCTCTGATCCAAAGAAACAAGGGAAGTCAGTATCCTGCCCAATTCTGATTTGTGTCTGTAATTTTTTACTTCACCAGGCAATTTCTTTAAAGGAGAGACCAAATACTCCAGGTACTACTGACTCAGCTACTTTTTTTGTTAGGTCAGATTTAAGTAAACTTACTATGGAGCGGCGTTGGAAACTACGACAGTATATCGACTCAATAAAGGATCTGGGGGGCCAGGCTTTTTTGCAAGAACCTGCCAAGTTAAAGGTTCTAAAGAATGGCCGCACATACTACTTTTTGGAAGAAAGTGAGGTTGAGCAAGTTATGGTCAAATGGAAGTCAGAAAAAAATGGACAATGAATTATGCTCATTGCATCTCTCTTATGAATAATGATGAACAATTCTATATATATGTTAATTGTGATTGGAATTTGGCCGTCTATTAGTTGAAATTGGATTTCTTTGATGTTTTGATACAAAGTATTGCAAGATATGACACGTGGTTGTGAGCTTGTGGTATTGAATGGCCGGAACCTCGGGCCCGTGACTCCGTTTTTGCTGCCACTACAGCGGCAACTGGGTTAATGGGGGGACCTGCACTTAGGAACAGAATTGGGAGGGGGTGGGGCAGGGAGCTGCAAGGTAGGGGCTGGGGTGGGTGGTTTATCAGGGTAAAAAAGGCATCACGGGGTCAAGCAATTTAATAACACTAAGGTGTAGCAAGGTTGATTTGATTTGGTATAAGGGCTTTAAGGACAAGAATATGTCTTACATAAAATGTATCAATTAAAATGTTTGGTATGGATTTAAACAGTAGGATTAAAAGAAGTCTTGTGTTTGAGGAACTCAGAATGTATAATCCTCAGATAGCTGTAATAACTGAGACTCATATAGCATTTAAAGACAGAAAATTACTCAAACAACTGGGCTATGACATTTTAGTATGTACTGATTTTAATGCTTCAATACGGGGGTGGCAATTCTAAAACATAAACAGTTTAAGGCAGAAATTAATAAAACATTAACTGATAAAGCCGGAAGGTGGGCAATTGTACAGGTAATACTCGAAGGCTGCAAATACACAATTTGTGGTGTTTACGCTTCTAATTTAGATGAACCTAAAATTATAGATCAAATTAATATGGAGCTGCTTAGTTGGGAAGGGGAGCGCATAGTACTGCGAGATTTCAACTGCATTATGAATTATAATTTAGATACAACTAGAAGGGGCTCATTTCAGAGAATGCGGAAGACCAGAGCGGCAATCCTGGATCTCGCAGCAATTCATTTAATCAAAGATGCTTGGAGATATTTATATCCTAATACAGCTGGCTACACTTACTATTCTGCCTCACATAAATTATGCTGACGCATAGATATGGTCTGGGTCTCGGATTTTATTCTTGAAACTAGTACTATGGTAATATGCCCAAGAGTTACCTCGGACCACAATCCTATCCTTTTATCATTTGATGTAGCAATAGAGAGACAAACTTCTCGCTCTTTTTCATTCCCCAGATATCTATTCTTGGACTCTACCTTCTTGAATCAATTAAGAGACCATATAAAAGAATTTATAGATATAAATATGCATTCAGCCTTACCAACGATAGTGTGGGATGCATGTAAGGCAAGCATTCGAGGATTCACGCAACAGTATATTTGGCGACAAAATAAGGTGCGCAGATGCAAAAATGAGAAAATTATTACAGATATACTTCATATTGAAAGCCAATTGTCTGAAGCTTTACTAACAGGGACGGCTAGTTTGGAAGCATTAAACTATAGATTAATTGAGCTGAAATCAACCCTAAAAAATGTATTTAGGGAGAAAAGTATTATTAAATTACAAAAAAATATCAATTAAATCAGTATGAAAGTGGTGAAAAGATAGGCAACATTTTAGCGTATAAAGTGGCTGAAGACCGAGCTCAAATGGCTATCAAGGAAATCAAAGGGGCCAATAATCAAACATTCCAGGATCCTAAATCGATCTTACAGCAATTCGCTCAGTACTATCAAGATCTGTATACACCGGAAAGTGAGGTTACTGAAGATAATATAATAAGGTATATAACTCTAAATAGAGTCAAGACTATGGAGGAAGAACATTCGGATCAATTAGCGATGGATATTACACCGGCTGAAATTAGAATTGCTATCAATTCTTTGGCGTCTGGTAAAGCTGCAGGAGAAGATTCAATTCCTTTAGAATTACTTAAAACCTGTACGGAGGAATTGATACCGTTATTATCTAAGGTTATTCAAGCTATTGGGAATGGGGAGCAGGCGCCAAAGTCTTGGAATTCTACTCAAATTATCTTTTTCTTAAAAAAAAGTAAACCAGCTTATGAAAGAGGGTCTTATAGACCCATATCGCCTATAAACAGCGATGCTAAAATATTTGCAAAGATATTGGCGACTCGGCTGGCACCATTAATGTCACAACTGGTGTCACCCCAACAACACGTGTTTATCCCTAAGAGGGACACTACGTCACATATTAATACGGCCATTACGGCATTTGATGTGGCACGGATCGAGCCAACCCCACTTGGTATGATTTTGCTAGATGCAGAGAAAGCATTTGACCGAGTGGGGTGGGGCTTTCTGTGGGCCACACTGCAGGCTTTTGGTATAAAAGGTCAATTTTTGAAGTGGATCCAATCCCTATACGATAAGCCTATTAGTAAAGTTTGCGAATATGGGTAAATGCTCGCCTACTTTTCAGATCAAACGTGGGACGAGACAGGGGTGTCCCTTATCACCTCTGTTATTCGCCCTTATAATTGAACCATTTTTGATCGCACTACAGAGTCAAGATCAGATTTCTCCTTTTATAAACGGTTCAAACTCCCTTAAAATACTGTCTATGCTGATGACGTTGCAGTCTACTCTACTAATGTCTCAGAAGCAATGAAGGGCATCATAACAGAGGCAGGGAAATTTGGCTTGGTTTCTGGATACAGGCTTAATACTGATAAAACCCAAATTATTATGAATTACAAGCCACCAAGCGAAGTGATGGGGGTATGTGATGTAGCTACCTATTTGGGGGTTAAAATCTCCTCGAATATTAATTTAATATCTGCCTTAAATTATGAGTCATTATTAAAAGAAAATATTACCTTACTCAAGAAATGGCATAAGCTACCTCTAAGCATTATTGGCAGAATAAATCTGGTCAAAATGAGGATACTGCCTAAATATTTATATCTTTTCCGCTCTATCCCTCTACGGATAAATAATTCTTACTTTAATAGATTAGTCGGTATTATTAGTAGTTTTATCTGGGGGTATAAGAAAGCTCGTCGGGTTGTTACACTACTCAAACTTCCTTTTAATCAAGGAGGATATGGTTTACCAGACATTAAATCTTATTATTGGTCTGCTTTTTTGAATAGTTTTCGTAGTTTGATGATCCCCGATAAATGTTTGTATTTTCACAAATTTATGTTAGGGGAGGATGCAAATATGTTCCTTTCTAGGTTAAATGACCCCAATTATTTTAAACGTGTGAAGTTTAAGACGGCACGGGACACTGTTAATATTTGGCGCTCCATTCTTGTTAAGAGTAAAGCCTCTCGGGGCGTGGCTTGGATGCCGCGCAAGATGGCCGGCTAGGTACGGAGCTCCGCCGCATCGATTCCTCACGGCGTGATTTCCCGATGTAACCGGGACTGCTCCTGAACCCAGTCGCTGGATTTCTCTTGCGGAACGTTAGCGGAGTCAGCGGAGCGGCTTTCCAATGCTTCTGGTGCCGTTTTCGCTCTTCTCTGCGATGTTCTCCCAGCCCCTCACGGAGCCGCCATTTTGAGACTCTCCCGAGTCTCGGAGCCTCAGCTGTCAGGCTTTACCGCCACACGAAGTGTCACCAGACACCAACGACCTTCGCGACGCTGTTTCTATCTCAGGGGTGAGCAGTATCTATTATTTAAAAGACTCTTTTGCTGCGTTTTTCTCTCCTCTTATTCTACCTTGGAGCACACGGCAAATACGCACTTTTCACGATGCTTCACCCCTGACGACTGCTTTTTCATGAGCTGACATGGTCAAAGTTCTACAATACTTTTTCTCCTACATGTCCTCCCTCATGGCGCTATACTGACAATTTTTCTCTGAGAACTTTCTGTTCATATTTCCTGCGCCTCAGCTCTTTCAGGATCCCCTTCCGCATGCTACCATTTTAGTCACCCTCTCTTTTGTGCTCACTGAATATTTCGCTCTATTTCCCGGAAGCTCTTTCACATAAATCACCTTGGTGCTTCACCCTTTCTTCGGAGATATTTCCGGAACATTCCAGCACACCTTTGGTTGCCTCTCTGGGAATGGAGCCTATTTAGCGGTACGTCCACTCATTTCTATGGTCAGCTTACGTAAACCGCAATTTGTCTTTATACCATCGGTGAGCACATCGGGGGCTTCTTCTTCATCTGGTACACGTAAAGCCAATTCTACTACAAAAATGACCTCACACAAATCATCTTTGGCTCATACCAATACCAGTAAATCTTCCCCACCTGCTCCAGCGGGCAAACGCCTCAAGCAACATTCTCCTACACCAGAAGACAATCCTTCAACTTCTCCTACTGATCAAATTCTGGAGGAGCTGCGAGCACTGCGTCCATTTATTGAAAAAACAAGTACAGACATGCAGCTTTTAAAGGATAAGTGGGAAAACATGGATGCCCGACTTTCTACTGTTGAACAGCAATTCCCTGACATTCAGTCCAACACCCAACGTATAGACACCTTAGAAAAAACTGTCCTCTCACTTCAAAAACACACAGAAGATTTGGAAAATCGAAATAGGAGGAACAACCTCCGTATTTACAATTTGCCGGAAAATCTTGAGGGGGACAATCCGGTGTCTTTCTTCACCACTTTCCTGCCAAAACTTCTGGACCTCCCACCTTCTACCTCCATTAGTATTCAAAGAGCTCATAGACTAGGTGCCAGAACGGATTCTTCCTCAAAACCTCGTGGAGTTATCATCCTCTTTTTGAAATACACGGATCTCCTCTTGATTCTCTCAGCTGCGAGGAATAAGAAACAAGTCAATTGGCAAGGTCAACGAGTGTATTTATCTCAGGATCTTTCTAACGCCACTGCATCCAGACGTAAAGAATTTCTAGCTATGCGTCCTTCTCTGCGCTCCTTGGGAGCAAGATATGGCTTGTTTCACCCTTGTACTTTCAGAGTTACCTATCGGAACAAGACTTGGTCATTTCAGGAACCTGGAGAATTAAGAAACTTTCTTCTTCTTCAGAGTGAAGACGGGATGGATGCCTCCTCTTCTGCTTCAAACAGTGGCTGAAATAGAACTTTTACTGTTTTTATGATTGTTCTTCTACTAGTTTGTCTTTGACTTCATGTACTTCTCCGTTTTTCTTCTCTCCATTTCCCACATTCTCACTTTGCATAGTTTTTCTCTTGCGTCCTCTATATATCTCTCCTTTCTTTTTCTCACCTTTGAACCTATACCTTTATGTCACATGTTCTATATGTTAACAATTTTTCCTTTTTTCCCCAGACGGATATGTTTCGGATACTCCTTTCACCATTTTGTCCCATCCCATGTTCCTTTTGTGCGGTTTCGATGTGGTCCTGCTCCTGATCCTGGTCCGTCCGTCTTGTAACGCATCACCACCTCCCCACCTTCCCTTTGTGTACATTTCCCCTTCCAGGTATGTTCAATACAGTCATCCTTTTGGATTTGTACTGTCTCCTATGCTTTCTCTCTTTTCTTCCTTCTTCCTTCCCTGCTGATCATCTTTCCCTGTTCCTTCCCCTTTCCCTCTCCCTTTTTTCTTTTCTCCTTCATTCTCTACCTGCTCTTCCTTCTACCTTTTTGACGAACTTTATGGTTATTATCTCTTTACAGTTCGAATTACTATATATACAGTATGTTTTTGCATATTTCGCTTTTGATCAGTTTACTAAGTTTTCACTTTCAAAGTTGTTTCATGGAATGTGAAAGGATTTAATCACCCTATCAAAAGGCAAAGAGTACTCTCCCACCTCTCCTCATACAACCCTGATATTGTTCTTATTCAAGAAACTCATCTCTCAGATATTGAATCTTTGAAACTGAAGCGATTATGGGTTGGAACTGTTTTATTTTCTCCCGCTTCTCACAAAAAGAATGGGGTAGCCATTTTGATTCATAAACGCCTTCAATGTAAAGTAATTCTAGAAGAAAAGGATGATGAGGGGCGATGGGTTTTAGCTAAACTACGAATTAACAATATCCCAATTACCGTATTCAATGTTTATGGCCCTACATGTTTTGACTCCTCTTTTTGGCCCTCCATTACAGCAAAATGTATCCAATATAAACATGACTCTTTCCTATTAGGTGGAGACTGTAATCAGATCGTTGACCCATTTTTAGACCGTAGATCCTCAGTTCGTTTTTCCCCTCACAAACCACATAAACAATTCCTTGACACTATCACTCAAACTCATCTTGTGGACTCATGGAGACTCACACACCCAGATGTTATGGATTTCTCCTTTTTCTCTCCTCCTCATGCCTCTTTCTCTCGTTTGGACTACATTTTTCTCTCTTCATCTCTCTCTCAACACCTTATTTCCTCCTCAATTGAACCTATAGTTATTTTTCGATCATGCCCCTATTGTTACTGTTTTTGATCTCCTTCCTCCTACTCCTAAATCTTCTCGCTGGCGTTTTAACCCTTCTCTTCTTACTGATCCTCTTTTTTCTTCCTCTTTTCGTTCTTTTGCCTCTGAATTTTTTCATCTCAACTATACTCCTGATACCCCCCCTCATGTTCTTTGGGACTCTTTCAAGGCCACGGCCCGAGGTTTCATTATTGATTTTGCCTCTAGAAAAAAGAAAAAAATCCTTCAAAAACGTAAAATTACCCTTGCACATATTAAATCTCTGGAACATCAATTCTATACTTCTTCTACTAAGATTATGTCTCCTGAATTACTTAAGGCTAAGATTGCTTTTAATAAGCTCACTACAGACTCTGCTTCCTCTTTTCTCCTTCGGAGCAGTGCCCGTTACTACGGAGGTCGCAATAAATCAGGCAAATTATTAGCCAACTATTTAAAGTCCCGTAAAGAACGAACTAACATTGACTCAATTTATTCTCCCTCTAATACTCTTCTTCATACCGACGCGGAAATTTTAGACCAATTTCATTCCTTTTATAAGACTTTATACACTCCGGAAAATCCTCCCACTCCAGAACTAATTCAATCTTATTTTGATAATTTACCTCAACCAGATACCTCTCACCTTAATTTTTCAAAGGTCGATTCTGATCTCACGCTTTCGGAGCTTTCTTCTGCCCTATCCTCCCTTACTAAAGGCAAGACTCCAGGACCCGACGGCTTTCCAGTTGAATTTTATTTACACTTTTCAGACCTCCTCTTACCTAAACTTCTATCTCTCTTTCAGTCTTTTTGTTCTACTGGATCAGCCCAAGGTTCATTCCAAGACGCTACCATATGCCTTATCCCTAAAGATGGTAGAGACCCTAAGTTCTGTAAAAACTATCGACCTATATCCCTAGTCAATGTGGACTATAAAATTTTTGCAAAATTACTAGCGCTTCGCCTTGACCCACTCCTCCCACATCTCATAGGGAAAGAACAATGTGGCTTCGTTAAGGGCCGCTTAACATCGGATGACTCTAGGCTCTTCCTTAATGTCTTAAGTAAAGCCCCTTCCCTATCAATCCCCCTTGCGGCCATTTCAGTAGACGCTGAGAAAGCCTTTGATCGGGTTGACTGGTCCTTTCTCATGGCTTCCCTAAAATGGCATGGCTTTAATCCTAAATTTATATCTTTTGTTTCCTTGATTTATTCTATGCCCAAAGCCTCTGTTCTTGTTAATGGTCAACACACTCCCCCATTCATACTCCAACGTGGAGTCCGTCAGGGCTGTCCTTTATCACCTCTTTTATTTATTTTGGCACTTGAACCCTTCCTTACTTCCATACGTAATAATCCATCCATCTCGGGTTTCCCATATGGTACACAACATCTTAAACTGTCTGCATATGCAGATGATATTCTTTTATTTATTTCAGATCCGACCACCTCTGTCCCTTCTTTATTAAATGAATTTGAGAACTTTTCTTTGGTCTCGGGTTACAAAATAAATTCTGACAAAACAGAGATCCTTCCCTTAACTAAATTTTGCCTTCCCCACTTCTTCACAGCCACTGGCTTTGCTTGGAATTCTACAAAAATTAAATATCTGGGTGTTCTTTTCTCTACCGCTATTTCTTCCTCTGTTCAACTCAATATGAATGCAGTTATATCCAGAATTGACTCCTTACTCACTTCATGGAACCCACTATTTCTCTCCTGGTGGGGCCGTCTTGACTCCATCAGGATGATGATTGCCCCCATTTTAATCTACTTATTATCCATGCTTCCCATTCGCATCCCATTCTCTTATTTCCGTCGCATTGACTCTGTGTTGTCCAAATTTCTTTGGAAACAGAAAAAAGCCCGCATATCTCTTTTACACCTACGTAAATCTAAACTTAATGGTGGAACCAACTTTCCAGACTTTCGCCTTTACCATACATCCTTCTCACTTCGACAGGCCTCTCGCTGGTTATCTCAGGAACCCTCCCCTTTTTCTCCCCTCTGGCTTTCTGTGGAACAGGAGTTATTGCTTCCATATTCTTTACAAGAAGTAATTCACTTTACTTCCAAAGCCCCATGCCTTAACCCTCTTCTATTCAAACATACTTCCTCTCTTCTCCGACCTTTAGTCTCCCCTGCCTCGATGACACAGGAATCCTTCCTTCTATCGCCTATATGGTACAACTCACTTATATTAATAAATAACAGACCTATTGCTTGGCCCTCATGGAGAGCAAAAGGTATCATTTGGGTATATCATCTTTTTGATGGTTCATCCCCTTGCTCCTTTCCTAAACTTCGCTCTCAATTCCACTGCCCTCCTACTTTTGCAAAGAAATTCCTTATCCTCATGGAAACTATTCTGGATCGATATTATTCTCTTCCTTCTGACGGACTCGCAGCTTCATCTTCATCTTTACTCGCCGTCCTTTCTACTATTCCTAAAGCTTCCCTCATTTACCGGTACTTCTCAGCCCCCAATCCAGATCGTCCCAAATCGAAATTGGAATTGTCCTGGGAAACAGACTTACACTCTTCATGGTCGACTTTTCTCTGGGACAAAGTCTGGGCCAGATCCTTGAAGGTTTCCCGTACTGCCTCTCTTACTCAATCCCTCTTTTTCTTTTACCACAGACTATACCTTTCTCCTCTTTCTATTTCTCGCTTTCAATCTACTGCTGCATCTAATTGTTGGACCTGTAATGCCCCTTCTGCAGATCTTTTACACCTCTTCTTTTTCTGTCCTTCAACTCGTATTTTTTGGTCTCAGATATTCTCTCGCCTTTCTCGTATTTTCAACATTTCTATTCACTTTTCTGCCTCCTTTGTATTTCTTGGTAGCCTTTCAGAAGATTTAGATCTCCCAACACATTCCCACGGTCTTTTTGATCTTATGCTCGCTCTTGCATTACAACATATTGTCTCTAATTGGAAATCCTTGAACAAATTGTCCCTAAATTGCTGGTGGAATTTTGTATGTCAATCACACAGACTTGATGTTGCCTTTGCTTCCTCTTGCAAACCCTCCCGCAATGTTGAACTTTACTGGCTACCTCTTACTCTATACTTAGATCATTCTGCCAAAAAGACTTACTCTCCACTTTCTTCGGATAATTTCAAACCCCCCTGAACGCATATACTCTTGCCTATGGTTTTTATGATGTTTTTTATGATATTTTCACTTTTACTATTGTGATTTAGCTTTATATTGGTTTCCAATATTACTTGTTCTTCATTCCAGTAATTGCTAAATATGATGTTTTCTACTGTACTTTTTTATTGATATCCATTGTATTTTTATCGTTTTTCTTTATCCATCCTCAATGATAATAACATGTTTCCTCTCCCTCCCCCCCTCCCCTCCCCCCTCCCCCCCACATAACTCAAAATGCTTTGTTTTTATTGTGATATTGGCTGCTTCTGTTTAAATTTATCCCATCATATACTCCTTTTCTCCTATTTTGCTGATGTCACCTTCTTGTAATACTTTTCTTTAATAAAGCTTTCAAACTGAAAAAAAAAAAAAGAGTAAAGCCTCTCTTTTTCATCATAGAACTCCTTTGTGGTTCAATCCGGGTTTACCGGGAATTTTTCATGATTTAGCTGGTTTAGTGCTATCAGAATCTGGTATTAAAAAATTGGAAGATCTATATGACCACAAGGGTTTTTTTACATTCGAAAGGTTGAAGGTGTGTTATAATCTTACAGAAGGGACCCGGTTTAAGTATTATCAGATTAGGGATTATTTTGTGCGGAAACTAGGACTAACTAATATTTTAGATTCTGATCTAAGGAACTGCGTTTATAGAAAAGCTGATAAAGCACTGATTTGTATTGGATATACATTTTTTACTGGTTATAAAATTGATGACTCCTCAAAGTTATCTGAGAAGTGGAGCAGGAAGTTGGAAACTGATGTGGCCCCAAATTTGAGAACCTTATCTTTAAATAGCTTAGATCGCTCTGTTCACTCTTCTAGTCTTAAAATGCAGTTATTTAAAACTATTTGTCGACTTTATTATACACCAGACAGGATTTGTAAATGGGCAACTAATAGCAACACCAGTGAATGTACAAAATGTACAAAATGCGATTTAAGAGTAGCTGATATTACTCACATGTTTTTACTTGTCCGCAATTAACTGAATTTTGGAATGGAGTAACGAAAGTTATCTCTACGAAAATGGCACGTCCAATTATTTTGACATCAGTGGATGTGCTTGTGGGCACGTCTGGGGGAACAGTTTCCAATGTGATCTGCTGAACATTTTAATCTCATGTGCCAGATTAATAATAGCTAGGGTCTGGATTCAGCATAACCCGCCGACGGTCATGGAATGGTGGAATCTTGTAAAGGAAATTTATAATATGGAACATGCTTTAGCAACAACAAGGGGTCTTCAAACTAAAATGAAAGTGGAAAGAATTTGGGGATCAATAATGATATGATACTTGTTTGCTTTTCTTTTGTTATTACATGGCCTTATTATTTTATGATTTACGTATTGCCTTGCTGAAACTACTTCAATGTACTAATTATCTTTGATTGTATGTAGGAATTTTTCTGTTTTGTTATATGCTTTTCCCTTTTGATGCAAATACAAATTTTAAAAAAAAAGAAGCACAAGGGGTGCAGGAAGAAGTAAGAGAGGTGCAGCAAGAAACAAAAGAAGTGCAAAAAGAAGGAACAGAGGTGCACAGAGGCAAGTGGATGCAGAAAGAAGGAAGAGAGGTGCCGAAAGAGGGAAGAGAGGTACCGAAACAGGCAAGAGATTAGCACAAAGAAGGAAGAGGGATGCAGAAAGAAGCACGAGAGGTGCAGAAATATGCAAGAGAAGTGCAGGAAGAAGCAACAGGGATGCAGAAAGAGGCAAGAGAATTGCAGAAAGAGGGAAGCGTGTTGCAAAAATAGGCAAAAGAGGTACAGAAAGAGGGAAGAGGGGTGCAGAAATTATCAAGAGAGGTGAAGAATGAAGCAAGAGCAGTTGAGAAAGAACCAACATAGGTGCCGAAACAGACAAGATGTGTGCAGAAAGAGGCAAGAGAAGTGCCGAAAGAAGCAACAGAGGTGCAGAAAGAGGCAAGAGAACTGCAGAAAGTGGTAAGAGAGTTGCAGAAATAGGGAACAGGGATGCAGAAAGGGCCAAGAAAGGTGCAAAAAGAAGGAAGAGGGGAGCAGAAAGAAGCAGGAGGGGTACAAAAATGTGCAAGAGTGGTATAGAAAGAAGCAAGATCAGTGCAGTAGGAACCAACAGAGGTGCAGAAAGAGGCAAGAGAATTGCAGAAAGAGGCAAGAGAGTTGCAGAAACAAGCAAGAGAGGTGCACAAAAAGGAAACATGGGTGCAGAAAGAGGCAAGAGAGTTGCAGGAAGAGGGGTGTAGAAAGAGGCAAGAGGGATACAGAAAAAAGCAAGAGATGTGCAGAAAGAAGCAACAAAGGTGCAGAAAGAGGCAAGAGGGATACAGAAGGAGGTAAGAGAAGTGCAGAAAGAGGCACAAGTGTTGCAAAAACAGGCAAAAGAGGTGCAGAAAGAAACTAGAGCAGTGCAGAAATAACCAAAAGAAGTGCAGAAAGAAGGAACAGAGGTGCAGTTAGAGGCAGGAGGGCTGCAGAAATAGGGAAGAGGGGTGCAGACAGAGGCACAAGGGGTACAGAAAGAAGCAAGAGAGGTGCAGAAAGAAACAAAAGAAGTGCAAAAAGAGGGAACAGACGTGCACAGAGACAAGAGAGTACAGAAAGAGGGAAGAGAGGTGCCGTTAGAGGGAAGAGAGGTACCGAAACAGGCAAGAGAGTTGCACAAAGAGGGAAGAGGGATGCAGAAAGAAGCACCAGATGTGCAGAAATTTGTAAGAGATGTGCAGAAAGAAGCAACAGAGGTACAGAAAGAGGCAAGAGGGGTGCAGAAAAAGGCAAGAGAAGAGCAGAAAGAAGCAACAGGGGGGCAGAAGGAGGCAGGAGAAATGCAGAAAGAGGCAAGTGTGTTGTAAAAACAGGCAAAAGAGGTGCAGAAAGAAGCAAGAGCAGTGCAGAAATAAACAACAGACGTGCAGAAGGAGGCAAGAGCAGTGGAGGAAGTACCAACAGAGGCGCAGAAACAGACAAGACAAGAGGGGTGCAGAAAGGGATAAGAGAAGTGCAAAAGGAAGCAACAGAGGTGCAGAAGGAGGTAAGAAAAGTGCAGAAAGAGGCAAGCGTGTTGCAAAAACAGGCAAAAGAGGTACAGAAAGAGGGAAGAGGGGTGCAGAAATTATCAGAAAGAAGCAAGAGCAGTTGAGAAAGAACCAACAGAGGTGCAAAAACAGACAAGAGGGGTGCAGAGAGAGGCCAGAGAAGTGCAGAAAGAAGCAACAGAGGTGCAGAAGGAGGCAAGAGAACTACAGAAAGCAGCACAAGAGATTTGCAAAAATAGGAAAGAGATGTGCAGAAAAAGGGAACAGGGATGCAGAAAGGTGCAGAAAGAAGGAAAAGGGGTGCAGAAAGATGCAAGAGGGTACAAAAATGTGCAAGAGTGGTATAGAAAGAAGCAAGATCAGTGCAGTAAGAACCAACAGAGGTGCAGAAAGGGGAAAGAGGGGTACAGAAAGAGGCTGGAGAATTGCACGAAAGATGCAAGAGAGGTGCAGAAGGAGGCAAGAGAACTGCAGAAATAAGCAAGAGAGTTGCATAAACAGGCAAGAAAGGTGCACAAAAAGGTAACATGGATGCAGAAGGAAGCAAGAGGGGTGCAGAAAGAAGCAAGAGAGGTACAGAAAGAAGCAACAGACGTGCTGAAAGAGGCAAGAGCGGTACAGAAATCGTCAAGAGAAGTGCAGAAAGAAACAACAGAGGTGCCGAAGGAGGCAAGAGAAGTGCAGAAAGAGGCACGTGTGTTGCAAAAAGGGGCAAAAGAAGTGCAGAAAGAAACAAGAGCAATCCAGAAATAACGAAAAGAAGTGCAGAAAGGAAGAACAGAGGTTCAGTAAGAGACAGGAGGGTTGCAGAAAGAGTAAAGAGGGGTACAGAAAGAAGCAAGAGAGGTGCAGGAAGAAACAAAAGAAGTGCAAAAAGAAGGAATAGAGGCACACAAAGGCAAGAGGGTACAAAAAGAGGGAAGAGAGGTGCTGAAAGAGGGAAGAGAGGTACCAAAACAGGCAGGAGAGTTGCACAAAGAGGGAAGAGGGATGCAGAAAGAAGCACAAGAGGTGCAGAAATATGTAAGAACAGTGTAGAAAGAAGCAACAGAGGTACAGAAAGAGGTAAGAGGGGTGCAGAAAAAGGCAAGAGAAGTGCAGAAAGAAGCAACAGAGGTGCAGAAGGAGGCAAGAAAAGTGCAGAAAGAGGCAAGCGTGTTGCAAAAATAGGCAAAAGAGGTGCAGAAAGAAGCAAGAGCAGTGCAGAAATAAACAACATAAGTGCAGAAGGAGGCAAGAGCAGTGGAGGAAGAACCAACAGAGGTGCAGAATGTCAGAGAGCTATCAGAAATTGCCAAGAATCCGAGAACTCTTACCGTGTACTTGCACAGGAACAGAGATGCTAATTCCCTACTCCCTCTCCAGAATTCCTCAATGACCGAATATTAAATCATGTCTCCATACAACCCCAAAGGGGAAAGGGGGATTGGATAAAAATAACAAACAACAGAAGAGGCTGGCTCTGGACCTCAGGATTTCCTCTGCTGCACCTTTTCTCCTTGTCAGTCCCTACTACTGACTATTCCAAAGGTCTAGTGGTCCTGACAGTACCCCCCAACAAAGGAGATCCTTCCGCTCTTGGTTTAGTAGGAAATCTTTGATGAAAGGCTTTCACCAGTCTAGGAGCATTAACATCTGATTCAAGTTCCCATGATCGCTCTTCTGGACAATAGCCTTTCCAATATATTAGATAGTACAATCTTCCTTTAACCCTTTTTTAGTCCAGAATTTCCTTTACTTCGAACTTAATTCCTGACTGCAATTGAATTGGTTTTGGGGGCAATTTTCTCCTTAAATTTGGAGAAGCCTGCTTTAACAAGGAGATGTGGAAGACTGGATGAATTTTAAGCTTAGGTGGCAATTCCAATCTGTATGTTACTGGATTCACCTTTTTCTCAATTTGATAGGGACCAATAAACCTAGGTAGGAATTTCCGATTTGCTTTTAATCTGAGATTCTTCGTGTTTAACCAAATTTCATCTCCTTCAACAAAAGGTGGACCCTCTTTTCTTTTCCTGTTCGCATAAATCTTATATTTTTATTTGGCTTGTTCCAAATTTCTTGATGCTATTTGGTGGATTTGCTTAAGCTTAAGATAAGAAAACAAATCTTAAACTGCTGGAACTGAGATTTCAATTTGTTGGACAGTGGAATTAGGATGTCTTCCATAATTCAGGTAAAACAGAGAATATCCAGTGGATACGTTTTTTGCATTATAATGAGCAAACTCTGCTGCCCATAAGTACTCTGGCCAATCTTTATTTTGTTTTAACAGGAATAGTCTTAGGTATTGCTCTAACTCTTGGTTCACCCTTTCGGTTTGGCCGTCTGTATCTGTATGATAGCTGGTTGTCAATCTAGCCTCAATTCCCAGACCTTCTACAAAGGCTCTCCAGAAATGGGACAACAATTATGAACCCTGATCTGAAATGATGGCTTTTGGAATTCCATGTAGTTTCACAATTTGGGTACTAAAATGACTAGCTAACTGCCTAGCTGTAGGGATTTCTTTCAGTGCCAGGAAGTGGGTCATCTTTGAAAATGCATCTACCACTACTAGAATTGTATTGTACCCCTGGCAGGAGGGCAAGTCAGTTATCAAGTCTAAGGTGATTGTGTGCCAAGGAAATGGGGGGTTAGGCATAGGTTACAACAGACATTTTGGGGCTTGCCGTTTGGATTTTCCCTGAGCGCAGATCTCACAGGTCTTAACATATTGTTCGATGTCTTTATTCATTGGAGACCACCAGTATTTCCTCTTAACCAGGTCTGTGGTTTTGAGTTCTCCCTTATGCCCTGCCAAAAGGTTATCATAACACTCATACAGAACTTGGTCTTGCAGCTCTCTCATGGGTAGGTACAGTACTCCTTTATGGTAAGGTAAATGGTTTAGAATTTCTCTTCCTTCCTCTTGTTGAATCCAGTTCTGCATGTCTTCTGGGGTTAAGGCTTGAGCAGTCTGTTCCTTTAGATCTATTGGAGTAGTGGCACAAATTATTTTTGAGTCTGGAATTATCTTTTGGTCTTTGGGCAGGCTTTTTTTCTTCTTCAGTACCAATTCGAGATAAGGCATCCGCTTTCCCTTTTTGAGCTCCAGGTCTGTAAGTAATCACAAAGTCGTAGTCAGCAAAATGCAAAGACCACCGAAGTTGTCGAGGGGTGAGAGTTTTGGCGGACTTCAAGAATTTCAAATTACGGTGGTCAGTAAATACTGTTACCACATGATTAGCTCCTATACGATAATGTTTCCACTCTATGAAGGCATCCTTAATAGCTAACAGCTCTTTTTCGGTTTTGGTATCATTTATTTCCGCAGATGTCAATTTTCGGGATCTATAAGCAACGGGATGCAGTTGGCCAGTTTCCTTGTGTCTTTGGGATAGAACGCCCCCCACAACCAAGTCCGAGGTGTCAGTCTCTACATAAAATGGCTCGGTTGGGTCAGCATGCAACAGAACGGGCGCCAAGGTGAAGTTTTCTTTCAAAGATTTAAAAGCGTCTTTGGATTCATCTGACCACTCAAAAGGCACTCCTTTCTTGAGCAAGCGTATCAGCGGAAGTATTTTTCTATCTCCGATAGAAATTCGCAAAACCAATAAATCCTTGAACCTCCTTCACACTTGTTGGGGATTTCCAATCGATTACTGCTTGGATTTTCCGCTTGTCCATATTTATTGCAGATGGCGAAATTACAAAACCCAAAAATTCCACTTGAGACGCATTAAATGCACACTTCTCCAGCTTCACAAACAGTCGATTCTCTATGAGTCTTTGTAACACCCTACGCACTTGTTCTTAGTGTTGTTTTTGGTTGGCTGAATAAATCAGGATATCGTCAATGTATACGATTACACATTGATCGATAAATTTGCTAAGAACATTGTTAATAAAGTGCTGAAAGGCGGACGGAGCGTTGCATAGGCCATATGGCATGACTTGATATTCGAAGCGTCCAAATCTGGTTCTGAAAGCCGTCTTCCATTCATCTCCTTCCCTCACTCTGATTAGATGGTAGGCTCCTCTCAAGTCTAATTTCGTATAGATTTGCTCCCCCTTGACTTGATCCAACAGGACGGAGATGAGTGGTAGAGGATCTCGATTCTTCTTGGTAATTTTGTTGATTGCACGGTAATCGATACATGCCCTCAAATCTCCTTCTTTTTTAGGCACGAAAAACAAAGGCAAATATACTGGCGCTTGGGAAAGTCAGATGAAACAATTCGCCAGGTATTTGTCTATGTATTCTGTCAGGTGCTGGTGTTCCTTTTCTGTCAGAGCATAAACTCGACTACACAGCAAATTAGAGCCTGGTTCAAAATCTATTTTGCAATCATAAACTCGATGTGGTGGTAAGTGTTCGGCTTCTTGTTCATTAAACAAATCTTCAAAATCTTGGTATGCTTGGGGTATTTCTTGTGAATTTATAATGCAGACCGAGGCTTCCGCCATGCACAAGGAGATTGCAGGATTTTCTTCACTGGTTCTTCCTTCTACTCCAAGGCAGTTCTTTTTGCAATATTTTGAATTCATTTCAATAGTCCTGGTACTCCAATCGATGACTGGATTATGCTCAGTGAGCAATGGTGGACCCAATATCAGTTGAAACTGTGGGGCATCGATTAGATTAAATTGGATATCTTCTCTGTGCCCATCTTCCGATATCATCTGCATCGGTTCGGTATGACTTACAATGGGTCCAGAGGAAAGATTCGTTCCATCTACCGCTCTTACTGGCTCATTCTTGGCCTTTGGAATTGCTCTCAAATCAATCTTGGCCGCAAATTTCAGATCACAAAAATTGCCGGTAGCTCCAGAATCTACCATCACTGCCACACCCTTCAATGTAATTTGTCGAAACTTTATCGTCATGGACAATATTAAGTGTGGAGATGACGATTGCAGGGTATTTGCCACCTGATGTCCTTTTGGAGTTGATAGCAACCACCTGCCCAACTCCATCTACAGGTGGTGCTGAAAGTTTTCCTTCGGTTTAAAGGAGTTTTTTGGTTTCTTCAGACAATTCCGCACAAAATGTCCACTTGAGCCACAATACATACATAAGTTGCTGGCTCTTCTTTTATCTTTCTCTTCCTTTGTGAGTGGACCCCTTATAGTTCCTATTTGCATGGGCTCAGGGTTCAAGGATCCTTCTGCAACCTTCCCAGCTTCTACCTTGACTCTGTCAAATCATGGGACTGTTGGTTTCAAATCTCTTCTTTTTTCGCCTTTTCTTTCTCCTTGACGGAAATCTAGTTCTAAAACCAGATCAATAAGGGCAGAGATTTCCGTGGGTCTATTTGGAATCTGTGCTAGAACATCTTTTAATTCATCTTTTAAACCTCAATAGAATATTGCTGCCCTTTTGCCAGTCTGTTTCCATTACTAATTTATTAAACTGCGCCAAGTAAGCCACGAGGTCTCTATTCCCTTGTCGTAGTTCGAGTAACTCATTATCAACTGCTTCCTCTATCAGAGATTCGAAGGAACTCTTGTTGAAATTGGTCATATTTTGCAAAAGTGGGTCGTCACGGGAAACCAAGGGCATTGACCACAATGCCGCATCACCACTCAAATATGACAAAACAAAGGCCACTTTAGATTGCGCGTCAGGGAAAATTGAAGGGCGGCACATAAAATGTAGGGAACATTGGGTAATGAAAACTTGAGCCTTTTGGCTAAATCTTTCTGGGGGGGGGCTAAGGGAGTGATGAGGGACTAGGAGTGTATTACTTGCGTGGTTACTTTATTTGGATCTCCAGTGGGTGGGTTTATGTCTCTCTCCATGGGACAAATGGTTGTCTTACTCCATGGGCCAGTTCAGCAGTCTCCTTCCTAGAATTTATTACTTCTTGTCGTAAACTCTGATTATCTTCTCTAACTGTTACTAACTCTTTTTGTATTGCCTCTAAAACTGACCCCAAGGTTTGCAAGTTTATTCCTTCAGCCATTCTGTTCGGGTGCAAGTTTTAAAACGTGGGCACTTCACTCTGTCTGAGAGCTATCAGAAATTGGCAAGAATCCGAGAACTCTTACTGTGTACTTGCACAGGAACAGAGATGCTAATTCCCTACTCCCTCTCCAGAATTCCTCAGAGACCGAATATTAAATAATGTCTCCAAACAACCCCAAAGGGGGAAGGGGATTGGATAAAATAACAAACAACAGAAGAGGCTGGCTCTGGACCTCTGGATTTCCTCTGCTGCACCTTTTCTCCTTGTCAGTCCATACTACCGACTATTCTTCATAAGATACCTGAGGAAACTAACAGAGCACAATTACTTAGTACTTAGCCTACTCTGCACCTAGATTATTCTCTTCTGAAATTGTATGCTACCCTTGGACTGTAACATACCCCTAAATCCTTTTGAAACTAGCCTCTCTTCTTTTGGGGTAGTAACTGGCTGCCGGCTGTTCTGACTTCTTACTTTTTCTTTAGTGGTCAACCTATGAAGTATAGGAACATTCAGTAAATTAAATAATTAAGAAGCTAACCTCTTATTATTATTAATATTATTATTCTTTATCTGCTCACCTACCAGAGTTTTAAAGAAGATGTATCTTTTATTCTTTGTCTTTTCCTTTTCTTTTATTAAGCAACGTCTTGTAATGAGTTTTAGTTTTTTATAATATATATTACTAGAAATTATTCTTTTTAGCGAAGTCTTTGAGTACTACAGTTTATGTTGTCTTTAAGTATAGATTTAATTGCGTCATAAAATCTTGTCCTTTTCTTTTAGCTTGACGATGAACAAAGTCTCTTGTTATACAGGTAAGTTCTTTCTTTTCTTACTTTTATTCTCAAGAGTAACTTTCTATTCGTATTTTCAAATATAACTAAATGGAACTTAGCTTTCTGTTAATCTCTGTCTTTCTTTTCTTTTCAACCGCTAGGGTTTACTCCTATCATGCGTCCCCGCGAGGAGGAGTTACGCTGTGAGAGTTCCCTCGACGATGCCTTCCGTCCCCAGACTCAAACGAGGATTTGTGGGCACGAGACTTCATAAAATTATGCTATTGTTCTCAATGTAAACACCATACAGTACTTGGGGATTACTACTGAGGTGTTTCACAATATTTTCTGGAACGAGGGGGTTTCAACTCCGGACTCCGGCAAGGCTTCGGTGAAGTGTGCACTCATTAGGGAGAGCGTGTTCCACCAAGGCTTCACACAGGTGCGAGACCAAACACTAGACCGCTACCACGTTTGTGGCCATGCTAGAACTCCGCATATGTATCAAGGCACTCCAAGTGCAATTCCTTGTGGGTTTTACAGTTCTTCTGTTCCAGCTTCATTTCAAATCAGTGTATACTGTATTAACCGTACGTGCCAAAGGTCTAGTGGTCCTGACACAGAAACAGACAAGAGGGGTACAGAAAGGGGCAAGAGAAGTGCAGAAAGAAGCAACAGTGGTGCAGAAGGAGGCAAGAGAACTACAGAAAGAGGCAAGAGGGTTTCAGAAATAGGCAAGAGAGATGCAGGAAAAGGGAACAGGAATGCAAAATATGCAAGAAAGTTGCAGAAAGAAGGAAAAGGGGTAAAGAAAGAAGCAAGAGGGGTACAAAAATGTGCAAGAGTGATGTAGAAAAAAGCAAGAGCAGTGCAGTAAGAACCAACAGAGGTGCAGAAAGGGGGAAGAGGGGTGCAGAAAGAGGCAAGTGAATTGCATGAAAGAAGCAATAGAGGTGCAGAAGGAGGCAAGAAAAGTGCAGAAGGAGGCAAGAGAGTTGCAGAAACAGGCAAGAGAGGTGCACAAAAAGGTAACAGGGGTGCAGAAAGAGGCAAGAGAGGTGCAGAAAGAGGGAAGAGGGATGTAGAAAGAGGCAAGAGGGGTACCGAAAAAAGCAAGATATGTGCAGAAAGAACCAAGAGAAGTGCAGAAAGATACACCAGAGGTGAAGAAGGAGGTAAGAGAAGTGCAGAAAGAGGCAAGCGTGTTGCAAAAACTGGCAAAGAAGGTACAGAAAGAGGGAAGGGGTGGAGAAAGATGCAAAAGCAGTGGAGAAAGAACCAACAGAGGTGCGGAAACAGACAAGAGGGGGTGCACAAAGAGGCAAGAGAAGTGCAGAAAGAAGCAACAGGTGCAGAAGAAGGCAAGAGAACTACAGAAAGAGGCAAGAGAGCTGCAAAAATAGGCAAGAGAGGTGCAGGAAGAGGGAACAGGGATGCAGAAAGAGGCAAGAGAGGTGCAGAAAGAAGGAAGAAGGGGCAGAAAGACACAAGAGGGGTATAAAAATGTACAAGAGTGGTAGAGAAAGAAGCAAGATTAGTGCAGTAAGAACCAACAGAGGTACAGAAAGGGACAAGAGCGGTGCAGAAAGAGGTAAGAGAATTGCAAGAAAGAAGCAACAGAGGTGCAGAAGGAGGCAAGTGAACTGCAGAAAGAGGCAAGAGAGTTGTAGAAACAGGCAAGAAAGGTGCACAAAAAGGTAATTTAATATGGTGCAGAAAGAGGCAAGAGACGTGCAGAAAGAAGCGAGAGAAGAGCAGAAAGAACCATCAGAAGCGCAGAAGCAAGCAAGAGGCGTGAAGTAAGAGGGAAGAGGAATACAGAAATTAGCAAGAGAGGTGCAGAAAGAAGCAAGAGCAGTGAAGAAAGAACCAACATAGGTGCAGAAACAGACAAGAGGGGTGCAGAAATAGGCAAAAGAAGTGCAGAAAGAAGCAACAGATCTGAAGAAGGAGGCAAGAGAACTGCAGGAAGAGGCAAGAGAGTTTCAGAAATAGGCAAGAGGGGTGCAGAGAAAGGGAATGGGATGCAGAAAGAGGCAAGAGAGGTGCAGGAAGAAGGGTGCAAAATGAGGCATGAGGGGTGCAGAAAGAGTCAAGAGAAGTGCAGAAAGAAGCAGGAGAGGTGCTGAAAGAGGCAAGAGAAGTACAGAAAGAGGGATGAAGGGTGCAGAAAGAGGCAAAAGAGGTGCAGAAAGAGGGTAGGGTACAGAAAGAGGCACCATACCACATAATTACTCCCCATAACACATAATCCAACTCTACATACCACATAATTCAACATACCAACGTACATTCACACCACTCCAAAAAACATTAGTGAAAAACTTTTACATTTACAATGCCAATAGCTCTATCTCTCACAAATGTGAAACCTATTACATTGCAAATGCTTCTTTAACTAGTAGTCGCATTTGCAGAGTGGTGGAGAAAGGGTGCTGGGAGTCAGGCACTCAGGAATTCCGCTGTGTAGCACTTACAGAAGGTACCAGGAGGACTTCTTGGCCCCCAGAGTCCCCCAGGAGTAAAGTGGACTTCATCCCCCAACCCGTAGTGAGCCAGGAGGCGTGTTTGCAGAGTGGTGGAGAAAGGGGGGCGTGGCCTCCAAAGACCTCTTAGCAATCCCACAGTGTGGGACTTACTGGAGGTAACAGGAGGGGTAGTTAGCCCCCGTGGACCTCTTTTGGGGCCAACTACCCCTGCTATTACCTCCAGTAACTCCCACACACAGCAGGATTGGTAAGTTCTCATAGCAGGCCATGCCCCCTTTGCCCACCACTTTGCAAACATGCCTCCTGGCGCGCTCGTGAATGGGGATTAAAGTCCCCTTCGCTGCTGGGGCTTTTAGGGACCAACTAGCCTACCTGATACCTCCAGTAATCTCCAGATAGTGGGATTGCTGCAAGGTGGGCATAGGCCATGTCCCCTTTCTCCACCACTCTGCAAATGCACCTCCAGGCATTCTCTTGGTTAGAGGATGAAGTCCCCTTGCCTCCTGAGGGTCCTGGGGGCCAACTAGCCCTCCTGTTATCTCAAGTAAGCCTCACACAGCTGAATTGCTGAGAGTGGTCCGAGGCCATGCCCCTTTTTAAACCAATCTGCAAACGCTCCTCTTGGTGCACTGCTGTTCAGGAGATGAAGTCCACTGTAGTCCTGTGGTCCTCAGAACACAAGAGGATCTTATCGCTCCACCAGCAGTGCGCCAAGAAGTGTGTTTGCAGAGTGATGACAAAAGGGGCGTGGCCTCAGACCACCTCTTCGCAATCCCACAGTGTGGGGCTTACTGGAGGTACCTGGTGGGCTAGTTGTCCCCTATGGACCCTTAGAATACAAGGGGAATTAATCCCCCAACCAAGAATGCGCCAGGGAGCGCATTTGCAGAGTGGTGCAGGGAGGGGGCGGGGCCTACGGTGAGATGCCGGCTTCTCTTTTTTTTTTTAGCAGGAGGGATGTATGGCCCCCCTTCTCTAAATATTTTCTGGGCCCTGGGACCCCATCCCCAGGGCCTGAGCCATTTTTTTATTCTTATTTTTTTTAATCAGTAAGGGAGCCGTGCAGCACCCCTCCCAAGGCTGATTTCAGCCCTGGGGACCCCATTCTCTGGAGCAAGGGCACTTTAAAAAAAAATCTACATTTAAAGGAAGGGGGCCAATGCGGCTCCCCTCCTGAGGCCTTTTTTGATCCCGGGTACTCCCTCCCCCGGGTCTTTGCCTCTTTATAAAGCATTTTTTGCTGTATTTTATGGGAGGGGGGCCATGTGGCCCCCCTTCCCATGGGCATTTTTGGCCCCGGGAACCCCAGCCCTCAGGGCCTGGCCTCATGTTGAGGAGTGCAGGGGAGCCCCAATGCCCCTGTGGTCCCTGCCGGCTCCTTGAATCCTGCGGGAGTTGGCATTGCTTTTGGACAAAGAGAGCTGCTAACATGCAGCTCCCTTAGCCCAAAAGCAATTGTGCTTTCCTTCAGGGAAGCAAGAGCAGTTTTCTTGCTCACGCCTCCATGTAGCAAAGCAGAAGTTTGCAATGGCAGGGCGAGAGCAGTGCTCCCACCCTGCCATTGCAAACTGCAATGTCCCAGGGGTGGGCACCCCGGGACATTGCTGGAGTTGGCCCTGGGGGCTGGTAGTACCCAAAGCCAAGGAGGGGTCCAGGAGAGGTGTCCACGTGGCCCATCTCCCAACTTGTACGTAGTCCCCCCGGGGAGGTGGTGGTTCCCAGGGCTGGGGGGCCACAACGGATCCCCATATTAGAATAAAGTGTGCCCCGTGGATGTGGTGGTCCCTGGGGAAGGGTGGGGGGCTTGAGCCACCTAACATCATTTAAAAAAAAAATCTTTTTATTAAATGCAAACAACAAATAAACAGAAAAGAAAAAACAGAAAACAAGGCAATACGGTACAAGTACGTCATGTCGGTGCTGGGGGGGGATACATATTCAAATCAAATGCCAGAAGTAGGTGATGAGACTGGGGAAGGGGAAGGAGTCCAGGAGCAAGCAAGGTAGCTAAATGCCCGTGGAGGAAACGTCAGGTTGGGGGGATGACAGGACAGTATCCAGTCCCGAGGGGGGGGGAGTACAGATGCCACCACGGTATTCGTTCCATTGATTCCAAATTTTCCCCCATTTGTGGGGCGTGCCAGGGGAAACATACACTGTCTTTTCCCTAAACATGCACCAGTCCATGTTTTGTTGCCACACCAGAACTGTCGGTGGCCTCTGGGCACCCCACAACTGAGCAATGTCTCTCTTAGCAATCATATTACTCAAGGTCACCCATCGAAGCTGCGCCAGGCCATAATCATTCAGCTCCCAGACATTCAACAGACACCGTCTCTCCTCTGGCATCGATTGCACACCCGTGACCTCACTCATCACTTCATGCACACGAGTCCAATAGCTCATAACCGCAGGGCATTCCCAAATAATATGGAAGAACGTACCCACCAGACCACAACCACGCCTGCACAATCCATCCACTGAGAACCCCATTCGCACCAGACGAGGACCAGTGACGTAGACCCTATGAAGAATTTTGAGCTGGACAAACCGGAGGCGCGCCGGGATAGCTACCTCCTTCGGGGAGGAAATCGCCGCCTGCCAATCCTCATCATCGAGTTCCAGACCGTCACTAATCCACACCTCCCGAAGGTTACTCAGTAAGTCGGATCTGGCATTGATCAACTTCTTGTATATGAGTGAGATCGTGCTGTCAGGGACATGCCCGTCTAGCACCCGATCTTCAAGCGGGGATGCCTCCGGAATATCCGAGCCCAGGGGAAACACAGACAAAACCGCGTGCCGGATTTGCACGTATCGAAAGGATTCTCTATCATTCAAGTCATACTCAACTTTCAGCTCCTCAAACGTCTTGACTCTACCCTTGATCCACACATCATTCACCCTGCTGATACCGATCACATCCCACTTATCGAAACCCTTCGACTTCCAGAGGGAGCCAAGTTTTTCTGATGCATAAAGCGGGGTAGCACGGGTCGGCTTATCAGCCCAGCCCAGGGCCGCTGTAGCGCGATGCCACACCTGCACCGCTGTCCTAGTGGGGCCCGTGAGAGATCCACCAACAGATTTCGCATACAGAGCCCTGTTGAAGTCTCCACCAGGCAGCAGCCATCTATCCATATCAAACGCCGGGCTCGGCAAAGGACCGTAAGTGCAATGGTTGATGGCCCCCAGCTGAGAGGCCCAATAGTAGCGGCGGATGTCCGGGAGCGCGATACCCCCGTCGTACCACGGGAGCGTCAGCTTCGCAAGAGCAATACGAGAACGGCCCCCCCACACCAATTGTCTCTGTAGACTTTCAATCTCCCGGAAGTAACGGGCGGGCACAACATCAAGTGTATTCTGCAACACATAAAGGAACCGAGGGAGCGACATCATCTTAAATAACGCCGCCCGTCCCAGAGGAGAGAGAGGGAGCCTGCCCCACGCTGTCACATCGGCACGGAGGCGCTGGAGAGGGGGCAACAAATTGCGTTCATAACGGAGCACAGGGTCCAAGGTGATAAAAATCCCCAAGTACCTAAATCCCTCCCGCACCACCGAAATAGGACATCCCCGAGGCAGGAGAGGGGCCTCGCCGCATAGAACATAGATGCAAGACTTCGACCAGTTGATGACCAAACCGGAGTTTTTACGGAAAGAAGTTAAAACGTCAAAGAGGACGATCAACGATTTCTGAGGCGACGTAAGATATAGGAGTATATCGTCTGCATATAAGGATATTTGGTCCTCAAACTCCGGAGTCCATCTAATGCCCTTCAAGGATGGTTCCCATCTCAGCCATGCCGCCAACGGCTCCAAAGCAAGGGCGAACAAGAGAGGGGACAAAGGACAGCCCTGGCGCGTTCCCCTACCAAGAGCAAAGGAGGCCGAGACACGACCGTTGACCACCACCTGGGCTAAGGGGTCGGTGTAAAGCAATTGCACCCAGGCAATAAAAGAGGGGCCTAAGCCAAATTTAGAGAGAACCGCCCATAAATAAGGCCATTCCAACTTATCGAACGCCATGGTGGCGTCCAAAGACGCCAAGATGGCAGGTTCACGCAGAGTCGCCGCTCGCGCGAGGACTCCATGCAGGCGCCGAAGATTAAGTGCTGTGTTACGATGGGGTATGAATCCGGACTGATCCGGGTGAACCAGATCGCCTATAACTGTGACCAAGTGAGTGGCAAGTACTTTGGCCAGAATCTTCGGTTCGGCATTAATCAATGATATGGGCCTAAAGGAGGCGCAGCGGTCACGCGGCTTGCCATCCTTGTGGATCACCACTATGGAAGCCAGCCTTTGGTCGGGAGGGAGGGAGCCTGCCTCCAATGATTCCAAGAACATCGATCGCAGATATGGCGCTATCACATCCGGACGAAGCTTGTAAAGCTCCACCGGGAGCCCATTAGGACCCGAAGCCTTCCCCGAGCGAACCGAGCGAATAGCCGTAGCAATCTCGTCAACTGTAGGCGGAGCCTCTAGAAGATCCCTGTCAGGGTCAGACAAACGTGGCAGCGAAATATCACGCAGGAGCAAGTGGGAGTCCTGTTCCGGTCTATCAGAAACGGGGGAATACAGTGGTCAGCGAAACATTCAACAATATCAGCAGGGTCGGTGATACTCACGTCATTCACATCAACAATCACAGGGACGACCCGACTCGCACGTTCCCTCTTATCCAGCCAAGCAAGCAATTTCCCCGCCTTATCCCCCACATCATACAGTCGTCCCTGTTGCTCCCTGCTCATCTCCCTTGCAGCATCAGTCACCAGCGCTCTATACTCAAGTTGTTTTAGACCCAAAAGATGCAGCCTCTCCGGGGTGACCTCGGTTTCCAACTCCCCCTCAAGAACGGTGATGTCATTTTCAACACGGACAACCTCCTCCCGCCTACTTCTCTTGACATTGCCAATCATGGAGAGAGCCTGGCCCCGAATAACAGTTTTGTAAGCTTCCCACAACGTGACAGAGGAGGACACAGAACCCACATTTTCGGCAAAGTAGTGGTCAATCGCTTGAATGAGTTCCGCCCTAACCTTGGGGTCGCGGAGATACCAGGAGTGGATCGGGGCCACCCTACCCTCCGACCCCAATTGAGCGTCCACAACCAACCACAGCGGGGAATGATCCGAGATACCCCTAGCAAGATGTTTCACCTCCCGTACGGAGGAGGCCTGGGAGGAGGGCATCAGCACATAATCTAATCTCGAAAGACTGCCATGGGCACCAGAGTGAAAGGTATACTGCAGTTGCCCAGGATGAAGCAGGCGCCAGCAGTCGTTGAGCCCCAAAGCCTCCAGGAAATCCCCCAACCAGGACTGTGACTTCACAATGTCTCGGGGAGGGTAGCGATCACACATTCCCGATACTACAGAGTTAATATCCCCACCCACTACAAGCAGACCCTCGAGGAATCCCAAAATCACTCGTCCCAGATCAGCATAAGTGGCAGTCTGGAGACCCGGGGGCACGTAGACAGAGAGCAAGGTGACAACCCTTCCCTCCCAGCGCCCCACAATGGCAGCGTACCGTCCCCTGTCATCAAGGATAATGTCATCAACAGCAAGAGGGAGGGAGTTCCGAACCAGAATGCCCTCCCCCCTGGAGCCAGAAGTGAAACCCGAGTGCGCGACGAGACGATAGCCACGCCTATTCATTGCGTGGCACGTATTGCCAAGCAAATGCGTCTCCTGAAGCAGGACCACATCAGGGGACAACCGTCTCAAGAGCTGCAACACCACGCCCCGTTTAATCCTATCTCCCAACCCGTTCACGTTCCAACACAGTACCTCAAGTCCCCTAACCCCCATCCCAAAGGTCAACCCCGTCCCCACCCCACACCGTGTGCGACACTATACGACAGGAGATCATCAACAATATGCCTTGAAGAAAACAATGAAACGAAAACTGTAACCCCCTAACCCCCCAATCAACCCCATACATCATACCCCCCACCCCGCACCCCTGCGTAAGACTCAAAAGCCACCCCAACTTGCAGTGTGCCTGTCGCCCTAACATACAACTATTCTACAAAAAGAACCCCAGAGGAGGGAGACTCGCCCATCCCCCCGCCCACACCCCAAGAAGACAGCATGATGGCAAGCAATAGAGGCATAGCACCAAACCACAGCCAAAAGTCAATACGATGGACCGGGAGCCGATTCAGCCCCTCATTCCTGCTCCACCGGGCCTCCCTCCGCACCACCGGAGTGTCCAGAGTGTTCAGAACGATCCGGGCCAGGGGGCAATGTGTCCAGCCAGTCACTCGCCGCCCCGGGATGATCAAAGAAAAATGTTCGCTCGTTGTACACCACACATAACCTGGCCGGGAAAAGCATGGCGTATTTCATGTCTCTAGTCCTCAGTCTCTTTTTCACCCCCTGGAATCCTAGTCGCTGTTTCTGAACCTGCTGGGTAAAGTCCGGGTAGAAGCTGACTGCAGTGTTCTCATAAGCCGTAGGACCTGATAGGCGCGACGCTTGCAGGATTGCGTCCCTGTCCCGAAAATTAAAAATCCGAGCAATGATGGGTCGCGGAGTGGCGCCCAGCTTAGGCGGACCACCCGGGATCCTGTGTGCACGTTCAACAGCAAAAAACTTGCTGAGGCCCTTGGGTGCAAGAGGATTTAGGACCAAATCCTCCACCAGCAGGTCCACCGAGGAAGCCTCCGAAGTTTCCGGGACACCAACCAGACGGACGTTGTTTCGTCTTGCACGGCCCTCAAAGTCGTCCAGGCTGCGAGTGAGATAGTCACGGGCTGCTCGCAAGTTACCGACCTCTGCCTGTAAATCGGAGACGTCAGTAACAAGACTAGATGTCGTTAGATCGAGGGATTTGACCTTCTCATTAGTTTTCGCAAGGTCAGCCCTGATCAAGGTGACATCGACCGCGACCGTATCCAACTTGTGGGCCAGGGCCTCATACTGTTGACCCAGTGTGGCCTTCATCCCGGCAATGGCGCCCATGACGTCCCTCAACGACAGCTCCTCATCCAGCGGGGAGTCTTCCCCCACCGTGGCCGGGGATTTAGCTGATCCACCCGGAGAGCCCTTGACGAGGGTGTATCTGTCCATGACATTTGATTGCACGGAGCCCCCTCTCGTTGCCGGTCTGGTCTTGCGTTTCTCTCCCTCAGGCTTGGCGGCCATCTTAGTTCATGCGCCCCGAAGGGTAGCCCTAGACCTTGTAAAAATGGCTAAAATCGATGCGCCCGCAACAATATAGAAATGAAGATGCACGGGGGCCGAGGCACCAGTCGGTGAGCAGCGGTGAGGTGAAAAGCAGCAAGCCAGGGCGATCGAAACAAAGTCAAGTAGGACTAGGCGCCTGAAACGAAACTGAAAGTAGACATCTGGGCAAAGGAGGCTCGCGTGATCCGTTGTTGTTCAATTACTGTCCGGCTGGCAGAGAACCAAGCCCGGGGGCAGCACCATGGAGCAGGCCGAAAAAGGTCAAAAGTCCATATCTTCAGCTCCCGATGTCCAAATCAAAGTCCGAAAACGGATAAACGATCAGCAGGGCCGTGCCAGTAATAACCCGTCGTCCAAGTCAGGATAGAGTTCAGGATAGTCGGTGGAGGTGGCGAAGGTCCAGGAGCCCTAAGCTCACGCGACCATCTTGGGTGCGCGCTAAGCTCCTCCTCCACCTAACATAATTTTAAAAGGTAGCCCTGGGGAGGTGGCAGTCCCTGGGGCTGCGGGGGGAGGGTGTGAGCCCTCCCGCTTTTAAACATTGAAGCCCCGGAGAGGTGCCAGTCCCCGGGGATTTGGAGGGGCCCATGAGGCCACCCACTCATAATTTAAAAATGCCCCAGTGAGGTGGAGGTCCTCGGGGCTTGGGAGGGCCCTTGAAGCCCCCATCGATATTAAACTAATGTCCCAGGGACGTGGTGGTCCCTGGGGCAGCGTGGGAAGGCAAGAGTCCCCCACACAGTTTTTTTAAAAGCCCTACGGAGGTGGCAGTCCCTGGCGCTGCGGGGGGCCATGTGCCCCCCTCACATTATTAGTCATGCCCCAGAGAGGTGATGGTCCCCAGGTCTGCAGGGGCCCCCATGGGCCCTCTGTATAATAATTATGCATTGCTCCTGGGACCTGGCCCACCTGGGGGCTTCTAGAAAATGAAGCGCGGGAGACTGTGCTTTGTTTTTTAAAAAACATTTCGACTGTATTTGCTGACCATACGTGAATCCCGAAGAAACATTTTAAAAAACATGCTTATTTTCGCCCTCAGGATCCCTGTGGGACCCCCGTAACCAGGCCTAGCGGTCAGGGTGTTTCTACATTGCCCCTTTTTCTGGTTGTATGACCTTTTTTCTTGTGACTCATTTCAACCGAGTCACAAGATGACTGCCAACACTTTTTGGTTTGGAGTGTTGGCAGCCAATCAGAATTAAGCTTGTGCTGGGGAGGGTTTGTGAATCCACCGCGGTCACCAGATATATATATATAGATTTTTAAATATGAATATTTCAGAAACTAATGAACGGATTTAAACCATTTAAAAAAAGAACACTTTCTGAACCAAGAGCTACCTTTTTGCCAAATTTGGTGTATTTCCGTTCAGCAGTTCGGGCTGTATCTTTGTCTAAAGTTTCCTATGGAAATTAACATGGAGAAAACGCGTTTGGGACCTCCCTTTTTTCTCTGCCCCGCTTGACGAATCATGCCGAAATTTCAAAACAGGAGCAGACCGGAGCAGGGCATTAGTTTTGAAAATTTCACGAAGATTCATCAAACGGCGCCAAAGATATTGGTAAATCAAAATACACTCTTCCTATGTGTATATATATATATATATACTTTTTACAAAACAATATGTTTTTTGTAAATTTGGATGAATTTGGAAGGAAAGACACAGCGGTTGAAAATTATGTATATAACATTGACAATGATGACGAATGTTCCCTTGAGAAATTTTGCACTTTACTGTTTGGTGTGTCCATATATGTTTTTTCATTGCACTTTAGCACTTTATCAAGCAGCCGTTTCCTTTCAGCTGATAATGTAGAATATACACTCAAAGATGGCCGCTACATTGTTAATGCTTATACTGATCCTTTTTCTATGTTAATGACAATTTGAAAGTAGAAATGGCTGCATTTTACACTTTGCAAACCGACACTAACGAAGCCGCAAGGTGAAACGCGTCTGTCGAGGGGGGTGAGGGGTCCGCAATAAAGCACTTTTGTAAGGATACTTGTGTGCTCTCCTATATATATATCTCAATCAACGCTCCAAAAAATGCCGAACATCACCTCCAAGGAGAAACGGACACTCCAATCAGGTTAGCGTTTGCAGAGTTTTTATTTCTTTTATAAGTGAATCATAAGTGCCACAATCCGACGCGTTTCACCAAACTCGGTCGCCTTGCTCACCAGAGCAGAGCAGAATATATATTTATTTATTGCTACAAACAGAGTTATCACTTGTGGAGGGCGCTCTCAGGATTGCTCCGCCGGCACCAGCAAACCACGTAGCCACAGCTCCCTGCCTTTTCCGCTACCAACGCGTTTCGGGCCACCACCCTTCCTCATGGGCAGCCTGTATTGAAATGATAGTGAACACAGGAACATCACCAAATCCCCTTCTTTATTTCTATTAATACCACAATCGGTGACCTCAATGAATTATGGTGCTGGTAGTTCTCAGTCAATCAAACCCAAATGGGATGTCGCCATTATCATATTCAAATTGTTATTATTGTCAAAGGGACACAGTGTTAAATGTTATTGCTGGTGCAATCATTTGGCATCTCCTGCTCCATATCGCTATCCAATTTTAACAGGAACAGGATCCGCCAGGTTCAGGCGGTGGTGATCCTCCGAGACCGGCCACTATAATGCTACAAACAGAGTTACCCCTTGTGGAGGGCGCTCTCAGGATTGCTCCGACGGCACCAGCAAACCACGTAGCCACAGCTCCTTGCCTTTTCCGCTGCCAACGCGTTTGGGCCCACCGTCCTTCCTCATGGGCAGCCTGTATTGAAATGATGGCGAACACAGGAACATCAGCAAATCGCCTTCTTTATTTCTATTAATACCAAAATCAGTGATCCCAATGAATTATGGGGCTGGTAGTTCTCAGTCAATCAGACCCAAATGGGATGTCGCCATTATCATATTCAAATTGTTATTATTGTCAAAGAGACACATCGTTACGTGTAATTGCTGGTGCAATCATTTGGCATCTCCTGCTCCATATCGCCACCCAATTTTAACGGCAACAGGACCCGCCAGGTTCAGGCGGTGGTGCTCCTCCGTAACCGGAGTTGGCCACTATAATGCTACAAACAGAGTTACCCCTTGTGGAGGGCTCTCTCAGGATTGCTCCACCGGCACCAGCAAACCACGTAGCTTATTTCTATCAATACCACAATCGGTGATCTCAATGAATTATGGGGCTGGTAGTTCTAAGTCATGTCAAATGATTACACCAGCAATTAAACATACCAGTGTGTCTCTTTGACAATAATAACAATTTGAATATGATAATGGCGACATCCCATTTGGCCCCATAATTCATTGAAATCACCGATTGTGGTATTAATAGAAATCTACAGATATATGAAGCTATGGTGATCCAGGATAAGATCTGTAAGTCGGTTTTAATACAGACACTCCATCAACAACCTTCCGAGGATCAATAGCCCACTTACGAGCAATCAGAACCATTATATATACTGATTTCCAGAATGTTACCATCATGTGATGTGCCCCACAGATATGCCACACTTTGTCTTTCCTTTTAACTTTGCCTATTTCATGAAATTGGAGAAACAGGCATAGTTAAAAAAAACAATCAAATTTGACAAGAGCCAACGTTGCAAATTTTGCACATGCAAAATACTTTTTACAGTAGATCACAACTGTAAATGTCAATCCGTGGTATGCACAGTAAGTGGTATAAAACCTAAACTGCACAGAAAAGGAAATTTCACAAACTGTCTACTGCTGACTCAAAATCCGTTAAAAAAAGCATATGTAATTTAATTGTCGTTTAATTGTTTTCAGTACTCGACACATTTGCTTGACAAGTCAATCGCTGAACGGGAGACTTTCCAAAATCTACTACTTTCGTTCCACTTCCAATTAGCACCACAGGGTAAAACTTTTATTGTATTACTTCTAATTTTGCATTTGCTTCTCTTAATGTGGTATTTACCTAATTCCGTTCCCTGTCTTCATAAATTTACACCCACATGAAGATTCAGAGAACCAGTCTCAAATCTGTTCCTAAAGATCGCCAGAAAACGACATTTCTTAAATCACTCAACACTCACTAACAGAAAGAAGCTCCTGGAACCCATCCAAGTTCAACATTTGAGTGTGTGTCGTCTAAATAATGCCTTCCGGAGGAAAATTCACTTTTCATTAAAGTCAGATGAAAATCTCATTTCTTGCTACGTGAATGGTCGACCCTCGCACGTGTTGCCAGGGGAAGAAGAGGCTGCTTTTCATTCGAAAATCAATTTGATAAAAAAAATATATATATTTACAGGCATGAATCGTTGTAAAACCAGCTGCCGAATATTGTTAAACCTAGTATAGCAATGCAGGTTTTTCGAGCACAAAGAAATTAATTACATTTTGTATAATTAGTCAGCAGGGAACTGAAGCATAAGGACTACCAGTAGAAAGCAATTCAAAGAAGGTTGTTTGCATTCCTCGCTTAGGCCAAGACACTACTTTCAAACCCCCACTTCAACAAGGATATTCTAACCACAGGAACTATCAGAGAGAAGAAGGGGTTCTCTCTCAGGTAACTTGGACAAAAAAATGTGCGTGTTTGATATTCAGAACAAAATCACGATATAGTTGCAAGCTACACACACAAACGAACAGTAAACCCTATTTCCGGGTCTATCTTCAGTTTGCAGGAGTGTTTCAATTTCAGTGCATTCATTTATGTCTGTAGTGACTTCTTTTTATAAAATGTTAAGCTGACATTTTGTTACATACAACTGCCACAATCACTTTGCCCTTGAATGTGGTTGTTCAGTGCACATCTTTCAAATCCTACTTTTTTGTCTCGCTGTAGGTGCAGTAGGACACTATGGGCCCTGGTGCGTGCAAGGAAAATGGCCCCTTGGCTGCTGTTGGGTAGTAAAATGCACTATCAAAGTACAATTGACTCCCCCAGGGTTTCTGGGCCCTGGTGCCACTCCACCTGCTGCACCATTGTTAGCTACGCCCCTGTATAAGTGAAAGCCTCTCATGGCTATACCAAAAACAATCTACCTCTTTTTCCTGAACCACTTCAGGAGCGTGGATGTGCTTTCTTGCTCTCTGTCGTTTGTGCTGCACAAGAGTGCATTTGTTTTCTCACTCTCTAGTTTCTGTGTTGCTTACTGCCAACTATACCCACCAGGGACAGCTCCTCCGCAATGACAGAGGAGCATCACCCCACTGCCAGCAGATGATACATACTGTTATTATCATTTTATTTATCTCTGTCTGGGCTGCTTAAGTCTGACAGAAGGGGCAGGGCTGGGCCAGGGCAGGGAGGATTAATGTGCACTTATAAGTGCGCTTGTCAGTTTGGCTGGCCGTGTAAGACCGGCCAAACAGACACGCACACTTATGTTTCTCCAACCCAACTGTGTACCACAGCCGGGTCGTAGAAACCCCACAGGCTCCAACGTACCCCTCGGCCAGCGCCCTACCAGTTTTGATTGCCGGCAGCCGCCACTGATACCCACCCTCATTGCTTACCCTTCACTTGACCCTATTTGCTCCTCTGTTGCTCCCCGACCACTCATCCTCATCTGAGTACTTTTTTCCCTTTTCTTACATTTGCTGGAGAGCCATTTGCTGCCGGACTACTACACATTTCAAAACGTTCTGTTGGAAGCCTCCCATGATCCCTTCTCTCTTCCCACCGGGGCCTGACTGGGAACAGCAACCAGCCCTGGCAGATTGCTACTCGACTGGCCCTGGGAGCAGGGGGGCCAAGTAAAAAACAATGCTCCTGCTTTTGTTACAGGGGGCCGATATTGCAGCACTGCTTCAAAACCTGCCCCCATGGCTAAAAAACCACCACACCCCCCCTCCGTCTAAATAGGGAACGCCCTGTGCCCGCTATGGCTAGTCCGGTCCTGCCTCCCACTCTGTTGTTTTCAACATACCCACAACTATACCGCCTGATTCTTCCCCTCTCTTGTGGTCCTTTAAATAGCTTTTTTTGGAAGAGTCTTCAGCTGCCACTCGCTGCCAGCCCGCTCTGTACTGCAATAAGCACATCCACTCCAGTAAAATGTATTTAAAATGGTATCCACATCATTCCATAGGCGCACATATACAGAATAACAAGATCACCAACGGTGGGCATTTGCTTGCCTCTTTTTTGTTGTTTGTTTTCATTTCGGCGATGCTGAGCAGCATTAGCAAACAGCATTTGCAGAGGCAATAGGTCAACAAGGTGAGACCTCTTGGCTTTGCCAACACTTGTTTAGTTTGGATAATGCAGTTGGCTCGGAGGCACGTCAAGGCTTCCAGTCGTCTCGTGGCACACGGCCGACTTCTGTTCATACGAGGATGCACACCACAAAAGAAGGATTTTCTAAGGTATTGGCTGTCACAATGCACCTTTAAAGTGTTACAAGTCCCAACCTGACAGCAAAAGCCAAGCAAACAACCCGAGGTGCTAGTCACAGTGTGCTTTGTTTATCTTCAAAATACAACAGTGAGAACACGCTTTTCAGAAAGGGAAGAACAGTTTTAAGAATGCAAGCTGCAAACACCGAGAAAACCCATTTAAGTATGAATTAATCTCAACGTTTTGCTCTTCATGTGCAAAATATGATATGTTCGAGTTCATAATCCTTACTGCTATGGTACATCCGTGTTGGTAAAACAACCCTGAGTAAATAGCAGGACTCTTTAAGCAGGGCATAAAGGCCTCGGTGGAAGGCCACGGTGGTGCAGGAATTCCCCACAATTCATAAGGCCAGTCGCAAAGGCCACAGCGTTTTTACACCTGAACATTAGCTTGCTTGAGCGCTCACTGCGACTGATGCCAGTTTTTTTAAAGCAATGTTTTAGAAGAAACCAATAAGCATCATTAAATATGAGTAAAAAATATGCGAAGCTTGTGAGATGTTACACAGATATAGGTTGCATCAATAAAGCAAGGTAGCTTCTAACAACTGATGGCGACATTTAGGCTCCATTCATTAAAGCAAAAATCACATATCACACTACAATGCATCAGTTAAGCAGCATAAGTAAACTTAAAAATAGGCAACCCTAAAGTGAGAACCATCCCCTTCCCGTTAGAACCCAACTGCCCAGGGCTGGACTGAGAATCAAAACCGGCCCTGGCAAAGTGCTCGGCCGACCCCCTGGGGGTGCAACCGAGCTCTTTGCCGGGGCCGGTTTTCGGCCGATTTTGTTACAGGGCTGATTTTGCAGCTATTCTGCAAAAACGGACCTGTAACAAAAGCGGCCCCCAGGGCCCAAAACCGGCCCCCACCCTTGCGGCGCACCGGGGGATTGCCCGTTGCCCGCAACAGCCAGTCCGGGCCTGCAACTGCCCCCAATAACACATGTCAAGTTCATAACCAAGACATGGAAGAAACCCCAATAAAACGGCTTAGAAAGGCAATGGGATAAAAAGGATTCACACACAAAACCCAATACAGCCAAGGAGAAGTTCAGAACTGAACAGGATGAGAGATGAAGGAGGTACCAATTGTCTGACAGGAATACTTTAAACACAGTTAAGGCAGGTATATATTTGTGACTTCCACCACCATGAGATTCGAGCACACTAACACATAATGTCCCTTGATGCATGCTACAGTGGGTGGAAAAAAATATGAATGACACAACAACAAACTAATGGATGTATAATCAAAAGGTCTTGCCTAACACAGACCTAAGCAAGCATTTACAATGCAACAGTCTCGCCTTCGCAAAAGTTAGAGCTATTGGCATTGTAAATTACATTTTTATTTATGTGTTGGTTTTGAAAACAGATAAATAAATGACTTTGAGGCATATGTAGGTAAATCCATTTTTGCGATTCGGAAAATGCAATTTTCTGCGAATCGCACTTTTGGAATCGCACAACCGGATGTAAGTAAAAAATCGCTAATATTTAGCAATTCCCTAAAATTCGCAGAATTTATGTGTGATTACCCAAATAGCGATTCCTTATTCGCGAATTCGCTAATAAGGAATCGCAAAAACGGGAAAGAGCAATTCAGGTGCAGAATGATGACATCACAACCAGGAAGTGTGAGTTCCCATGCTGCACCTGATTGCCTGCACCTGTTCCAAAGTCAGTTGCTGGCTGAGAGACAGAGAGGAGGGAGTGTGGAATTGCCTCTGACTCCAAATTGTGAAAAATGGAATCCCAGGGTGCTAAAAAGCAGGGTGGGGACAAGCAGGCTGATGAACAGAGCAGGAAAAGAAAACAGAAATTTTCTGAGAGGGAGCTGGAGGTATTGACAGAGGAGGTGGTGAGGCAACATGACCTTCTGTTTGGTAAAGCCTCACTTCGTGTGCCTGAAGCCAGTAAAAGAAAAATATGATCAGACATACAAGAAAAGGTAAATGCCATAGGCGTAACCCATCGTACCACAGAGGACCTAAGGAAGCGGTGGTACGATATGAGGCAAAGATCGAAGGAGAGGGTGGCCACAACATTAGCAGAAGCTAAGGCAACTGGAGGTGGGAGCTCCACTACACCAGATCCGACGACCCTGGAGGAGTTTGTGGAGGCCACCCTCATGCCTGAGGCAGTGACGGGCGTGGCTGACCTTGACAGCTCTGACACCAGAGACACCACAGAAGGTAAGATGCATGCCAATCTCCTCAACGCATCCCCATCCCACTCAGACCCCAAACTCCCGATGCATGAATAGGAATTCGGTCCATGTTTTGAGTGTCACCCAGTGAGGCATAAGGGGAAATGTAGTCCCATGTAATGTGATTAGGTGCAGATACACATACAAAGGGTACATAGGGAACAGTCACACTAGCAATGTGCAAAGTAGACGTAGGCATGTAAACTGTATTTTCAAAAACTTTATTAAAAAAGAAAAATTATATTGACACACAACTCATGTGTGCTATTTTTTGGCAGATGGACCAACAACACAGGACACTGTGGCAGCAGTGGGGGAGACAGCTACAGCAGAGGACCAGGCAGGGCAGGAAAGCCAGGGTGCCACATGTGACACACCTTCAGCGCAAAGCAAACGGCGCAAAATTGTACCTGCATTGATACCAATGCCATTTGGGTCCACAGATGCAGAAGATGACACACAGGCTGCAGCCACTCCAAGCAGAACTCAGGGCAGATCACAAACATGCGCTACAAACATGACTGGCAGTGGTGCCAGACAGAGGGCATGGGCCAACACCTGCAATGCCTCATCAGGTACAGATTCTGTATTCGCAGGGCTGGAGGGCAACATGTTGCATGTGCAGTGCCTGCAAAGTAAAGGAATATCATCAATACAGCGTCAGCTGGCTCAACACAACCGGCACATGTCGGAGCTGAGACTTGGTGTAACAGCAATAGCAAAAGCCTAAGAGACAAATCTGAGTGAAGCTAGGATTGATAGGCAGGCCCGGCGCAGGGAACAACGTCGGTTACACACATGCCTGGACCAGTTTGCAAGGGCTGTCAGCTGGCAATCCACAGCCATATCTATGCTTGCTCGAAGAACTGTAAGCATGCAACATGAGATGGCACACTGCTGCCAGGACGTTGCCAAGAGCCTGGTGCAGGTAACCCATACACTTGCCAACTGCGGGCTGCTGTCACTGCGGGGATTGTAACGCCAGGGAGAGTAGACACAGATGGGCAATCCAGCAGGAGCACACCTACTCCACCTATTCCTGCAGAAAGGCGTAGGAGTGGCCGTCAGGGCAGAGGTGTGGACGACAACACTGAAACTACTGCACAGGCTGAAGGAGGTTCATCAGGGCATGCACGCCGTAGGTGAAGGGGCGGCATGGACAATGGCATGTTGTGAGGCAACACATGCCATGAGGACTACCTACGTCAAAGATATTTGGGCACTGTGAGGACATTAACATGTACTAATTTCAAACTTACAGTCACACTGTGTGACTTTGCATATCCTGCATTTAAGGAAGTAAACATATTTTTTGAACATCAACATTGGTCATTGTGGTCTTTTATCTTACCTAGAAGTAGTTCTGTGTGATGTCATCACGTCTCATGCGCCCAGCAGCTGCCCCGGATCCTCCTGCACGTCGGCGTTGGGGGGCTGGTTCCTCCTCATCGGATGTGCCGGACTCTGTCAGATCCACTAGGGTGCCCTTCTTTGTAGCAATATTGTGTAGCATAGCGCAGGCCACCACTATCTTGCAACACGTCTCCGGGCTGTACTGTAGAGTACCTCCACTCTTGTGGAGGCAGCGGAAATGACTTATGAGGATTCCAAAGGTTCTCTCAATGGTGGCTCTTGTGGCTCTGTGGGCAGTGTTGTATCTCCGCTCAGTAGCTGTGGTTGGATTAAGGTAGGGTGTGAGAATGTAGTCCCTCACAGCATATGCTCTGTCTCCTGCAGGGATGAAGTATGTAGATGTTTAGTGACATACTGCAAATATAAACATTTCATACTACTGTTTTTTGTGTGCCATTGAATTACCTAGCAAGTATCCCTCCCCAAAATCGCCATTTGTAAGTCTGCGATGTAAACCACAGTGTCTGGAAATGAAGGAATCATGAGTGCTTACTGGGAACTTTGCAACTGTGTCTGTGATGACATGTTTGGCAGACTACCTGGATATTTAAAGAATGGTACGATTTTCTGTTTTTAAAAACATACTCATTGTGTGATGGGGGACAGTACGACATGTGTTCCGTCTGCGCAGCCAATCACGTAGGGGAATTGGGCAATTTGATAAAAATCATGTTTAGTTTGGTCCAGTTCCTGCTGTGTGTCTGGAAATTTGATGTGGTGATGCATCCTCTGCATCATGGCATTGAGCAATGCACGGAAAAAGCGCGATAGTGCGCTCTGGGACACCCCTCCTACTGTGGCAATTACCCCCTGAAAACTCCATGACGCTAGGAGGTGCAGTGATCACAACACCTGTATGTGTGTCGGAATGGTGTGTGCCCTGCATGTGGAGAGCTCCAGCATGGGTGTCAGCTCCTCTATCAGCTCCAGGATACTTTCTGGGTGCAGCCTATAGAGCACATGGATGTCTTCTTCAGTGCGTTGGAAGAGGGTGATGCGTGTCCTGTAGATCCTCTCCTGACGTCTCCTTCTCTCTTCAGCCTCTCGGATACGCAGCCTCCTGGCTATAACATAAAGCCAAGCTATTGTGAGAAGCCACTGTTGCATTATGGGCCACTTTAAATAGTTTGCATCTGATTACCACCTGGCCGGAGTTGGTGGTAATAGAGAAGTGCAAAATTGTGATTTTTGAGAATTCGCTATTTGCTACTTTTACCTACATGGGAAAATGCGAATTCGCAATTTGCGTGACGGTATTTGCGATTTTCGCAAATACTGACACGCAGTTTGCGAATTCATTAAACTATTCGGGGAATCCATTATACGCAAAATTGCTAATCGCAAATTTTGCGATTAGCAATTTAGCATGGGACTTTACTTACCTACATCGCATCACACACTTTTGCATTCACAAACACCCGAAATTCACACGGTTTTGCGAACACAAATGACCTACCTACATATGGCCCATTGTCATTTACAATGCCAATAGCTTAACCCCTTCCATGCTCATGATGGGCTCAGCTCGTCATGGCATATACCTCACAGGTGCTCATGACGAGCTGAGCTCGTCATGACCACACCCGTTTTAGTTGCTGTCCAGCACAGGAGGGGAAACTAGCAAGCAGCGATGTGGTTAATCTCTCACAAATGCGAGACCTATTGCATTTGCACCCACACACACACACACACAGAGCCACACACACATACACAGAGCCACACACACACAGAGTCACACACACACACAGAGCCACACACACACTGAGCCACACACACACAGAGCCACACACACACACACACAGAGCCACACACACACACACACAGAGCCACACACACTGAGCCCCACACACACAGAGCCACACACACACACACACAGAGCCACACACACTGAGCCACACACACACAGAGCCACACACACAGAGCCACACACCAACACACACACACACAGAGCCACACACACACACATATACACACAGAGCCACACACACACACACACACACACACACACAAAGCCACAGAGCAATACGTATCTGCTCTGGAGAATGATATAGCGAGGGATTGGAGACTACAAGGAAATACAAACCTATAGCGAAAGTAGTACTTACAGGATAATCCTACGTATGAGAAAAAACGCTTCATGTTCATTGACATGAGATGTGCGGTAACATAAGTTATTCGGGATAGGTAACGTAGGTTAAACTTGCATTACTTCAAATAAACAGCCTCCACCATGCTACTCGTGGCTTTTTAGACAGCATACATTAAATTCAGAGACTTGCAAATCCAGTTTAAATAAACAACAAACTTCAAAAACCCCACCCGTTGAGCAGATCCTGATCTTATGTGATTATTTCATGAGGTTTGCCTTTAGTCTAAGTTTGGGCCAAACAACATCACAAATATACACTTTGTGTAATAAATAGGATCCAGCTATGTTTTCCAAAACAACTGAGATGTATCACCTGGTCCAGTCTATGCATAACGTATATTAATTAATAACAGTGAGCGCCTGTCCACTTTTAACTACCAACATTCATCACTTTACACTTAATGCTTTGTCAGTCCTCAACATCCCCACCTCTCAATCGGCACCAAGCCAACACATTGCCACCTACCACACACTGCACCCACACTTATCACCAACCAGTTACTAACAGCCCAATCGCCATCACTTAAGTAGACTTCTAAGCATATTTAACAGAGCATATACGAACAGATGGCTGGGTGAAAATTGCGCAGGGTAGTAGTTAGTCGGATAATTTACAGTCTCCAAGCTCAAAGCATAAGGTGACGGCCATCTACCATCAACCAAATAGCGTGAATAAAAAATTCACCACTATAAGCAAAAACAAACTGGTATATCCTAAGCTAAATTCCAACAGCAATCAATGTTCATAATAAATCAAAGTCGACGCAGTCTTCTTATATTCTTCATTTATTTTTCTTATTCAATGATGATCTTCAACTTCGAGCCTAGCCAACACGTGTTGAAGAATCCAAATTATTAGGCGCATCAGGCAAACATGGCGTCTCAACCTGCAAACTGTTGGAAAATAGCCAACGCACAAGCTCTCTTGGCAAGGTATGGCAGGGCGCACTATGATGAGCTGGAGAAGCTCATTCAACACCTACCAGAGCAATACAAAGGCAAATTAATTGCAAACCTCAATATGATGTGCTCTAGACCCAGCAGACACCGCGTCCTGTTCAGTCACTACTAGCGTATTGTTACGCAGGCATGCTTGGCTCAGGATATCTGGATTTAAACAAGAGGTGCAAACCAGTATCCTTAATCAGCCCTTTGACCAAGAGCACCTCTTTGGCCCTTTAGAGAAGATGAAGGACACTGAAACTGCAAAGTCTATAGGAGCCTTACAGTCTAGAGGCTCCTTTGACACTCCTTTGCTAGGGCTGGCTCTAAAACCAACACACCAGAGCACTCATCCTACAAAAGCCCCATTCAGAGCTTCTTTTCCAAAGGATACTTGAGGGTAGGTTACATAGGTAACCACAACAAGGGCAGAGGCTGGGGTAATAACACCCTCCGCTCCCCTACCACCAAGCGGAACTATCCATCTACTTCACGTCTTAGGTTTCACATTTAAACCGCAACAAGTCTCACCTTCAGCTATCCAACAGTATCTAGGGGCTTCTTCCATTCTTTCAAATGTGGTTACACCCATCAAAATGCAAAATGCCCAGACTTCGCCTCCAGGTATCCACACCCATTGTCTAGAGGCAATGCGCTATGGGTGAACTGGTCAGGGAAACTTGCTTATGCTTTTCCGCCTCTCCTGCTCATTCAGTTACTGGTTCGGAAACTCAAACCGCATTCCCTCACAATGATCCAAGTTGCTTCAACATGGGCCCTCAAAGACATCCAGATCCCAATCAACTCAATCTTGCGATCTGGCTCCTGAGGTCCTAGAGTGGCTACTTGAATCTCCTACCTGATTGTATGAATGTCCTCAAAGGCTAGACGTCCTACCACAAGAGCATGCTATGCAGCCAAGTGGAAGCAATTTTGTTTATTGTAAAAATAACAATCGACCTACTAGATGCTTCCATTCAAATCCTTATCTGTTATCTCTTGCATCTACAACAATGTAATTTGGCATATACGTCTATACAGCTACATCTAGCTGCAATAGCCGCTTGCCTTCAAAACAGATACTACTTGTCTTTATTTCGAGTTCCTGCTAGCAAAGAATTTATGGAAGGACTTAAAAGAATAATTCCACCTTCCCCATCCTGGAACCTCAATATTGTCCTTACCAGGCTCATGGGTCCCCCATTTAAACCTCCAAACAAATGTGAGTTATAATTATTTACTTGAAAGGTAGCCTTCCTGATAGCTATTGCATCCCATCTACAGCTCTTATTGCCTCAAACGGAAAATGCTACTTACCAGTATGCATCTGTTCTTGGCATGTAGAGCCGTATACACCCACCCCCCCTCCCAGGGTACCTTTTATCTGTTGTAGTATTATCTTACTTGGATACATTGCACATGGACATCCTTTTCTACTTTCCTACTAACTATCTTTACCCTTCATAGCAAAAAACAATCTGGGGGTTGAATCGATGCCCATGCGCATTGTCACCATAACGGGGGAGTCACCTATCTCGTGACTAACAAATTGCAAACATCTGAGCCCAACACCAGATGGCGATCTATGCCAAAGTATACAACTCTACATGCCAAGAACAGATGCATACTGGTAAGTAGTATTTTCCTTTTCAAATGCTGCTACTTTATACATTTCAATCCATTCATAATGTGTAGGTCATTGTTGTGTTTTCCAATATCTAAATATACACATTTTTTCCTTCAGTGAGTGCAATAGCTTTCAATCATCTTGTATGGTTTGAGATTTGGGGATCAGTAAAAACCATCCTTATGGCTAAATTCACCTGATCTCTACATTTACTGGACCGAAGACTGCTCCTTTTTTTTTTTTTGTATTACTGTTTTTTCTGATTTTTTTGTATTATGTTTTTATCTGACTGCTATCCTACTTTGTATTTTTTTATCTGACTGCTATCCTTTTTGCATTATGTTTTGATCTGATTACTTTCCTATTTGGCTATACTCTTACTACCGACTACTATATTGTACCCAATAGTTTGTTTAATCACCCTCTTGTTTCCCCTAGCCCTTGTTTTCTGTAAAGCGCTCCGATATCTGCAAAGATCTTGTTCGCGCTATATAAAACTTTGAAAATAAATAAATAAAATAAGTCGATTTCAAGTTCATTAAATAAGGAACATTCCAGTAGTTGCAATTTTGCACTATGTCGGATTCACCGTAAAGGTGTGTGGCCTTTCCTAATCTCGTTTTATCAATAATCGATCAACATCGAACCGGTCAGTAGAGTGTGTTCAGCGCGCACATATAAGTCGGCGTCTCGCCAAACACTTACACATAACATATTCCAGCTAGGCTGCATGCACATTTGTGACCTTAAAACTGCAAGGTCCCCTGCACCCACAGGTCAAGACTACGAGGGCACCTGCACCCACAAGACTGCCTGGGCCCCTTTTACCCACAAGTCATGATTGCAAGGACCCCTTTACCCACAAGTCACGACTGCCTGGGCCCCTGCACCCACAAGCCACAACTGCCTGGGCCCCTGCACCCACAAGTCACGACTGCCTGGGACCCTGCACCCACAAGTTAAGATTGCAGGGGCCCCTTCACCTGCAAGTCACAGACTGCCTGGGCCCCTGCACCCGCAAACCACGACTGACAGATTCTCGGTCCACCTCCTGCCAGGCCAGCAGCACCCCGCACCCAGGCCAATCTCCCCAACTCTCTAATGTCACTCACTGCCGGGGCAGCTGCAGGGCAGGCACCCCCGCCTCTGTGAAGGCACCGTCCACAAACACGCCATTCTTGCCGAGGCAGCGATGGTAGAAGTGCGGCTCCTGGAAGAAGAGCTACAGGTGGCGGCGAGAGATGAAGCTAGAGTGGCCCACGTTCACGTCCACCGAGCCCTGCGAAGAGTTGCGGCCTACAGTGATGGCCAGCTGCCGCATGAGAAACTCCATGCCGCGACCCACCAGGCAGGCCAGAGCCCGGCCCTCGCACACCCCTCCACTGGCTCAGATGCGCAGTTGGCTGCAGGGGGCTGAGCGCAGAGCCAGCAGGGCCCGTGCTCCAGTGTCCTCCCCGGCCTCGACCATGCTCGGTGCTGGGGAAGCGGCGGCGGCGCTGCTGTTGCTGGCAGATCCCCTGGGAGGGCCGAGCCGGGAAGGGGAGGCAGCGGCCCAGAAAAAGTCTACAACAACATTAAGATTTACAATCACACCTTCCAATTTCGAGTCACAGGAAGACAGGTCGCTCGTGTAAGAACTTTGCTTGATTTTTTTTACAAAAATAGTCTTTTTCGAAAGGCAGTTTGGAAACCATATTAATTGCTAATGTCTTATAATAAATTATGGTTGAAGCCGCTAAGTATACTTCACAGCCGCATATTTTTCCAATCAGTGTCAATAAGAGTTGCAAGACTAATCAATCTCTGGGGTAAGAATAGCGAGAAAGTAGACCAAAATTATGCAAAGGAACGGCCAGGCAGCGAGTGCTGACGGGCAGCACAGCACGCATGATTCAACCTTTAAATAATGCATGTAGTCAGACGCGTGGGAAGCGCAAACTGAAGGCTGCTGTCGGGGAGACACATACAATCAGCAAAGAACATCTCTCCTGGACGGAGAAACCAAACGTTGCACACTGATTTTTTTTTAAATTATTTTTTTGTCTCGTCCTCTCCACCAACCTCTCCTCCACCCCCAGTGCCTTTTTCTGCCGCATTCATCACTTAAAATCACTGAATTGTGACGGAGAGTAGCCGCAGTGGCAGAGCACCATCACGCCTGGGACAAGGGCAGGGAACACAGAAGGGAATAGAGAAAAAAACGGTTACAATGAGAACCCTGCGCGCGATTATCCAGAAGGCACTTGACAGTTGTGCAGGGTGGCACGAGCCAACCCTAGGGTCACGAGGGGCGGGCAAATGAGGCTCACCTGCATGCCGAGGTGCAGTAGAGGTGCTTGCGCCGGAGACCGTAGGTCCCTGTGCAGTGCAGAAGGCCGTTACGACGCAACGACAGGGAGATTATTCGTGCAGACACGGCCATGTTTCCGTGAGAAATAAAGGTCGACCCGCTCGAACTGCAAAACCCCAAGAGAAATGCAGTACCCCCAACGCTCTACAAGCACTTGCGTGCCGGGACGCAGCTCCATAGGAAAACAAGCGCCTGACTTCCTTCTGGCGTAAAAGCATTCTTATCTTCTTTATGGGGCAATCTGTTGGCCCCATAAAGAAGATAAGAAAGCTTTTATGCCAGCAGGAAGTCAAGAAGCCCAGTCTGAAAAGGACGGGGCTTAGCGAGAAAGGAGAACGTCACTAGGACCTCTTCTCCAATGGCTGGCCACCGTTTGGGAGGCCAGCCAATGGGGAAGAGGGGCAGGGCTTAACCTCGCTAGTGAAACTCTCCCTACATCATTAAATCTCGCCAGATCGACTGCGCATGTGCGCAGTCTTTCGTAGGCAGAGACCTAAAAAGACTGGCATTGGTTGCCAGCCTCTTGCCTTTCAGAGAAAAAGACAGGAAAGAAAGAAGGTAAACAATATGGAACGAAGGCAAGAAAGAAGGGAAAAAGGAGTGAAAGGAAGAAGGCAAGAGGGAACACAGCCAAGAAGGAACACAGCCAAGAAGGAAAGAAAGAAGGAATGAAGTAAAGGAAGGCAGGAAGGAAGGAAAGACAAAAGGAATTACGGAAGGAAGGAAAGAAGGAAAGAGGAAAAGAAGAAATGAAAGAAGGAAAGAAGAAAAAAGATAGAAAAAGATGGCAAGTGTGAAGAAAAGAGAGAACGTGAATGAGAAACAAGGTAAGTATAAAGGTAAGAAAGAGAGAGAAAGGAAGGAAGGAGAAAGGTGGGAAAGAAAGAAAGAATGAAGGAATCTGTAATCAGCCCCTTCCACAAGTACCTTGTTTCTTCTCTTTAGAGAGCCATGCTTTTGGCTTGTGCTCACCTGGTGACCTCCCTTCTTCAGGTAGTTTGTAGGGGGGCAGGATGATTGCCAATGCATTTACATAGTTCATTTAGCAAGTAGTAAAGTAAGATCTATAAACTTTGTAGTAAACATTTTGTCATTCGGGCAGGGAAGGAAGCCCAATAAACACTTCTGTAGGGGTTCTGTCTGCTGTGTGACTTGTGTGAAATCATTCAGCATGTCCACCCATAAGCGTTGCAGTACTGGGAAGCTCTAGAACACATGAACGATATCACCTTGTGGAGCATGACATCCGGGGCAGGCATCCAAAGCTTTGGAGTATATCAAGTAAAGCCTACTTGGGGTAGTATGTGAAATTGACTGAATTTAAAATGGACTTTAGGGGAGAACTTGTGTGGATATGCCATTTTTTTTGCCAATCTTTATTACTACAGGTAAGACCTATGTCCATTTCGCATTTACTTCTCAACTAGAATCGATTAGTCTCTAGGCTGAAAGGATAAAAGGGAAACTATCTTTACTATGCCGATTTTACCACACAATGCCTTTTACCATGCATGCCTTTACCGCGCAGATGCCATTATTATGGAAGCCCTCACCATGCAAGCTAAGTATATTTAAGGTAAGTATACATATATATTACCTACTGGCGGTCGCCAGTAGGTAGTTATAGTTAGGACCTAGTTTCCATAGGAAATCCGCAACATTCTATTTGGAATTACTTTGGCGCGGTTGACGAATACACGCGAAATTCTCCAAGAAAATGTCCTGCTCAGGTCCGCTCCTTCCCTGAAAGTTTCGGGGTGATTTGTGAAGCGGGGGCTGAGAAAAAAGGAGGTCCCAAAACGTGTTTTGCCCATGCCATTTTCCATAGGGACCTTTAGCCAGGGCTACAGCCCGAACGGCTGAACGAAATTACACCAAATTTGGCAAAAAGGTAGAGTTCAGTTCGCAGATTATGCTTTTTGTTAAATCCATTCAGTAGTTCCTTAGAAAATCAAAAGTAAAATCATAGATATATCTATAGATGAAGTACCGTACTCTGTACTGTACTCTGTACCTTCCCGCGCACGAGCTGCATGGTCATTGGCTGTCAACTGTCTGTCAACACTCCAAACCAGGAAGTGTTGGCAGCCATCTTGTGCCTTGGTAGAACAGAGGCACAAGAAAGCAGTGAAACAAACATGCAAAACACGCAAAGGGGGGCAGAAACACCCTGACCCCCTATGCCCAAAAATGTTTTTTTTAAATCACGGGGTATGCGTAGGTATGCGTACCCCATGGGAAAAAACCCAACCCCGGTCTGATTTTTTGTCAAATTAGACCCCGGGGGCCCAAATCCCGGGGGTATAATATAAAAAAGTGTGGGGGGGAACCAGTCACCCCCTACTCTTTGGCACTCCACAGGGCTTTTAACAGGTGGGAGGGGGGCCGCACATCCCCCTCCTGGAACCCTCGATGGCCCTGGGGACCGCCACCCCCCAGGGGCGGCTCCTGCAGTGTCCCGGGGTGCCTATCCCCGAGACACTGCTCTTTGCTATGGTAGGCGGCTCCCGCCCTACCATAGCAAACTGCCTTGATTTTTGAAAGAGAGAGCAGAAAACCTGCTCTCTCTTTCAAAAATCAAAGCAAATTGCTTTTTGGCATGGGGAGCAGCATGTTAGCTGCTCCCCAAGCAGAAAAGCAATGCCGGCTCCCGCAGGATGCGGGAGGCCGGCAGGGACCGTGGGGGGCTTGGGGACCCAACGGAGAGGGCAGGCCCCAGGGGATGGGGTCCCCGGAGCCGGAATTGGCCACGGGAGGAGGGCCACGCGGCCCCCTTCCCGTAAAAAAAAAAGGGGGGCAGGCCCTGTGGGATGGGGTCCCCAGCCCCCTTCTTAAAAGTAGTTTAAAAAACAAACGGGATCGGGAGGAGGCCATCCTCCCTCCCTGCACCTCTCTGCAAGGCTAGTTGCCCCCCAGGGACCCCCTTTATTCAAGGGGAATTAGTTCCCCCTCTGCAAACGTGCCAGGGGGCTGCGTTGCAGAGAGGTGTAAAAAGGGGCGTGGCCTCATTACACCTCTCTGCAAGGCAGCCCCCTGGCGCATACTGGAGGTTCCTGGTGGGCTAGTTGGCCCCCAGGGACCTCCAGTATGCAAAGGGAATTAGTTCCATCTCTGCAAACGTGCCAGGGGGCTGCGTTGCAGAGAGGTGTAATGAGACCACGCCCCTTAATACACCTCTCTGGAACGCAGCCCCCTGGCGCATACTGGAGGTTCCTGGTGGCCTAGTTGGCCCCCAGGGACCCCCAGTATGCAAGGGGACTTAATCCCCCAACTTAGAGCATGCTACAGGGCGCGTTTGCACAGTGGTGTAGGTAGGGGGCGGGGCTTGAGGTAATGTGAGTGCAAACATGCCCTGTGGCGCGTTTTAAGTTGGGGAATTAATTTTTCTTCAATCCAGAGGACTCCTAGGGGGCAACTAGTCCAACAGGTATCTCCAGTAAGCGCCACGGAGCTGTGTTGCAGAGTGTTGTAAAAAGGGGGCGTGCCCTCTGAACACCTCCCTGCAACACAGCTCCCTGGCGCATACTGGAGGTACCTGGTAGGCTAGTTGGCTCACAGGGGACCTCAGGATTGAAGAGGAATTCATTCCCCAACCTAAAACGTGCCGCAGGGCGTGTTTGCACACATGTCACCTCATACCCCGCCCCCTTCCTTCACTATTGAGCAAATTATTCCTGTAAAATCAGCCGAACTACGAATTCTGATTTACTCACCTGTTATCACAAGAGACGTCAGTGCTGCATCTTTGAGCGCACTACTGATCCTGAAAAGTAATTCTAACCATACTTACAGTAACTTGAATTTCCTTCCATAGGCTAACATTGAATGGTTTCACTTGGAAATTTGTGGAGTTTTTGAACTTTAAAAAATTCCTCTAAAATCAGCCGAACTATGAATTCCGATTTACTTACCTGTTATCAGGAGAGACCTCAGTGCTGCATCTTTCAGCCCACTACTGATCCTGAAAAGTAATTCTAATTGTAGAAACAGTATCTTGAATTTCCTTCCATAGGCTAACATTGACTGGTTTCACTTGGAAATTCTTCTTATTGTGGAGTTTTGGAACTTAAAAAAATTCCTTTAAAATCAGCCGAACTATGAATTCCGATTTACTCACCTGTTATCAGGAGAGACCTCAGTGCTGCATCTTTCAGCCCACTACTGATCCTGAAAAGTAATTCTAACCATACTTACAGTAACTTGAATTTCCTTCCATAGGCTAACATTGACTGGTTTCATTTGGAAATGTTTTAAAGTGTGGAGTTTTGGAACTTTAAAAAATTCCTCTAAAATCAGCCGAACTACAAATTCCAATTTACTCACCTGTTATCGGGAGAGACCTCAGTGCTGCATCTTTCAGCCCACTACTGATCCTGAAAAGTAATTCTAATCGTAGTTACAGTAACTTGAATTTCCTTCTATAGGCTAACATTGACTGGTTTCATTTGGAAATTTTTTTAAGTGTGCAGTTTTGGAACTTTAAAAAATTCCTCAAAAATCAGCCAAACTACAAAATCCGATTTACTCACCTGTTATCAGCAGAGACCTCAGTGCTGCATCTTTCAGCTCACTACTATTCCTGAAAAGTACATTTAACTGTACTTACCAGTAACTTGAATTTCCTTCCATAGGATATCATTGCCTGCTATATAAAATATATATGAATTAAAAAAATATTACATTAATTTTTTGTTTTACAATTTCAATATTTAAAAAAAAAAATTCAATTTATCAGTGATGTCATTCGTGATGTCACTGACCATGTCATGAGTGATGTAATATGTGACGTCATCAGCAGTGCATTGCGGGTGAGCGAGTTATAGTTAGTTCAGCTAGTTAGCTTGACTAACTATAACAGGCGAAATTCTATGGTTTTGTAAGAGTGAAATGTCCAGCAAACTATAACGTCCCTGAAACCTATGGTTTTTTCAGGGAATTTCTAAGGTTTTTTTAAATGTTAATTTCTAACTATAACGTACCTGAAACCTATGTATTTTTCAGTGAATTTCAATGGTTGTTTAAATGCTAATTTCTAACTATGACATCCCTATTAAGTCAATACTAAAGAGAAGGGAGTTAGAGGGAAGAAAAAGCTAAGGCTCACCCTCCAAATACTATATTCAACATAAGGTCTCTGTTACCAGATACCTGAGAGCCTAGCCGGTCACTATAAATCCATTCACAACGCTCAATGGGGTTGGTCTGGATGGTATAGTAGATAGAAAAGGTGAAATTTCTCTTTTTCTAGGTGTCCCCTCACTCACCAGGGTTGCCCCATGGTGACATGCTTCATCATTGGGGCCATCCCAGTCCTCTACGGGCTGGGGTGTGCTGCGACTTGCGAATTACGTAGGAGCACTTGTAATTGACTATGTGTGGTGCGGGTGTGATAGTGGAGTGGACTAGGTGATGTGTTTAAAAATACCTGCCCAGTAGGTTTTCAATAGACTTTATTCCTGCCTCTAGGTGGTAGTATTAAAAATGGGGTGGAAAAATAGGGTCCCTAAACGTAATGTGTTAAGGTGTACCTATCAACTCCTGTCAACATGTTTCGTGCATACCCCAAGCACTTCTTCGGGACTACACAGGGACCAGCCCTGTGTTCGCCACTCCTTAGCTCTGCAATGAGTTATTTTTAGGAAAAAATGCTGCAATCTATAATTAGTGCATGCAAGAATACCTACGTATTTATTCCAAACACATGGTTCCTGTAAAACAAAAGACAACTTGAAAAGTCAAGGGGTGTTACCCCCAAACATAACACACATAGCACATATTTCGGATTGCACGTAGAAAACGTGATTACATTTCCCGTGGTCCTCAAAGGACGTTTTAATATGTAAAAATGTGTTTGTTTTCATGCACAAAAAGTGGTAGTTCTCATGCATCAAAACGTGATAAACACCTTACTGTGACACAACCAAACAATCATCTTGCACACACATTCATACATATTTACATACATGTAGTGGGACCTAACTGTGCCCCATGGACTCGGAGGGGTTCAGTATCCCAGCAAATCTAAGAGAGGTAGAAGAAATGGCACATCATAAATTTCATTCACTGTTTTGTTTTATCCGACCTGTTAGGCTATGCGATGGTTCATCAACCCGCAAGATCGATAAATAAAGGCTCTTCATTTGCCCGATTTTATTCGCACACACTTACTTGCTCACAGAATACCTCCCTCTTACAGACACCTACTAGCGTCCCTCCGGTCCGGATGTTATTTGACCGGGGGCGCCGGGTTTGTTTTTAAAGACCTGCAATCGCCCGGTTACTTCCGCATTGCACGCCACGCTCAGTGGAGAGCTGGTGCGTGTCGGATGTTTGGAGCGTTCGCGATTGGCGGCCATCTTAGGTATATGGCGTACCTTTCACTCATTCGAAAGGTCAATATTTTTGGATCAGGTTGGCCGCTATTCTTAAAAATTAATTTAAGGCATAATCCCGTCAGCCATTGTTATTATCAGCTAATTTGCCGCAATTTTTACCAAAAAGGGATTGGGTATACATATGCCGGTGATTAGGATATTATAAATCACGACGGCCCAAAAATGTCTCTATCAGTTATTTTTCTCCATTTGTTTAGTCATTTCATGAGCAGACATGCTTTTTGTAGCACTAAGTTGAATACTTCTTATCATGTAAATTGTCCCCGGGGAATGTCATCATTCAGACCCACAATATGAGAGCGGAGCTTAAAAACCCAGCGTTGTTCCTTCTCCAGTAGTTTTTTCTCCATGTCTGTGTGTGGTTGTTGTATTTCCAGAACCACCCAACGCATATCTTTAGGGGTATGTCCCTTTTCCAAAAAATGAGTGGTCATTTTCGTATTTGAATGCTTGCATCTGAAATTGCTGCGGTGTTCCACCATCCTTGTGTTGACCTTCCTGGTGGTCATGCCGATGATCTTTTGTCTTGGTATGTTCCTACCCGTTCTCTGAGATCTGGGGGCCAAGCTCTGGCCGTGATCCCTCGATACAGGCTGTGTCGGGTTGGTGGCCGATCCTTCCGGGTCAGGGCAGCCGAGCTTTGGAATTCCCTCCCAGTTGAACTGCGGCTATTAGACGATCTGTTAGCGTTTCGCAAAGCTTTGAAAACCTTTCTCTTTTAAATGTCCTCCTTGTTTTTATTTGTTGTGTTCTTAGTAGTTGTTGCAAATTTCCTGTCATGCGCCAGGACGCCCCTTAGCTGGGGCAGCTGTGCGCAATACAAATGTGTGTAACATAACATAACATAGTGTAAATCACAACTACATGTAATCATATACACTACCCCTGTTGTGTTGCAGTTTGAAAAGGACTTCAAATCCCAAATCAGGCCGTTGTTACATGTGATTTGTTTAGTCGCACTCGTTAGATGACACACACTACAATTGGAACATGGATAGTGTCCCATCGGTAGTGGATGTAGGCGACGTACTGGGCCTTCTACAGTCTTTGGGCGTGTATGGACTATTAAATCCCTATTAAGTCCCCTTGAATCCTGAAGGTCCCTGGTGGCCAAGTAGCCCACCAGTAAGCACCACAGACCTGCATTTCAGAGAGGTATTCTAAGGCCACGCCCCTTTTTACTCCACGCTGCAAACGCGGCTTCTGGCACCCCAGTTTTGTCCCAGCCGTATGCAAATAAGTCTTGACACTGTGCCCCTTGGGAACAGTCCAGACAGAACTGCAAGGCCAGATCCTCCCTGGACTGGAAACAAGCATCCTGGGACCGGTTTCAGGGTGTGTCACCCTTCTTCAGCCAGGCTGGCTTGAGTGGATGGGTATGCTCAGAAGTGGGTCCCTTGCTCACCATGTCACTGGATTCAAGCTAGCCTGGCTGAAGAAGGGTGATATACCCTGAAACTGGTCCCAGGATGCTTGTTTCCGGTCCAGGGAGGACCTGGCCTGGCAGTTTGGTCTGGACTGTTCCCATGGGGCACAGGGTAAAGACTGATTTGCATATGGCTGGGTCCAAACTGGGGTGGCGTAGTGGGCAAAAGAATGATGGATTTACCCCGGGTCTTTTGACTGGGGGAGAGTGTTTGCATTGACAGCATTCCGTCCATCATTTGTTTGCTGTAACACAAAGCAGAATACTGGGCAGAGGCACTAGATACTGTCTTTTCCCAAGTCAGGCTTGAGTGCTCACTACCAACCTCATGGAGAGACTCTATATTCTCACCTATCTACATGTGCAGGGATAAAACCCTGTGTTGAAAGAAATCATCTCTGTTTGGCTAGAATTTTTTTAATGTTCGAACACACGTCAAACCATTCATAGTATGTCAAAGTATCTAATACATAGACCATCAATAATTAATCCACTGCCTAAATGAAGATGGTTCCGAGGACCCAATAGGCAATAACCATGGTGCTTGAGATATTCAGTGCCATAGCAAGCGAGCCGTATGTCCTCATACAAGCAGTGAAAATGTGCTCTTACCCATTGCTTGTTAGCGAGATACAGCCATAATGATGGTTAGAAGGTCCCTAGTACCTGTGGTGCCCTCAGACCTGCTGCACTATTGGTAGCTACGCCCCTGAAGGAATTGGCCATACATTGTAAAATTGTGACCCAGCGATAGAGAGTGATCAGGCTTTTAAGAATTTCTAACATAGGCAGAAAGAATCAATCAAAAAGGATATCTCTGTTATATCAGTCGTGCAACATTTATACCAATAGGCTGAACTGGCACTGGTGTCCCACATGCTGAGTAAAAGAGCCCGCATTCAATTAACTGAATATATTCAGTACAACTATTTCCCTGAGTGGCACTTTCTGTCAATATAATCTTCATAAAATGGTAAGCATTTCATTAGCATAAACAACGTTAAGAATCAGCCTATCATCGAGTCATAGAATAATTTACCTTGAACCCACGATCAGTATGATTTAGTTTTTTTACTGCCGTACAGTGCAGTAGTTTGATTATAGCATTTAAATGCTGTAGATACTTGTGTTGACTGAACATACTAATCCAAGAGGACTGTTTAACTCCCACCAATCTCAGACTGTCACTCAACACCTAAATAAGCTTGTAGCCACTCCACAGAACATATGCGGTCCCAGTAGTGGTCTTAGCTGGAATAGGGAGCTTATGTTCCTGAGATCCAGTTCAAGATATAGCGTTGAAGATGGGGTACTACTTTGAGGTAGTCTCAACAGGTTCCTCAAGAACCAGTTTTCCCAATCATCGTATTGGTACTTTTAATGTCCTAGACCTCAGACCTGTATGTGTCACATTGACAAACGGATGGATCATACCGCATGCCGAAGAGTGGCACCAGACCATCATATCTAGAGACAAGTGTACTTTTATGTAATTGTTTGGGGCTCTCAGTGTCAGTGCCATCCTTATAAATATTAAGCGCTATTTGTAAAATTATTATAAAAGCAAATAAAAGTGGTGAAAGTGATGATGTCAGCTTTGCTCCAGGTATAACCTCAGAACTACCTGAAAGCACTTTATTGACCACCACTGCTGCTGTAACATTTGTATGCAGGTGCTCAATTGTTTCAAAGTAAGTCAACATTCTCAAGTATCTTTCATGGGGAGAATTCATGATCAAATACCTTCTGCATGTGAAACAGTAAACTTACCTACTGCCCAGTCTTACTCTCATCCTTTACTTTCCCTCTCTGATCACCCACCCTATTTGTCGTCTGTCCTCCAACTTCTCCATTGCACCAAGGCTGCCTGTGTTGCGCGGATGATTGTTTTTGTGTAGGAAGCAATAACTTCCTGCACAAAAACAAACACCCAGAGTTGTTTTCCTCTTTCTATGTGTGCTGGAGAAATCAACAGGCATAGAAAGAGTTAAAAATGAGGAGAAATAGAAGTATTTCTCCTCGTTGTGCCTCCTTACCTCTTCCCTGGAGTGGCATCAGATTGTGCCACATTCCCAGGTTTACGAAATGTGGTAAATCTGGGAATGCAGCAGATTCCATGGGTGTTGCGTGGGAACAGCCACAGCAACACCCGTGGAACGCCCCTTTCACGCACAGTACTGCATGAAAAGGGGCCATATGTACAAGGACACGAAAAGCCAAGCTGGGTGGCTTTATGTGTCCTTGTACATATGGGGCACCATACTGCGTCACCAGGGTGTTGCAAAAACGGACGCACTGGCGGCACAATAGGAGAGGCCGGCCTCCGAAGGGGGCCTCAAGGGCCGGCGCCTTAACGGCCGCCATGACCCACGAGGAACTAAAAACCGGTTGGCACCGGTTAGCGCCACCAGGAAGCGTGGCGAAGAGTGCCCGAGGCCCTCCCCCTCCCCAGGAACAAAGGGAAGGGGGGAAGGGGGATATAAGGCGCGCTCCCCCTGGTCAACCCACCTTTTGCATTAGGGAGCTGGGGGAGCGGCGCCAAATGAATTTCGAGTCCCACCCACCCACACCTACAACAGCGGCGTCGCAGTGCTGACAGGGACGAAAAGAACCAAGGGTGCAACAAGTGGCATTGGAGATTCAACGAGCAGTGTTTGAAAGGAAGGCCCCACACTTTCTGATGCCTCACGGCTGAGTGAAGCGGTCTAACAAAAAGGAGTAGGAAATGGAGACGGCACTCGTAGCCCAGTCCCCGCCGGTTGGCAGGGCACAAAAGAGTCCAACATGGTAGCGAGCTGAGGCCTAACTCCAGGAAGAGACTACCCGCTAGCAATGAGACCCCAAAGAGAGGGCAAATACAACCAAAAGGGGCGGAAACAAAAGGTTATTGGTTTGGTCATGGAGACACACCGACAGGGCGGTGTGGAGAAGGAGGGCCACTCACTCTCAGATGCCTCACGGCTGGGTGAGTACGCCTGACGAAAAATTGGGGGAGCAAACGGAGACGGCACTCGCAGCCCAGCCCCGGCAGACGGCCGGGCGCAGGAGAGACTAGCAAGGTAGCGAGTTGGGCCTGGCTCTGGGAAAATGCTACCCCCCACACGCAAAGAGGCGTGGAAAACAACAAAGAACAATCTACAAGCTGGCAGGGTGATTTATGACCCTAGGATATGCCAATGAGCAAATGACAAACCAATGATTTATGGTCAGCCGATGAGTTATGGCTGATGATTTATGATGCCCATGCAGAATGATTTGTGATAACCAAATGATGACAGATTTGTGACCAAATGATTTATGATAGCACGATGATTTATGACCATGATTTATGGTGACAGATTCACGACGATTAGGCGAAGCGATTTATGAAAATAAGATGATGACCGATTTGTGACAGAGTGATTTATGATACCCAATGATTTATGACCCACGACTTATGACGTACGAATGACACTGAGCGATAACCAATTATGTGAATGTATGATAATGATTGTTGACCCTGGCCTGAGAAGGTACCCAGGGGAGTTGTACAAATATGGCGTACGTCATGAGTAATAAGAACTGTGGCCAACAACCACCACAAAATAACAATGTCTGTTGGCTGTGTTTCTAGTTATACATATACATGGGTATAGGACAGTTCCGGGATTGGGGCAGTGCGGCTGTTATGGGCTTGCAAATATACCCCTCTGTTGTCAATTGCGAACAGAGCCCTGGGATAGCTATAAACTGCCCTGCTCCTCTATGGCCTCTCTGGGCCACAGCATAGCGCTGCATTTTGTTTGCAAATGCGTTCAGGGCAAAGGGCGAGCTCTGTAATCTCCCATCAAATACAACGGGCCTCAGCGGAGCTGTCCAGGTCCCGGCTGTCCAGAGCTCTGTTGTTGTGACCTGCCCTGCTCCTTGGTGCCCACACCATTTGGTGAGATACGGAGGAGATGGGCAGCAGCAGGCTGTCCCATCCTGTCTTAATTTTGAATTCCCTTTCACAAATTGCCCTTGATGTGCACTAGCAAGTAGCCCCTGCCCTTAGTCGCTTATGCAGCAACAAGCTGCCCAGACGTTTCCTGGTCTGTGCTCAGATGTGCTACCATCTGAAAAAGAAGCATTGTGTTCTTCCACTTTCTCCTCGGTGTTGTTGGCCAGGTAATGTAAATTGCGCTAGTGATTGGCACTTATGCACTGGTGCTGGGCTATTTTGCACTTGTGATAGACAGTATTGTATACGTCTGAAACGAATTTTTTGCTCCACCAAAAATGTAATTTTTTTCAATGGTCCATCTGTACAATATTAATTTTTCGACTGACTGACTGACTGACTGGTCTTTGCTGCAAACCACCTGCAAATATGCTGGGTGCCGGTTCACAATTGCAAGGAAGCAGTGCGAGATGTCCTGTTCCAGGTGCAATCAACATGATGTGGCCCCCGTGTTTGTATGCTAAAGGAAACTGCAGGACTACGCTCAGTGGCTTCATGGCGCGATAAAACGTGTCAAGTTGCTTACCTGTTTTTTCTCTGCCATGAGCTTCACAGACACATAATTAGGTATTACAATCTGGGATAGGTCTGTCTTGGGAACAGCTGCAGGCTTTCTCTGTTAATGATGTGGTTGTAAATGTGTCTGAAGTTAATAACTTTGCCCAAAAAATAGCAGTTGACAATAATCGGATCTGTTTCAAAAATATTTTCTTTGCGCAAAAGGAGTGCCATCTGAGAGTGATTCATACATACACAAGTGTATTTGACACAGACAGAAGCATTGTCTTTGCACCGTATTTTTTTTAGCAATAACATTACTTACCTTCCCAGGCCACATGCAGAGGGAGGACGATAGCCTCATTAACTGTGCTTGCTGAAACAAAGAATGCTTTTAAACCTAGTGGGTGTAATTAAGGTGCTACACATTCGTCATTCATATTTCCATTTATTATGACTATAAATGTCTCAGCCTGCACGCTGCTATCAAAACAGAGGCCATCATGTATACATCTAGCCATAGACCCTCTATTGAGGACGGTTAGTCCCATGCCAGCAGCAGGTGAGCCCCCAAATCTAGAGTTGTCCGCCAGCTTTGCAGATATGTTTCCTTGGAATACTTCAGGATGATGAAAATGACGTGGCAGGTTGGTTCTCGAACATGGCGGACCTGTCATTGCTAGGTGATTCCTGAAGACTGCCCCCCAAAAGAAAGGGCCGTCTTCAGAAATCACTAACGAAGACCCAACATGTACTGGGACATTTACTGGACTCTTATATTTAGGACAACCATAGTTTATATGACAGTCATGGACAGAAAGGAAGCTGATGGTAATGGCAATTGGTGGGGAGGTCCTTAATTTGTCCGTCCCTCCACCACGATGTGCACTGGGATCAGGTCCTCCAACAGGTTGTGACTTATCACCAGGCCGGCAACTGATCCATTCCTCAGGAACCTTGTTTCCCCCCACAACCAAAATGTAGCAGTGAATGGAGAGGTAGCAGTCTACACACTTGCACTTTTGGAGGCTGCCACATTACTGCCCACCTTTACAACAGGCATCGAGTCTTGAAATTGGGCTCTGGACTGCAAATGGCACAGACTTGACGCTTCGTAGGGGACACCAAGAAAGGTCTTGTATTTAGTCAGATTCTTGGTGGCAGGGTAGGTCCAGTAGTTTGGTTGGTGAACCCTGTGTGACGTTGACATCCATGAAGAGCGATGTCACTGCATGCTTTATTATGCTCTTATCTTGATGATAGAGCCGGAGAGCTGCCTTCATAATAGTGACCCACCTATTTCACAAATAGTAATTTTATAGAACCATCTCACCGAGATACTGCCTTCTTTTATTTGCTTTAAAGGAACAAGTGTCCCTGAACAAAACATGTTTAGGATTTTACCGGGGAAAACAAATATACCCAGATTCAAGGCCCATTATAGAAATTAAAAACACATTTATTAAACAAATAAATAAAAATCGGTGGGTATAGACACAAAACATAAAGGGCACAAAATGTAATAACCCAAAAGACTCAGGTAATAATGTGTGACATAAATCAATAAAATGGTTAGTCACAAAAAAACCTACAGCAGCATTTCTGCCCCAATGTTAATTAATTTAAGCAATAAATAGAGTCGCTGCGCGAGAGTCGAGGATGTTTCAATCCTTACACATTTACAGGATCATCATCAGGACATTACAAATAATGTCTGAGATGTGTTACAACATTTTAGTAGAAAATGACTGAACCAAAACGGGAGAGAAAAGAAGGAAGGGAAAGAGAGAGGGAATCAGTTGCCATTTGGAAATTAACTGTATGCACATTTCTATCAGCCACACTCACAGGGAAACAATAATTAAGTGCCTAGGGGCAAACACACAGGTGAGGTGTAATGAATATGGTAGAAATGCGCTCATCATTAGAGGATAAGTGAATTATAACCAAATGCTGCCCATGCCTAGAATAGGCAAATCAATCGTGGACACAATCGTACAGTCACCAGTACTGAGAGAGTATAAAGCAATATGGAAATAAAGCAAATTATTTATCTCCGCAGATTTTAACTGGTTGAGATTTGTAAAGGAGTAACGAGCCATGTTAGGGAGAGAGGATTGTTTATCGAAATTCACTGCTAATGGCTAATGTCTCCAAAAACCAATTAAAACAAGAAGTCCTAGCTGCATTTGAACTACTGCGGCAAGGGAAAGAGATGGGAAAAATAAAGTAAATGGATATCTCCCTCCTGTCACTACTGACTCTATGGAACCCTACCTTAAATTCCCCCATGTTCCCACTCACAAAGATTGTACTTGATAAGATTCACGTTTGGTATAGCCCACAATTTGGCTTCATACCCCAACACTGAATACCGCGATGCCCTACTAGAACCGTGCCCGTGCAACTCATTCACTAGTCAGTCCTTGCTAAATTTTTTCTTTATTTGCAAATTATATATTGTACAGAGGAAAGAGTTTTTAATACCAGTACTGAGGCTGTTGAATATTAGAAGGAAGGTGCAGACCAGCCCTGTTTAATCTACAGCTGTTAAAGACAGAATACATTTGCTTGATGGTCTATACATACATTTCTGGTGCTGTTCGTTAGAGGAAGCTAGTGGGGAAATAAACACTCGCCACATTACATGCGGCATGAACTAAAGCAATCCTGTTTTGGGGCTATATTTGTACTTTGCACAGAGCACTTTATGTTATCTATGTTTACATTTGCATAACGCACTTTATAATGAGAGACAGGGGCCTTTCGTAAAGATATATGTGTTTGTATTTGCACAATGCTCTTTATAATGAGAGACATGGGTCCATGGCTGCACCTGCAATATCTTGTGTTTATCCCCCAGATGCATCAAGAACCCATTTTGCTATTCCTTAATAGCGAAAAATTACGATTCGCTATTAAGGAATAGCAAAATGCAATGCATGAAGAAATCACAAAAAAAATAGCGATTTCTTAAAATTCCTTAATTGCGATTCGCAAATTGCGAGTCACAATTAAGGAATACCAGCCCATTCATTCCTATGGGCGAATGGGAAGACATTCTCAATTTGCGAATCGCAATTAGCGAATCGCAAATTGAGAATGCAATTTCAACGGTGCAGGGGTGTCCAATGGACACCCTGTTGCACCCCTGAAATTGATCTGTGCACATATGATCTGTGCACATATGTTGCGCACACACATGCCCCTAGGGCATGTGTGTGCGCAACATGAAACTTTTAAAAATACACTTTAGTGCATTTTTCAAAGTTTTTGCAAATTACCATGAAGTTCAACTTCATGGTAATTTGCGAGCCCTATTAGCGAAATCGCTATTTTTTAAACTTTAATGCATTGCATTTAAGGAATCTCAATTTGAGATTCCTTAAATGCAAGTAATTGCAATTTTGCGATTTCTTAATTTGCGATTTTTGCATTTGGGATGATGCATCCCAAATGCAAAAATACCGGTCACAAAGTGGCAGATTCTGAGAATCTGCCCCTTTGCGAGCGGATTCTAGCTTGATGCATCTGGGCCTATCAGCTAGATTCATCAACGTAAAATCGGCTCGCAAAGGGCCAGATTCTCAGAATCTGGCCCTTTGCGAACGCAATTTTTGCATTTGGGATTCATCATCCCAAATGCAAAAATCGCTATTAGCGAAATCGCATATTTGCGAGGAATTGCATTTAAGGAATCTCTATTTGAGATTCCTTAAATGCAATTCATGAAACTTTTAAAATATGCGAATTCGCAATTTCCAGCCGCTATTTACCAAGAAGTCTGACTTCGTGGTAAATAGCGAAAACTTAGTGCATTTTTCTTAGTGGCATGTTACACACACACATGTCCTTTGGACATGTGTGTGCGCAACATCAGGCTACATTTCCATTTCAGGGGTGCTACAGGGTGTCCTTTGGACACCCCTGCACCCTTTAAATCGCAAAATCAAAATGCGAATCGCTAATAGCGATTCGCACATTGATATGTCTTCCCATTCATTCCTATGGGCCTTCAGGCCCATAGGAATGAATGGGGAGTTATTCCTTATTTGCGATTAGCAATTAGCTAATCGCAAATAAGGAAGCTGTAGGAATCACAATTAATATTGCGATTCCTACATGACTCCCGTTTTGCGAGTCTGTAATAGCGATTCCTTATTATTCGCTATTACAGACTCGCAAAACATGCCGATGATGAATCTGGCTGTATATGTTTTAGCATAAGCTGGTTTGCAAGATTCTGTGGTATATAAATATATGTTTTAATCGTCATTTTGACTAACTTTCTGTGCACATTTGCACTTTGCACTTTTGTTAATGATACTGAGCCCGGGCTGGTTGGAAGTGGGTAACTGTTGAACCCCTGCTATAAGTATGTGTGTATGGATTTTATGACAGACATGCACACTGATTATTGCTAAATGAAAATAACTATTGTGATGTTTCCCAATACTGATTTTTGTGTGATTTTTTATATGTATTTTATCGTTTATGGTTATACTTTTTGTATACGGAATAAAGATTTATCTGATCTGATCCCCATCTTGGTCACAAAACTTTAACTATCTCCAAGGTCTTCCATTAGCTAACTGGGCCCTAATTCATTCGCAATAGCTTGCTGTTGTTCACCCATTTAATTTATCCTACCATCTTCGGGATGACATTAGCATAGAGTGTTGAGAATCAATATTCATGTGGTGGCATTATGCGTAGGTGCTAAGGCAATTTGGCGTTTGCAGAAACCGTGTTCTGATCTGCTAGTAATACGATACGTTTGTTCACACCATGATGAATTTTAATTTTCTGTTCTGTTCTATAGAAGATTACCTATATATACCCTTGATTTTAGGGGTGAGGCACAACTTGCCCAAAGACTTTGCGATTCTACTAAGGATGCCTGTGCGTTATTTCTATGGTTTTTGCTGCCCACTTGGGACTTCAAATTATTAGATTTAGCTGTAATGCTCTATTTGCTGAGTATCTTCATGACATTTGTTCTGTATTGCATCTTTTGAATTTTGTAATAAAACTCCTACATTTATTCTACTGATTTAGAACTCAGTTATTGAGTGGGCCCTATACATAATTGACTGCATTTCTGATATTTATATGTTTTTGGAGGTCCCTTAGCTTTGGGACACATTGCCTCATGAAACTGAGCTTTAACACAGTCTCTGATTCATCAACTGTGGGTGTTCTGTTGAGGTAAAACATTGGGGGGCAAGAATTGTGGAGGACCCCCTTGCCCACAAATGTGTGGTAGCAGAGGATGGTTGCGAGTTAAGAGCTCCTGCTTTAAAGAATTCCTTTTCCTTCTGTTCCCCAGTTTTAGTGGACATATCGGTGTAGATTTTTCTCATGAAGTTTTGCTGAGTTCTTGACTTGCAGTGCTGTTCCTGAGCAAATCAAATTGTTAGTAAGAATCGGGCAGAATGATTCTGGTAATTGAAAGTGTTTTGGTGTGTTATTCAAGTATTTGTGTCTGTATTGCATGGTGAATTGTTTTGCTGTGTGTGAAGCTTTTGGCTTATGCAATGTTGAGTCTTTGTTAATTAGTGGCTTGATCACTGTGATTTTGATATATTCTAATTTGTGTCAAAAAGGTTTGTTTTTCATTAGTCGGTGTGGTAATAAGATCTCGAGATGTTATTGTTGAACTTGTCTACATTAAAGGTAGTGTGTTTTGCGAAGTGCTACATACACACCGATAGGGATTTTCTGAACCAATTTCTTTTTCCAGAGGGTCGATTGCCTAATTTTGCTTGATGTCATTTTTTCTGGGTGCACTTGAGTAAATGCACTGGTCAAAGGTGGATTACCACTGGACGGGAGTCTGTTGTAGTGTGAATTGAGTTTGACAAGTGCTGTGGAGGTACTGTCCTTGTTTCTATTGTTTGCAATATTTATTTTCTCCCAACTTGCTAATTTTCTCCTATTTAAGTTGAGCAGACAAGATTTATTTTGAAAATTTTGTATGTTGATTGATAAAGGATGTATAATTGTTTTTCGATCTACAAAGAAGTTGCACTGCAATTGGTTAGTCAGCCGAGGAGTCGCACAGGGATTGGTGAGACCTCACAACAGAGCTGCATTGTTATTGGTTGGTTGCTGTCAAAGCCACACTGTAATTTGTTGACCTTCGGCATAGTCGTGCTGGGACTGATTGTTGTTCAGGAAGAGGTGTGGCGCCGCGGCCAGGGCGACTGACGCTGGAATCTGGGGACCACGGTTCGATCCCCGGCGGCAGGTTAGCCCAGCACCATGTGACTCTGGGCAATAGCTCGCTTAATCTTCCTGACGGCCCCCAGCGCCTAGAGACCCTTACGGGTGATTGTGCGCGTTACAAATGTGGACTTTACTTTACTTTTTCTCAGTTGGTTTTGTGCTGTTTTTGAATTATTTTGAGTGAGAATAATGTGTACTGTGTTGCAAAAGTCTAAAGCTCCTAGCGTACCTGCTATGGAGGGACATAAAATACTTGTTGAGGGTTCGCCTGCATATGAAATGATGACTAGTATTGGGTTTTATACATGCATCTTGATTTGCCACTGGCATGAAATCACCTCATCTTACAGGGACTTTCAGTTTCCTTTAGAGGGTACCTTTAACATTAGAATGCTTGAATTCCTGAGACAGACTATGAATGAAAGGAAGCTGCTACCTACAGTGTTTGAGGCATTAAGTAAATGGGATCAAAGGGTCACAGAGACAGAGAGAAAGAAAATGAAGAAGCAGGTGAAACGTTCATTTAGATAGTGGTTGAAAGGCAAGTGAGCTCATCAGTAGAAATGTTGGTTTGAGGATTATTATTATTTGTTTTTTGTAATGCGCCTGAATCACCCCCAAAAGGGATATCTCAGGGCAGCAGGAACAAAAACGTTGGCAGTGGCCTAGGATACTAACACAGTTTTGTTTTTAATAATTTCCTAAAATTGTGATGGGCTGTACATTCTCGTAGGTGTAGAGGAAGTTTATTCCAAAGGTGCGGGGCTAGAAATGTAAAGGCACGGCCTCCTGTGAGGGTTTTCTTGATACATGGTATAGTAAGTAGTGATTTGTTCATAGAATCTAGAGACCTTATTGGTCCATAGGGAATACATTTTCCCATCAAGTAACTGGGTCCCTTGCCATTAAGAGCTTTGTGCACTAGGCACCAGATTTTGAAAGTTATTCTATTCCTCACGGGCAGCCAGTGTAGTGCACGCAGTAAAGGAACTGAGGCAGATCTTGCCGGTAGATCGTGAATTAGGTGGGCCACTGTATTCTGAACCACCTGGAGTTTACCAGGAGGGATTTGTTGACCACGGCCAGAAGAGCATTGCCATAGTCCAGGCGACTAATCACCAGTGCCTGGACTAGGGTCTTGTTCACTGCAAGTGGTAGCATTGGGAAAACTCTCCATACTAGCCTCATAACATGAAAGCAGGTGCCAGTGGTAGACATCACCTGATCTTTCATAGTTAGTTTCTGGTCTATTTTTATGCCCACATTTTTCACTTAGGATTTTGGAATAGGTGGCACTCCCAATTCGGGTGGCCACCACTCAGGAGACCATAACAGTTGAGCAGCACCGAAGAGCATGATTTCACTTTTTCCACTATTTAACTGGAGAATATTGCGGCCAACCAGGCTGTGATGGCTTTCATGCCCTTCATAAAATGGTCTCTTGTCTCGGACAAATCTTTTTCAAAAGTTAACGGAAGTTGGTTATCGTCTGCATATGAGATAGGTATTAAACCATGGGCTCTAACAATGTTTTCAAGTGAAGTAACATATCTGTTAAACAGTGTGGGGCTCAGACAGGAGCCCTGGGGCACTCCCTTATTAATTATCATGGTACTTGGCCTAAATCGTCCCAGGTGAATGGTCTGAGATCGGTCGGACAAAACATTTCTGAACCATTGTAGCATTTCTGAACCACTGTAGCACCTGGCCCAGGATGTGTATCTCTTCCAGTCTCCGTATCAATATTAGTTGAGATATTGTATCGAAGGCTGCTGACACATCTAACACCACAAGCATAGATGGTCAATTTTTGTCTAGGCTGCTTCTAATATGGTCTGTAACAGCTAAGAGTGCAGTTTCAGTGCTATGCATAGGTCTAAATCCTGACTGGAAAAGATCCAGGACCCTGTGGACTCAAGGTCCTCCATCAGTTGTTTATTGATATTGATTTCTATTATTTTACTTTCCTATGGAAGTAGCGATATATGGCAATAATTAGATACATCTGTAACAGGAAGGTTGTTTTTTTCCGAATCGGAAAGACCTGTGCAGCTTTCCTCTCAGCTGAAATTTCACCCGTGTTCAATGAAAGGTTCAGTAATGAGCTATGATAGAGGGAGTGAGAGTTTGTTCTGGAATAGTTATAGAAGCAGCAGACAAAAATGAGGGCGAGAGAGAGAAGTTAGAATCTTATTCTGGCCAAGAGTCAGATGAGGAGGTTAACCTTTTAAATTATCTTTTGTGTTCTAGACCTTCTACACATACATAAGGGATCCAGAGACATGTACAGGGTTCCTGGTTACTGACATGGGTGCAGCAGGTGAGGCTAAGCATGTATAAGTACAGGGGTTGACTACACTTATAGCTGTGGGTGCATTAGTGAGTGTACCACCTGAGAATACAGTGACAAATATGATGACTATTAGCAGAGATACTATGATTGTTTCTCCAGTTTCAGATGACATGTCTGGTGCTGTTCATGCTAATCCTCTTAAAGAGAGAAACATTAATGTTGAGCTTTTGAAGACTAAATTCAGAGAAATATCACAGCGAATAATTGATTTAAATAGATAAATGACATACAATGTGGATGAAATGAGATATGTGATCGGAGTAGCAGTGAGGTGTGTGAATGTAGCACATGGTAGACCTGAGTAATTAGTTGACAAATGTGAAGTAAATATTATCAGAATGAGGAATGTACAGAGAAGTTAATTACAGAATGGATTTGACTAATGAGTAAATAAGAGGGTTGCACTTAGCAAACATACAAGTTCACTATAAGGATCTAGTCAAAAAGATAAAAGACGGGAGGGATTTGAGAAACTATAGAGATAGATGGAAGGAGAAAATTACTACTAAAAACAAAACTACAGAGTCTGGAAAGAAAATTAAGTGGTCCATTAGTAATTCAGAGTTAGAGGTAGTTTCAGAATTTCCCTTGAGAGAAGTACACGGAGAGAATTATGTGCCTGTGCCATGAACGAGAGGTGATATTTAAACTTTTATGACACATTTTCCAAAATTGAGAGAACCTGAGAAGTGGCACAAGAAGGTTCATAGATTAACCCCACTTTCAAAAATGCTTTGACTGATCTGGACATACTGTCTTAGATTGCTGTTTAACTTACTGACTGCATGCAAGGTTGTGTTGCAGGTAATAAGGCCCCACAGAGCAGTGCTCTTTAAAAAACAGGGCAGCAGTAAAATAAATTAATTCGTCAAAGATCTTGAGATCTACACAAGAGCTGATTGAGTCAGTGCATGCTTACTTTCAGAGGCTTTTGCAGATTTTTAAGAAGCACAGCAGCTTGAGGATCCTGAGAAAGATGGTGCTAGCAGTTTTGTATCTACTTCTTTTATGGGTTTTGTGTTCTGAGCTCAGTCACAACTCCAGAAGATACTTATGTATTTGCAGACTAAGGGAATCATTGAGATCCTGAGGTAGTGATTGGTTTGATGTGAGGGAGAAAAAGATGAAAGAGAAGCTGATGGTTTCTCAGACTAACCAGTTCCTGTTACATGGCAGGAATCATATGGAGGGTTCTGATGTGGGTTTTACATTGACTGACACATTTGGATCACATTCGGTGCAAGGTGTGAAAATGAGAAATTAGATGGGGCAGATGCAAAGGATTATGAATAATTCTGAAGTGAATTAAAACTAATATGCTAAAGAAGAGCACTGGAAGTGGGAATGCTGACAGAATACAAATTGGATCCAGAATGATTTTGTTCCCCAGATGCAGCACCATGTGAATCAGATCCAGACAAAAGCTAGTTACCCCAGCAGAATCAGCTTTAGTGCAGAATTTTCAAAAACAATGGCAGTTCTGTATGAATATGCCTGTAGCTCCAGTTATGCAGCAAAACATGGTAATTAAATGCCACACATTCCAGTGTGGAAGCAGAATCCATTGATTCTGAATAATAATTTTCAGGTGCCTCAGAAGGAAAGAGCATTGCTTACTTGGTGCTGTTCTGGAGGTATTTCATAGTGACCTTTACATAGACCGTGAGGTGAGTGGCCACCCAGTTTCTTTTTTGATAAACATAGGAGCTACCCACTCTACAGTTCATTCTATGGAGGTTCCAAACCTACCTCTCTTTGGAAGAGAAGTCCAAGTTGTAGACATTAGCAATAAACAGATTGTTTACAATGTTACTGCAGATGTTCCTATTAGAATATGATAAATGGAGAATAATCATCAGTTCATATTTGGTGATCTAGGTCCTTGAAATTTGGTGGGCAGAAACCTGTTTTGCAAGATGAATTGTGCAACTTATTGTGTGCCAGATGATGTTACAGTTAAAACGCAGGATGGGGGCTCAGTGTTTAAAATTAAAAAACAAGATTCAAGAGTTCATGTATTCTCATTTTTTACAAAAGATGATCTGTCTCTGGATTTAAGACATACTGTCAAAGAAGAGGTGTGGGTTTTCACAGGAAAAGAGATAAAAAGTGCAATGCCTGTTAAGAATAATGTAAAATCAAATGAATGAAGCCTGTCACTGAAAAAATGATTGAACAATGTATTCTGCAGGAAGTGCTTGGTAGTTCTTGCATTTATCCCATGATGGGCATTAAAAAACTGAGTGGTAAATGGAGAATTGTGCATTACCTTAACAAAATAATTAAAATTGTGATTCCATGTTGTCTGGTGGTACTAAATCCTAGCAGTAATTCTGTTCCAGATTCCAACAGCTGCAAAATAGTATACAGTCATCAACTTATGCCAAGCGTTCATCTCCATCCCTCTGCATGAGGATAGTAAATTCTTTTTTGCATTACAGTGCAAAATAAGGTTCTGATTTGGTGTCGAATTCCACAGGGGTATCCTGAATGTCCTTTGATCTTTACACAGACCCTATTGAAAGATTTGAAGAGTTTGCAGTTGCCCAGTAACTCAATCCTAATGTAATGTATAGATGGCCTATTAGTGACATCTAAGACAAAAGAAGAATGTAAAATTGACTCTATTGCACTTTGGAATCTCTAGCTGACAATGGTCATAAGGTTCACCCTATAAAAATGTAATACTGTAAAGGAAGCTATTTATTTGGATCGTCACATGGAGATGCAGGCAAGTAAAGTCTCAAATGAACTTGTTTCTGCAGTTCTGAAGATGGGTCCTCCAAACACCCAGAAGGGAGTGAGGATGTTCCTGGGAATTGTTGGCTACTGTCATCAGTGTATTCCACACTTTCCATTCATTGTGAAGCCTTTAACAAGGCTAACGCAAAGTAATAGCAGAGATACGGTACCATTTGATGACAAATGTTTAGAGGCCACCTGAGTTTTGAGGGAAGAATTATGTAATGCACCCACCCTTGTAACGCCTGATTATAAATAGGAGTTCTATCTCTTCTGGCATGAGAGAGGCGGATGTTAATTGTCAGTTTCTACACAAAAACATGGTGAAGATATAAGGCCAAAAGCCTACTTATCAGCTGTGTTGGATGCAGTAGCTCTAGCTCTTCCTGGTTGTCTGAAAGTGGTTTCCGCTGTTTGCACTGCAATTGAGCAAAATTAAGGAATTGTAATGGGACATATACTAATTGTGTTTGTTCCACATTCCGCTGAGATTGAATGACAAACAGTAATCTGACCACATATCAATAGGACATAATGCTAGCTGAGAACATCTCTATCAGAAGGTGTAGTTTTATGAATCCTGCAATGTTGCTTCCTGTTTTAGACAGCAATGAAGACAAAGACTGGAGCGATTATGATGATTGTAGGAAAGTGTTTTTTTGACATGGTCATCCCCCACTTTTTGCCTGGTATTTGATGTGATTTAGATTGGAAGTGCACTGGGTTCCTGCAAACCAGGCCCCCTTCCAGTGCCAGATCGCTTTCCCAAAACTGTGCAATTGTTTCCCTCAATGGCAATACCTTTAGTGGCCTCTGTAAGTCCCTAGTAAATGGTACCCCCTGTCCCTATGGCCTGAGGCACTAAAGGGCGGCTGCACAAATTATGCCCCCCTAAGTGACCCCTCACCAAGCACATGCAAACTGCCTCTGCAGGCTGTGTATCTTGGTGCCGACAAAAGTGAAAACATGACATGGCACACAGCTTGTGTGCCCTGCCGGCCAACATTGCATGCAGTATAAGTAAGTCACCTCTATTGCAAGCCTTACCGCCCTAAGGCAGGGTGCACTATACTACATGTGAGGGCATAACTACATGTCCCTGTACTAGTCATTTCCATTACTGCCAGTACAAGTGATTGGGGAAGCCATGTTAAAAGCATGTACTGGACACTGGTGAAAATGAGTTCTCGAGCTACATGAGGGCTTCACTGAAAATAGGGATGTTTGGTATCAGACATCTTATATTAATAAACCCACACTGATGTCAGTGTTGGATTTTGTAATACGTGCACCCAGAGGGCACCTTAGATGTGCCCCCTGAAATCCTACCAGCTACTGGTGTGCTGACTGACTGGTTTTTGCCAGCCTGCCACCAGAGACAGTTTTATGACCCCCAAGGGTGAGGGCCTTAGCTCCCTGGGGATCATAAACCAAACCTGCTTGGACAGATGGTGCTTGGCACCCCCACCCAGAGGATGACCTGCAAATTAGCATTCAAATGACGAGAGCATCAAAAAAGCCCACCGCCTTAGGTATGCGATTCTGGCTTCTCTCACAGGAAAGCATACCGGCCTCCTTTGTCCAGAGTCCTTTGGCACCTGGACAGGTGAGACAATTAGCTGGGCAACACAGGCGTGTCCACCCTCAGGCAAGCACCACTCCAGAACTGGGCTACCTGAAGTGGATGCAACTTTTCATAAGTGACCATCTTGGTGATGGCAAATTTCGGATCTCGATCCCGAGACAAAGCCCACCTTGAACTTGCCCATTGTGGACTCTCGAACACCACCTGCAGCCTATGTTTGTAGTCCCCCTCTACCATGAGTGGTCCGATGCCTAAAGACACCTCTGCACCTGTCATTCCTGGCCCCTGGAGATGAGAACAAAAGTTGTCCTCATGTCCCCGAGCCTCGCAATAGTTCAGCCCACCCATTGGTTCAGCCCGACTGGTCCCTGAGTCCAAGGTTGCAGCCTCTTTTCAGACAGACCTGAGGCTGTAAGGCACTGCTGCACCTGGCTGCCCCAGTGCTGACCAGAGTGAACTGTTGATGCTGCCTTGGACCATGCTCTCCTCAAGTCCAGAAGATTGGTCACGTAAGTTGCTGTTGAGTGCCCAAATGCAATACATGTTTTTCTTCCTTATGTTACGATTTCAAGTACCAAAATGACCCGATGCTGAAAAATACAACTCTGCACCAGGAAGCCCGATGCATCCCCAAGGCCTCCTGAGGTGGCCTGTTTGTGCTGCCTCATACCTTACCCCATACTCACCTTAAGTCCCAGAGAAGGGTCCTGTAAGTCATTAAGTGGCCATATGCAGCATATGAATCCTTCCTAGGGCAACATTGCCCCAAAGTGCTTCAATTACAATGTAAAGTATCAAAAACCTGTTTTCTTCATATCTGCTATTTTAAAAGAACCTACCTAATTTTGATGATCTTGGTGCCTAAAGTTATATAAAGAGAAGTGTTGGTTTTATAAATTGGTTCAGGTCTCCTTTTTTAGTTGTGTGTATCATTTATTGGCTGTGCATGTGCAACAGATGTCACTCCTCTCTGATAAGCCTAAGGCTATTGGATCACTCTACCCCCTAAAAGAGCACATTGGAATTGCTAGAGCAAATCCTTATCCACTTGTAAGGGAATACCTGGATTCTTTGCACAGTATACCTCTTTTTGGATACCATATAAACAGGCAGCTTCTTACAATGATGATGAACTAGAGCATGACTGTATTAATGTCATAGAGGTATGGATCAAACCAAAACCAGTTATCAGAGAAAAATCTCTTTAAATGGCTGATCTGATTCTCATTGTAGATGCTTCTTATTTGAGAGACCATCTTGGAATATTAAAGGATGCCTATGAAGTGTATTTCATTTCTGCAATTCTTGAAGCATCATACTTTACCAATGTACAGTCAGCACAAGTGGCAGAGTTGATTGCACTGGAAAAGAGATTTGAATGTGACAATTTAAACAGACAGCCAGTATGGTTTTGGAGTGGTCCATGGCTTCGGGTAATTATGGTCAAAAGGGGGTTTTATGACGTCCTCTGGAATCCCCATCAGGAATGGTTACCATATTCTTTATTTGTTGGAAGTAATACAAATGCTAAAGGAAATAGCAGTGGTCAAGTGTACTGTCTGTAATACTGGAAGAGACATGGGCACACTTGCAAATAAATATGCAGGCTGCGTGGCTAGATAATGTGCACTTGAGAATGAAACTGTAATATTAACTAAGCAAATTAAGATTCAAGTGATAGAGCAAAATAAATCAAGTGAGATTTCCGCTGCCAGTAGAGAAAATGTAAATTGTTTCTTGCTAAATCCAACACAGACTTCCTAGAGTGAATTGAGGGACCACGAGGAGAAAGTCCAGTGGGTGAGCAAAGAAGGTGTGAAATGCTTGGTTTCGAAAAGATTTTTCCAGATGTGTGGATCACTCCTGAGTATAAATTTTTTTCACAAATTCAATGTTGAACAGCATGACCAGATCTTGGCATAACCAGTTACATGCAGGGAGGGATGTTATGACCAGAATCTTTACTAAGTACTGGCCGAATTCTAAATTCAGAGGTGTTGCAGAAGAATTTTTTCAGAGATGCCTAGTTTGTCAGAGAAATAATTTGGGTAAGAAGACTTTTGTTCTTGAGAACCATTATGGCAAATCAGAAGACTCATTTACCATACTTTGAGGAGATTTCATAGATATGACAGTTTACATTGGTCTTAAATTCATTCTTGTGATTGTCTATTTATTTTCCAAATGGTTTGAGGCCTCTTCCACCCAGAGATTAGACAACATGACAGTTGCCAAGTTTCTGCTGAGTGAGGTGATTTTCCATTTTGAACTGCTGGCTTCTATTGAGCAGGATCATGGTTCTCATTTTTAAAATGAGATTTTGAGATTGATTTGTACAGATCTCCAGAATGCCCACAGGTTTCATTGTACTTATCGCCCTTAATCAACTGGTCTAGTTGAGAGTCTGAATGAGACCATCCAAAACAGCTGGCCAAAGTGTGTGTCTCTCTACTAACCCTGACCGGGTAACTCAGCTCCGCCAGCAAACAGAGTTTGCAGAGATTTGCCTACTCCGGGCTCCATGGCGTACGCAGAAATAGGCAACACTCTGCCTCTATGGCGGAGCGGAATTAGCCCCTCCCCCACCTTCCAAATACTATAAAAATAATAAAAAGAAGGCACTTACCTGTGTTTCTGCCACCTCCCCTGCCTGGCCGCTCTCTTTCCTGCTCCTCTCGTGTCCTTTTACATTAAAAAAAACACTACATTGTACGTATTGCGAGTGCACATGAGCACTTATGGAGAAGTGTGGCTCACTGGGTAGAGGAGGCAGACCTGGAAGCAGAGGTCAGCCCGGGACCAGGGTTCAATTCCCGGCTCGGCGGGGTCTTGAGTCCTAAAATGTCCATGGACTCGACAATTCTCGCTCCGGTGCCTACTCGATTCATGGGTTCACACTCTGCGACTCTGGGCAATAGCTTGCTTAATCTCCACAACGGCCCCTCGCGGCGGGATGCCTGGCTTTCACCTTGCGGATACCCTGCCGGGGTTATCTCACAGGGGAATACCAGGACGGGTTCCCTAAGCAAGCGCTTAGAAACCGCTTGGTGATTTGCGCTATATAAATTCCTGTACATTTACAACATACTGTTTTTTTCAATGACGAAGGACGCGAGGCCGCGAGGAGCAGGAAGGAGAGTGGCCAGGCAGGGGAGGCGGCAGAAACACAGGTAAGTGCCTTCTTTTTAATATTTTTAAAGCATTTGAGAGGGGGGAGCGGAGAGGGAGTGGAGCGGAACTATGCATAGCTCCACTTTGTTTTTTACAAACTCTGTGGAGCTACGCGTAGAGGCACCACGGCAACTCCACCTACAGTTAGTCTCTATTAGTCTGAAGTAGCCTGATGCTTTTCATCTTGCTTTGATGAGTATTAGATGTACACCACATAAAAAGACCCCACGAAGCACTGGAGTTCTGTAGTTGATCCACGCCACTCACACAAGAAGAGTGAAGGCGGTAGATGAAAAAGTGGTGCCAACCTCAGTTTCGCAGTATGGAACCCAAATTTCGCAGCATGGATCCAGATGTAGATAAAGAAACATTTTTAACTGGTGGAGCTGTGGAAGTTACTGGTTAAGCAATTTCTGAAGTTGTTGGTGAAAGGGAAGGTTTAGATCCTGGTGAAATAACCAGTAACAAAGGCCAATATCAATTTGAGGGTCAGGGTGAAGAACTGTTGTAAACACGTGAGTGGCAACAAGAAGTACTCTCTAATCTTACCAGTGAAAGGTTGCATTTGGAAACTCAAGTCTCTAGAACCCTCAAAGGAAGAAAGCAGTTCACAGTGAGTCATGTTGCTGATGTTCAAAGCACACGCCTGTCAGTGAATGAAGAATATTCAGCGTAGTCACAAATGAAGGAGTGAGAGTCAAGATACCAAAGGCAGTGGGAAAATGTGCTAACGAAAGAACAGGCAGAATGAAATGTTAAGGTCAGTCAAAGAAAAATCTGAAGTAATTCAAATTGGCTCAGAGAATAGTGAGAGTGAGTCACCTAAAAGACCAGCAAGAAAGAGAATTCCAAACAGAAAGTTAGCTTCACATGAATGGGCATTTTTAGCATCTGTGTCTGAAGAAAAAGAAGAAGAAAAAGAAAAAGATATAGAGATCTGCAGTCCAATAACCAGTTGCCAATTCCTTTTTTAAATTGAGCTAAAGGAAAAAGAGCCACCTTGACATGTGAAAATCTGACAGTGGTGAAATAGAGATTGAACTTTGCAAAAGTGTCTTGATCCCTCCTCGAGAAACAGGCTGTGGAAAGTTTCATTGATCCAAGGGTTAGGCCTCGCTTTGCTAATGAATACACTGTTCTTATTAGTGCATACCTTTCCCACTACATAGAGGTCTTCTCTCACTAGTCTCCTACACTGAATGACCTTGGGTAGGAGATACTGTGTGCCCGGCCTCAGAATCAAAACCTATCCTACTGTACTTTTTTGTGTTAGCTGCACCTGCTTGGAAAATTCTATTATGGAAAAGGAGTGAGGTATTGTCCCTTAAGACTCAGTTACCTGACCCTAGGAAAATTCCTACTGCATATTATAAAGAATTGACTCAGGCAGCCTCTTCAACAGCAATGACGCTTGCAGATATTGAAATGTCTTTTGGTCTGCAGGTTCCGGTTGATATTTGGAGACAAGTGCACACACAGGATCATGTGGCGAAATTGGGTGGTACGTGGGATCAAATAAAAGTATGGGATTAGGACAGAAAGCCAGGTGATAAGCCTAGGGCAGAGATACTTGATTTGCCAGGTCACATTATACCGTATGTGCATTCTCTTCTTCCATTGAGAAAGGTTGATTGGGACAGTTATCGGCTTGTCGTCAGAAGAACGATGAGAGTGTGTCTGATTTTTTCACTCAAGTTTGAAAATGTGTTTCTGGATTATAGTGGGCAGGATTTGTCTATTGAGGGAGTTGTCTAATTGTTTGTTAATAGATTTGTTTCAAATTTGCTTCCAGAGATTGCGACTTGATTGCCTGCTTCTGAGAGCACCTGGTTAACCTCTTCTCTTTCTGTTATTTTGAATATGTCACAGTACTTTGAGCACAGGCAAAATTAGGATAAGGAGAGGAAGGAGAAGAAGCACAAGGATTTAAAGATGAAGGTGTTGTTGCAGCAGGCTTCTAGAAGGAACGGGAGAGGATGTGGTGGTTTGGCCCGACAGCTTCCACGTTCTAGCAGGAATACAACGCCTGTAGGGCCGAAACCGTGTGCGCATTGTAAGGAGGTGGGACACTGGCGTAGCGAGTGTCCTGTGTTGTTGAAGAAAGTGGTGGCCCCAAGAGGACAAGGTTCTCGTGGACGGGGTTGTGGAGGTGGAGGAGCGGACAGGGTTCAGAAAGCTGCGGCCTCACAGGGTCATTCTGATAATAATTACTTCGATGACCCGAGGGGTGGACAGTATTATCATGATGATTATGACACAGATGAGGTGACAGGAATGTCTTACATCTAGGATAGACAGGGACAGAGTGAGGGGCCTGTTTCGATACCTATAGGTCAGTGCGGTCCTTATGTTACTACAAACTTGCATTGCTTGGCTAAGGAATTTTTGGTGGATATAGGTGCAACAAACAGTTCTATTTCTCGCTCTTTGGTCCCTGGGGTGGCTCTGTCTGGCCATAATAATGTTTCAGTAGGTTCTGCTGGTGTTTTGGATGTAAGCCCCAATTCCAAACCTCTTGCTTTGACTATAGATCCTTTCACTGTGGATTCGCCATTTTTGTTGACATCTAATTGTGGTGAGAATTTAATGGGTCTGGAATTATTAAATAAAAAATGTGCATGCCAGTCGAGGCTGCTCAAAGAAATGGGAAGTACTATGGAGCCAGTAGGATGTATATAGGAATATGTAAGAGAAGCTACAATACATAGCTGGGAGGGTGTGGGAGATTAGGGTTACTTTGGGGACAGTTCCCATGGGCCCCAGTTCAGTCAGAAATGACAATATTTTACAGAACTGTACCATGTGCTGATCTACATGTAATGTCAAATGTGTACTGTGGTAAAGGTGTTTCCTAACACTGATGATTCTGTAATAAAAATAAGTTTAAAAAAGAAAAATAATTTGCATGCCACAATTTATTGTTCTCCAGTAGGTGTCTATATGACCATAGGTCTGGATGTGGTGTGCGCTAAGCAGTGTCTGTCCAAAGATGCGCCCCTTCCTGCTGAGTTTAAAGACATGCCACCCACTCTGTGGGCAACAGGAGACACAGATGTGGGATTGTTGCAGATATCGCCTGTTTCAATACGTGCTAAGGATGGTGCCATTTTACCTCGGGTCCCTCAATATAAAATACCACAGGCAGAACAGCGAGACTTGTTGCAGATCGTACAGGATTAGATTGAGAAAGGTGTGGGCGAGGAGATGACTGCTAATGTTTGTAATAGCCCTATTCTTCCGATTCTTGAAAGGCCCCCCCCAGGTTCCTCTGATGACCATGCAGATGTTTATCGCTTTGTGATTTACTTGCGTGAAGTTGATAAAATAGTGACTCCCCAGTTTCCAGTGGTTCCTGACATCACCACTCTTCTGACAATGATTCTCTCTTCTGCAAAATTATTTTCTGTCATTAACTTGAAAAATGCGTTACTTAGTATTACTATTCATCCTGATAGAAGGTATCTGTTTGGGTTCACCCTAGTTGGTAGAAGCTTTAGATTCTGCCGCGCTCCTCAAGGCTATAATTATAGTCAGGCATTGAAAGGTCTGCAGGATTCTTTGTCACTCCCCAAAGGTAATGTACTGCTGCATTGCCACAGTACGTTGATGACTTCCCTTCTGACACAGAACAAGGTTGTAGGGACAGTACAGTTAAATTGTTGTTGCACCTGGCACACCACAGACATAAAGTGTCCCTTTCCAAATTTCAGTATTGTCAACAGGAGGTCAGCTATTTAGGTCACATACTGTCAAAGGAGGGTAGGAAGGAAGCCAGATGGCACTACAACTGCTGCCTATGCCATCACCTCATTGCGTACAGTCGTAGAAACATCATGAGTCCCTTATTAGTCCGCCCAAGCAGCTTAGTAAGCCACCCATATTCGAGCTTGTGAGTTGAGCGAGGGACTGGTTGTCAATATTTATACTGTCAGCCAGTATGCGTTCGGGGTCGCCCATAATTTTGGTTGACTCTGGGCAGAGAGATGGTTTCTTACTACCTATGGTACAAATATCCAGCAAGGTCACCTTACATATAGGCGTTTGTCTGCTTTGACACCACCTAAGAAGTTTGCAATAGTGAAGTGTAGTCACCATAGAAAGATCACTGATGATGTCGGCAGAGGGAATGCTTTTGCTGATCAGACAGCTAAGGAAACGGTACAGGCTAAAGTGAAGAGAAAATTTGTAGCCGGTCCTGAAAGGTGGGTGCCGGAAGGTGCTATGTTTGAGGATAAGCTTGAGAACGTGAAAGAGATCCAAAGCGAGGCTACACAGCACAAATGAACGATGAGGGATGTTAGATTGACAAGTCAGGAAAGCAGAGATGGATGTTACCAGATGCATATGTCCTTCCTGTGTCGCAATGGCCCATGGTCCAGCCCATATCAGTGCTAAAGGTATTTGCAAGTTGTTAGACCGTGTATGGCAAAATGACAAGATCCCCAAAACAGCTGCACATTTAGTGAAACACTGTATGGTGTGCATTATGCACTATCCTGGAAAAGGTACCCCTACACCACCCAGTAATATTGCACCACCCACTTTCCCATTTGAGGTCCTCCAGATGTATTATATAGAATTACATAGGGTCAATAACTTGAGATACGTATTGGTGGTTGTCTGTGCATTCAGTAAATGGGTTGAGGCTTATCCCACTAAAGACAATAAGGCTGTTACGACCACAAAGGTACTCCTGAAGGAGGTCTTTCCTCATTTCGGCTTGGCCCATTTGATCTGCAGTGATAGCGGAAGTCACTTTCATGCCAAGGTCCTTCAGTTAATTTGTGACGGTTTGCATGTAGAACAGAAGTTTCATGCTGCAAACCACCCGCAGTCAGCAGGTTTGGTTGAGGAGTACAATGGTACTCTGAAACTGAAATTGGCAAAGATTCAGGAGACACCATGGTTACATTGGCCAGATGCTTTACCATTAGCCCTTTTGTTGACAAGAACAACGGCACACTCAAGGACAGGACTGTCACCAAATGAGGTCGTTTTTGGGTGCCCCACAAATGTGTCTTAGGCGTCCTACGTCCTCGTAAATTTTCTGACATTCAATACCCATTGTAAACAGATTACCTTTGCGAGTTAACTTAACATTTGCATTCTATTCACCAACAGGTCCGGGACACTCTGCCAGATATACCAGAGGGGCTCAGACACAACATCCAGACTGGTGATTGGATCCTTGGGTGCAATTTTCAGTGGAAAAAGAGTTTGGAGCCCAGTTGGAAGGAACCTAAACAGGTCCTCCTGGCCACCCGCACCGCGGTGAAGGTCGCCAGCCAAAAAACTGGGTTCATGCATTGCACTGCTGCAGGATTCCGCTGCCCTTACCCTATGACCAATGGGTGAGGGATGGTGTCAGGGATGTTGAGTGTGAAAAGGTACCTCAGTTAATTCCCTTCAGTGAGGCAAAGTTAACGTGGACCCAAACGGATACTGAGAACGATGGCATGTTGAATGCAGCCGTCCTCTTGGAGATAAGAGCTATAAAGCAGCCGCTGTTTCTTTTTTTTATTCTCTTTTTTATTAAACAGTTGTGATAGTACAGTGGATGGCGCCGAGGCCACATAGCAATCAATTCCAATGACAAAAAGACACATGACCATGTTACAGTTAAAACATCCGCAATATACAATATTAGGGAGGAAGGAGATCAATATCCAATTCTGCTCTGCGCAGTTCGTCTGATGGAGACACACATAGATAGCCACGTGATACATTTCATTTAGCCCATTTGGGATCCCATTTCATGGGCCAGCCCCTGTGTTTAAAAACATCCTTATCTGCGTTCATCATATTATCCATATTGTTAACCCATTTTTCGTATTTAGGCAGATCCCTGGTCCCCCACACCTGGGCAATATTCCTCTTAGCTAGAACAAACCCCAGTGATGCCCATGTGCGCTCAGTGTGAGTCAAATCAGCAGCCTCCCATACATTCAATACACAAAGTCGCGGGAAGTGAGTAATATTCTTCCCGCTTACCCTCGTAAATGAGGAAGCAATTTTCACCCACTATGGTTGAATAGATGGACACTCCCAAACTGTGTGGAAAAATGTACCCTCACATGTGCAACCTCTAAAGTACCCAGGATCCGGCCGACGTCCCATCTTAACCAGTGTATGTGCCGCTAGGTAGACTCTGTGTAAGATCTTGAGTTGAATCAGTCGGAGTCGCATTGGAATTGCAACTTCTTTGGGGGAGGAGAGGGCCTGCTGCCAGTCAACATCTTCTAAATACCCACGGTCTGATTCCCACAGCTGTCGGAGATGCACTAGCGGGTCAGGTTTGTTGTTTATTTAGTTGCGTTATGTAAGCGATATAGACTTACATGTCAGGGGATCTGTTAAGAGTCTGTCTTCAAGCGGGGAGGCATCGGATAGAGCCTCACCAGTAGCCACGACAGAAGTCAGTGCATGGCAGATTTGTAAGTAGTGGAACGTCTCTGACTGTTGGTATTCTGCTTGTAGGTCACTGAATGGGACCATCTCATTACGCTTCCACAGATCACCAACAGACGAGATGCCATTTAAGTCCCATTTATCAAAACCTGGACACCTCCTCAACGTAACAAGTTGCTTGGATTCCCACAGGGGAGTAAGCAGATTCAATTTCTTGTGCCACTCCAGCGTTTTCGTCACTTGGTGCCAAAGTGCAACTGTCTGGGCCCTTGGACCATTGAGATGTTGGCGTTTGGGATTAGAGTAAAGTGCACGTCGAACCCCTCCCCCGAGTCATTATCCATTTGTCTGTGCGGTATGCCAGTTCAGACGGAAGGGCAAAGACCCACTGATTGACCACCGCAAGCTGGGAGGCCCAATAGTATTGTATTAGGTCAGGCAACGTGATTCTTCCGTCATACCTTCCCCTGGTCAATGCGTGGATTTTTCCCATCCCATAGAAGAGTTCTGACCTCGCTCTCTACACTGACAAAATAAGCACCTGGGCCCTAATAGGGGATATTTTGCAGCACATATAAGAATCTAGGCAACACCAGCATTTTAAACAACGCTGTCCTGCCGAGCAAAGTAAGGGGCAGCGACCGCCAATGGAGCTCGTCATTGTGGAGTCTAGTCAGTGGGCCCTGAGATTGGTGTCATTAAATTGAGCCGGTGAGGTGTAATGTATATACCAAGGTAACGGAACCCCTCAGTAGCCACCTTAACATTGGTGTCCCTTGGCATCCGTGGCACTGGACCCTGAAGCATGAAAATAACGGATTTTGTCCAATTGATTGTGTATCCCGAGTGAGCGCTGAATATTGCAAAGATATGTAGGATCCTGTGGATCGAGGTTGATGGAGCTGCTATGTATAACAGGACATCATCAGCATAGAGGGAGATTCTATCTTCATGTTGATCTGTCCATTTCAGCCCCCTGATCATGAGGTCCCCCCTGACCCAGATCGTCAAAGGCTCAGTATCAAGGCAAACATGAGTGGCAACAGGGGGCAGCTCTGTCTAGTCCCCCTCTCTAGACGGAGTTGCTAGGAGGTATGTTGGTGAACAACTACTTGGGCCGTTGGGTCTGTGTACAATAATTTAACTCATTTTATAAAGTGCGAGCCGAACTCTATACGTTCGAGGAGAGCAAATAGGTAAGGACACTTGATGGTGTTGAACGCCATTTTAGCGTCCAAAGACAGCAAAGCTGCATCTTCTTGGATACTGTAAATCCTCCCCATCACCCCGTGTAGTCTTCTGAGATTGAGGGCCATGTTACGACCTGGCATAAAGCCTGATTTGTCTGAGTGCACAAGTTTACATATAAAAGAGATCAAGCAATTAGCTAATATCTTGGCAAGGATCATTACTTTGGCGGTTAATAACGAAAGCAGGTGCTGTTTCTTGATCAAAGGATGCCTGGGGCTACCAGGTACAATTTGCGACCCCGGCTTGGGAATAGTGCACAAAAGGAGATGTCAGATTATACAGGGATGGACTTTGCAGGTTAGGGTGTACTTTGCTGTAGTACCAACTGAGTCAGTTTAGCGTGAAGTGAGATATGTGCACTGTCCAAGACATTGGACAGGATAAGTTTGCACGTGCTCTCCTGGGGGGGGGGGGGGGTACATTATCCTGATTGTGGTGGGGTTCTTCTCAAAGTTAGGACAGAGCAAGCTCTGCAGCCGGTGCTCAAGAACGCCAACGTTTAATGAACAATAGGAGCCTGTACCAGTGAGCCTCAAAAGGACACTGGGAACATTTGCTTTTATTATCCTTTTCATTGCATTCCTCTTCTTGCCTAATCATGAATCCTTTTGGTCGGCCTGTGGCTGAGGAGGAACAGCCATTTGCACCACTGGTTTAATGAAGGGTTGGTCGAAAAAGAGTAAAATAATTTGCATAATAATGGTTGTGATGGTACTAGCAACAGTACTTGGAATGTCTTGGTTCTTGGAGGAGAAATTCCTGGTGCAGTCCCTGATGGATACTACAACCATTCCCCTTGAGCACATTTTTGTTACTCTGGCCCCTCACAAAGAAGAGCATAGAAAGTCTTACACAGACAATGTATTTATTCAAATGTTGCATTAAGCCCATGATGTATCCAATACAACTAATTGTTGGGTTTGTGGATTGGTCCCCTCAGTTACTCATAAGAGCGACAAATTGTTGTCCATGCCATTGTCATATAATGGTAGCTGTGAAGGTTGGTTTGAATTTTTCATTATGGTACACTACCATTTTCAGCTCTCTTCTCTGGTTATGACACCTGCTGATTCTCGCACTGTGCAAAAAGAACAATTGATGGACAGAATGCAGAACAATGTCATACATTCAACCCAGTACAGATATCTGGGCCTAAATCCATTGTTTTTTTGCTCACCATGCCATTTCAGTTTGGACGCAGCCATATGCAAATCAGTCTTGACCCTGCACCCAATGGGAACAGTCCAACCCGAACTGCCAGGCCAGGTCCTCCCTGGACTGGAAACAAGCATCCTAGGACCGGTGTTGGGCTTTCAGCCCTCATCAGCCAGGATAGCTTGACTCCAGTCGCATGGAGAGCATGGGACTCAGGTCTGAGCATACCTGTCCCACGCGGGGTGACAAATGCAAAAAGAACAATTGATGGACAGAATGCAGAACAATGTCAAACATTCTCGCACTTTGGTAGAGTATATACATTTTCATCACCGGTTTACTAGCATAGGATCAACAGGACAAGGGACCTTTGGTACATTGTCCCCAAAATCCTGTATGAGCACACAGGCAAAAGTGAAGAACGAAACATGGCTTCGAATGGAAATGGCTGATTTCCAAAGGTTCAACACCTCTGAGTATTTTCAATATTTCCAAGCTTGTAATATTTCTAAGGACAAACGGATGCTGGTGTCCGTGGTCAACACCACAGCTAGTTTCTATATCCAGGGGACTGGGGAGGTAAAGGTGGGGGGAGAGTAAATGCAATTTCACCCACAGACTTAGAACGATTAATAGTCTGCCCGTGGTCCTACCCCATTATGTTTATTTTGTCTGTGGATCGCAAGCTCATGTCTTGCTTCCAAGGGGATGGTCAGGCAGATGTTATCTCTCTTTCCTCCTTCCCCCGTCTATGTTGCTCCATTGAATTATCATAAAGATCATCAGCTGCAGCGTAGGAGTACTTATTGCGAAGAGTTAAAAATGTTGTTGAAACACAGGATATATATCAGACTGATACCACTGCACAACAGTTTGGGGATGCCATAAAGGGTCTCCTACCTTGTTGAGGCCCCATGGCTAAAAGTCTTCAACTTCGTAGGCAAACAAGAGTTGTGGAGGGGGTTATTAATACAACTTTTGGAATACTGACAACATCACTGTTGAGATTCAGGCTATGAGATTAGTCACTTTGCAGAACGGGATGGTGTTAGACGTCAAACTTGTAGATGGGGTGAGGCTTGTCACGTCATTGGCATTAGTTGTTGTATTTACATACCTGATCACGCTCCCAACATATATGCAGCTATACAAAACTTGCATAGACTTTCATCCGACATACACCAATAGACAGATACTGGGACCCTATCAGGGTGGTTCTGGAACATACTCACCTCCTGGGGTTAGAAGATCCTCACTTTTCTGGCTGTGGTTGCTGGTATTTCCTTCACGTGTTGCCTCTGCATATAATGTCTCCCAGCTTGTTGCTCCTATTGTATCACTATCCTCACTCCCAAGCTGAAAATGTCAGCTCATGATACTAATGCAGCAGTTATGTTACAAAAAAGGTTGATGAAATGATGCCAATTGAAGAGGGCAAGGGCATCTTAGGTTCTACGTCATCCCTTGCAGCTTCTATTCCTGACGCTGAGTATATGAATTGTTCTGAATATTGATGTCAATTTCTTCATAAGAATGTTATGTCTTTTTCTCCCCCATAAATAATTAGCAATTGCTAAAAGGAGGGTCTGATGAAATGAATATGTTTTGCTATTTTTTTGTACATTGGTCCATGTAAGTTAGCATTTGCTGCACCATTTTATGTTTAGCTGCCATTTTAAATCATGCCCTTAATTGCACATTCTCTCCTTGAAAAGCAGGCTGTGGAAAGTTTAATTTCTCCAAGGTTAGGCCTTGCTATGCTAATGAATACACTGTTTTTATTAGAGCATTCCTCTCCCACAAGATAGAGGTCTTCTCCCACCAGTCTGGAGGCAGGCACGGACAGAATGACTTTGGGTAGGAGATACTGTGGCCCCGTCCTCAGTATCGAAACCCATCCTACTGTAATTCTTTGTGTTAGCTGCTCCTGATTGGAAAATTCCATTATGGGCGGGTCTTCCTTGGTTCTGAAATGTACATAATGTATTGCTATGTTTGCTGAAGTAAATGCTCTCTGCAGCACCCCTAAGCGACTGGGCAGTCGGGGCTCTACTCGAGTGTATCTGAATAAATATATACTTGGTTTGTATTCTCTACTGTCTGACCAACTCTTCATTTGTATGGAAAGCTGAGAGGTGGTCGTTAGTGACCCGGGTGACCCTAATCAGGTCACTTCCTTCAGAAACTAGTTTGAGAAACTGAACTGTATGAACTGAACGAACGACCAGAGAAAGCCTATTTTGATTTCTGATTATTTCTTCTCAAAAAGGAAGCAATAAGACTTATCATTTTTTTCCCCCCAGCTCAGTGATTAAGCTGCTGTGGTACACTTCTGAATACAGTTGTCCAACTAACCTTAAAAATGACAAGTCCAAACAGAAGTATATGTGCAGTTTGAGTAAAGAGGAGCATGAAATTGATCAGGATTATAATGAGAGAAGAGTGAAACTTGGGGGAGAGTGGAATCATGAAAAAGGATAAGAGAACAAATTAAGGCTCAAGATGAATTTAGGCTTTTGAATTTGCACCCAAGATTGAGAATAGATCTTGAAAGAAAGGGTGGGTTGTTTATGGTGTATCATGAACCTATCATAGTTAAGTCTATAAAATATGTGGGCGAAAGTGAATTTGAATGAAATTACGTTGTTCATGGAGATTTGCTGATTGTTTAAGTACCGATTTTGAGAGAGAATTATTATGTGTTTGGTAAAACTATTTACTTCAATCTGTCTCCTATCCTAATTGGGTACGTTCCTGTAATTTCACTTTAGTATTTCCTTTGGTTTATAGTGACAATGGAGAGAATGATAGTGAAAGAAAGAAACATGGTTTTGGGCAGATAGTATTTGATATATTAGGAGCTATGGGGCAGATGCATCAAGCTAATTACCGGTCGCAAACGGGTCGATTTGCAGAATCTGCCCCTTTGCAACCAGTAATTAGCCTTTTGGGGTGCAACAAGCCCAAAGTCATTTGCAAAATAGGTAATCGCAAAATTTGCGATTACATATTTTGCTACTGCAGTTAGGGAATCACAATTTGTGATTCCCTAAATGCAATGCAAGTAGCATTCTCAGAATGCGACTTTGCATTAAGGAATCGTAAATTACCATCAACTTCAAGTTGATGGTAATTTGCAATTTCTTAAAAAAATGCACAAAAAGGCATTTTTTTAAGTGCCATGTGGTGCACACACATGCTATTGGGGCATGTGTGTGTGCCACGTATGCACACATGCCAATTTTGGGGGTGCATCAGGGGGGCCATTTGGCCCTCTAGCACCCTTGAAATTGCTTGCGCAATTTGAGATGATGTTTTTGGTAATTGCAAATTGCAAATGGGTTCCCATGCATTCCTAGGGCCTCTAGGAATGGGAAGGCATTCCCTATTAGCGAATCACAATTTGCGATTCGCTAATAGCAAATGTGTAGGAATCACAATTTATTTAGCGATTCCTACATGCATTAGGAATTGTGACTCCTAAGTAGCGATTCCTTAATAATCGCTATTAAGGAATAGCAATTCCTTATGTTGATGCATGTTCCCCTACGATTCTATCTACAGGTGTTGCTATGAATGATGTGAAAATCAGATGGTTGTCTACACTTGTGAACTGGCTTGCTGCTAACAGTGCCAGGGGCCTAACACGGATCAATTCTGAATTAAAAGCACTGTGAGCAATGATAATGCAAAACTGCATACTGTCAGATAACCTTCTCATGAAGGAAGGCAGTGTTTGCACAGTTTTGAAGGTTAGGGAGTGCTGCAACTTCATACCCAACAATAGTAGGGCTATTAACAACAATGTGTTAAACATCACTAACATTTCTCGTGAAGTCCAAGCTTTAAACAGACCTCCCCCTATTGTTGCAAATAGATTTAGAAATGTATTGGCACAAAAATGTAAACTTAGAGGCACAAAAATGGAAATTTAGCTGCAGTATTGCAGCACTTCATTTTATTCGTATTACAGTTTTTGTAGGGTGTTGTCAATAAGAGAGAGGTGTTGGTACAAAAATTATCTCGTGTCACACCCTGGAAGTGCCTTATCCCAAGAGTTGATGTCAACACGTTTCAAACCCCATCATATTGGGGGGTGCTCATCAGGACCTGTACTTGGCTGTGTCAACTTCTATGGTTGAAAATACAATAGGCGGCAATGATCCTCAGTGGCAATCCTGAAAAAATGGTCAAAGTAGATTGCAGAAGTTGTTGTTATGCTATATCCATTTTCTGTATGTGGACAGATCTTTTGTTTATTCGGGCGTCCTGCCTTGTTTCAAGTAATCCTCCTGTATGTAGTTGATCTCTCTTGGGAAACGCTGCGGGCTTCTGCACAGATTGCAAAGCAAAGGGATTTGTTTTTTATGTACTTTGTCACTGTGTTTGTTATATATGTTGCAAAATGAATTGCTGCCCAGCATGATGACATGATCAAAATGCAATATTTTTGTTTCTCTTAAATTAGAAAAAGAAAAGTTAAATAAATCACATGGGCTTCTGAATTAAGGTCATTGGCTCGTTTATTGTAGCAACTTGTTTAAACTTTTAGAAGGTTGGCATTTTCTTATTCTAACCATTTGGTGCCTGTGGTCTGCTCTTGAGTCACATGACCAGGTATAGTTGGCAGTTGTCCCATGTATATTCCTCCTAAGCAGTATCACAGAGGAGGGTCTGTGTATTGGCAAGACGTGCCATCTCTGAGTTGATGGGGGGAAGCTGTCACTGAATACAGTTGCAGTTCCAAGGAACAGGCTCATCTCACACACAAAGGGCTTCACACTACCTATTGTGCCCCCATAAACACTGGGACCAGGGCAGGAAGGGAGCACATTTCAGACACCTTGTCAGGGGGGAAACTTCGGAAGCTTCTCCCACTTCAAAGCTGGCACTAGCTACAAATATTGGACCCTCAGACCAAATTCTTCAGACAACGTCTGGATCTGTGGAAGACTTAGAAGAGTACTGCTCTGCTGCTCTGCTGCAAGAAGGACTGCCCAGATGCTCTAGTTCCAGAGGGACTGCTCAGCTGCCCTACTGTCTGGGAAGGACGCACTGAATCTACAAACTGAACGCATGACCACCAGAGTGTCTCCAAGGGCTAGTTAGCTGGCCTCCTGTTCTGAGCTATAGGGTCATAACAGCCTCTTCTTTACCTGTGCAACCAGACGCATCTCAACTCGGACAGCGCATCGCAGCTCCAGTTCGGCACCCTCACAGCACCAGCACGGCACATCTCAACGCTGACAACCAATGTTCCCTCTAATTTTGTTCCTCTGTGTGCGGCAAAGGAGGATGTTTGTGCACCATAGGTAAGGCTACGTGCGCCGACATACAAAAAATCCCTACGCAAGCAAATGCTGTCTATAACAAGCTAACAAGTGCTTAATGTGTGTTTTGATTTAATTCAACCAATTAAATGAGATCACTTGAAAATTAAAGTGCATTTCTGTAGAAGAAATTGGGGTTCGGGAATTAGGCATCCGTGAGGGTTTCGAATAATTAGGGAGACAGATTTAGACTATAAATAGGGGTGCAAACCTTAACTGGGAGACAGTGCATGGCTCTACAGGCTTTATCAAGTCCTTTGCTGAGGTTCTGTCCCACATGAAAACATAGCTGTACAAAACAAATGGGAACACCCATGTACCACCCATGTAACACCCCCTTAACGCAAAGTAATGCAAAGCAGCATTTAGCACTGCTTTGTGTTACTTTTCCATACAAACCAAAGCAAATATTTCTTTTGCTTTGGTTTGTAAATCTCAAAACAGGCTTTGTCGGGTTAGCATTGAAAATGTAATGGTAACCTGACGCTAAACTTTTGAGAATCTGGGCCTTAGTATATTATTTATTGTTAAACAGACACACAGAAACTCTCATATCCGGTATAATGTCCAAACAAATGACCATTAAATTGATATTTCAATTGCTATATTATACACCATCAACATTGCAAACAGGCATACAGCTGGCACACAGCTATTAATTACAATACCAATTGGCTGTTTATATTCTGCAGTGTCATCTAAGTGCTTCAGTACCTCGTTGGGTTTGGGGAGGCGTCATAAATACTGTACCAAATAATTTTCATGTGATGTACTTTCTTTGTGCACGATGCGCAATGGACTGCAGCAAGGGTAGCCATCTGGTTTGTTTTCTACCACTGGTATTGTAATGTCCGGTCAGTACAAAAATACGCAGAATCACTTAAAGCTATTATTTATAGCCCTTATCAGTACAACTTCAAACAGGAATTGTAAATAGAAATGTTTTTCAAAGGTGTTCTAGAGTGGAGTTAACTATGCCTTAAAAATAATTAAGGTAAAAAAAGGCATAACATTCATGTTACTAAGGAGTACATTCAATTTTATTTACAGTCCTCGTTAGTATCATGCCCTTGCAGACTCTTAAAAAGGGCTGGTATTTTTCCCTTTGAAAGGTGGTGAACCTAACTGCAGCACTTTCTTGACAACAGCCATGTGAATAAACGCTGTCCTGCTAAAATGCCCTGTTTGTTGAAAACCTTAAAAGTGACAGAGGGCAGAGAGTATTGGCATAGCCAATAGGTCTCGCTTTCGGGACCGTATACGTTTTTAGTTATACAGCACAATATCCTTGGGGCAACAACATTAACTGTTCCATGGATAAACACTTATAAGGTCCCGAAGGTGAGACATATTGGCTATGCCAATGCTTGTTTTACTTTCTTTTCACTGGAACAGTTGAAATAATGTGAAAATAACATACAAGCAAATTTCACACAATTCACTAACGCTTTGCAAGAGATTTTCAGACTGACATCAAAGTGTCCCAGTCCTCTGTATGACTCGCCGCTCCAGTCTAGGTTTTCTTTGTATTCTGGGACTAGAAGTCCAGTTTTTTTTATAACGGGACAAATAACGCTAAAAATCCCAGAATGTAACAAAAAGAATTAATTGAACTGGGGCAGCCAACCATACACAGGTCCACCTGGTACCATGCACAAGGCTGCATACCACTAGAGCTAAAGCTTGCTAATAACTAAAGGATGTAGCCTGTGATGTTGGAAATGTTATCAAACTTGGATATTTGAAATTCTTAAATGGAAAGGAAGAAACTGGTGGCACATTGGACAGTATCAATGAAGCAGCCATCGTTCCTTGTGTACCCTCAGGAGTTTTGCCATGCATATTTTTCTATTGTGTGCTCTATGTCGTTTATTACATTATATTAGTACATATTTTACTTTTGCTGATGCACGTATCAGACTGCTGTAGATGCACACCTCATTCTGGTGTAGATGTGAATGTTATAACACTGCAGACGACACAGACACTATTGCACACCTATATAACAATGGTTTTATGTCAACAGCATTCATTTTATCTGGTGACAGACAGCCATACTCCACATCACGTTGCCTAAGCGCCTCATCTTTATTTTGTTTAAAAGCTCATGTGATGTGACGCCTTGATTAATAAAATAAGCTGTATCTCTGTTAAAGTCAATATGAAAAAACCCCAAAAAGGCACGGTATGGCAGCAAGGCCAAACATATGTCAGCATGTATTGGCCCTACGCAAATCTAGGAAGAAAGTGACAGGCCAGAAGGAGAAGCAGAGAAAGGATAATTCAGCCGTGCACCAGAGTATATTAGCGATAGACGCCACATCCATGCCTCTTATGTTGGCCTTAGTTCTTTGATACCTTCAGGCAATCAAGGTCTATTAAAAAACAGCATGTTGAATGCTGTGAAAAAAATATAAAGGGTGAAAGTGGGATTACAAGGCTCTGAGTGGAAAACACTGATGCCACAGGTGGCACATATCGCATGGGCTCTATGGGCAGATGTCCATCACCAACAAAATGAAGTACCAAACCTGCTCCCTAGTCGCTACAATGCAAGAATAACAGCTGCAACCTGCATGTGAGATAGATCAGGGATTCCCGTAAGAAAGTAGATTCCCCAGAGTGGTGTCCCCTCGGCAGGCCCCGCTCTCCAGACAGGGATGACACACTCCCGCTTGGGAACAGGAGCCCGGTTCTGAGGGTTACACTATGCTGACCAAAGCTGTGTAAGCCTGCAGACGCTGGCACTGCAGACGTCTACACATGGAATAAAAAAAAAGCCCCTGGAATACAAGCGTTTACTCGTTTCCTACATATTTATTTTCTGTCTGGGCAAACCACACCACAGGAAATGCAGGCACTGTCTGTAAAAACTAACCGGTAAGGACTTGAGGCAAAATTGATGCCAACCTGTGCGAACCAAGCCTATTCGTTCATTGACAATGCAGTCTCATACCCCAGGGCAAGCAGTATGCATATTAATGTTTTATGTACAGTTTTAGCTCCGTGTTTCAGTCCCATTAAACCAAGGCAGTGTTTTTAATCAGTGGTTTAACGCTTTTAATGATTTAGATCGGCAGTAGCTTAAAGGCATGTAAAGAGCAGAAATCACCCTCACCCCACCCCCCTCTGTGCTCTGCACGCCCAGGATGTTGTACAGCTTTCAACCACCACAGGGGTCCGACACCTCCTTCCCAGCGGGTTTGATTGATCTTTCTCAGCAACACTGCCTTTCACACTGATCGTCTTTCCAAAAAAGATCTACTAACAAAAGGCAGGCTCTCTCCTTCCTAATTTCTCAAGCGATCTGCGCGCTTTCAGATTAGTTCTGAGCGCTTGGTGAAGGCAGTGTGCGCGCCCGCCCAGGCGCGCAGGTTGGAGGGAACATAGCTGACAACCATCCCAGTTCAACGCATCTTGATGCACCTCAACCCTGGACCGCGCATTGCAGATTCTGATCAGCGACTTAGCAAGCAGTGACCCAGCGTGAAGCATCTAAGTTCAGCACCGGCTCACCTTGACACCACTCCTCATAGCACCAGCTGTATTATCAACCTCTATGCAGTGCAACGCTTCTCTGCACTGGACTCCGCATTGCAAGATCCTGTTGACGACTCCAGTGACCTCAACTCAGGGCGACACAGCGCAGCTCCCTTCCTTGGCTCCTCGACTCCCAAGTCATGCATGCCAATGCAAAGACTTTGCATCTTGATGCACCAGGACACAAGGTGCTATTTACAGCGGACTGAAGTCAGTCCTGCATACAGCTTGTGCTGCATCATGGTCAGCCTAAACTTGTGACTTGAACCTAGACTTTATGCTTCTAAGCTCACCTTTTCTTCAAAACCCTTAACATTTCATATCTTCAGTTCTAATGATTGAACGGTTGTCGTTTTTGTAATTTTGGTCTCAAATTTATTTTTTTCATTTTACTCTTCTTTTCTAAATTGGAGAGTTTTTTGTGTTCTGTTTTTACTTTATTGCTACTTGTGTGCTGCATAAATACTTTACACATTGCCTCTAAGTTAAGCCTGACTGCTTTTGTGTCTAGCTACCAGAGGGTTAAGCACAGGATAAGCTGTACATTTTTGTGGTTCACCCTGACAAGGATTGTGGATGTTGCTTGAATTGGGTTTCAAGGCCCGCAACCAACAACCCATTTCTCACAACTGAATTTCTGATATTTTGATGTAGTGGGAGGTGCCTTACCTCAGGGACACATTGCCTCACGAAATTAAGGTTTAACACCGTCTCCAATTCATGAACTGTGAACGTTCTTTTGAGGTAGAATTTTGAGATGCAAGAATTGTGGGGGAGCCTGCGCACACAATAAACGCATGTCCAGCAGCCCTTTCCCCGAACTTTAAAATAAATGTGTATGCATGCATGAATGAATGGGGTATTTGTATATCATAAAGCCAGTCGGAGGCAGAAGAGCTTTGTTCAAGATGGAAAATAATTGGTGGTTGCTTTATTACCATCGGGCATTACTGCATTTGTACTCTGTCAGCACTTTGATGCTGGAAATGTTGCAGAAAGTTACTGGGATGTGTGATGACATTAATGTCAAACCTCTTAGGTCCTCATTCTCCCTCGGCCTACATTTTGTGCCCTAAACCCGCACCTAGTAAACAATGATCCAGAGAATGTGATATTGACTGGGTACAGTCATTTTTTTCCATTTTCTGAGGGAGAACCAGGAATGAAAAAAAAATTCCTGCGCAAATTCCACCAAGGTTTACTAGGTTCTGCAGAGTAAAAAAATGTACAGATAAGTAAATATTCTTGCGACTCGGCCATCATTCCGGAAATGTCAAAAAGAGGGGTCTATATTTTGTATATCACTGTAGTGCAATCCTAAATTTACAATGGTGCTGTCTAAAATAGTCAGATAGTGCTGATTTAATTATTTCGGAAACTATGGTTTAATTTAATGAGTTGAGATGCAGTCGCTTAAGCCAAGCACACAAACCCGACACCATGACTGGACTCCCAGCTGCCCTTCTCTTCCACATTCCTTAGCCATTCATGATCGGGGACCTGGAACCTTTTTGTCTCAGTTCTTGTCTTGTGAAGAGACCGTCTCTTGAACAGTTGACCCTTCTTGAGCTCAGCATAGTGGCATCTACCAATGTATTTATCTAAAAAGGAAGTGCTCTCAGCACCTCTAGGCACAAGTGACAGTCCACACACCACATACAATGCAGGGCACATTGGACAAAACTCACAGACCGCTCCCTATGGAAAGAGTCGAAAGGGATGCACAATGTTGGTTAATTTTTCCTTTCCATGGGTCTACAGATTGTTTTGCATCAGAGAAGCTGAAATACCTTAAAAGTGTATAACTATTAATTTGGTTCAGTCTGTGCCGCCGCTGTCACTTCTTGCTCTGTGTGGTGCCAATCTGGAGTATGAAAAATCCTAAGAGACATATATTTTTAAAAAGTGATGGAAACAAAGCTGTCCATCCTATTGACCATCCAGACGCCCCCATGCCTGCCCTTCTCAGGCATGTTAGAAGTGAGTTGGTAGACTGGCACTGCCCCGCCTTGCTTTCACCCAAACTGCTGAAATTCAAATTTAGCATCATAGTTTGAAACAAATCAACAGCGTATGCGTAAAGGGCAGACTAGTTTTGGAGGGACCTTGAAAAGACAGTGAAAGCGACGATTCAGTTGTTCTTCATTTTCTTTTTTTTTCTTTTTTTTTTATTTCAAAATTTTTTATTGAATTGAATACGTTTCACATGTACATTGTATACAGTTGACTTTCTTGGGCTGCTTTAACCAAATAATATTCAAGGGGTTTACTTGTGTCACTCACATGCGTCAGGATTCGGCACCAAGTGATAGACTTCAGCCAGAGGCAGACTTGCAGCAAGTGACTTGCTCACACACTGGAACCCATTAGTATATTTATTTCTGAAACAAGGATGCTGAACAGTTTTGGAGTGGGTAAGTGATGGAGGACCAGTCTCTCTCTGGGAGTTAAGGAACAGTACATTATTTTTGTAGGAATTCGTTTTGGATCAACCTCACAGCAAATCTAATTAAAATACATACTTTTTTTTTCATTTTCAGAAAGATTATCTCGCTCAGAGGCTGTAAGGGTATACAGATTAACTCTAAATAACATCCCTCTGCTTTGCCCAGTCTCAAGTGTGCTTCTTTAAAATGTGTGCCTCGCCCTCTCTGCCAAGATGTTAAACTTTGCCAATGAATTAAGTGTTCCCTACTGTGGTCTCACTGAACAAAGGAGCATGCAATTCAACGTCTACAATCCGTCTTCCAGACAATGGCACAGACAAGGAGAGGGACTGTTTACTTTCAGTGTAGAAAAGAAGCAGGCCGGCAGCTTAAAATACTCTGCACAGAAGAATTGAAAAAAATGTTTGTTAGAATCATTTTGTAATTTTGCAAAACAATAGATAAAATAAGAATAATGCCAAGAGTGGATAAGCAGTTGCTAATGTCTGGAGACAATAAAAGTCTAGCCTGTGCACATAACATCAACACAGTTTTAAAAAAAAATCAAGTTCTTAGCATAACCGCAAGGAGGATTGAATGCGATGACAGACTAATGGCCGCCCATCAAAATGAGCTAAAAACCATAACCGCAAATTCTCTTATGAAATAACACAAGGATTATAGGTCTTCCAAAATATTTGGCCTTTGAATTTCCTAATCATCAGTGGAACTAGCGTAGACTGAGTGTAGTGATGGCCCGTTGCATGTAACCGTGGGTGAGTGGAAGACTCCCGAGGCAGGACACTAGAAGTTGAGCCTACAGAAACAGCTCAACAGCTGTTTACTGTAACACTTAACTCAGGGAGAATGGCACAGTCAAGGTTCGGTAGCGATAGACCACGAAACTGCCAACAGCAGTCTATCATGGAAGAGACTCCCATTATTCCAATCCTGAAATCTGACACTCTCCAAATGTTTACCTACTCCCCCCTGGTATGTCAGTGGACTAAGACTTGTCGTGAGATGGCCCGGGACAGAACACAAACTCTCGAGGAAGGGGATACAAAAGAGGCCTTGGTTCCATGAGACGGAAAATTAATTAGGCAGGCATCTTTGTGGTCCGTAGCGCGGGTTTAAAATGTGTGAAATAACGTTTCAGAAAGTCACAGCAGAAATGCGCTTTAATCAGTCTAGCCGGGATCTGGCAGTGATGTTAGCTAATAGCTATTTAATAACCTAATCATGCACAAAGGGAGTGTTTGTCGAAGAAGATCAAAGATTGCAGTTGTTAAAAATTCTTACGAGTGACTGAGACAAATACTGCTGATGGCGAATTGCAAGGGTCCGTTATGCATGGATTCTGAGGACACGAAGTAATGGAGTGAAGTGCACTGGGAGAGAAACAAGCAGGAATTTAATAATAAAAAGCAATAAGTTTAATAATAAACTGCAATAATAAAAGCAAGCGCAACCATCCTTGCCTTAACCGCCCAAATAGCTAAACCACCCATCATATGCGTGTTTAAGGCAGTGCGCCGTCTAGCTGCTGCAGGGACGGAAGACGGAAGCAGGAAGACGCCGTGGTGAGGTGAGTGGGCCTGGGAGTGGGGGGGGGGGAGGTGTCGGGGTAGGTTTTAGGGCAGTGGAAGGGGTTGGGGTAGTTTACGGGACAGCACGGGGATGAGGGGGTCGGGTAGTGTAAGTAAAGGGGCAGGGTTTTAGGCATTAGGGCAGTGGGGGGGGGAATGGGAAGTCAGGGTAGTTTTTAGGGCAGCGGAAGGGGTTGGGGTAGTTTAAGAGACAGCGCGGGAGATGGGGGGTCGGGGAAGTGTAAGTAAAGGGGTAGTGGAAGGGGTTGGGGTAGTTTAAGGGCAGTCACGAGCCTCAGACTCTAATAGCCGCCCGTAGGTATCTCACTGTGGTCCAGTGTTATCCAGTCCTTAGAGTAGTATTCACTCTGTGGATATATTAATTCGTATTGACGTAGAACGTATTCTACGTTACATAGCAGGACTCCTCCGAGAGGTTACTCTGCCTTTCATCCCGCAGACCATAGGACGAAATCCGGACATGGCTCCTACTATACCACACTTCAATCGTCAACACAAATTAATATATTCACATAGTGAATACTACTCTAAGGATTGGATAACACTGGACCACAGTGAGATACACCCACGGGCAGCTATTAGAGTCTGAGGCTTTAGAGACTACCGACTCCTTACTTATTACGCCTAACTGTTCCTGTGATGTCCGCCGCACAGCATCATTAATCGTCCTGAAGAAGACCTTGTTTGGGCAAAACGCATTGGCTGTTCCCAATGAATGCAAACCAAGCATACCTGAAATAAAGCTACACAAAGATTTTCACCAGCGACTTGTTATTGTTTGTCAACTTGTATACGTTGCATCTCTTTACCTGTTACTCGTTCGTATTGCCTCTCATCCACACTCTACACATGTTCCTATTTCTGGTCAAGAAGCAGCTGATCATTTGAGGTGGGCAATGATAGTATACCACGCAACCGATTCAGTAGTGCAGTCTCCTACAATCCGACTACTTTCCTTTTTTGTAGACTTGGGAAAGTACATATCCACCAAAGACTGGGAGCACTTTTGGGCGACCATACCAAAATCCCTATGCAGCATCCCCCAGAGGAAGGCGGTGCGTAAAATGATGGTCCAATGGTACCTCACGCCCGCCAGACTTCGATGTATGTACCTCAGGACCTCCAACCTCTGCTGGCAGTGTAACCAAAAGATTGAAACTGTCAAGCATGTGTGGTGAGATTGTGTACTTATCCAGATGTTCTGTAAAGAAATTCTGGGGCATTTCAAAGGCACCCAGGGATACCCTACTCCACCTGATCCTCCCTTAGTCCTCCTGGGGATGTGTTAGACTAATATGACAGGTATAACAGGCTCAGACTGGACACTCGCATGTCACATGATGGCAGCAGGTAAGCAATTGATTGCCCTCTACAGGAAGAGAAGAGAACATCCATCCTCATCCTTATGGTTCCACAAGATGCAGCAGACCCTAGCCATGGAACATATCACCCACAGAAAACAAATTCACCCACCTATTACAGCCACTCATAGACTATTTGTCCAAGCTTGAATTGTATAGCCTCACACTACAAAAGCCCAGGGCCTTTCAACCTGTTTGATCCATACCAGAACTAAGACCATACACAAGTTAGGGGAACTGGGAATGCCAATACTACCCCATCACACCATCCCACCTCCTTGTACTCTCCCCTTTCCATCTTCCACATGCCCTCCTTCTCTGTCCCACCACTTACTCCCTAATTAGCGTTTTCCCTGCTACATACCTACAGGTAATACCCCAGTGGGGTCCTTTTGGGAAGCCAGCTGGCACGACCCAGGGTTGGAGTAGAGACTGCATCTGTTATTTGTTGTACCCTTAGCAAAAGCTTTGGCACCGAATGTACTTGTTTTGTTTTATTTTGAAAATGAATAAAAAGATCTGTTTAAAAGTTAGGGGCTCATTATGATGCCGGTCGACAAGCGTCCGACCGACATCGCAGCGGGAGTGAAACTACCCAACCAGTAGTCTGCAGGTCCACCCCCGTATTCCAATGCGACCGCCAGCTCGGCAGTCAGAAATATACCTTTTTCAATTGCAGCTTGTGCTGTGTCCCAAGCTGCAATTGAAAAAGGCATATTTTGAAACATACATGCACTGTGTGCCAGGCACCAGGTGGTGCCTGGCACAAACTACATGGGTGTTTGGGGGGCACCACATGTGCTCCCACGCCTCATAGCGGAGGCCGAGTGGGGACAGGGGGCCTCCTAGGGGCCCCCAAAGTCTCTTTCCATCTGCCATTTCATGGCAGTTGGACTGTCAAGAAAAGGCAGAGAAAAACGGTCATTGTAATCCCTACGGCGGTGCCCGAGCACGCACCACCCCTATTGTAGAAATTACGGTCCCACAGCTGCCCAATGGGCTCCTTGAGCCTGTCAGAAAAGCAGCGGTTTTGGTTTGTCCCTCTGCCCAATGCCTTCGGCTGCCAGATCTGAATGCAGCATTCAGACTGCTTCTGTGGATGTTGGTGGGCCCACCACCGATGGCGGGTTGGAATAAAGCCCGTAGAGTTGCAAAGAGTTTATATTCAGAGTTCATGTGAGCTGCTGGTATGGTGTGAAAAAGCAGCAGTCAGCTAAATACACAAAGGCCACTTCAAAAGTAATTAACAACAGCATTGGCAGGACACAGGAACTGATACATGTGGAAGTGGGGTGTGCACTGTGCTCTCACCTGGCAGCCCTACAAACACAGGTAGCACTAAAGTAATAAAGGAAAAACAAAAGCTCTGGCACTGAAAGGAACTACCTTGTGTGAGTATGTTCTCCTTCTAAAAGTGCTAAATGCAGCCATTCAAAGTGAAGTTAGCCAGTGGCTAAAGTAGGCTGACCCATTGCCCCATGCTGTATACTGTAGAGGGTGGAGCAAAATGTGAGTGGCACAAGAACTGACCAATGATTGAAGAGAGATAGCTAAAAGCCCCTTTATGTAAGTATATTATACACATAATTTAATAAACTTAAAAGTCCTTGGCTAACCCCAAACCTAAAAAGTAGTAACATTCTCACACATTACTAAGTACTAAAAATAATAAATGTACACATCATTAGCAGGAAACAAGGAAACAATATGAGCAGAAATTAGGTAAATAGATTTCCTAAATAAGTGAGTCTATCTTTTAAAGGTCCCACATCAGCAACTAAATGCTTTCTGTGATCAGGTAGCTACTTGCGGACAGTACAGTCACATCAACAAATTACTCCAGCTGTTCGGTCTCATATCACCTGACGTCATGTTGAACTCAGGCAGTGGTGCTGCAGAATGGTGCACAGTCCTGCTGGATGAAAGGGAGGCTCGCTAATGAGTGAGAGCAGATGCATGCTCTTTACACTCTCCCATACAGGTCCGGAGCATGGCTGTCCCCTAGACTTAATTCCTGTACCACTTGCTGAACCCTGCCTGCCCCACCCAACAAAGTCAGAAGCCCACAGTGGGTCACAAAGGCAGAAGATGACGTGGTCGTTAGGCACAAGTTTACAAAAGGGTCAACAGATCATCACTGCTTTTCACTCTTAAAGATCCCTGCGCCATGTGACAAAAAGAACTACCTATTTATGAGAAAATAACACACCCAGGCAAAAAAACTGTACTGGCGAAGTTCAAGTAACAAAAATATTTTTTTTTAGTAAAAGATAATCAGGCACAAAATTAGCATTTAAGGATTTAATTTAATAACATTGATAAAAGATGTAATGAGGATAATCAATGACATAGAAACAACTAAAAAATGACAGTAAAAGATTCTTTCATTAGGAATTTGATATATGCAGATTGTTATGTAATGCCCAGTGCTTCAGATCTGCAGCATACAGCAGGGCAGCAGTCAAGCGGGGATCGCAATCTGACTTAGTTCTTTAGTCCACGTGATTGTGGCAAACTTCTTTGGAAGCCACACAATGACAGACAGTGGGAATGCTGGGTTTTCCTGCACCCCCATGTTACACACAATATATAGAGCTTTCGGACAGTCACAGTGAGGCTCCAGTTTGGATATCTTTGCAATTCCTGCACGGTTTTTGCCTTGCCTTATGTTGTATGAACGCTTAGGTAGCACTAGCAATCTCCAACAATTCCCAGGTCAAGAAAGCAGAGTGAGCAAGCTCAAGGTTTGGTCGGATAACTAGTGCCAGAATCTGGGGTGGTGGGGAATAGATGGGGGCATTCCACAATTGCCATAGTGTGAACACTCTCCCCGTACCTCACAAAGGTGATGTACATGGCCGTACTGGCCGTAAGGGGCATCAGTCCTTTCCTCAGGAGGCAGGAAAGGTGGGGGCAGTTTGGTTGCTGGGTGGCATTTCTGTAGGAGGGCAACAGTTTAGAAAACACCCACTGCAGAGTTCCTTGTATATCCAGTAGTTTTGAGGCAACAATAAAAGTACCAGGATCACTCTGATGATTAATGTACCTGCTGGAGTGGAAGTTTTGACTCATCTAGGGTAGCGCAGAGGGTTAATATGCCTGCTGCAAAGGATGTGTACCATGCAGATCATCAGAACAGTAGTTAATGTGCATAGCTTATTGGGTTACTGCTTTTGTCACACAGATCCCTTTAGCACTGTACAGTTCATAAGGTACAATTATAATCTAGCACAGTGAGCTATGAAGTGTCATCAAAGAGCTGCATGAAAGCTACATGCTACAGGTTAGAAAGTTATGTTTTTTCCTAGTCTTTCATCATCCTAATGTTACTAGAAAGGGTTAGTTTGGGTAAAAATTAATTATTTTTAGTAAAGCCAGTCCTAATCACTGTTTAACATTCTGAATCCTACGTTTGTGCTTCTCCAGTCCAGGCACTCTTAGAAAATGCCTACCAGTATGGATGCAAAAACCACAGTTGATGGACAGAATGCAGAACAATGTCATACATTCACCCCAGTACAGAGATCTGGGCCTAAATCCATCGTTTTATTGCACTCCACACCACCCCAGTTCAGACATGGCCATATGCAAATCAGTCTGACCCTGTGCCTCTTGGGAACAGTCCAGCCCGAACTGCCAAGCCATGCCTTCCCTGGACCGGAAACAAGCTTCCGAGGACCGGTTTCTGGCATTCCAGCCGTCTTCAGCCCTGCTTGCCTGAATCCAGTGGTGTGGAGTGCATGGGACTCACGTCTGAGCATACCCATCCCACTAGGGGTGACAAATGCAAAAACAACAGTTGATGGACAGAATGCAGAACAATGTCATACATTCACCCCAGTACAGAGATCTGGGCCTAAATCCATCGTTTTTTTGCACTCCACACCACCCCAGTTCAGACATGGCCATATGCAAATCAGTCTGACCCTGTGCATCATGGGAACAGTCCAGCCCGAACTGCAAAGCCATGTCTTTCCTGGACCGGAATCAAGCATCCAAGGACCGGTTTCTGGCAATCAGCCTTCATCAGCCTGGATAGCTTGACTCCAGTGATGTGGAGAGCATGGGAATCACGTCTGAGCATACCCATCCCACTCGGGGTGACAAATGCAAAAACAACAGTTGATGGACAGAATGCAGAACAATGTCATACATTCACCCCAGTACAGAGATCTGGGCCTAAATCCATCGTTTTTTTGCACTCCACACCACCCCAGGTCAGACATGGCCATATGCAAATCAGCCTTGACCCTGTGCCTCATGGGAACAGTCCAGCCCGAACTGCCAAGCCATGTCTTTCCTGGACCGGAATCAAGCATCCAAGGACCGGTTTCTGGCAATCAGCCTTCATCAGCCTGGATAGCTTGACTCCAGTGATGTGGAGAGCATGGGAATCACGTCTGAGCATACCCATCCCACTCGGGGTGACAAATGCAAAAACAACAGTTGATGGACAGAATGCAGAACAATGTCATACATTCACCCCAGTACAGAGATCTGGGCCTAAATCCATCGTTTTTTTGCACTCCACACCACCCCAGGTCAGACATGGCTATATGCAAATCAGCCTTGACCCTGTGCCTCATGGGAACAGTCCAGCCCGAACTGCCAAGCCATGTCTTTCCTGGACCGGAATCAAGCATCCAAGGACAGGTTTCTGGCTATCAGCCTTCATCAGCCTGGATAGCTTGACTCCAGTGATGTGGAGAGCATGGGAATCACGTCTGAGCATACCCATCCCACTCAGGGTGACAAATGCAAAAACAACAGTTGATGGACAGAATGCAGAACAATGTCATACATTCACCCCAGTACAGAGATCCAGGCCTAAATCCATTGTTTTTTTGCACTCCAGGGAAGGCATGGCTTGGCAGTTCGGGCTGGACTGTTCCCATGAGGCACAGGGTCAGACTGATTTGCATATAGCCATGTCTGAACTGGGGTGGCAGAGTGGGCTAAAGAACGGTGATGGATTAAACCCAGATCTTTTGACTGGGTGTGAGTGTTTGATTGGTTCAGATGCTCCGACCATCACCACCCCCTTTTGTACCGCTTTGGCCGCCATAAGTGTGGCAGGGTATGCTCAGACGTGAGTCCCTTGCTCACTTTGCCACTGGATTCAAGCAAGCCGGGCTGAAGAAGGCTGAAATGCCAGAAACCGGTCCTCGGAAGCTTGTTTCGGGTCCAGGGAAGGCATGGCTTGGCAGTTCGGGCTGGACTGTTCCCATGAGGCACAGGGTCAGACTGATTTGCATATAGCCATGTCTGAACTGGGGTGGCAGAGTGGGCTAAAGAACGGTGATGGATTAAACCCAGATCTTTTGACTGGGTGTGAGTGTTTGATTAGTTCAGATGCGCCGACCATCACCAACCCCTTTTGTACCGCTTTGGCCGCCATAAGTGTGGCAGGGTATGCTCAGACGCGAGTCCCTTGCTCACTTTGCCACTGGATTCAAGCAAGCCAGGCTGAAGAAGGCTGAAATGCCAGAAACCGGTCCTCGGAAGCTTGTTTCGGGTCCAGGGAAGGCATGGCTTGGCAGTTCGGGCTGGACTCTTCCCATGAGGCACAGGGTCAGACTGATTTGCATATAGCCATGTCTGAACTGGGGTGGCAGAGTGGGCTAAAGAACGGTGATGGATTAAACCCAGATCTTTTGACTGAGTGTGAGTGTTTGATTAGTTCAGATGCGCCGACCATCACCAACCCCTTTTGTACCGCTTTGGCCACCATAAGTGTGGCAGGGTATGCTCAGACGTGTGTCCCTTGCTCACTTTGCCACTGGATTCAAGCAAGCCGGGCTGAAGAAGGCTGAAATGCCAGAAACCGGTCCTCGGAAGCTTGTTTCCGGTCCAGGGAAGGCATGGCTTGGCAGTTCGGGCTGGACTGTTCCCATGAGGCACAGGGTCAGACTGATTTGCATAGAGCCATGTCTGAACTGGGGTGGCAGATTGGGCTAAAGAACGGTGATGGATTAAACCCAGATCTTTTGACTGGGTGTGAGTGTTTGATTTGTTCAGATGCTCTGACCATCACCACCCCCTTTTGTACCGTTTTGACCGCCATAAGTGTGGCAGAGTATGCTCATACGTGAGTCCCTTGCTCACTTTGCCACTGGATTCAAGCAAGCCGGGCTGAAGAAGGCTGAAATGCCAGAAACCGGTCCTCGGAAGCTTGTTTCCGGTCCAGGGAAGGCATGGCTCGGCAGTTCGGGCTGGACTGTTTCCATGAGGCACAGGGTCAGACTGATTTGCATATAGTCATGTCTGAACTGGGGTAGCAGAGTGGGCTAAAGAACGGCGATGGATTAAACCCAGATCTTTTGACTGGGTGTGAGTGTTTGATTGGTTCAGATGCTCCGACCATCACCACCCCCTTTTGTACCGCTTTGGCCACCATAAGTGTGGCAGGGTATGCTCAGACGTGAGTCCCTTGCTCACTTTGCCACTGGATTCAAGCAAGCCGGGCTGAAGAAGGCTGAAATGCCAGAAACCGGTCCTCGGAAGCTTGTTTCCGGTTCAGTGAAGGCATGGCTTGGCAGTTCGGGATGGACTGTTCCCATGAGGCACAGGGTCAGACTGATTTGCATATAGCCATGTCTGAACTGGGGTGGCAGAGTGGGCTAAAGAACGGTGATGGATTAAACCCAGATCTTTTGACTGGGTGTGAGTGTTTGATTGGTTCAGATGCGCCGACCATCACCACCCCCTTTTGTACCGCTTTGGCCGCCATAAGTGTGGCAGGGTATGCTCAGACGTGTGTCCCTTGCTCACTTTGCCACTGGATTCAAGCAAGCCGGGCTGAAGAAGGCTGAAATGCCAGAAACCGGTCCTCGGAAGCTTGTTTCCGGTCCAGGGAAGGCATGGCTTGGCAGTTCGGGCTGGACTGTTCCCATGAGGCACAGGGTCAGACTGATTTGCATATAGCCATGTCTGAACTGGGGTGGCAGAGTGGGCTAAAGAACGGTGATGGATTAAACCCAGATCTTTTGACTGGGTGTGAGTGTTTGATTGGTTCAGATCCTCCGACCATCACCACCCCCTTTTGTACCGCTTTGGCCGCCATAAGTGTGGCAGGGTATGCTCAGACGTGAGTCCCTTGCTCACTTTGCCACTGGATTCAAGCAAGCCGGGCTGAAGAAGGCTGAAATACCAGAAACCGGTCCTCGGAAGCTTGTTTCCGGTCCAGGGAAGGCATGGCTTGGCAGTTCGGGCTGGACTGTTTCCATGAGGCACAGGGTCAGACTGATTTGCATATAGTCATGTCTGAACTGGGGTGGCAGAGTGGGCTAAAGGGCGGTGATGGATTAAACCCAGATCTCTTGACTGGGTGTGAGTGTTTGATTGGTTCAGATGCTCCGACAATCACCACCCCCTTTTGTACCGCTATCACATGCTTGGCACCACCAAATGTTATAATATTCATATTTGGTGCTAAATAAAAGTAACATTAGTACAACGCTGAAGAGTTCTTCGCTAGCATGATGATCCATAGCCTGGAAAATGTGGTGAGCAAAAGCAGAGGGAGATCTACTGAGAACAAGATGAGGTTGAAAAGAAAGTCACCAAAATATTTATGAATATCATAAACTTAGAACTCAGTCTTCCAAATACCACCATCAGCACTATATACCATCTCCTCCATCAGATGATGAGAATGATAATGGCATCTCTAAAGACAGAGGGCAGAGGGACTAAGGATATAAAAACTACCACTTCACCTCAAAGGTTAGGATCCTAGATTGTTTTATGTAATTCCAGCTAAAAGGGTGACATTTTCAGAGAGTAATCTGATCACAGTATCCTTTATACTATGGTGCTAGACAAAGCCAATATAAAGAATAAGAAAACCAATACCAACCCTAATAACTAGCTCTGTTTTAGAGAATTATCTTAAGAAATTACCATTAACTTTGAAACTATATTTCTAGAATATTTGCTAGCATGTATGTTGTAATAAAATAATGAAAACGCTTGTGTGGAAATTGACACCAACAAATAGAAATAACAGTGGGTGAGACAGTAGAGTAAGAAATAAAAAATAGAGAAAGATATGTGTTGAAAAAACATGATGGAAATATTCTGAAGAACATTTCGGGTCACATGTACAAATCTTTGTGGTCACAAACGCTCTTCTTGTTCAGAGTTTATTACTACAAACATACTTTTTGCAATGTACTAAACGCATTTTAGGAGTTGGTAACTGTTTTCCGACTCCTAAAATGGATTCAGAAATGAATTAAGAATCACTGTTTGAAAGAGAGTGTTTGTAGGATTTGCTTCCAAATAGATATTCCTATCCTTATGAATCCACGGTTTAGGACCAAAGTAAAAGTCAAAATAGCGGTTGTAAACCATTGAAAAGTTACTGCCCTTAAAGTGGGTTGGTAGCCCATCCGCAAAATGTTAACAAAAGTTTGTTGGGGAGTAAGGAGTGGTGCTCAAGACCACTGTCAACTCTCAAACATGCTTTAAAAAAAAGTAAACTTTTCTTTTTAAATGAGTTCCCATTTCCTTGAAGGAAATGGGCTGTGTTTAAAAAAGATAAAGTTTACTTTACTTTATTGAAAGGCAATCACAAACATGGTGTCCTGCTGTCCCAGCCGGCCACCATCCCTATTATGCAGCCGCGGCCAGTAGTGGGAGTACCGGCCGGGCGGTGACGTAGGGAGGGGGAGGGGAAGGGTGGGGAGTAGTAATGTATGGATTACGGACTTTAAAAGGTAAGTAAACATAAAAATAAATAAAACAAATTTCGTTGCACACACTGCGTCGCATTTGGTGATGCAGTTTGTGCATCGAAATTCGTTTTATTAATTTTTATGTTTAGTTACCTTTTAAAGTCCGTAATCCATACATTACTACCCCCCACCCTGCCCCACCCCTCCCCACGTCACCGCCTGTCCGGTACTCCCACTACTGGCCGCGGCTGCTATTACGGCCTCCAATTGAACTGAGTTGATGCAACAACAAATTCAAAGAGCTTTTTAATACTCTAAATCCTACAGTAAAAATTAATCAGAGATGTCATGCTGTTCACTTCAAAGTTTTGTCAAAAATAAAATCACTTAATCTAGAGGAGGTGGATTACTCTATAAGGGGAAAAGTGGAATTAGCCTCGCTATCCAGTTTAAAATCTTCAAGAGGTGTGACATCTTGGGGCATATTATCAAGAACGGCGTTAAAACTATCACTGCTTTAGCGGCAGGAACCTGCTGCTAAAGAGGCTATAATAATGGGCTTGAAAATATGCCCTTGTGAATTCCCATAGAAGCCCAGGTTCACCCCAGAACCTGGGCTGCTATGGGAATTCACAAGGGCATATTATCAAGCCGATTAGCGCCGCTTTAGCAGCAGTTTCCTAATTTTAACGCCGTACTTGATAATATTCCCCCTTGTCTCTTACTGTTATTATTTAATATCTACTTACAACCAATTTATGATCTATTACTTGAAATGAAGGCAGTCTTTCACAACTACAACTAACGGGTGGGGTTTCACCTTTCAAAGGACCCAGTGAAGATTAAAAAACTGTGCATGAAAACTTTTCAATCATAGAACAGATAGGTGACTGGGCCGGAATGAATTTAAGCAAGATTTCTTACTGATTGGCTCTGATGAAGCTACAAAGGGCAAGCAGCGTAGTCCAGAGCAAAACACAGTGGGGTTATTTACTAGCCCATTGTGCCGCCGGTGCGTCACTTTTATTGTCACACCGGCAGCGCAATGGGCTTCCCCATATTTACAAGGCCATGTACAGATCACCCTGCGTGACTTTTCATGGCCTTGTAAATATGTTTCCCTTTCACTCATAAATCTGCGTGAAAGGGGTGTTCCATGGGTCCTGCTGTGGCAGGGGCGTAACACAGGTCCCTGCAGCCCCCGCAGTGCGGGGGGGCCTCGAGCTGCAGGGGGCCCCCTAGCACTGACTAGTACTCTGTGGCTGCTCGGAGTTCAGCACAGTGCCAGGGCATCGACGTAGACAGTGATTGTCTTCTAGTGAAGTTACGCACGTGTAGTCCATGTGGCTGTCTGCTCTTTGAAAACAACTCGTGCCACCTGACCAGCAGAGGCCTGCTGCAAAAATGCCTCTCTGCCCTCTGTAATAGCCTCCCAGTCCCCTGCGCTGTTTAACTCCTCTTAGTTACAGTTTTGCACAAAAGCTGGCAAGTGCTCAAAACTTTCTTGGCACTGCGTGCCACCAGAAACACCAAACTCTCTCTTCTCACCACTTTCTCCATGTCTGTGCAGTCTTTGCATGTGTGCAACGCCTGTGACACCCAGAGATGTCTGGTGACTGAATTTAAACACCACGCCATATTTATTATCTTATGTTACTCCAGTAACATTTTAGTTAAATCACTAATCCTTTTAAATTAAACCTGTTCATTATTTTAAATTTAAAGGTGTTGTTGGATGGATAATTCATTTTACAAGGGATACTTGAGTATTTAAATGCTTTAGATGGTAAAAACTTAAGAAAATATGGTGCAGGTGAAAAGTACCCACTCCAAAGACTTTGTCACAAGTTTCCCAAACAAACATGACACCCTCTTGGTTAGCATTTTCACTGAGTCAGTATCACTTTCAACGAAATAATTACTGCACAAAGCATAACAGAACGTGTATTATTTGTAAAGTCCACATTCACTGCGAAGGATATATTTGCGCTGAATAACAGATGTTTAATGTTAACTAACTCGAAGGTGCTTATTTTATCGACCTCAGAAGGATGACAAGCTGACTGGACCTGCTGGGATTTGAACCTGTGACAGTGAAGGCATTAGTCCACTAAACCACCAGACCCGACTGAACACTTGTGGAAAAGTTGAGCAAACAGTTCGTATCTCATGCACAGTAAGTGTCCACACCCATAAAATATGGGCCTGCATAGCTGTTCATGGGGGTGTGAGGGGTATTCAAAGGAAAGAATGCTGTGGTGACATCAGAGATACCTTGGGTACAGGTGGAAGGACGATACTCTTCTAAAAGGTAAACAACAACCTTTCAGCTCGTCAAATCTATCCACACATTGGTTGAGGTATCTTTTATAAGATGATCTTGGGAGTTGAGTGCATACCTAGAAGATGTGTAGCTCTGGAGAGAAATCAACATTTATCACGCAACTCAAGTAGGCCGGACCACTTGAAGGGGCCATGATTTTCCAAACCTCCAAAATGTGATATCGCGAAGAGCCTTATCCCAAGTTGTCCAGTACCAATGAATGAAAAAACAGCCTCATATAAGTGCTGCATCATGCAGTGCTTAATTTGTGCCGGTTTTTCACGGTGCTGAGCACCAGCCCTTATTTGTAAACACTGGCACAGACTTCTGAGAAACCACCACCTCGGGCGCAGTGGCGTATTTTCAGGCAACGTTCATTAGTGGAGCATTAAACTATTTAATATATATATATATATTTTTTTAATTATAAAACTTTAACTGTTAGCTGCAGTTTGAAGTGACAATTTTTTCTACAAACTAAGCACTGGCACATGTTATTGGATGTCTTTTCCCATAAACAGTTCAGAATAAGGTGTGTAAATGTTTTTTTGCAAACACTAATTACTCATAGCACAAAGCTGCAGGAGCAATTTCGTCCAGGTAGGAAGTGGGGGAACTGGACTCGCATAAATTCAAAAGGAGTGGGATTCGGTTCATCCTGTAATCACTCTGTGAACAGAAGGGCAGAAACCTCAAACGCCAATGTGCGCCAGTGCCAATGGTAACAAACCTCGCATTATCAAATCACACTTTTTGTTGTTACAGTGCAGAAAGAAACAAAAGAAAGTTAAAACCACACAGATAACCAGCCTAGCAACAACCAAGCATAATTTCCCTTCTCCCTGCCATAGCGCAGCATTGATAATGTATGAACTGCACCAACACGCTGCTTACATCACTTCCTGTCACTAACCACCTGACAAGATGCAACTGAAAGACAATATCTGCTTGTGTTCATTTAAATTCCCAGTAGACAATACATCTCAGTAAAATTTGATTATCTTTCTAAATTTATGAAAAACAGGTTTAATCCTCAATCCTTTACCTTATTTGTGTTTTACGATCCACCGTCACTAACTCACTTCTCGTGACCATCTACCCACCCTGCCAAAATCATTGCACAATAAGCTGCACACACCCCAGTCAGTGGTCCTCAAACACAACAGGGAAACACTTCCCACATAGCATCAACACAAATACAACACCCTTCCAACTACACAAAGTGCAGCTTGATACTCATGTAGGCTAGCGGCAAGCGCTTCAGTGCTCCATATAGGGGTAGTAAGCCCTCTATAAATATAACAATACAATACATTCAAGACAGCTCCAGCCCCTTATCACCTGTCTTTTTGGCTCTGTCCCTTTAGCTCCTGGCTCCTTGCAGCCCTTCATTTAGAACATCCCTTCTTCCATCTATCCCTTTAACTCCTGCATTATTGGCTCTTATCGTCCTCATCCAACTGTTGAGTGATTACCTCCTAATCCCACCCCTTTTGCTATTTCCTCTTTTGTATCTTTCCCTTGATTACTCGCCTTCTTGCATCCATTCCTTGATTTTCCAAAATGTGATTGCTTTTGTATATTGCTGGACTGGTGATTGTTTTATTTTGCACTTTGAAAGTATTTGCACTTTTTCCTTTGTTTTACCAACTGTAGTTGTATAGATTCTGCCATTAGGTACTTGCTGATATGGTTTGTTTTTATGCTACATGCTGTGTTATTTATGCTTTTGCTTTCTCTTGTCTGTAAAACGTGGTCCCTAAATCTTGCAATTAGCAGTATTTACACTACAGAAATGATAAATTCAAACAGACAAACATCTGCAACTATGTTCTGAAGCATCCAAGTAGTTTTTATCATCAGCCTCGTTTACCTGCCTGTTTTTGTCCTGCTTACTAATGAAGACATGATGGTAGAAATTAAAAGTGCTTCCTCAGGTCATGTTATTATCATGTACACCCTTGACAGTCCAAGTGTGTGGCATGCAGATAATTCACTAGTTTGTCTCTCTTGGGGCTGGCAGGATACTGAGTTATATCTTGTGTACTTCTCATATATATTGTCAGTCGAGTCTGTGAAATTGCAGGTTTGGGTTTCTCTTTCAAAGTTTCACGTTATTGTCTATCAATGTAAATTCTAATTCAGACCCTAAATAGTTCTTTGTATTCAGCGATAGGCAGTTCCTAAGCGAATAGGAGCACTCCTTGGCATTGTTCTGATTGTTGTCTCAGTTAAATAATCTGCTCTTGACAATAATGTTACAAATGGTGTAGTTTATATATTAAGAGTGCTTCTCACTTTCTTATGAAACCTTTGAACGAAAGGCATTTCATTAAATGTTGTCAGTTTCAAATAAAAATATACTAGATTTTTGGGTGGTGGGTAAAAGAGGTAGCTGGTGGGCTGGGCCGCTGGGAGGGGCCCCCCTCCATGTACTTTGCAGGGGGGCCCCCTCAAGTTTTGTTACGCCACTGTGATGTGGGTGTTCCCACGCAACATCCATGGAAATTGACGCATTTCCAGGTTTACAGAATTTTGTAAACCTGGGAATGCGTCACATTTCTTCGCCTTCTCAGGGGAGGCATAAGGAGGCACATCGAGGAAAAATAACTTTATTTTTCCTAGTTTTTTCGACTTTCTATGTGTGCTGCAGTTTGTCGCACACATAGAAAGAGAAAAATGCCTTTAAAGGTTGCTTTTTTGCAGGAAGGTGTTCCTTCCTGCACAAAAACAATCATCTCCTCAGTGCAGGCACCCTTGCAAAATGACACAAGTGTGTCTGCATTGACGCACGGCTGCTGTTTGTGCGCTGGCTGTTTGAGCCCGTCGGGGTAGCGGGGTAGCGGTGGGATAGCGGTGGGACAGTGATCCCTACAATAGGGGCGGTGCTCAGGAACCTCCATAGGGATTACAACGGCCCTCTCCCCTTTGCCTTTAGAAGCAGGTCTGACCGCCATGTAAAGGTAGACGGAATTGATTTTGGGGAGCCCAAGCAGGGCCCCATCCCTATGAGCCTCTGCCATGGGTCCAGGGGGGCACATGTGGTGCCCCCCAAACATCCATGCACTGTTTGCCAGGCACCACGTGGTGCCTGGGACATGGTGCATGGATAATTCAAAACTGCTCTTTTACAGTGTGGCTTGTGCTGTGGCCTTTTCTAGGGCCACAGCCAATGCCACAAACCAAAAGAGCAGTTTTACGACCACCTTCATGACTGTTGCATTGTAATTGGGCAGGTGTAACAACTGACATGTAGTCGGTCTGACACCTGCCTGATACCATGGCGATCGGACACTCGTCCAACCGCCATCGTAATCAGGCCCATAGTGTGGATTAGAATTTAGATCTCAGAATATGGTCCTTTCTTACCAGTGTATGTGCCCATATACATGAGTAATTGGTAATTGTCGCAACACCATAATGCCCTACGCAACCCTCACAGCCTATGGCAGCTAAACAAAGTAACATTGAGTTACTCTTTAGTGAAGGATTGTATAAAGGATGAGATCGAACACTTCTCCCATGAAAACGATAACAGTGAGATAAGCCAGAGGGTCTTATAGGATGCAGCGAAAGCCGCAATAAGGTACAAACTCATCTCCCATACCACAACATACAAGCAGCTGGCAAAGCAAACAAAGGCTGAATTAGAGATGAATTATGCCCCTTAGAGGCCTTAAATAAACAGGACAAATCTCTCTGCACACATAAAAGGCTGCACAAAGTATGCAGCAAACTTGAATTGGATTTAAAATGCACATACTTTGAAAAAGGCGACAAAGTGGATAGATTGCTGGCCTACAAGTTCAAACAAGCATGCACTAGAAACCACATCTACAGAATCTATGATGAATGGCGTGCTATATAAACAGACAGTAGGAACATCCTTGATTGCTGTACCATAAATTACACGTCGCTCTTCATGAGTGATAGGCGCTCATCGACTATGCAAGATGTCCGTCTATCCTAATATCATTGTCTGGTGGGTGGGGGAGCGTGGCCTGGCAAGATGGGCGAGTAGACGTTTCTCTCGGCTCTCCCGTCAGCCAATACTGAATCCAACATAATCCTGCTGAACCTGAATACTCCAGGAAACTGACAGCCTGAAGGGAGATGTCCACGGAGGGAATTGGAGGGGCAGCTCTCCTGATGGAGGTAAATACAAACTCTCCCACCCGGATACCAAATACTCCGTCTCGACCGCAAAACGGTAATCGGTGGTGGGCTAGCAGTGATCTATAAAACAGGATACGAAGTCACTAGCACCCCCGTCCGCCTCCCAGATAGTGAATGCCTTCCCTTCACTATAAAACTCAGTCCCACATATACCTTTTCTGGCATGCTCATATACCGCCCTCCTGGGAAACAAGGACAGTTTCTTTCTAACCTTGCCCCAACAGCTGCAAACCTTGCACTCAGTTCTGCTAACTTCACAATCCTGGGCGACCTCAACACCCACCTGGACGACCCTAATGACTCTAACGCAAGAGAACTTTCCTCCAGCCTAGGTGCCCTCGAACTACAGCAACTTGTCCTCGGGCCCACTCACCAAAAGGGTCATCTTTTAGACCCCATATTCAGCAACTGCCCTAACCTTCACGTTGGAAACCCCTCCCCCCCCTGGACCGATCACCTCCTCATTCCTTTCACTTGGACCCTCCCCAATCACCCTCCACCCAAACCCCCAACTGTTCAACAGTCACGCAACTGGTCCAAAATCCCCCAGCCGGAATGGCGGGACAACCTAGAGCTTACCATACCCGCCAAAGCTCCCAATCCCATCCAGGGCAACAAGAATTACAATAGATGGATCACCAGCTCCTTAGACCTGGTACTTCCACTAAAACGTACCCACCCTAAGCTGGGAAACCCGACAGCCCCATGGTACACTACTGATCTCCGGGAGGCCAAACGCGCCTGCAAACAAATCGAGAGGAAATGGCGTCTCGATTACATACCAGCTGACAAAACAGCCTACAAAGAAGCTATCAAAGGCTATAAATCCAGCATTAAACTAGCTCAGGCCAAATACTTCGAAGCAAAGATCGACAAGGCAGCTTCTAAACCCAAGGAGATCTACTGGATAGCTAAATCCCTCCTGCGACTACCCGAGGCCCCAAAAGAGCACAACAACACCCAGGTACACTGCGAGGAGCTAGCGGACTTCTTCCACTGCAAAATAGAAGTCATCAATTCCTCTTTCTCCCAGACCATCACTTCGCCCAGTGGCATCGCTGACACAGGCTCTGCGATAGCACCACAAAACTCTCTCAAAAGTATCCCGCCCCTAGATCTCACCAATCTAGAAAATATCATGCGACAGGTCAAATCTGGATCACCTACTGATCCGGCTCCCCCCCGGGCTCTCACCCCGATCACCAGTCAGATTTCACCCACCATTCGGGACCTGCTCAACTCCTCCCTCCATACCGGCATCGTCCCGCCTCTATGGAAGAGAGCAATGGTCAAGGCATTACTAAAGAAACCCAGCCTCGATCAAAACAATCCCTCCAACTACCGACCTATCTCCCTTCTCCCATGGCTCAGTAAACTTCTTGAGAAGTATGTCAACTCTGTCCTGACACACTTCTTGGAATCTAACAACATACTTGACTCTAATCAAACGGGTTTTAGGCCCCGTCATGGAACCGAAACTGCCTTGATTGCAGTAACGGAGGAAGCAAGAAGGATCCTAGACAGCGGCGGGTCAGCGGCTATCGTCCTACTTGACCTTAGTGCCGCCTTCGACACTATAAATCACAATACTCTACTCCACCGCCTTGGCAGGATAGGAATCTCAGGAACAGCACTCACCTGATGAGATCCTTTCTTACAGATAGATCTTTTCAGGTATTTGAGAAAGACTTCACATCCTCCAGCAAACCCCTTAACTGCGGAGTGCCTCAGGGCTCCTCCCTGAGCCCCACTCTTTTTAATGTTTACCTCAGCCCTCTGGCTGATGTCGTCCGCCCCTTCGGAGTGAAAAATGTCACCTATGCGGACGACACACAGCTGGTGGTAGCGCTAAATCCACCCCTCAACTCCCACCACAGCTTACATAAATGTTTGGAAGCAGTTGCCGCTTGGATGTCGGGCTCCTGCTTAAAGCTAAACGGGGATAAAACAGAGGTCATGCTCTTGGGAAACAACATCACCAAATCCATCGATACCATCTGGCCCCTCTGCCTTGGCAGCCCCCGCAACCCAAAGAACAAATCAAGAGTCTCGGCATCTGGCTTGACCGAACCCTCACTTTCAACCACCAAGCAACCAAGCCTGCTGCCACATGCTTCGGGCTTTTAAGGCTACTTCGCAAAATCCTCCCTCTTCTCCCGTTTCATTCAAGACGGATCATGGTCCAAGGATTGATTCTATCCCGCCTCGACTGCGGAAACGCCCTATACCTTGGGGCCCCACAGTCTACGTTCAACAGACTCCAAATCATTCAAAACTGCACGGCAAGGACCCTCCTTGGTATCCCACGTCGAGTCTCAGTCAAAGCCCGACTGAAGGATCTCCACTGGCTCCCGGTGAAAGCGAGGATCGAATTCAAGAGCATGTGTATTGCTCACCGTTCTTACTGGGGAACAGGTCCCGTTATCAACCGCCCCCTGGTAAATGCCTATCATCCCAATCGCCTCCTCAGATCTGGGACCTCCTATCCAACCTCAGTACCACGAATCAGAAGAGCCAGGTGTGGCGGCCGGTCGCTCTCCTACAACCTCGCCAAGATCTGGAACTCCCTCCCACTCTCAATCAGATCAGAGCCCAAACTACTTACCTTCCGAAAGCTCCTTAAAACTTGGCTTTTTAATAAAACATCTATTTAAACTCTTTTAGAAACCTTTAAGTCCAGCGTACCCCGTCTTGCCTTAAACCTCTGCAACGCTGGGACGCCTCTGGGTAGCCATCGCGCTATATGAATTTTCTTTCCATTCTATTCCATTCCAAGTTTGATTCCCCCCCAAAAGTGAGGAGCATCTGGGGGTCAGGCTGGGAGGTAGGACCTATGCCGAAGGCAGGTGGGGCTGATGCCGCGTACTGCAAAGGCATGCTGGAGGGCTCCCCCAAGGGCCTGGGACCCAGATTGGACGCCCCAGGGAATAGACTCGGAAAAGAGGATAATCAAAAATCCTAGGCGGAGGGGTGAGTGGCTACAGAGGTGATCGCCCCCTGGTGGACGTGGTGTTAGCTCCAGCTACCTACCCGCGCAAAGTGAAATTGAGTCGGTGACGGAGGAACCGCGCCGCTTCTGCAGGGCGGATGAGGTTCCCTGGGTCTCGGAGTGAAGCCGCTGAGCTCAGCAACGGGAACACCGCGATACGCGGGAAGAAGGAGGTAGGCCTCTGTATCCCTGGGAACAGCACTGAAAGGGACAGCAGCAACAAGTGCACAATCACTCAACCAATTATCAGCTTGCTACTGGGGAAAGGGTGGTGTACATAGGGCACAGCTCACTGGCACAGACCGGGACACATGGAGCTCTAATGGGCATGGAAGACCAGGTCAGGGATTAGTACTGACGATAAGGGCCCAGATCCCCACCGGAGCCACGGACTGCGACCAAACCCTTTGAGACAATCGACTAAAGTGGGGCCTGAATTGTGTATACCACAAATGGTGGACATAATCAAATTCTCTGTGCAGACCCCACCGTGCAGAGGAGTATACAATGGGTGGGAGAGGTACGGTAGAATTAACTGGAGGGATAACCAAAAGTCCTAAGCTCCCGCATTGAACTATTGAGTGTCCTGGCACAAGGTTGCTTGAGTGAGTGGACGCAGAGCAAGCACTGTACACACTGATAAGAAGCATGGATACTGACAACATGGTCAAAGATAAAGGACCCTGTGTACCCCAAGCTAATAAAATTTGAAAATACACTCAACCTTTACCGATGGCTCAGGTAGCCCAGGAGGAAACCTTAATGGATCAACAAGGAAGTACGCAGGAGCTGGAGAATCCGGCCCCCTCATACAAACAACACGTGATGAAATGGTCCATACAAAAGATACATTCTCCATAGAGGTCAATCTACTCCGCTGCAATCTCCGGAAGGTCACGGATAGAGTCACTACCAACAAGCATGTGGTACAAGCCCTGCAGAAGGAGGTAAACACCTTAAGGGATACAGAAGGGGATCTGCAGAAGAAAGTGGTACATCTTGATGAGTGAACAGAGCACTCCGAAGGGAGATCAGGGCGAAATAACCTACGTTTTATAGAATTCCCTGAAAAGGCGTAGGGCCCGTCAGCGGAACTTTTTCTGGAGGACTAAATTATTGCCGCAATGGCCCTCAAAAAAACATCCAAATTCTTTAATGTGGCACGGGGGTATAGGGCGCTTGTGCCTCCTCCTAAACCTGGTGCACCACCCGGGGCTATCATCGTAAGGCTCTTTAATTTTAGCAAATGGCCGGCACTCAAGGCCCATGGATGTTTGAGGGACATCCCGTCTCCATATTACACACAACAGGTACACACAATGGGTACAGGAGGAAAGGAAATCTTTTATGGTGGTTAAAAAATGCCACAGGGAGTCAAGTCTTAAATACCACCTCCTGTTCCCTGAGAATCTCAGAGTCGAGAGCAATAGGAGAGCACTGTTCTTTTTCTCGGCAGCAGAGGCTAGTGACTGGCTGGACTCACAGGGACATCTGAAGAAGGAGGCAGCCCTCTCTGGAAACTCCTCCTGAGTGGACAGCTCCCGACATCTATCAAGGGACAAAGGAACACAAAATGTAAGGCCATCCGGTGACCGAGTACATAGCCCTGGAAGGATCCTAGTAGGTAGAGACGGAACGCTGCAGTTCTTGGGCACTGTCCCTGACACAGGAGATTCCTCGCCAACACCGCCATTGAACAAGAATCCTTCTGCAGAAGAGGATGAGTAGGTGGGGACACGTCATCAATTTAATTTCGACACTGGAAGAATAACTGAACTTGATAAGGATATGACTGCGCACTGCAGGGAATTACCGAGCTTTTTTTTGATAACATGAAGGGGATTGGAATAATTAAGTGGTTATTGGCACAGAGACTACATAATTCTGATTTAGCATATTGTTAATTAGCAGGAGGTCTTACCCCACAAGTGGTGACAACTTAGTGGGGGCCTGGAGGTATGTCCTCACAACCCCTTGGAGAGTATACCACTAGCATTGCAGAAACTGTTGAAATGTTTTACATGCTTAATGCAGAGAGTATAGATACTTTGTAAATCAAGCTAAGGAGAGTATGCTATAGTTGCATTGTTTACCTCTGTTGTTGGTAGGGGAAGGGATTGGGGCATCAAAAACACAACTTCACCTTGTCTCTTTCGCGACTGGGGGGTTGTACTACTGCCCATGGCGTGTGGGTACTTTACTATGGTTAGGGTTTATTTTCCCGGCTTCTTAGGGATTTAACTAATGCAAAAGGGCGTTGAGATGTCCCGCTTGGGATGTACAGCATGGTATTGTACGGCTGCGAAAACAGGGTGGAGTAGGAATATACCGAACATGGCCCTGGAAGGACAAAACTAATCACATGCATTGATAAGCATAGGAGAGTCTTTAAATATTTAAAGTGCTACAAGACTGCTACAGCCTGCTTGTAGAAAACACATATATAAAGAATTATGCTACCTCATATTCTGGGTTTGCTAAAGGGGTCATGAGTGGCTCGCGGGACTCCTTTCCAAAATCACCACCACCTGGCAGACCCGGAGAAGAGATATGTTATTTTGTGTGGCAAGCTAGACGGTAAGATATGTTATTTTGTGTGGCAAGCTAGACGGTAAGAAAGTGTGTATCATCAATGCATTTGCCCCCAATGAGGATAGTCCATCCTTTTTCCCTGACCTGATGAGGGCAGCAGCCCCCTATCTGGGAGCGTCTGCACTGAGCCCAGGTGGAGCACTCTGCTATGCCTGTGGAGTTTGCAGAGTTTTCCCAACTCCGCGCTCTGCTGGGAATGCGAAGTTGAGGCAAAAACTCAGACTCCGCGGCGGAGTGGAGTACGCACCCCAGTCCCCTGAGCCACAGCCCAAAAAAAACTTCAAGGGAATTACCCAGCATACTCATCATATAGAACCATTGCACTCCTCAACACCAATATCAAAATCTTTTCCTCTATAATAATCACTTGTCTCCACTCTATATTGTCTAATCTTATTTAGCCACAACAATCAGGGTTTATCCATAAACACCAGGCTAAATACAACACCAGGCTTGCCACCAATCCCGCAAAAGCTGCCAAAACATCCAAGATACCAATGGTCCTTAACTAGCTGCATGTCAAAAAACAGAAACCCCTGAGCACCAAAAACACAACAACCTGGATCTTTGTTGGGGTTGATGCTTGTTTATTTCGTAGCTTCACCACTGTATCCAACATGTGTTTCGTCTTACGAAAGTCCTTTTTCCAAGTACGAGGTTTGCAGTTCCTTAATCCTTGACATACTACATAGGCACCATCTTGTAACCACATATTTTTAGACAAGACAAGGAAGAACTCAGTGGCAAAAGCCCCCAATGGCTGGATTCCCATGCAGGTGGCATCTTAACAATATATATATGCAGTCACCGGCACCAAGGTTATCCATGTTAAAAATGACCAAAAGCCACACATAAAGATATTGCTTTGTGGGTGCCATATAGGAAGTGTTAATATGCAAAACTAATAAAATCTGAAAATGTAAATTTAAAGTTAAGAAAGAATGTGTCCCGAAGTCCAACAAGAAGCGCGGTTAAGATCAGTATTCAGAAAAAATATAGAGTAAAAAATATCAAGATCCACAGATATCGAGATGCAGGAATATCGCTGACAAGATATCGCTTTCCTAAGTAGTATTGATGTCAAAAATATCTATGTTGTTACTGTGATTTACAAAATTATATATGTTGTTATTATCAGTGTTAAAAATATCTATGTTGTTAATATCATTTACAAAAATATTGTTGTTAATAATATCTTTTGTTTATGTCATTTAGTTTATGTTGTTTTTTAATTTAATTTAATTGTTTATTGTACTTTTTAGTGTCGTAGCGGGTTGTGGGTTTTGTAGGGGTATAGGGTAGGAGGCAATTTTATTATAATTAATTGATAAGTGATTTCTAATTATTATTAATCATTTAATTGATCGTTAATTAGGTAAATTGTGTAAATTAATTTATTTTTTATGTTATGTTTTAAGTAGGGCTTATTAGGGTATCGAGAGGGAAGTAATTTCATTATCATGAATTTATTATCAATATAATCATCAGTAATTATTTGATTGATAATTATGCAAATTGCGTTATTAGGATTGTGTTTAATTGTATGTCAGATGCCGATTGTTGGGTTTGTAGGAGTACATGGTGGGAAGTAAATTCATTATAATTCATTAATAATTAATTTAAGTTATTAATTATAACATTGATAATTATGTAAATTGTGTAATCAAGATTTGTTTTAATTATATGTCAGATGCTGTTTGTTGTGTTTTTAGGGTTACAGGGTCGGAAGTTAATTAGCAAATAATGTATTACTTTAATAATAATAATTTCATTGATAACTATGTTAATTGTAAACTAATCATATTTGTTAAGTTATATTTTATGTGTCTGTTGTTTAGTTTGTAGAGGAATTGGGTAAGTTATTTAAGTAATCATAAATAAGGAAACAGATGTATTCATTAATTTAAAAATATATTATTACTTAATATGTTAATTTTGTTATACTTTATTTCTATTTGTGGGAATATAGTGTGGTATTTAATTATATTAATGTTATTTGTGTTCATTGATAATCATTTTTAAATATTGTAATACTTATGTTATTTGTAACATTGTTGTTCAAGTTAAGATATTTAGGGGCTGATTACGATGCGGCCCAGAAAGGCTCAGAACGTCGGTCGTAGCCTTTCCAGGATGCAATCCCGGTTTAAACTGGCCGGTCATTCCAGCTTCCTTCCGACAGGCTCAAGGAGCCCGTCGACCAGTCGGAGGCCGGCCCGTAATCCCAAAGGGTTGCCTTTCCGCCCTTGGAATTATGATACTCAGTCTGCGTCAGGCTTTCCATGTCGGGCTTTCCAACATAGAAATCCTGTGGGAAGTGAGTATGGGGACCCCTAGCAGGGCCCCCTTGCTTGTGCGGCCTCCGGTTAGGGGCCGAGGGGACACTTGGGATGCTCCTCATGGTGCCTGCCACACGTGCAGAGATAAACACAGACTTCCATTCCTCTAACACAAGCCGTAACACAAGCTCCCATAGAGGAATGGCGGTTTGCGACCGAACAGTGTTCGTTCGCATCATGATGAGGCGGTCGGGACCGCTGACCGGAGGTTGGTAGGTCACATTTCTGAGACGGAGTCCGCCCAACATCGTGATAGACCCTGTTATTTTTATATCTATGATTTTTAGGTCTCGCCTCTCAATGCGCATGCGCATTGTGCAGAGCGAGACTATAGGGGCTTAAACAGCATTTAACCAAGCACACGATTCCACTGGTGATTCCTTGCAGTGCATGTGCTTTTTAGGTCATTGCGCAAGCGCAAGCCCTAAAAAGCACGTGCACATGCCAACAGCCGCTTGCCTTGCATTACCACATCAAAGGCAGCCCAGCCTCCCTCCCGCAGCCCCTGCTGCTTCACACCCTCATCGCCGCCTGCCGGATCAAAGGCTTTCACGGCCGGCCGGCCGTGTTTCAATTTCACGGCCGCCAGGCCGGCCGTGTCTCCTTATTTAACTTGTTCTTCTAATCCTGCTTTCCTCTCCAGCGTATCCGGTGCCTAAGCTTGGCTCCCCAGTATGATTTACTGCTCTGCTAGGCCGTGTGGCCACTTTTCTTTTCGTGATTGCACTTCTGTCAACACCGGGATCTTCTTGACCCATCTGTTCTACTTCATTCTGCGATTGTATTTCTTCAAAGTGCATTGCCCTTTCAAAAGCTAAATGAGGTGGAGATGTGGCCACTGATGGGACAAACCAATGCGTTCTTAATCCTATTTTATTAGTCTTGGGTGGATTCAGAATATTTCAGGTCCATCTTTTTGTCACATGAATGTGACTTCCGTTTTATGGCTGTCACCCGAGGCCGCTTACTGATCCCGGAGTGCCTAATTGGCTTCCTCAATTCTGGTTGGGTGATCTGTCCGCAGAGGAAACAGACTACTTTGCTTTCTCCTGAAGGCACGTCCTTCTCGGGAGCACAGAAAATGGAGCTTTACCTCTGCCTGGCAAATGTCAGTTTAGCACCTTTGGTGTAGGTTGCAGTACTGCGGAAGAGCGGTGCTAAAACCAAGGGAAGTTCTTTTAACTGTGTTATCTAACAGCAGACGTGTACCTCATTCTGCCATTATGACTCCTCACTCCCATCATTACGCAATACTTCAGACTGCACTGTGTTGGTCCCTCTTATTTCTGCAGAGTTTATTTAGATTTAATAAACTGTACTTCCTTTTTGGACTGTTTTGCCCATATTATGCTGACTGTTCATTTGTAACTTTATTTTGTTTTTCCGCTGTGAGCAGTATTTGTTTTTTGATTATTTTTTTAGTTTGAACAAACTGTCCTTGTTCTGCATCGGCAAATTCCTTCCATAATTAATCTGCCAGTACTGAATAAGCGTCTACTGTTCCCTTCTGCCGACCTGTGCTTTAGAGTCACATTGTTCGAAAGAGAACTCCGAACTAATAAACAGTGTTAACCTAGCACTGAAACCTGTGTGGGTGGTGCAGCTGAAACCAGCTGCTTGGGCGTGTTTGAAGTCTGGTGCGTGGCATGCAGTTCTCGGGAGCGTCGCTGATATGACTACTGTGGTTGTGGAAAGTTGTTGCTGCGCCCAGCCAGACGTTCGTCCAGTAATATTGCTCAGTTTGCCGATGGCGTGCATTCGTGATCTTTTCTGAGTTGTTTTTTGGTGCAGATTACCAACAATTGTACGTGAGGTCTTGTGTCTGGTGGATATTATAAACTCAAACACCCTCACACACCCTCATCCTCACTTCCCCTCACACCCCCTCCCTCTCACACACACCCTCACACCCCCTCACCCTCACACCCCCTCACCCTCACCCTCACACCCTCTCAACCTCTCACCCCTTCACCCTCACACACCCTCACCCTCACACCCCCTCACCCTCACACACCCTCACCCTAACACCCCCTCACCCCCTCACCCTCACCCACCCTCACCCTCACCCCCTCACCCTCACCCCCTCACCCTCACACCCCCTCTCATCCTCACACCCCCTCTCATCCTCACACACCCTCTCATCCTCACACACCCTCACACGCCCTCACCCTCACCCTCACACGCCCTCGCCCTCGCACCCTCTCACCCTCACCCCCCTTCACCCTCACACACCCACACACACCCTCACTCACCCTCACACCCCCTCACAACCCTCATACACCCTCATGCACCCTCACACACCCTCACTCTCACTCACCCTCACTCTCACTCACCCTCACACATCCTCACCAGCATAGCATAACAAAACAAAGCATAGATTAACAATACACAGCATAGCATAACAATAAAAAAGCATAGGATAGCAAAACATAGCATAACAAAAAAAGCATAGGATAACAAAACAAAGCATAGGATAGCAAAACAAAACATAGCATAACAAAACAAAACATAGCATAGAAAAACACAACAAAGCATAGCATAACAAAACACAACAAAACATAGCCGAACGAAACATAGCATAACATAACAAAACATAGCATAACATAACAAAACATAACATAACAAAACATAGCGTAACATAACAAAACAAAGCATAGGATAGCAAAACTTAACATAGCATATCATAATAAAACAAAGCATAGGATAGCAAAACAAAACATAGCATAGCATAACAAAACATAGCATAGCATAACAAAACATAGCATAACATAACAAAACAGCATAACAAAACACAACACAGCATAACAAAACATAGCAAAACACAACAAAACATAGCTTAACAAAACACAACTAAACATAGCATAGCAAAACATATAATAGCATAGCAAAGCATAGCATACCAAACACAACAAAGCATAGCATAGCATAACAAAACATAACATAGCAAAACAAAGCATAGCATAATAAAACACAACATAGCATAAAAAAGCATAGAATAGCAAAACATAGCATAGCATAACAAAACATAGCATGGCATAACAAAACACAGCATAGCATAGCATAACAAATCAAAAGCATAGGATAGCAAAACATTGCATAGCATACCAAAACAAAACATAGGAAAGCAAAACAAAACAGCATAGCATACAGCATCACTCAGCACCACCACAGCATCACTCAGGGGCACCACAACATCACTCAGCGCCACCACTGCATCAATCTGTGCAACCATTAAACAACTGGTTCAAATATGTTCTCTCAATGTTTCAAGCTTTATTACAAATGTAACAAAAAATGTTAATATTTCACTTCTGTTCTTGGATTTTCGTCACAATAAAATACACTGAACATAATCTTAACAAAAGTTATTTACAAAAGTTTAAGCTATTGCCTTTAGAAATTACAATAACTTTCATTTAAGTATTAATTAATTAAAAACATTAAAAGACATTGTTATTTGTAATATCAATACATGTAAGTCACGTAAATACAACAAATTGCATTACAAATGCTATCGGTGTCACAATTGTGAAAGTTATAACTATTGGCATTGTAAATGACAAAGCTATTAATTTAGCTATTTTCAAAACCAACACTAATAAAAAAAAATGTCATTTACAAGACAAATAGCTCAAACTTTCCTAATGCGAGACCTATTGCATTTCCAATGCTTGTTATATTTTTGTGTATTGTAGTGTAGTTCCTATATTCTCAATAGGCTCTGTGCATTGGAAAAATATATCCTACAGATTTGACATAGGACTTAAGTCAATAGGTCTCTATCGAATATACTAAACTTAATAGTGAGTGCCAGCTAGCTTACAGGTCACTAGAAACTTTCCCGAATACACAAGAAGGGATTAGCTTCTGACAACCGCATAAACATGACAACTTTCTTTCCCCAAGAATAAGAACATATCTCTCAGAGTCGTGGAAACAATAGATAACTATTTTACTCAGTCAATCGTGCATGCTTCGTTTCTACAGAGTTGCAGAGAAATAGAGAGACGGGCGTTTTCAATAAAAGGTTTATTGAACAGTCTTCTTTCTCATGCAAGAGAGGTGAACTGCTACAATTGTTACACAGAATGCAAAGTATAATGCGTACAGCGAGAATAGTTTTATAAAATAATACTGTAATAATGTATGGTTTCTAAGCCATATAAAAATACAAACATAAATAACATAGACTAAAATACTCAACTGGTGCTTCTAAAATATGCCTACCCCAAAGTACCTAACCTAAGTCTAGTATGTGGGAAGAAGTAAGCATGGTCTTTAGCATAGGTTTAGTTTTTGCCAAGAATCTACCAAAGGTTTCTCTAGGTTCTAATCAGCTCCAAACCTTTAGAATGAAGGAGGTCTGGCATCTCTGTTTCGGGGACCCGATTTCCCAACACCCCGCAAGTGGAGTCAAAAACACTGGAACTGGAGTCTCAGCAGGAGAGGGCAGCTTCCTGATCAGTGCATCAGCTGGAGAGTCGGCTTCCTTCGGCACTTGCTGTTGGGAGCTGCATCGGGCAAGTAGGTCGTCGAACTGCTCCGAACCACCGTGCCTTGCTATAGCAAGTGAAGGTATATTTATACCTTGAAGGTGTTTAGGAATGCCATGTTTGACGTAAAGTCGGGCATATGAACGTCATGAATGAACCCCTAAGGAATAGATGTTCATTGTAAAACTAAATGAGTTATTGGAGAAATCAATATTTAAGCAAGGGGAAGTCCCTAACAGGCTTAAGCTGGTTTTCCAAGAAATCGTTGTGACGTTTGGTGAACGGATGGAAGTAGCCACGCCTATATTTGGGTAGGATGGGCTATGCCTAAATAAGGACTTGATTTCTATGCCAATATAAGGACAACGTGAATTGTACCTATATAAGGGCATGAATTGGGAAAATCCATTCGAAATCTAAAACACCATACAACACCCACTAGAATGAAGGAGGTCTGGCATCTCTGTTTCGAGAACTCGATTTCCCAACACCCCGCAAGTGGAGTCAAAAACACTGGAACTGGAGTCTCAGCAGGAGAGGGCAGCTTCCTGATCAGTGCATCAGCTGGAGAGTCGGCTTCCTTCGCCACTTGCTGTAGGGAGCTGCATCGGGCAAGTAGGTCGTCGAACTGCTCCGAACCACCGTGCCTTGCTATAGCAAGTGAAGGTATATTTATACCTTGAAGGTGTTTAGGAATGCCATGTTTGACGTAAAGTCGGGCATATGAACATCATGAATGAACCCCTAAGGAATAGATGTTCATTGTAAAACTAAATGAGTTATTGGAGAAATCAATATTTAAGCAAGGGGAAGTCCCTAACAGGCTTAAGCTGGTTTTCCAAGAAATCGTTGTGACGTTTGGTGAACGGATGGAAGTAGCCACGCCTATATTTGGGTGGCATGGGCTATGCCTAAATAAGGGCTTGATTTCTATGCCTATATAAGTACAACGTGAATTGTACCTATATAAGGGCATGAATTGGGAAAATCCATTCGAAATCTAAAACACCATACAACACCCACTCCACTTTCTTATGTACGACATTACTAAGTTCTAAATACGTTAAACATATCTAAACATGATGTGTTAAAAACCCACCCAAAATACATAAAAATGCATTGGTACCGGTTTGTAAACGAAAAGAGCATGTGTGTTGTACGCATTCAAAGCAATATTTCATTCTAAGCATATGGGTGACATATTCAAAATGCTATCTGAATGAATCATGAAAATACATTTCTGAAATGGCTTGTAAATACAGAAGAAAAAGGTGCCGAAACCATTTCCTATCATATTACATATACCTGTTGGTATGAGGACAAGGTCAAATATTATCTCTGGAATTTTTTCAAAGAATTCTAGTTCTCTATGAATAGTTCTACTTTAAGCAGATTACTTTGTGACAAAAAATGAAAAATACAAATTGGAAAAAGAAAAAGCTAATAATAAAAAAAGTCCCAAAGTTAGAACTTTGTTTTGAAAAATGAAGGTCGAATTCAGAGTCTCTCAGAACACTGTGTGCCAAATCAAAAGTCAGTGTTATTTTTTGGAGAAACATCAAATCTTCTAAGTCTGTAAAGAATTTGTCTACCATTGTAGGTGAAAGTTGGATTACCTTATTAAGAAGATCAACCACGCATAGATGTGAAGCATCGCCGTCAGCATTGGTCACATTAGCAATGTTCAAATTGGAAGGTACCTGTGTGCCTGTTTCCTCTCATACCTCACCGTCAGCATTTTGCGTCTGTAAGATCTCAATGAATGCCGTCATCAGAATTGGTAGCCGCTGGGGACAACACAGTGCATGGACCGTTACTGGTTCAAGCAAAGTATCAACATCCGTTGGCATGACTGATGGGAGTGTCAGACATGTGTCTAGCACCCATTCTTCGCAGCATAGCAGGCAGCGTAGAACAGGTAAGATGCAATTTTACCAAATAGGTCTGAACAATAGAAACCATGTGATATTCAATTCTCTTAGACAAGGTAGTCCCAAAATTTTGACGATGCCCTCACGACACTTCATCGCCAGTAGAGTTGTCTCCACAGTGAACTGGGTGTCGCTTGTGGATTGGCTTGCCATATCGAAGCAGTAGGACCAAAAATAGTATCCCTGCAGCGAGTCCCAAAATGAGAGGCAATCGGCCAAACACAGAGTGCATGAAGTTTGGGAATATTCCTAGGAATGCTTCAAAAGGTTCTAACAGTCCCGAAAAAACTGTCTTAAATACATGTACAATACCACTCGTATCAGACATGTTTAAGATACGACTTAACATTTCCGAGAAATGTATAGGGCAATTTGAAGTTAAGAGGGCATGTATCTCTGCAGAAGTCCTTGCGACATGCAGATCATAGGTCTCTTTGGCCGAGGTCAGTGGCACAGTTTTCTGTAAAAGAATGGCTTTCATTCTGCTTAAAGTATCAATTTGTATAGAAGAGATGTTCAGTGAAGGCCATAACGGAGACTCCCGGTCTGTCTTGGTTTTTGGAAATAATACTTGCATACAGCAAGTGACCCTGGCTGACACAGTTACGAGATAGGGTAAACCTTACAACATGCCATAGCAGCTGTGATCGTTCAACATGAGGTAACTTCTAGTAGAAATCTGTCCAAAAATTGGATCAATCACTGCAGCTGGTGAACCCTGCAGGTGGCAGGATAAGTTGTTAGAGGAACCATCGCAGGCCCCATGTAAATTAATACCCTGACAAAGGAGAGAACTGCTTAGTGCGTTTTCACAATTTTTACCACTAAGAAAAAGTTCTCTTCCCCCACTCCAACATCTGTGTGTGTATGGTAACCGTTCGGGCCATCGACAAAGCTACATTTAGGTAGTCGACGGGGATTCGCTTGTGTACAATGTAAACACGGCGTGAAGGTTACCCGAGCCGCTTGAGCCCAGGAAGAGGGTACTCGCTTCTGATAAAGTATTTGGCTCCAGCGAAGTCTGGTGAGCCTCTACGGGTAATGTCCGTGAGTAAATCACAGAATGAATTTTTCACATTAAAATCCTCACGGGAGGGTGCACCTTAGCGAGTGCATATCACCGGAGGATACGTTTTTTAGGTCCTGACGAATGCTGAGCGAAATTTCTAATTTACAGCAGAAACATGTTGACCATTTTGACTAAGGACACGGGTTTCATAATACAGAACCCTGTATAGTCCGTTGTACACTGTTTTTAACCTAATGCTGGTTGACCTTTATTAAAATGTATCTAGGTTACAACCTTGCAGTTTTTAACGTCACACACAGTTTAAAATCACTCATTAGTTTTTTGCCCTGTTTCCACACACCATGAACCAGCTCCGCTGTAACCAGGCGTAGTAGCTCGCTGGGGTGGACATTCGGTCACCCCAGCGGGAACCCAATGATGAAGCATGTCACCAATTAGTGGTGAGTGAGGGTTCTTCTAAAAAGAAAAAAGTTTTTCTTTTTCTTTTTTCTTTTTTCTAATCACGAGGGCATGGTATGCCCTTAATGGGAGTGTTTTGCCTTGTTTTGGGTGTATAATCTTTATTTGTGACAGTAAGGAATAGCTTACCTTTCCAAATCTGTCTAAAAAAACTTACAAATCTTATTTATTCACTAAGTCACTCTTTGGTTGTTTAATATATACTTTACATAGGGGTACAGGAGTGACTGTAATAACCGTGACTCTCTTGTTGGTAATACTGTATGGTAATTCTCAGGATGTCTTGATGTATTCTTTACCCAATCTTTCATATGTGCCTGCTGGGATGTGTTTCAGGTAATATTGAAAATGGAGAATTGGAACAGGTAGAGAGATTGTTCCGTGTATAATCCATTCTGTGGCTGACTTTTCAGCAACACTAAATGGCAATCTTTCCAGTTTTTCAATGCTCAGCACCGTATAGTCTGGTCCCCTCTGTGCCAGTTTGATCTGTTTATCAGTGAGATTGACTTCTGAAAACAGTGACATAGTATTGATTAAACGCCAAGGCACATAGTCTGAACGAAGGTTTTGTAACGTCCAGCCTAGTAGCATGATAGAATGTATTTGCGACTGATCATGTTGCAACATGACCAAGTCCTGTTCCATGATGTCTATGGCAGAGGATACTATGCTGTCCAAAGAATATATCTTGGACGACAGAGTTGTTAACTCATTGTCAACTGCAGAGAGAGTTTTCTCTAAGTTAATACGATCATTTCTCGTATTCTTTCAGCAGTCTCTGCTTGCGTAATCTTTCATGCTTCATTAGAAGCAGCATAGATACCGGCATATATAAAATGTTTATGGCACGGTTTTCCTGGTTCTAGCAAGAATTCCATAAGATCAGCGCCATCTTTAAGTAAAGATTAAGCATGGGCGCAAAATCCGTTCCGCTCGCGGATTTTTCGGATTTTCGGTAAATCCGCAATCCGCGAACTCTCGCGGATGTGGCGAAAATACGCAAATCCGCGCGCTGCGGATTTTTTGCTTGTGTTCGCACTGCTCGCGGGCCGCGGCGCGGGCAGCAACAATCTCGCACTAGCGAAATTACAAAAATTACAATTGGGGAGGGGTGAAGGAAGTGACCCAGTCTCCAACTTCCTCTTCCTGTCCAGCAAGCTCCTCCCATTGCTTAGTCCATTTCCTGGCCACTTTGAATTCGATCTTGACTGGGAAGGATTACTTTTTGTGGATGCTGCTGGAGATTTGGCTTTGAGAACTTTTGGATTACTTTTTGATTAGAAATTTGATTTACAAGTAAGTTGATAAGTTGATGTTTGTTTGTGGTGATTTTTGTGTGTGTTTTTCGACTTTTTGGGGTGGGTTTGGGGGCTGGCTATGTGTGGGAGGCCATTTTGAGGCATGGTCCTGCAGGTCCTGGCCATGTGGATGGGGTCAATCGGCCATTTTGAAGTCAGGCAGTGTGCTTTGTGCCCTAGGCCCACCCAGTCTGCTCTGATTGTTTTCATTATGCCCAGGGGGCCTCGAACTCCCGCGGATTACCCGCAAATCGGATTTTTAAAAAAATGTTTTGCCTGTGTTCGCACTGCTCGCGTCCCGCGCAGCAACAATCTCGCACTCGCGAAATTGTAAAAATTACAATTCTGCACATGAATTGAAAACTACCAGGCTTAGTTATGGGTGCATGCATGATACAACTGTTTTCTTTAATTTTAACATTATTCTGGCCAGGGCATGGATGGCATTGGATTGTTGTGATTTTTGTGTGTTTTACGACTTTTTGGGGTGGTGTTGGGGGCTTGCTATGTGGGTGGGGGCCAGTTTATTGCCTGTCCCGTGTGGGTGGGGGTCTAGGGGCCATTTTTAAGCCAGTTTGTGTGCTTTGTACCATAGGCCTGCACCCAGTGTGCTGTGATTTTATCATGCCCAGGGGGCCCAGAATCCGTCTGTTCGCGGATTTTGCTGGTTTTTCGCCACGTTCGCGTCGTGAAGCAACAATCTCGCACTCGCGAAATTGCAAAAATTGCAATTCTGCACCAGAAAACCACCAGCAGGCAACCTAAACCTTCTGAAACTTGATGGATGGCATTGGATTGTGGTGATTTGATTGGTGTTGTGTTTTTTGACTTTTTGGAGTAGGGGTTGGTGGCTGGCTATGTTGGTGGGGGCCATTTTGAGGCATGGTCCTGGCCATGTGGATGGGGGTCAAGCGGCCATTTTGAAGGCAGGCAGTGAGCTTTGTGCCATAGGCCTGCACCCATTTTGCCTTGCTTTCACCCATTGTGCCCAGGGGGAGTCAGTGGTACATGAAACTATAACCCTCTCTGTGTGTGCTCTCTTGGATCAATGTTAAATTCCTGTTTCCCAAAAATTTAGCAATTCCTAATTTTGAAATTTCCATATTGTGTGGTGTGCACGTGTGTATTCATAAATGCCTACTTGCAAACTATTTATTGAAGCGCTACATATGCAACATATATTTACTGATGTTCCTCTGTCTTTGTTTGCTTTTAGGTGCACAAAGTCAATAACTCCGCATCATCGTTGAGCATCAGTGCCAGGAAGAAGTCCTGCTGCGGCCTGTTGTTCCGACATCTGAAGAAGATGGCTCCAAAAAGAGGTGCCCGTAGCTCCTCTTGCAAGAAAGATGTCTCTACTAAGGAGAAGAAGAAGCAAGTGGCACCACTTACCAAGGAGACTGGTGGCTCGACCACTAAATTTTTGTGGAAAAAACAAAGGCCCACCATGAGTGCTGCACATGTAGCCTGTTTAGTGGTTCAATCACCAACGACCAGTGATGTTGGCTCATCGCAAGAAAATAGCAGCACACCATCAACACAGGTTGTAACTCATCTCACAAGTACTATTCAACAACCAAAGCCGCAACAACAACTGCATGGGCTACTAGTACAAGCACAAGTACATGCGCAAGGAGCTGGCCGAGAAGGAGCTGGCCGAGAAGGAGCTGGCCGAGAAGGAGCTGGCCGAGAAGGAGCTGGCCGAGAAGGAGAAGGCCGAGAAGGAGAAGGCCGAGAAGGAGAAGGCCGAGAAGGAGAGGTCCATGGAGAGTTGCAAGTAGAGGTCAGTGAAGAGGCCCATGTAGCGGCGCATGGAGCGGTGCAAGTGCCCACAATGGTTGTTCTTTCAGAAGTAGGGGCACAGGAGGAAATTGACTTTGTCAGGAAGACGAAGGCATTCCTCCTGATGATTCATTTTCTCCCAGCTCCCCACCAAGGAAAAGATCAAGGAGTGTGTGTAGAAGTTCCTCTTCAAGCCCCGCTCCATCAGATGATGATCTAGATTGGCAACCATCTCCGACGTCTGAGAGGGAGGCACACCATGAGCTGCGAAAGGTATCAAATGTTAAAAGGAAGGGCCCCGGAAAGCTCATACTTATGGATCCGAACGTCGGACTTGATGAAGTGGTGCATTCTGATGTTGTTGAACAGGATGACAGCAATGACCTAGTCATCACACACGTCATTCCAGCCACACCCGCCATGCAGCAGACAGACATTTATACCCTATCCCGACGTCATGCTGAGCGTGACCCTGGCGACGTGGCACTGGTAGCACCACCAACGCAGTCAAGTAGTACAACAAGTTCAACAAAACGTACAGCTCCCATATTTTCTCCCCAGAGGGGGACTCCATCCAGCTCGACTCCCTCAAGTAGGGTTGCTGCAATAATTGCACAACCCAGTAGATGTCTGCAAGGCTCATCCACCACTGCTTCATCTGGCATTGGCAGTATCATCTCGTGCGGCAAAACCAGAAGTTTCCAGTCCCCAGTTTGGAACTTTTTTAGTGTCCATGCAAAGTATGATAACATAGCCGTTTGTTGCATTTGTAAGACTAGAGTTAGCCGTGGTAAGACTGGTACCAACTATGGAACCGGAGGCCAGATAGGTCATCTTCAAAGAAGGCACGCTGTCGAATGGTTTGCGCACCTAGCAAACATCAAGGGAAAGCAATCCCAAAGGGCAAGTGGCCAAAATATACCCATACTAGGTGTTTCATCTGAAGATGACGGGGAGGTAGAAGAAGCGTCAGACATTTGTCCGGTTGCACCCAGTACCCCTGGCAGCACCACACCCTCCGGAACACATAGGAGGCACACTGAGAGTCTGGGAGACACACCAATGCGGAAAATGTCAACACTGAGCAGAAGTGGGTCGAAGAAGGCATCAGCATCATCCAGTAAATTTGTCCAGCGCACCATTTCAGCCATGTTCTCCTCAGATGCGCAATTTCAACGCAACCACCCAATTGTACGCCTGTATAACACTAAGCTGGCTAAAATGCTAGCGGTGGACCTTCTCCCTTTTTTGTTTGTCGAAGGTGTGGGTTTTCTTGAACTCGTGGCAACACTGGCCCCTAAATGGAAGGTTCCTAGCCGGTTCTATTTTGCCAGGGTTGCTGTTCCAGCACTACATAAAGAGGTGCTTGAGTTGGTTGGGGCAGCTTTGCAGAAGAGTGCTGTTCACACTATACACCTGACAACAGACATGTGGACCAGTTGCCAAGCCCTTGATTACATGTGCATCACTGCACACTGGGTCTCTTTTTCAGGGGTTGCAAAACAGATAAATGCAGGTGGTGACTTGGTCGAGATTTTTAAGGGTGCTCGTAAACATGCAACATTAGCCATGTTTGGCATGGAGAAAAGTCATACTGCAGCCAACATTTTGGATGACTTTAACAAAAAGGTCTCGCAATGGCTGGCCCCAAGAAATTGCAAGGTTGGTTATGTTTCTACTGATAATGGCAGCAATGTAGTTAAGGCCATGGAGAACGGTTACTATTTCAGAGTGCCGTGTTTGGCGCACTGTATGAACCTTGTCATGCAAAAGTTCTTGAAAAAAGAACTTGCAGTCCACAAAATACTGACCATCTGCAGAAGAATATGCACACATTTCAACCATTCTTTTAAGGCCCGGAAGGAGCTGAGGCGCCAGCAAAATGTACGTAGAATGCCAGTGAAAGCACTTATCCAGGAGGTGGCAACACGTTGGAACTCAACCTTCTACATGCTTCAGCGTCTGCATGAGCTGTTTCCAGTAGTCAATGAGTATTTCTACAACCTGGGTGGTGATACGACAGAAATGATGCTAGCGGTGGAGCAATGGCAGCTAGTTAAAAGCCTGACAGACATGCTTCGTCCTTTTGAGGTCTTCACGCGTGACGTCAGCAGGGAGGACTGTTCTTTGAGCAAAGCTATCCCATTGTTGCTGAAGCTCGAGCACCAAGTCAAGGTGGTGTCTTCAGAATTAAAAGATGCTGGAAAGAATGAAGCATATGAGTTGGCGCAGAGATTATTACAACGCCTAGTTAGCAATAAACGACTTGTAAATATCAAGAAACAACAGCACTACATTTGTGCTACTTTTCTGGATCCACGTTACAAAAAGCCATTGTTTGGCAAAGTAATAATTCCTTTTGAAACATCAGATGTTACAGAGTACAAAGGTTGGCTAGCTCAGTCAGCCATTCGTTTTGAAAGAGAGCGGAAGGAAACTGTAGGAGAAGACAGTACTACTAGTGAATCAGCAGGCCATCAGGCGTCCCAAAAAAACACTTCTGCATCTGTGCCTGTGGCAGAAGTGAGTGACTTTTCCTCTGAGCCGTTAACCACACCAGCAACCGTATCATCTGCACCAGGCCCAGGCGATATGTCTGAAGCGGATTGGCTAAGTGAGCTAGGGTTTCCTTGTCCCAGAAAGGACACAGAAGTGCAAAGTACAGGAATCCGGGAGGACATTCTTTCAATGGTGCAGGCCTATCTGGATGACTCAACAGCGGTCAATATTACTGAGGACCCATTGGCGTATTGGCATGGGAAAAGAAACATATGGCGAGAGCTCACCAACCTGGCTATCAATTACTTGTCTTGCCCACTCACAAGCGTGTCTTCAGAACGTGTTTTTAGTTCTGCTGGTGGCATTGTGACTTGCAAAAGGTCCCGCCTCTTGCCTGCAAATGTGGAGCGGCTCACCATGATAAAGAGGTACCAGCACTTCATACCACCAGATTACAAAGTACGAGAATGCACGCAGGAAGAAGAGGACACCGACCTACCTGAGGAAAGTTCTCCTCAGTTACCAGAAGTACTACCGACTCAATTTGCAGAGTTTGAGGACGAGCTCTGCTTCCCTGACAGCGTGTTCTGAAAATGAGTCAATGATTCATTAACTTTAATATTAGTCCTTATTCACTTTTATTCCTGTGTGTCTGTCTTTCTTTTTTTAGCAAGTGCTTCATCACATTCACAACAAAACTGTAATCACCCAATCAAACAACAAGCCCATCAACAGAACTGTCTTGATTTTGATGCCGCAGCATTCCTCAGGTTCACAACAGTTAGTTGACAAGAACTCAGTCCTGGTCGTCTATCCTCCTCCTCCAGACTCACCCTATCCATTTCCCGTAATGCTGATGCCTGGATTCTGCACAATGAAGAAACTTACGTTGACGAGTCCCCTAAAGAGGGACTGTCTGGAAGTAGTGAGTCCTCATTTAAATACATTTTGCTAAGTGTGACTTTTTTGCGTTTGGGTTTACGGGTCTTGGCTGGGCCATTGCTGGCAAGGTCTATTAAGGGATGAAATTGGTTAGGCATTTACTTTGGAAAACATTTGGCCTATTACACGTGAACGTTTAGGCGTTATTATTGCTCGCTTGCCTGTCTTAGGGGTGCTGTCTGTGGGGCTTCTAGGATTTTGGGGTCTGTGAGCACCGCTGTCATATTTCTAATGTTAATTGCTTTTGTTTTGCAGAAAATCCACGCCGGGAAACTCCAGTTGGGGCCCTGCTGCAGAACGCTTTAGGACACTGTGAATTCCAGGTGGAGCCAGCCCTCAAACACAAATTACAGGTAAGATAAGCGTTTGGATGGGAGGTAGTATAATGGAGTATTAGGAGAGGCGAGAGAGTGACAGTGGTACTAGTAGTAAAGTCCTAGGACTCTTCAATTAACAAACTCTGTGACAGGCACTTAGTTTTGAAATCATTTGGGCAATTACTAGTACTTACACAACTTGAATCAAGATGCCACTTAAGTTTCAGGAAAACAAACTTACTGCAAAACCACCACCCACCAGGCTCAAAAGTAGTAAAAAAAAAGATATGCTCAGATAAAGTTTGAACAAGTATAATTTTATAACCCTTAACAAAATAATCTCCCGCAAGACCCTCCCTAACCCCAACAAATAAATAGTCCCTCAAAAGTCCCCAAAAAACCCAACTCCCAATTCCCACCCCCCAAAAGTCTCTAAAAAAGGGGCAAGGGACACTCTAGGGATGCATGGTGTTGACTTTGGCCTCCAGGGCATCATGCCTTAGGGCCAGGGCATCATACTGCTCCCGGAGGGTGGCGTGATCTAAACGGAGGCCCTCCAACAAATTCTGATATTCTTTCCATTTCCGGACCTCCGCCTCCAGGTCCGACACTCTGCGGATTGCACGGCGCAAGCGAGCCTTTACAGTACTGTGAGGTGCAGCCTTTGCTGCTCGGCGGTGGCGTCTGCCAGCACGGCTCCGTTTGGCTGGAGCACTGCGCTGACCGGCAGAACGTGGGGTCACGGAGGAGGATGCAGATGTTACATTCGAAGTACTGGACTGCGTGTCGTCCCCCTCCAGTTCCACCAGCCGCCGATATTGGGCAACAGTTGCATCCAGCCTCCGCTGCCGGGCCAGTACAGCCTGCATACTCCTTGTAGGTTTTGATGTTCTAGTATGCCCAACTATATGAAGAAAGAAAGACATAATCTGTAACCAATGCTCTTTAAGAATATGATTAACACAAAATGATTCAGCAGGAAGTTGTGTCACAGTACAACTAGCAACTAGCCAGCGCAGTACAAAAGAAACTATTCAGGCCAATATCATGGGCATCCGCAGGGATGGGCAAGAGAGGGCGCGATTGCCCCCCCCTGGATCGCAGGTCCATCCAGTGCTGGCCCAGTGACAAATTACAATATGGTAACTACAGCAGGCTGGGACCGACAGACAGATAGAGGCAGAGACAGAGAGAGAGGAAGACAGAAGGAGAGAGAGAGAGAGGGAGGGAGCCAGAGGGTGACAGAGGGAGGATGAGGGAGGGAGACAGAGAGAGAGGGAGGGGGAGAGAGAAAGAAAGATGTGTGTAATGTGTATGCCAGGTCTGGTGGCTCAGTGGACGAAGGCATCCGCTGCAGGGGCATGAGTTCAATTTTATGGTCATATTTTTTTTTGTTGCACTAGATCCACCCTCCTCCCCCGCTGACCCTGCCCCCTTCGGTGCGGCCCTTGGCCACAAACCACATTATCAATTTGGCCCCGAGAGAAAGTTTGTGAGGACCCATGCTCTATAACCACATCCTCCTGATTTAGATTGAATTTTTTTTTCTGGCATTTTTTGTTTTTCCCTCTGTTTTAATTTAGTTGCCAGGTCGTCTGCTGTGGTGCTGCACAAGATTTTTCTCTTCTCCCTATGGGGTTCTTTGTTTATTTAAGCTCTATGTCGTGTTAGATTTAAAAAAAATGTATTTAATACTTGTGCTCAATCATGTCAGGAGTAGGACTCAGGAGATGGTGATGATGTTGCACCCCCCCTGGAAACATTTCATAGTATGTTCGTAGTTCATCCAGTGACCGTCTACTCTCTGTAGATACACATCATATGCTATCTAAGAGTCAGATAGTACCATGATCCAGCTTACCTGTACCCGCCACCGCCACTGTCTGCTTCCTCACAGTCTGTTCCTGCGCCGCCTCCTCCCCAGAGCTGTCATCGGAGTCTATCACCACCACCACATCCGAGCTGGCCCGGCCACCAGATGTTCCACCTACAAAGTAGATTTAAGAATGTTAGATTACACCACTCACTAGTATTTGGTCTAGGAATGAAGAAATGTGAAAACAACAGAAAAAGTAATTGACTGTCTACTCTAGTCTAAAGTAAACATGTCCCTCCTTCCAGGGAAGGCTGTTGTCTTGCTGCACTTTTTTGTCACAATTGATGAATGCTTGCTTAATTTTAACACACACCATTTTTCTCTGAACAGACAGAAGCTGGACTTCTAAGGACAAGAGCAACATCAACTTCAAACCAGGTGAAAGCTCGGCTTGACCACAAGAAATGTGTTCCATTACTCATCAACTCAGCACCAAGCACTTTTCCATTTCCAGCTAACTTTATTTTAATATATGTGTTTACTTTTACTTTTAATAAAGCTTTTAAACTTAAATAGACTCTGTGGTTTTTGGTCCTCCAGACTCGAGTGACTGAGCGAAAGGTTTTGCAATTTTTGCAAGGAGGAGTCCGTGCCGCTGACACTACCAGGTTTATACAGTGTGCCAAACACGCCACTCTGAAATATTATTACTCTGGTTTTTGGTGTCAATAGTTCAGTTTGTGGAGAATTGTCCCTGCAACAGTAGTATTATGGATTTTGCTCCTATCTAAACACTATTTCAAAAAAATTAAATTAGGAATGCTTGGACAACAATAGGTCCTCTATATTTAAATGAAAACTTACTGGGGCCAGCAAAGGAGCACTCGCCGCCCTGGCCTGCATCCTCCTCCTTTGGAGCCACAGCATCCTCCTTTTCCGTCCGCTTGCCCCTGGGCGGACCTGACGTACAACATGAAAGAAAGAACAGAAAACATTGATGATTGCTGCTTGTCGATGTCCTTGTCAACCAAATCAAACATTTAGAAAGAACAAGAACCAACTATTTCAGCCAAAAAGAGGGCTACAAAGGAAGAACTGCACCTGAGCCTCTACTCAGAGGTGCACCAGAACAAATGCGTAACGCAAAACTAACCTTGCGTCACGGCAGATGCGCCGCAATTACAATGCGGCAAACCCTGGCGCAAGGGTAGGCAGATGCGTGACGCATCTCGTCACGAAAGAGGGGCGCATCTCTAGAGTCGCGTCGCAGGCGCGATGCAACTCTAGCAATGCTCAGGGCTGCCCAATACTCAACATACCGCATCAATCCTTACGCCTGCTTCAAGCAAGCAGGCATAAAGAATTGACGTAGCAGCGTCGCGGAAGAGCCTGCGTTAAATCTTGTAGATTTCACGCAGGCACTTTTGCGAGGCGCACAGCTGCCTGACCGCCACCCATCCCCCCAACCCCCTGCGTGGGAACGCACCCATTGTGGCGCAGGCACAGGCCTTAACGTGGCGCATCTCCTTAGATGCATCACGTTGTAAATGACTCGCAGGGATGCGCCACGTAAGGCAGCGTAAACGTGGCGCAAGGGGCTTGTAAATCTGCCCCTTTGTGTCTAGCATTACGCAGTTCTGTAAAGTACACTCATACATTACTCAGCCCAATTAAATGAACACAAAATAGAAAACAAATAAGCAGTGGCACCGCCACAGAGAAGGAGAGCAGTTCACCTGAAATGCACAGAAGATTTTGAAATATTAATTTACCTCTCCTATCAATGTAATCGGCAGCATTATTGCTCTTTGTAAAAAAGTTAAAGCAAACATTTGCAATATAACACACAGAGCAGGAGAAAAAACAGAGTAGTGAGTGATGAAAAAATTGCTAATACTACTCACCAAGCCCGGGGACCTCCACTCCCAGCAGGTCGAGCAGGTCGCGCTCCCGGTCCAGGATATCGGTCCAGCGGTGGGTCACCTGATTGTAGGTGCGCTGGACCCCCGAGATGTGAAACAGGGCCCGGCACACCTGCTCCCACCGCTTCCGTCGCTCCTGGCGGTTGGTGTAGCCACCAGCGATCCTCCCGCCTGCCTCGATGGTCCTGGGGAGGCGGCGCTGTACATAGAAAACAAGTGCGCCCACCTCCTCAGGGCTGAAGATCTCCCTGGGCACCACCATTTCCGCCCTCAAACGGCCACACGGGAGCCGGGCACGGGCTGCGGGGGCCGTCTTGGGCAGCTTCACAGCTGTCTTCACCATGGTCTGGGCAGGTGTTAGCAGCAAGGAGACAAAATGAAAAAGAATAAGAATAGGGAAGAAGAAAATAAAAGTTTAAAAAAGTAGTTGAAAAGTAAACAAAAGTAACCTAAAACACAAAAATATAGACCTAGAAAAATAGAGGGATAGAAAATAAGTTAAATAGATCAAAAAAATATTAAAACAAGCAAAGGATGGCAGAGATATAAAGAGGATAGAAACACCATGCCCAGACACATAGGAATGAATGAAAAACAAGATGGCGGCCCGATCACGTGCGCGTAAGTAAGTTCGCACGTGATTTCTCTCGCGAACTCGTGCGAACTTGCATTCACTAGGCGCTAATTCCGCGAGATTACACATAGCGGGCGGAAACGGAAATACGTCACGCAAGCAAAATGGCGGCGCCCGTACTCAACCTTGGGGTAACTCGCACGAGTTTGCGGCTTCCACGGTCGAGTTCGCACGACGCCGCGCCTCGCGAATAGGGCGAAATTACCGAAAAACGAGTTTTGCAAAAGCAAAACCAACGAGCAGGTGCAAAAGTTCGAGCTCATCATTTGTAACCATTTCCCTGTAGTGTTTCCTGAAGGGGCCCTCCAGAATCCGGTTGCCTACTTGCAACTATTGTGTGACCCTGCTCTGACAGTCACAGAATAGTTAAAAGTATGCCATTGCATCCTGTTAACATTGCAACAAAAAGGAAAGGGAGCAGACAAGCAGGTGCCAGCCTTCATTAATGTCAGTTGGGGCAGGGCAAGTGTTGTTGTTTGCAGAACTTAAAGCACTTAGCAGGTGTGCTTTGCTTTGCCACAATAATGTACACTCACTGGTCAATCAGAGGGTGCGATGACACCGAGGGTGGCATGGGTGTGCCAGCCAGAGGGTGACATGGGTGTACCAGAGTGCCAGTGTTGACAGAGGATGGCAGTGCTTTGCTTTGCCCCAATAATGTACACTGGTGAACCAGAGGGTGCTGTGATGATGACACAGAGGGTGACATGGGTGAGCCAGTGGGTGGCATGGATGAACAAAGAGAGTGCTAGTGGTGACAGAGGGTGGCAGTGATGAAGAAAGCCTTGCAAACAGGCTGGGCACGTAGAAACAACAAGTTCGCAAAACTGGCGACCCGACAAGTAAGTTCGCAATTTGCGAAATTGTACAAAACCCTCGCGAACTTGCAGAAACCCGTGCGAACACACATCCCAAAAAAAATCTGCAAAATCCGCGAGAATTCGCGGATTTTGCAGATTTTCGCAATCCGCAAATCCGCAAATCCGCAAATTCGCGGATTGCGAATCCGCAAAATCCACCCATGCTTAGTAAAGATAAGTGTTGCTTTACATCCTTCAGTGTAGATCTATGTAGCCATTCAAGGCACAGCTTTCCTACACTGTATGTGTTACTATTCCTGGATGCTGTATATGAACATATCTTGGATCTGGCCTAGTGAATGTGAACCCCCGTGTTTTATTCAGGAATCTACCTTGACAGGTGGTTGTGTCTAGATCTGTTCTGTTGTGATGCAAAATAGTGTATACGTCGACCTCCCGCTCTGAAGTGTTATTGATATCAGGTGTAGGTGTAGGTATGGATGGATTGTTAAGGTCTTTTATCTTGGCTAACCCAAGACAAGATGTCTGTTGGACAGTTTCATTCAAAAATATAATTTGCTCTGGGATGATGCAGGCTCTAAATAAAGCTTCTATCCCCTGCACTTGCCAATCTTTTGTGCCCCAGATAGTTTTTGTCTCAATGTTGTCTTTCCAAAAGTTGAAACCTAGTGAAGACAGCTGAACATTAAAAAAGGCTGCAGAATAAATTTGCTGGGTATTTGTCATACTTTTCCTTCCTGTATTATTAACATTTTTAAAGAAAAATGATTCTGTATTAGAAATATTAAAACCTGAAAAGTATGGAAATTTCCTCAAAAATATTTTTGAGGTACCCTTTGGTGGCGTAGGACAATGTTCCCGTTGGTTATACATTGTATATATCTAGGGTTTGCAGATTTGTGCAAGAAATGATGACCATAGTGAATATAACAATACATTTGTTCATAATCTGATGAACCTTCTAAGTATTCATGATTTGTAAATACAGCAGACATTTCTTAGTCTGACATCATATTATTAACAGTCTCGAAGTCCCAATCATCAGGAAAGGTACTAGATGAAACAAAGTCGTTCAAGGAAATCTTGAACTGATGTAGAATCTTCAACAGCTCCGACGGGCCAAAAATGTCATAGTCAGTTCTGTCCCAAGCTATACCACCAGGTATAGGAACGGCTGTGACGTTCACTGATGACAAGTCTCTTTGTTCATGATGAGATGATTTGTGTGGCTTGAGTAGTAAGTTAATGTTCTTACTTGCTGTGTCCTTTTTAACAAATCTTCCATTTATCAGCATTCTCAAAGTTATTGCCAGAGTCAACCAAAGTAGAAGAAAAAGTACATCCAACACAATCCAAAGTTCAATCCATGGTGAAACCAGATAAGTCTTTTCCAAGTGATAAAAAAGGTCTGTTGCAAGTTCTTCCAAAGTTCTTTTTACTGGCGTTGTTTCAGGCCCACTGGGATCAAAGTTAATGAAATAGCCAGAGGCAGTTCTATCAATTGTTGGGATTGCATCAGGATTTGTTAAAATTGCTGGAACCTCATGATCACTTGTTACTTCATTGTAGACAGGTGTTTCTAGACGAAATGTTATTTGGGTTTCGAGAAGTACAAGTTCTATAGCTATATTGCATAGTCCTTCTTTTCGCACTGCAGATTCTTCAAAGGTGATGAGTCTCTCAGTTTGAACTTCTTGGATAGTAGCCAGATTAGGACGTCTGGTACATTGTCAGAGTCCACATGGCCTACTGCTTATGATCGGCCACATGACGTGTTTTGACCAGGTCGATGGACACAAACCTGTTCTCCTTTTTACCAGCAAGGAGTGGCAGTAATACTGTTCTAGATCGGTGGATTGCTAGGAAAGGTACTGGCCCAAATTCCTTCTTGTCCGCAATCTTCTCTCTGACTAGATCCCCAAGCTTAGGAATCCAGACAGGCTTGTTGGGATGGTTGTTTTTTCTTCAGTGGTTGTTGGCTTCAGGAACATGTTACTAAGTTTCGTTCTTATTTCATTTAAGTCCTGTAAATCAGCCAAACGGTCTTTGATGTCAAAGGGATTTTGGTCTACCACTGAAGTCTGACAATCGAGATCCGATATTAACATTCTGGTCCCTACATTGGACACTTATTAGATGTTTGACCCACCCGTCACCCGAGCCTAATACCCTAGCTGTTATAGATTGCTTTATGACCCGTTTTTTTTTCTCCACTACTGAATTACCCTCAGGATGGAATGGACTAGAGTACCGCAATGCAACGCCCAATTTGGCCATGGCCTCCTTGTTAGCCAGAGAGCTAAACACAGGACCCTGGTCAGAATGTAGCGTGCCAACTGCGTATGTGCTGATAAAGACTTGCAAATCTTTTATAACAGTTGGAGCATCAGCCAAGCGCTTAGGCCACATCCAAATTAACCTTGTCTTAATATTTGTGGGACCGCATTTGTCCACAGGGACGTCTGCATGTAGAAAGTCTAATGCTGTCTAACATTGATGTCTGTACCGGGCTGACTATGCTATAGTCAGGTATCTGGCGGCGTTCTGTGCTGCGATCTCTATTGCAGTCTATGCAGTCAATGACAAACATATGAATGTGAGCATTCATTCCTGGCCACCAGTACTTCTCCTTAATAGTTAATGTCGTTTTAGAGATCCCTTGATGTATCAGACCCTTTCCCAAATGTGCTTCGTATATCAAAGCTACTCTATGTTTCCTGTTTGGAATTACTCTATCCCCCACTCCAGGGATTCGAGCAAAAGGAACGGAGTTTGAATCAATTACATATGAGTATTTCAGTGGAAACTTATTAGGTAACACTGCACCACTGCCTTTGCTTGTGGCATTGCAGCTAGCATTATTTTGCCGTCTATTTTCGTTTTTGAACGAGTGATTGCAGCTACGGAAGCCGTTTGCACAGTTGCCTTCGCGGCTTCATCAGCCTAACTGAACTACTTGTTCCCAAAGCAATTTAATCTTGATTGCGCCACCTTTTGCGTCTTTGTAACCGTTTTGAATCCAGATCTGCAAGTATTCATTGTAAGATTGAACACAATAATACTAATCGTACACTATGAGTGTGGGTAATTCGTGGTCCGTATTCTCAAGGTCCATCTTGAATGCTTGTAGTTCAGCTTGCTGAGCTGTACAATCTCCTAGAGATTACGTTTTATTGACCATTGGTCGGAATTTGCTATCGCTCCAAAGACCTTTAACATCGCGCATGCCACACCATAGGCTTGTTTACCACCGTAGCGGGTTGAGCTGATCCGTCTGTATAAATTATACATTCATACTGCTCTAGAGGCAGAATTTTAGTAGGAAGAGGACATTCTTGTTCACATTGTAGAAATGCTTGTGTTTTCAAATATGGGTCAAAAACATATTCAACGTCTGTTGCAGCAAGAGAATTAACCCATTGTATCCGTCTTGGATGTAAAGCTTTAGCATTTGGAATGCTCGCTTTTGTCACTGCCTCTAAGGCAGGTACAGGTGTAACGACCATAATGCGTTTACCCTGTTCGAGAGCTCTCTCTTTTGTTACTGCAGTTTGAACCGCTGTCAGAATTTTTTCTGTTGAAGTAAACTTCATTTCTGCTTGTGTGTACAAGTGTGATTTGTAAGTTATTGGTACTTTTTCACCTTCGTTAAAAGTTATGTACGTGAATCCGCATTGTCCTGAAATGATTCGGATCACTAAGTTGCGTACGTTGACGCCAGTGTTTTCAAATGTTTTGTTGCTAACATGTCTGTTTGTAATGAACGCAAAATTTCTGTGTGTTTTTGTGTCCAATTAACTGTTTTAATATCAGGTTTGATTAATTCGTAGAGAGGTTTAACCCTTTCTGCGTAATTTAGAATGTATGTTCTTCCAAAATTTAGGAAACCTACAATTGACTGTAAGTTTTCAGCGTTTTTGGAGGTTGGAGCAGCGCACATTTCTCTAGAAAGTTTGCTGCCAGATTTTTGCCTTCACTCGATAATTCATATCCTAAAAATAGGACATTGAAGTGGGCAATTCTCAATTTCTTAGCATTGAATTTATACCCCTCAGAGGCAAAGCCAAGTATGATGTTCAAGTGCCTATCCAAGTCATCGTCTGTTAGATAGATGTCATCGACATATGATAAAGCTTCATCATCATACGTTTGTAGTAACTCTGTTACTCTAGCTGAAAATAATCCAGGACTATTCTTGAATACTTGTGGGAGACGACAGAGGTGACGCTGTGTCCCCATAATTGAGAAAGCGGTCAAATACCTACTTTCTGGTACAATGTTCTGAGAGAAAAAACGTTAGAAATATCTAATGTGGTTTTATACTTTTTACGCATAATGTTATTCATTAATGCTGCACTATGTGCATTTTGTACTGCAAAAGTTTTGCAACAAGAGTTTGAGTGTCTATAATCCAATACAAGACGATATGTATTGTCTGGTTTGGAGACAGGAAACAAAGGATTGTTCATTGACGAGGTGCATGTTTCAATCACCCCTTGGTATTCAAGTTGATATAATATCTACCTGACCTGTTTTTTAGCTTTTTGCTTAACTGGGTACTGCCTTTGTGTAGTTGGTTGATTTTTCTGTTGGATTTTATGGTGAGGCGAGTCCTCATCCCATTCTACATTATTTTTATATAATGCAGGAGCCTGGGCTACTGCCCATTTCCTGGCAGAAGTATATTTTAAATGAATTGGAATGTGGTTGGACAAGGCTGGCATAATGATGTATTTGCCATGCGGGCACTCCCTGACAAATTCTGGTGGCCAGTCTTGTTCAGCTTGAAGAATGTGATAACCCTTAGAAAGTCGCTCCCAAAAGAGTGCTCTGACTTTTCTTGGTATGTCCCCCTCCATCCGGAGTGTCATTTCATATAACTTATGTGGACAACTAACCCTGGTATCTGCAGTTTCAACTTGAATGAATTAATTCAAGTCCACTGTCTCCAGTTGATCCTTCAAGTTCTTGCGAGCTATGGTGACGTTTGCTGCGCTGTCCAACATTGTCTGAGCCCATTCCCCGTTCATGAGTTGTGTCCTCAAGATCCTCGGCATGTCTTATTTTTAGACCTGCTACTTTCTTTTTGGTGAATTGAGATTTCTTGTTTTTCTGAATGTGTTGATCGTCTTTGGACTTAATGCGTTCTTTCTTGTGTTATGATCGTCCTCTTCTTTCAGATTTCTGTGACGAAGTCTGAAAGGTACAAGAGGAAAGTGTATCAGTAGCTTGATATCCATCAGGTTTTCTCAAATTATCCTTATTCCTGAGGTTATACCTCCTTTCAAAGGACTCCTTTTGAGGAGACCTACCCCGGGATTGAGAACGCTTCTCTTTAGAAGTTTGTTTAGTGTTTTCCCACTTATTTTTAATAGGAGTAGGAGTGTTTTTAGTAAAGACCTTTAACTATATAATTCTATCAGATTTTGTATATTACTAAGTAATTGTTCATCTGACATTGCTTCAATGTCTGGTCAGGTCTGTAGTTGGCTAAAGCTAGCCATGTAGCTCTTGGTCTACCTAGTGAACCGACCCTGGTAATGTGATTTATATGTTTAGGGCGCCTTTGAACCAGAGCTCATGCTCCTGGTAAGTTAGTGGAATTTCAATATCCTCGAAAGGAATATATTCCGCTGGTGGTTCATCTTCTTTGTAGAAGTGAAACACATGTGTTCTTGCATCTGCTTTAGGGAAGATTATCCATAAATAGAATACCTCTGTCTGATGATATTCATGTGCCTCTATCACAAAAACTGCCCTACCACCTCTTGCTGACAGGCCATTTTTTATACGTGTTATAGTGATGGCTTTCCTTAAATTTAGAGGCATGCTTGTAGCGTCCTCGTCAGTTTTGTTAAAACCTGAAATATTAAAAGCTGCATCGGCTGGATCAGCCGCAGCTCCACCGGTTTCGGTGTTGTTTTCCCCGTTTAGGGACATTTTTGTTGTCTGAAAGTTTGCAAAGCAAGTTTCAAGAAAACAAAGATAAGGTGCACAATATTTTGGAACACTGTATCCTTCAACGTTGAACAAACCAAAAAGCTAATAAATAGGATTTTTCGTCCTACTCAGCTATGGCGGATATTATCCTTTTACCCACTCCAGACGTCTATTGGAGTATTACGGAAAAAGGGGTCTCTGAGAAAAGCACGACTGAGTTACTTTAGTATCTAGCGTTAAATTAGTGTCTTACTAAACATTGGGCACCATGTAGTGTAGTGCCTATATTCCCAATAGGCTCTGCACATTGGAATAATATATCCAATAGATTTGACGTAGGACTTAAGTCAATAGGTCTCTATCGAATATACTAAACTTAATAGTTAGTGCCAGCTAGCTCAGAGGTCACTAGAAACTTTGTCAAATACACAAGAAGGGATTAGTTTCTGACAAACGTATAAACATGACAACTTTCTTTCCCCAAGAATAAGAACATATCTCTCAGAGCCGTGGAAACAATAGGTAACTATTTTACTCAGTCAATCGTGCATGCTTCGTTTCTACAGAGTTACAGACAAATAGTGAGACAGGCGTCTTCAATAAAAGGTTTATTGAACAGTCTTCTTTCTCATGCAAGAGAGGTGAACTGCTACAATCGTTAAACAGAATGCAAAATATAATGCATACAGCGAGAATAGTATTATAAAATAATACTGTAATGGCATTGCATGGTTTCTAAGCCATATAAAAATACATAAATAACATAGACTAAAATACTCAACTGGTGCTTCTAAAATACACCTACCCCAATGTACCTAACTTAAGTCTAGTACATGGGAAGAAGTAGTATGGTCTTTAGTATAGGTTTAGTTTTTGCCAAGAATCTACCAAAGGTTTCTCTAGGTTCTAATCAGCTCCATACCTTTAGAATGAAGGAGGTCTGGTATCTCTGTTTCGGGGACTCGATTTCCCAACACCCCGCAAAGGGGAATCAGAAACACTGGAGCTGGAGTCTTGGCTGGAGAGGGCAGCTTCCTGATCAGTGCGTCAGCTGGAGAGTCTGATTCCTTCTGCACTTGCTGTAGCGAGCTGCATCGGGCAAGTAGGTCGTCGAACTGCTCCGAACCACCGTGCCTTGCTATAGCAAGTGAAGGTATATTTATACCTTGAAGGTCTTTAGGAATGCCATGTTTGACGTAAAGTCGGGCATATGAGCGTCATGAATGAACCCCTAAGGAATAGATGTTCATTGTAAAACTAACTGAGTTCTTAGAGAAATCAATATTCAAGCAAGGGGAAGTCCCTAACGGCTTAAGCTGGTTTTCCAAGAAATCGTTGTGATGTTTGGTGAACGGATGGAAGTAGTCGTGCCTGTATTTGGGTAGCATGGGCTATGCCTAAATAAGGGCTTGATTTCTATTCCTATATAAGGGCAACGTGAATTGTATGAGGGCATGAATCGGGAAAATCCATTCGGAATCTAAACCGCCATACAACAGTATTTAATAGAGTTGTTAAAATATGTTATTTGTTTGAAGTGAAGTACTCTCTCTGTACTGTACCAGTGAATGGAGTGCGAATAGTAAATGTTTCCCTTCTGGATATAACGCTTTCCCTAGTGTTGCACCGACTGGAGGGGGAATAGTAAATGTAACCTCTCATGAGTCCAGGAAACACAATCGAAGAGAGAAGAAGGGTATGACACCGTACATCCCTTCATTCTTTGAACATAACATAAAATATTAGTACGATTACATTTATCTAGGAATGATAAGCAGTGTATTTGATGCTACAAGATTTTTGACCAGAAATCTTGTAGCATCAAATACACAGTTTATCATTCCTAGATAAGTGTCATCGTACTTATATTCTGTGTTATGTACCTCTCCTGAGTCCAACACTTTCCCTACTGTTGCACTGACTGGAGTGGGAAGAGTACACTTTACCTTCCTGAGTCCAACACTTTCCTTACTGTTGCACAGACTGGATGGGGAATAAAAAATGTAACCCCACTTGAGCCCAACGCTTTCCCTACTGTTGCGCCGACTGGTATAAGAATATTTAATTTAACTTTTCCTGATCCCAATGCGTTCCTTACTGTTGCACCTACTGGAGTGGGAATAGTTAATTCAACCCCTCCTGAGTCCAACGTTTTCCCTTCTGTTGTACACACTTGAGTGGGAATAGTAAATTTTACCCTTCCTGAATCCGACACTTTCCCTACTATTGCACAGACCGGAGTCAGAATAGTAAATTTAACCCCTCCTGAGACTAATGATTTCACCTACTGCTGCATGCACTAGAGTGGGAATAGTACATTTTAGCCGTTCGGTGTCCAGTGCTTTCCCTACTGTTGCATATACTGAAGTGGGAATTGTACATTTATTATTCTTGGAGCTTAATAATTTTTTTGTAGTGTTTACATATTTATTATTATTATGTGTTTATTTATTTTATTTTATATTTTCATATATAAACATATGTAATGTGTAACATGCTTTTAGTAAAACGTATTTTATATACTGTTTCCTGTTTTATGGATAATTGAATTAAAAATAATTTACATTTTTTTGCACTTTATTTTTTGCATTATTAATTATTTTTATATGTGTATGTAAAAGATGAATATATATACACATATAGTTGCTATATTGGTATATTTAATAAACATTTAAAAATTAAAATTGAGATTACAATTAATGTTTTTTTAAATAGTTTTATATTATATATGTATATATAAATATACACACGTTCATATATGTGTGTGTCCTTGTTTAAATAAGTTTGTATTCATAGATATGTTTAAATATTGTTTTAACATATTTAATTTACATTACAATAAAGTTATATGCAAAACAATTCAATATTTACTGTTGTTAACTATATATATATATTTTTTTTGAAAATCTGTTTATTAGCACAGTAAGTAAAGCAGTTACATACATCTTCGAGCTTAGTAGTAATCAGGGTGGTATATGCATGCGCCTGCTCAGAACATATGATTACATAGTTATCTTTTTTTCATTTTGTTGATGGCCGCAACCATATCAATTAAACAAACAAACAAACCCCGGTCGGTCCAATCCCTCCCTCCACCCTCAAGCAACCCTCCCGACACTCTCTCAACGTGCATATGACTGAAGTATTGTCAAACTGGGTCACCCATGGCACTGTAACATGTAGCTTCATCTATACACACAGGTAGGATGAGGTAAAATGGCCGATGGTTTGGGTTTCCCTGTACCCCATCGTAGTGCACCACAGTCAGTGACGGTGCATGAAAGACTGGTTCAGGACACATTTATTCTACAAGCGGCGAGTCACATGTATCCCCGCTATCCCCCGTTTCAAACGTTCCCAACGTGGTAAACCATTCCAGCGAGATCAGCGTTTTCCGCAGACCTCTGCGTTCCTCTCGCTGCAGTGCCTCGCCCTCCGCCTTACCCCACCGTACCACCTCTGCTTTCCACAGTTCGGGGTTGGGTGGTTTGGGTGACTTCCACCTCATCGTGATGGCACGTTTCGCCAGCAACAGGGCCAGGTCTGAAAAACGTGTCGCCACGGTTCTGGTGCGTGTTGAGGGTCCCAGCCCCAGCAGTGTGTGTTCTAGTGTAGGTGATCGGGACAGAGCACCCGCCCTCTCAAGCGATTCATGGACCGTGGTCCAGTAATACCCCAACTTGGGGCATTGCCACAGCATGTGTATCAGTGATGCGTCGTCAGTGTCACATCGGGGGCAGTTGCTTTTCGCGTCAGGGAACATCACATGTATGCGGTGCGGGGTCAGGTAGGCTCTATGCAGCAACATCAATTGAATGAACTTGAACTTGGAGTTCCTAGCTACCTTTTTGGGAAACTGAAGTATACGCTCCCACTCTTTGTCTCTCAGGGGCCTACCAATATCTCCTTCCCAGGTCGCCCGGAGTGGCGACAGTGTGAGTGCCCTCCCCATCTTGATGCTAGCAGTGAGCCATTTGGTCAGGTGGTCGCCCGTGCCCATGAGGTAGTGCATCGTGATTAGAGGGTTTGTAACAGGCTCCTTGCCCTCAGGTGACCACTTGTGTGTTATATAACGGCGGAGGCCAGCGTGCAAAAGGAATGAGCCTCTAGGAACGCCCTGTGCAGCTCTAAAGTCTTCAAAGGACAACAGGTGTCCCTCCGCAAACAGGTCACCCACATGCGATACTCCTGCGTCGTGCCAGGGCGCTAGCGATCTCGCCGTGAGTGTTCCCGAGCCCAACGGGATGCCCAAGAGCGGGATCGTGGGGGCATAAGATGACTTGGAGGACGTGTACTTTAATGCCTTTCGCCAGTAAGTGATCGCCAGCCTGAGGAGTGGCGGGGCATCTCTCGGTATATCCGAGCTGGGCAGAAGTAACGTGTGTATTCTCCCCTTTTCATGTTCGTCCTCCGACATATTGATCTCCTGAAGATTGCGACCCGCCACCCAGAAGGCCAGCCATTGTATCTGACACGCATAGTTATAAGCTCTAAAGTCCGGCAGGCCCAGACCACCAGAGTCAGAGGGGAGCTGCAGTTTGGATAGACCTATACGTCTGCGGCCGTGTCCCCATACAAGTTCGGTGAGTAGAGTGTCAAGGGTCCTAAATGTCGCTGCTGGGATCAGGAACGGTAAATTGGTGAAGTGGTAGATGAGACGGGGGAGCATCACCATCTTAGATATTGCCGCTCTGCCGGGTATTGAGAGTGGCAGTGTTAGCCAGAATTGGATCTGCGATTTCAGTGCTCTGATGGCCCTCCCAAGGTTGCCGTCAATCATCATGTCAGCCTCCCTGTAGATGTGCATCCCAAGGTATCGGAAAGTGGTTTCCGCAATCTGGAATTCGTGGGGGGCGAAGGGTAGGGGGGTAGTCAGGCCTGTGGCTGCAAAGGTGAACCCATAGGACTTAGATTCGCTTATGGTGAGGCCAGAGATCGTCCTAAAGTCCTCAAAGACCTGGGAAATAGGGCTCAAGTCGCCCCTTAAGTCTCGGAGATATAATATAATATCATCCGCGTAAGCGGACACAATATGCGCCGTCCCATGCCTCTGTATGCCATGTCGGGGGGCCATCAACCTAAGTCTACAGAGCAGAGGTTCGAGGGCAAGGACAAAGAGGAGGGGGGAGAGTGGGCAGCCTTGCCTGGTGCCCCGTGCTATAGCTATGGGAGGTGATATGTGGTTGGAGGTGGGCACTCTAGCTGTGGGGAAGGTGTACAGCAATCTGACCCAGGCGAGGAATTCGGGTGGTATCCCAAATTTGGACAGTGTGGCAAACATATAGTCCCATATAGTCCCACCTAAGGGAATCAAACGCTTGCTTCAAATCCAGAGATATGCAGCCTTCGGAGCTCGTGTCCACTCGGTCTCCGAGCATAAGCTGGGCTAAGCACCTGAGGTTCATGGCCGTGCTACGGCCCGGTACAAAACCACATTGATCCGGGTGGATCAGCTGTGGCACGTATTGCACGAGCCTCGACGCCAGCACTTTGCTCAAAATCTTGGAGTCAGTGTTGAGAAGGGACAGGGGTCTGTAGTCGGCCATCTGTAGCCCGTCTTTGGCAGGCTTTAAGAGGGACGTGATCAATGCCTGCATGGGCGATTGTGGTAGGGAGGCTGTCCGTAGAGCTTCCAAATAAAAATGAATGTTGCATAAAAGTCGGCCGGTAGGCCATCTGTTCCGGGGGCCTTGCCCTTCGGGAGAGCTTGTATTGCCTGCCTGATTTCCGCTATTGTAATGGTACGCTTCAGGTCTTTGGTTTGCTTGTCAGCGAGTTGGGGTAGGTCTAGGTCCCTCGTGAAGGCCTCGAATGCAATCTCGGATAGGGGCTGTGGGGGGCTGTACAGCGTGGTGTAATAGTCCTTGAACGCCGTGTTAATCCCAATTTGGGTGGTAGTTGGGCTGCCTGTCTGGTCTAAGATTTTCAGGATAGGGTGGTTAACTGGGGAATCTCGTAGGAGGCGAGCTAGAAGGGGACCGGCCCTATCAGCCTGTGTGTGCTGCCTATTCGTGTATTCTCTATAGTCTAGAAGCCTCAGGTCTTCCAGCAGCTCCGCATGTCTAATGTGAGCCTCCTGCAGTGGTGTGAAGGGTGCATTTGTGCCGGCTGCTTCATTCTCTAGGGACGCTAGCGAGCTCTCCACCACCTTCAGTTGACTGATTACCTCCCGTTTCCTGCCCACACCAGCGGTCATTGCTGCCCCCTCAGACAAACTTTGAAAGCGTCCCATTCCAACTGCCGGGTGCTGGCTGTGTTCACATTTGTGGAGAAGTAGGTTTCTATAGTGTCAGACAGGGAAGACCGGAATACCGAGTCTTCAAGGAGATCTGGAGACAGTCTCCAAGTCGGGATGGGGGCCAGCCGCCTGCTCCACTGCCAGGTGAGTTCTACGGAGCTGTGATCGGATAGAGTTTTCCCCATGTATTGGGTCTGGACAATCGAATTCGCGAGGGAGCGGGAGCAGAAAACATGGTCGATTCTGGTGTGAAGTTGATGAGGTGGGGAGAAAAAAGTATATTCCCTCTCCTGTGAGTGTGTGCTGCGCCATGCGTCTGCCAGATCCCAGCCCTCCGCCCACCTCGTAAGTGCGTCTGCCTGTTTTCTACTCTCAGCAGCCTGTAAAGGGGGATGTGACCTATCCAATGTAACATCAAGCACAGCATTGAAATCACCTCCAATTAACCAGCGATGTTCAGCCCAATCCGCAAGTACCCCGTTCACAGTTAACAAAAACTCCGATTGACTTGAGTTCGGCGAGTACACACACCCAAATACAATAGCATCCCTGTCCAACAGTCCCCGCACAAATACATAACGTCCCTCTTGATCGATTCTTTGCTCCAACATCTGGAAGGGGACAGAGCCGCGGAGCCAGATCGCCGCCCCTCTGGAGAACGCAGAATAGGAGGTAGCAAAGAGCTGCCCTGCGCAGTTTCACGTTTTCAGCAGCGTTCAAATGTGTCTCTTGCAGGCAAGCAATCTGTGTCCCCCTGCGGTTGAGTTGAGCCAAAATTCTATGACGTTTGTGTACTGATCCCATGCCACGTACGTTCCAGGTGCACAATTGGTAATTATTAAGTGGCCCCATAACTATCTGTGTGGTGCGGCCAAGTGAAACACGTGCCCATGTTAGTTCTGCTGTGCTATAAGGTGAGAGTGTCCTGCAAACATGTAACCCCTTAACAAGAAGGTCCCCAAGCCAACGTGCTCGGGAGCCAAACCATGGTGCCCAACGTGGGCACAAGTCAGTGAAGTTCATGTGCATACCGGGGGTGGTAGGCCTCTGGCGACTGTCACCGAACGGCCTGCATGGGCATGATAGCCCTCGACAGTGTGGGCCCCCTATGCAACCCACCATATATGAAAAAAAAGGGGGGATCAGTTTTACGTTACCACCCGGAGGGGGATCAATCGCGCAGCAGATCAGAACTCCGCCGCCATCTGTGCTGTGATCTTTGGAAATAGCGGCAGGCTGTCTACTGATCCGGATACCTCCGTGTGGGTGTCGGTGGTGGCGGTGAGTCTGTCTCCGGTTGCTTTCGCGTCGTGAGCGGCAAGTGCCTCCTCTGTTAGTCGCAGCCGCGGTGATGATGACGAGTGGCCCTCCATCTGATTACAAGGAGGGTGCGCCTTCGCTGGTGTTCCGTGGGAAGAGTGATGCCCGGGGCTGGAAGTGTTGTTCCGTCGGTCCGGAGGGTCCCTGTGGTCGTCGCTGTGGTGATCTTCAAACGGGTCCTGTGAGGTCGGTGGTGTCAGAGTGACTTCCATCCATTCCTCCGCCTCTTCCGGTGAGTCGAAGAAGTGAGATTTATTGTCGTGCAGAATTTTTAGCCGAGCGGGGAACAGAAGTGCATATTTCATATTCCTGTCTCTTAATTTGCGTTTCACACCCATGAAGGTGGACCTGGCGCGCTGTACAGTGGGCGTGAAATCAGGGTAGACCGATATGTTCTTATCCTCAAAGCGTATCGGTGCTTTCTCCCTGGCCGCTCGTAGGACAGTGTCTCGATCTCTGTAGTGGAGGAGGCGTGCGATCAGGGGACGAGGAGGTGCCCCCGGTTTTGGGGGCCGCAGCGGCATCCTATGCGCCCGTTCTACACTGTACAGGGCAGTGAGGTCTTCTTGGCCCACCAGTTTCCGTAGCCAGTCCTCCACGAACTGGGTGGGGTTCCTCCCCTCGCTTCTCTCCGGAATGCCCAGGATGCGGACGTTATTGCGGCGGGCACGTCCTTCGGCATCGTCCACCCTATCCCACAGTTGTTTAAGCTGTTTCTCCACGCTTTCCAACTTCGTGGAGTGTTCCGTCTGCTGTGGTACGAGGTCACTCAGCGCTATCTTCTGCTCCGCGACCTGTTCCGCCAACTTGTTATGGTCAGCTCTCAATAGGGACAGGCCAGTCGCCATATGGTCTATGCGCGATTCCAGGGCTTCGCGCGTCGCGCGTATTTCATTGAGGATAAGGTCCAACTTGGCGTCCTGTGACCCCTCTCCGGTCGGTGGAATGATGTCCACATTGGAGGAGGCCAGCGGGTCCTCGGAGCCCGTGGACTGCATGTCCGCCGTAGCGCCCTGGTCATGTGTCTTGCCCCTGTGTTTGCCCATGGATCTCGTTAGCAGGGTGGCGCTGTAGTGGTCGCAGCAGTCTGCCGCTGCCAACTCAGGTGTCCACTTAGAACGCCGGATAGTGGCTGCAGAGGGTTCGAGTTGTGGTGGATAAAGGTGGCAGCAGCGTAGACCCCAGGATTGGCAGGGACTGTGCAGGCTCGCTGTACGTGGCGTCGCTGTTGGGTGGGCCGGTGTTCCACTGGGGGCCCTGCGGGCAGGCGTGTCCCCGGTTTTGCAGGGGGGGACGGGGGGAGACAGTAGGGCCCAGGCTATCAGTAGTCGAGTCGTGAATCCCAGCCAGGAGAGCGAGAGACGACAGGACTGGAGCGTTGTGGCAGGGCGCCAAGGCGCGTGTCGCACTCCCTCACCGTGGGCCGGAGCCGGCAGCCCAGGTATCCTGGGCCCGCTTCTCGCCACGAGGTGCGCTGTTCCCCGCTGCGCTGCGCGCCACCCCGTGTTGAGTCTTCGCTCCCGGCCCGCCGACCGGTAAGCCAGGGGGCAAGCAAGATGTCACAGTCCAGACCCGGGGGTCCGGTCCCGGCCCGGGTGTGGAGACAAGATGGCGCTGGTGAAAATGCGCCTCAGAGTCGGGCCGTCCCACGACCCGTAGTGCCCGATGAAGTCCGGGGGAAGCCGGGCCCACAGCGCCGGTGTTGGGTGACTTGTATCGCCCGCCCCGCAGTCCTCGCCAGCGCTGTTGATGGTAGGCGTGCTGCTGGCTTTGCGGGCGGGCGGCGATCCGGTCCGGGAATGCTCCCGCGTCCTTCCGCGGGCCTCACAGCAGGGCGGCCGGGCAGGGGCTAAGCAATGGAAAGGGAGGCAGCGGGGCCACAGGTAGGATAGGGCGCCTCTTCGTACTCCGTTACCTCGGCAGGTGTCTCGGGGTGCTTCCAGTCCAGGGTCCCGATCGGACCGCCATAGCAGCTGGGGGCAGGTCGGGTAGGCCACTCACTTGAGCCCGGGGCTTCTCACCGTCCCGTAGGCCGCAACAGGCGCCGCAGCCACAACGTTCATATGATGCGGTCCCAGGGGAGAGATACCGCTCCGCTGCACGCAGCTCACCCCCGGGGGCCTCCGGCACAGGAATCAGGTGGGCTGCAGGTAGGGGTTGCAGGATAGATTGCAAGTATTTAGGGCTAAGGACGGAGCTTGAAAACTACACGTCCTCCATCTTCGGCTCCAGGCCACGCCCCCTTAACTATATATATATATGTATTAAAAAAATTATATTATTGTATATATATTTTTTCGATTTTAGAGTAAAACAATATATTTCTTTTGAGATTTTTGTACTTACCATTAAATGTATAGAAAAATAATGTTTTTCATTGATATTTTTGACATGGTATTTCTGTATCACAATATTTTTGGTTTCAATATTGTGATCCTTCAAGAGCATGTCAACTACAAACTCTGTCTTAAAGGAAAGTGAAATACCACCATGAGAGTGTGTTATATCTAGCACACCCAGTAAAGAAAAAGCTGTATTGTCATACATTTTCCATAACAACAATCAAATATGCTTAGTACCCAATAAGAGACAAATAATGTATTGATCTAAGAAACATTCCCCTAAAGCCGGTGCAGGCATTAACATGGAAATGGGCAAAAATCATTTCAAATAAACCCAATAAGATGAAAAACACCCTTAAGGTGAGGTCCTTACAGTGAAATTCACCTATGCCACTCCTCTGTCAGACACATTAACAACACACAATGAAAGAAAGAGGTGTTAGAACTTGAAACCCTTGAGAGTTTGCCCGAGAGTCCCAGTGTACATGAAAATTGGGAAAGGGGCATTTGATCTAATATCGTTAGAATAAACAAAAGCTTAAATTCCCAAAAAGTACTACAGATTATAGTCCATGTTCAAGCCACAATCGACAGCTTTTAATTCATTATCCATTCTGCCTCTTGGTGTCGTAAATGTAAATCCCTATTGCCATCCCTGGGACCAACACGTACATTTTCAATTGTATTAAATTTAAAATTATAATGTGGTTTCATAACATGACATGCTGGCGTATGTATAGCAACAGGATACTTGCCATTGTTCCGTTTAACAGCTCTAAGATGTTCCATTATTCTTTCATTTAAATGCTGAATAGTGCTTCCAACATTAATTTTTCTACAAGCACACACTAGAACATATACAGCATATTTCCTTTGACATGTCAGATGCATCTTAATGGTGTATTCTGGGCTCCAATTGTAACTGCATGGTGAAGAAAAAACATATTTTAAAAATCCATTGCACATAGTATCAAGCCAATTTAGTGGTTTAATTAATCTAGAGTAAATTGAACTAATAACGTTTTTGATGGTTGTAAACCTGGGGTAAATTACACTGGGATACAATGTTGCAATGTTCGATGGAGTCAATTGCCCTTACATTTCAAAGTTCTTGAGCAGGATCACATGGGCCAGAGACTGACACAGATGTTTTTTGCCAACTACCAAAACCTTGCAACTAAAATAACATTGAGTGAATAGCTTTCCTCTTTGATAACCATGACAAGGGTCGCAAGGCAAGGAGGCCCCTTTTGTGTTTTCATTGATGATGGAAGAGTGCAGAATAATCCCCAAATCAGAGACTTGCAAGTGGGCACCAAAGAATGTAAATTGGCTCTCTACACAGACAATGTGCTCTGGTTCCTTATTGACCCCATCATCCCTATTCCAACACTAAAGGAGGGAGTGATGCATTTTGCAGAGGTTTCTGGTTGCTCTGTTAACTACATAAAATCCTTCGAAATAGGAGTGGTGGCAGATATAGCGACTTCCCACACAATACTCACTGGCAATGACTGTATAATGGGATGGGGCTCTATCCAATATCTGGGTGTCCACATTTCCTTCACTGTGAAACTATATTAGTGCACTGTCCCACTCCTGCTGCCCACTATTTATAATTACCTATATCTCTAGGGAAAACTGGAAATCTCCTGGCTAGGCCGGATGACCTCAGTGAAAATGAACATCCAGCTGAGACTTCTTTTTCTGGTACAACACTACCTCTCTGATTCCTGAAGTTCACTCTGGACTTCATTCAAAAAAAGATGCTCTCCTTTGCATGAAGGGAGCGGGTCCTCAAAGTGCTGAGGGCAACTCTCTATGAAGCCACTGTTAACATGGGCCCAGGTTTCCCAAACATTAGATATTGCGCCCTGGCCGCACAGATACGTCTGGCTCTCGATTTGAACTTTATTGTGGGTGACAGAGGCTGGGTTCATGTGGAGCATCACTTCTCCCCCATAGCGCTGCGGGCAATTCTTTGGCTTCCTCAGAGAGAATGGCTTGCAAAGTAGCACATACTGAATGCCACTTTCACATTGCTGGAGTGTTGGCAGCAGATTACATTCAAAGCAGGCTACACAACATTCCCATGGCCCACGCTGCAAACGCTAGAATGATAGTAGTCCCTCATCTCTGAACATCCTGTACTTTAATGGCAAGCTCTGCCCTCGGAAAGAACTACAGGCAGAGTGTCTCGTAAGTAGTGAGGATGACTTCAGACTCACACAGCTGCTCCACTGGGCAGGCACATGGGAGTGAAGGACATGGCTAGTAGGGATAAAACTGCACCTACCATATTCAAAAACAAACTACTGGGAAAGGGCATAACATGACAGCAATGTGCCATTACAGGCTTGGGTACCAAAGCCAAACATAGCTAAATAGATTTCTGGGAAATGGGCCTGATTCAAGAAATCCCAGATGACGCATAGGACAAGATATGGCAAAGAGCATCACAGACATCCATCTGAACTTCACACCCAAAAAATGCATGTAAGCTGCTCACCAGTTGGTACTTGTCTGCAACACACATGCATACTACCTGTTGGAAGAGCTGTGGGGTGAGGGAGACTTACTCCCATATGTGGTGGAAAGAAATCTTGTTCCATATCAGAAAAATACCGGGCATCACACTTCCTTTGAACCTGTTACTCATACTCCTGGATGAACCTGGTGAAGGTAGCATATATCCTCTAGTCACACCAACTGGGAAACTCAGCACGCATTTATTGATCATGACACACTTGGCCCTTACCGAGTTTTGGAAACAGTCAATCACCACTACCATGCATGTATAGCAGGGAAGTGTCTGGGCCATTTATGCCCCTGGAGACTGACATCAATGGTATATGGCAAAATGGGCACATTTGAATCTAACTGGCTACCCTTCAAAACGTATATGAAACAAGACCAGTCACTGACAACAAATTCCACCTGGGTGGATCTCCATGTGTTGTCATTGTCTTCTGACAACTCCTTAGATCACAATACCCCAGACTAACTCTGCCCTCTAAGGGGGTTATTAGGATGGCGGGGGTAAATCAGGTTGTGATGGCGGGCAAATCGCCACCGCCGCTCAGGCGGTGGCGATCTGCCCGCCATCATAATCACCCCCTAAGTGTCCTTATGTAGTCCTGTAGCATGTTTACTTCTTTATGCTAAGTGCATATTCAGGTATGTTATGTAACACTGTCTATCTATGCTCAATCTATTGATTTAACAGTGAAAAAGCTGAAAAGAGTAGTTACAAACTACTCAGTTGACTTTTAAGAGTCATGTTTTTTCAATAACAAACATGTAATAATTAATAATTATTGTCTTATATTTTGTGAAGGGTATCATTATTTATATTATTATGTTTTGTGAAGGAGATATTAATAAATAACTACCTACTGAATACTCAATTCACAGGCAGTTACATTGTGAAAATGTCCTGTAAACACTTTATAGTAAGTTTAAGAAGAAGATAGGAAATATATCATCAACTAACTGAGCATCTAAGGGTGGGCAAAATAAATAGTTATTTAAGTTTATAAAAATAATAAATACTACAAAAAAACACAGTGCGAACCACATTTATGGCTGAAGGGAAATTAGCAATTTTTTGACAGATGTGAGAAGTGTGCACAGGCTTTGTGCAGTCACTCAAAGGGACAGAAGCTAATGGGAAAAGTGTACTAACCCACTGCTCCATGCTTTATACTATTTAACTTAGTTAAATAGTGCCGCTCGTAGGCGTGAACACTTGGCAGATTGAATTCTCCTTTCCTTTGGTTCATGGAGCACCGGAGGCTGAGCAAGGGAACTTTCCACGACCGAGGGACAGAGTACTCCGGGATTAACAGCCGGGTCGGGACTGCGAGGACCAGCGGGCCTTGCGTGCCATCACTGGCCACAGCTGGGTCCTCTTCCCGCACCCTCCTCCCTGACTGCATATTACGCCTCGCGGACCCCGCTCCGCGAGGGCCGCTCGCAGGCGTGAACACTTGGCAGATTGAATTCTCCTTTCCTTTGGTTCACGGAGCACCGGAGGCTGAGCAAGGGAACTTTCCACGACCGAGGGACAGAGTACGCCGGGATTAACAGCCGGGTCGGGACTGCGAGGACCAGCGGGCCTTGCGTGCCATCACTGGCCACAGCTGGGTCCTCTTCCCGCACCCTCCTCCCTGACTGCATATTACGCCTCGCGGCCACGGGTCCGCGGTTGCCGCTCGTAGGCGTGAACACTTGGCAGATTGAATTCTCCTTTCCTTTGGTTCACGGAGCACCGGAGGCTGAGCAAGGGAACTTTCCACGACCGAGGGACAGAGTACACCGGGATTAACAGCCGGGTCGGGACTGCGAGGACCAGCGGGCCTTGCGTGCCATTACTGGCCACAGCTGGGTCCTCTTCCCGCACCCCTCCTCCTACCTACTTCAACAACATCCATACACGCGCACGCCGGGCGTGCGCGGGACACGCCCGGGCAAAGCCCGGGCCAAGGGTGGGCCCGTTGTAGCCCGTTAGAGACCGTGCAGGACCGGACCGGGCCATCCCCCTGGGCCCTGTTTATTTCACTCTGACCGAGGGATTCATCCTTGACCCAGATACAAGGACTAGTGTGCTTATAAATCATTGCGGGTCGAGAGACAAGGAGTAAGACTATTGCCTCAACTTCTCGGATCGCAGGTACATTGGACAATTTTTTATTGAGAGCGAACTCTGTTCCTTCAAAAGAGATTGCGGTGGTTGAGAGCCTCCTGTCACAAGGCATTGATAGTCTGAGGAGGTCTTCACTAGGCTCTCCCACTCCCCTGTTGGACAGTATTGAACAAACTATTGCGTCTGTCTTACATGATCTTGGAAATAGCCCAGGAGCGGTCGGGGCTCCTTTACCAATTACCCCTGAAGTCATAATTGCACCACCATCTGTAGCTCTTAACAACATGGGGACATCAGAGGGTGGGTTGTCATCCACGAATAGTCATACAAGGGGAGCTAGGGAAGGGGCGGTCCCTAAGAGGAAACGCGGCTCTCTGGTGAGGGGCGGGAAAAAGGCTAAACTTGATAAGGGTACTGAACCAAACCACGCGAGGACCTCACTCGGCAGTAGGGAAGTCCACCCTCTAACCACCGCTGACACTAATGTATTCCCTCAGGATTTGGTGCCAACCCAGCAGACCACATTTATATTTGGGGACAATGCGCAGGCAGGGACAGACAAGCTGACCCCTGCACTGTGCTCTACTTTGGAATCTTTGCTTAACCCACTAGTGGCCAGATTAAATTCCATAGAGAATAGGCTCCTAACTATTGAACAGGCCACCGGGGAGATTATGAACCATCTTAAGCAAGCTCCAACTGCACAGCAGGGTCAGGTTGGCGGAGGGGGAGACCTAGTTCCAGCCCCTGTGCCTACTCCTACCTCAAACGTGGTCCCAGTACCAAATCCTGTGACAACTCAGGCACCTCCGGGCGCGCCCGGAGCTAACGTTTCTAGATTTATAGGCCCAGGTAGCGCAGAGGTTGAGCGTCCCAAACTAGATGGTGGCCGTGCTAGGTGGACCAAGGCAATTAACCTGCCCCCGGAGGCAGCCCCCCTGGTAGTCATATTAACTACTGGTGTTCCTGAGCTTAGTGGCACTACCCCCGAATCATTTTCCTCCTTAAAAAATAAGGTTGCCTGTTGGTTGAACACTCACAGACCGGTCCCACCACAACAGGTAGCTGAATTTGTTATGGTTAGAAGGGTCCCTTGGGTGGGCCCCCTAAACAAACACATACAGGGGGACTGTGTCTTGGTTAATTTTAGACATACAGGCATTGTTTCACATATCTGCAATTGGGTGGGCGACACAGCTGGCACCACAATCCAGGCCCACCCATTGTCCTTCTTTTACCCACCACCAAGCAATCCAGCTCCAAGTTGGGGGGAAGAGGGCTGGACTAGGGTGGGAGCTAGGAGCTTTACTGGAGGGCATAGGTTCAATCAGTTCCCCACACCCATGTACCCTAACTATCTTCATGCCAACAGGTTTAGTTCTCTAGACCTGGTGGATTGACTTAGTTTGGGAACAAACCTGGATAGACGAGTTTGCCAAGTAAACCAACAAAATCCCCAGTTCACCAGGGAAGACAGAGACAGGATTGGGCTGAATAGCGTTCAAGGGGAATTGCGGAGGGGACAGGGTGGGACGGCTTCTATACCCTCAGAAAGGTGGGATGTCACGAAGAACCAGATGCTTTGGTCAAACGGGGAGAAGGCCCCCATTATGTCTTCTGCTGAGGCTGTGGCTGGGAAATCATCCTTAAAAATTATATCATGGAATATTGCAGGGCTCCATAGCAAACTGGCTTGCCCCGAGTGGGGCACTTTTATTGACTTTATTGAGTGATATCTGCTTCTTTCAGGAAACCTGGGCAAGACAAGAGCAATTCAGGAGCGGTTTCGCTTCTTTCTCCATACCCGCAAAATGGGGGGGAAGGGGAAGGCCCTCGGGAGGCTTAACAATTTGGGTGAAAACTCATCTGGGGTGCAGTGCCAGGACTCTGGAGACAACAACGGAGGATGTGCAAAGCATCCTTCTAACCTGGCCTGACGCCTTCAAACTAGTCCTGGTGAATGTATATTCCAGACCTGTTAGTCCCACAGCAGAGTCTAGAACCATCGAGGATCTCTCTATGTTCCTATCCAGGATCCCCCAGGGGACCACTCTGGTTATAGGGGGCGATTTTAATTCCCACTTCGAGCCACTGAGGGATCTTATTGATGGTGTTATATCTGAAGAGGACAATCACTGGAAGATCCCACCAGTGGTGGGTCCCCCGCCTAAGTCGTGGGCACCATTGGCAGGTCAAATCCTAGCCTTAACGCTTAACCACTCAATTAGGGTATGCAATGGCCATGCTGGTACGGACATACCAGCACAACACACTTTTAACAAACCTGGCCAAGTGGCCCGATTGGATTACATATTCGTTGAAGCCTGCGCATGGCACAAAGTCATCAATTTTAAGGTGGTACCCAGGGCCGAAAGCGATCACAACCCCCTGATTCTAGACTTTCTTTGCCCTGGTCGTTCTAAGAATGGCCAAAAGGGAAGGAGAGAACCTGATAATCAAGCACTTCTTTCCAGCAACAGACGTAGAATCAGATGGGACAGGGCAGTCACTCGCCCCGAGTTAGTGGCTAATATATATTTAGAAGTTGCCTCGGCACTGGAATCTGTGATTGCCCTGACTCTGGAGCCCCTTTCTGGTTCTGCATTTGTAAAACTCGGTGTTGTTACCAGACTTTTCTTAAAAGCGTAGCCGAGATTCTGAACCCTGCTGGAAATGGGAAAAGGCCAGATAAAAAATATACCTGGTTTAATCCAGCGTGCAGAAGGGCAAAATTGGAGCTCATCAAAGCTCTGAAATTAAATCCCAACAGTGCTTTGATCAAAGAAAAAAAGGGCTGCCTATAGGAATCTAATCCGCAACGCCAAAGCAGAATGGGAGGCGGACCACTGGGCCAACCTAACATCGAGTCTCACTGGAAGGAATGCCCGGCAATTTTGGCAAATTGTTAACACCGGATCAATAGAACAAGTTGAGGCTGTGGCCCCTAATGTAGCCGCCGAGGTATGGGAAGAGCACTTTCGAGTTCTTTACTGGGCAGACGACCACGTGAGGGCATCAAACCCTCCCAACCCAGCTCCTAATATTCGGAGTCAATTACCTGAGTATGAGTTCACTGTGGTGGAGGTAGAGTCTGCTACCCTCGGCCTTCCCTTAAGCAAAGCTCCGGGCCTGGACAAGATACCAGGCGACCTCCTAAAGCACGCACCGGCGGTATGGGCTCCCTATCTGACGCCCATTTTTAATGCGATTTGGGGGGGCATGGAGGTCCCGAGTACTTGGCTGGGGCAGAGATTGTCCCTATCTTCAAGAAGGGTTCACCTCTGCTCCCAGTCAACTACAGGCCGATCAGCCTGATCGACGTGCCCCAAAAACTTTTTGCACCCTTGATTTTAAACCGTCTTTTAGACTGGATCGAGGAGCACTCCATCCTAAGCCCTTTCCAGGCCGGGTTTAGGAAAAAGGTTTCCACCACGGACCAGATCTTCCGTTTACGCATGCTACATAGGAAAACCGTTAAGATCCGAGGCGGGTCACTGTACACCATCTTTGTAGATCTTCACGCGGCGTTTGATCTGGTCCCGCGCCAGAAGCTGTGGGCCGTACTTCAGGAGCTTGGAATTCCCCCTCCAATCCTGAACATGCTAATACAACTTCACGACCAGTATTTTGCACAGGTCCGGTGCGGTAACTCTGGTTCTTTGTCGGCACGATTCCCCGTTGGCAGGGGGGTAAGGCAGGGTTGTGTCTTGGCACCAACCCTGTTCTGCCTCTACGTCAACGGGGTAATCGCACACCTGGACGCGGTTCAGGATAGTGATGCCCCTAAGCTTGCAGGGTCTAGGATCGCGGCGATCATGTTCGCGGATGACACGTTACTTCTTTCTAAAACCCCTATGGGTAGTCAACGTGTCCTGCACGGGTTTGTTTCTTTCTGCAAAGAGCGGGGCTTGGAAATCAATACACTAAAAACTAAATATATGATTTTTAATCCCCCAACAACATCACGTCCAAACCCTATGATAGACGGTGTTAGACTAGACAGGGTTCAAACTTTTGACTACCTGGGCCTCACTCTTAATGAATCTTTTACTTGGGCCCAACATGAGCTGAAATTGCATCTTAAGATGACACAGATTGGGGGGGGGGGCATACTGAAACTTTTAAGTAAGTCATCATATAAACCGATAGGCCACCCACTAGAAATTTATAAACTGCGGGCGCGTGGGGCAGCATCCTACGGGGCCGAGCTGTGGGGTCATAAAACTAGCCCAGCTCTCACTGTTGCGGAGAATAGATTTCTAAGGCAATTGACAGCTCTGCCCGCGAGTACTCCATTGGTGCCGCTAAGATTGGACCTTGGTATCAGACCTATTGAGGAGGAACTTGCCCTCAGACCCCTAACCTTCTGGAGGAGATTCTGGGTAACTCCTGAGTTATCTGAATATAGGCAAGAACTAATTTAGGTACTGGGTCTGCCTAATGCGGGTAGGCTTACTTGGCTGAAATACGTAAGGTTGGAATTTGAGAAACTCGGACTTGCGCCATTGTGGTCTGACCCGGAGCATACTTGTGCCAGCATTTCACGAAACCAACTGGTACAGCTGTTCCGGGAAAACTGCATGGCCCAGTTATTATCCAGCACCAAATTGGGCACTCTTACAGCCAGCTTTCTCTCATTTAAGGATTCATATTCTCTGGAGCGAATGATAGATGACATCAGCCCTGTTGCCTCGAGGAAGCTTTTTCTCCAATGGCGGCATGAATCGCTACCAATCAGATCTTTCATGTCTGACTGGTCTGCACTATTGCCAAAGAACTGTCCAGGGTGTACTGAATCCTTAGAGAATGAGGTTCATGTCATCTTTTTTTGCCCTGCCTATTCAAACCCGCGACGGAATTGGATTATTCCAATTTGCAAAAATCTGGGCCTAAGCCATTGCCAACAGGCGTACAGAATTCTAAAGACAGACCTTTCTCCGGCTGTGGTTGTCGCTGTCACAAAATTCCTAGCAGCAATGTGGAACATCAGAAGGGCATTTGTGATTAATTTACAAAGCAGAAAACTATTTAACTTAACAATAGAAGAAGCCCGCTTACCAAAAGCCCTTTTGAATGTATATCATATATTGATTGTTCGGGAAAACAATAATCTGTCAAGACAGCAAAGACAGGCCTGAAAAAAGGGCATGTGGCTGTCAACATGGCCAATGCATAAAATATATGAAAACAAGTGTGACTACTGCCAAAAAGAAACTGCAGTAATTCCAGAACCACACATGGTCATCCTCTGATACTGCAACACACTACTGTTGAAAATAATGAAGGTAAAGTCTTCAAAGGAAACCCCTTAGGTAATAATGCTAAACTAAACACAGTTATCTAAACTACTGAGGGCAGCATGCCTTGCTATTAAGCAAGGTGGCTTACGATTATGAGGTCAGTACTAAGGTTAGAATCTTCTCTGGATCTAAAGGGTCAATGAAACAGTAGACCTTCTGCCGTTATTGCTGCTCTGTGAAAGTGTATTCCAAAGGCCTTTTCTATTTTGGAGTTCTATTTTGGTAAGTCATTCAGAGAGATTTATGGTCTTGTTGTGTATTTTTCAGGCATGAATCAGAACATATTGGAAATGCCCACTTGTTTTGACTACTCAGCTGCCCTCCATCCCCTTCACAAAAGTGTAGCCCAGCATTTCTCATGCCCTGTTCCTGCTCACCAATCTCTTCTGCTTGAACAACATTGCCGTGAACTTCCTCTCGGGCACCCTTTTCTGCTATCCATGGATGTTTCACATAGGAGCTCGATGCGAATGGGTATGATGTGTGATGGATGTGAGCAACCCGATCCTATGGCGTAACATAAGGAAAGCGAAAAAAGATCTAAAAAAGCAGAAATGAGAGTGTTGTGGAAAATGATGAGTGACTCGGTTGAGTTGATTAGCAAAGTAGTTTATTCCAAGTACACAGAAGTAAAGGCCCACGTGAGGGATAGGGGAATTGGACTGTCCAGGTCAAAAGGGTAACGGCATCTGACCTGACAGTACGTGTGACGTCACTTATGTAGCCACCAAACATCCAGACTTAGGGGCCTATTATGATTGCGGTTTTTCCGCATCCTCCGACTAGGAGGATGCGGAAAAACCGCAGCGGACCCACCAAAGACCCACCGCCACATTAGGATGGCTGGTGGGTCCTGGTTTCCGTCCGCAGCTTTTCTGCCGCGGTTGGCTTACAACGGCGACGGAAAAGCTCTAATATGGTGGCGGTGTCTCTCAGACACCGTCCGCCATATTAGGAAGGGCTTTAAAAAATGCTTTTCCGCGGCGGGTTTTCCACCGTGGAAAAGCATGTGTAACTTCACTGCGGGGGCCCAGTGCGGGCCCCCTAGGAGAAGGGGGTGTGGGGGGTGCACATGGGGGGTACCTATGGTACCCACCTGCATTTGTATGCAGAAATCGGCAGGCACCGCAGGGTGCCTGCCGCTTTCTGCATACAAATGCAATGTGTGCATTTTTACCATTGCGGCGGATGCAGCCTGAAGCCGCACCCGCCGCCGCAATGGTAAAAATAGAGGATGTGACCGCCAGGGTGGCGGTCACATCCTAATTACACAGGAGGGAACTCCGCAGGCAATGCGGAGGTTCCCTCCTGCTCTATGGTGGCGGACGGACTCAGGTCCGTCCGCCATCATAATCGGCCCCATAGTCTGTGGCTGTGCCATACGACAGAGTTCAGTTTCTGTGATCTTAGTACCTGACCTTCCGCAACTTCCACTTGGCATTTTATTGCCCTCAACCTTGTCGTATGATCTTTCCTGATTCAGAGATCTATCCATATTCTCAATGACTGTATTGTCTGAGCTATTGTTGGCAGTTTCTTCTGTCTCATTAGCATATGAATTCCAGCTTTCATTCATGTCATAGAAACTTTAGCTACTGGACATTCCTTCTTCAGCATCTGTCATTCTATCATTACTGCCATCATCTTGTTTTAACCTTTCTTTTATTATGATTTTCTCCTGACCAGCTTTTAGCTTTATTACATCATCTTTGCTTCGCCATCCTTTCCCTGCCAGGAAAACAGCTCCTTTAGAAGTCTCTTTTAAACAAACGGGATTGGTAAATACTGACTCACCCTTTGCTACTTTGTACGGTTTCTTCACAATTACCCAATCACCTTTTACTATTACTTTCTCCTTTGCCTTATTTGTCATGTCAGCATATCTTTTTGTTTTCTCTTGTTTCTCAATTATCTTTTCCTTGACTCCTGTTACTTCATCACCTATTGTTTGTGTTTCACCATCATTCTTATACCTTTCATTGTATTTGGGTGTAAGTTCGTTGTTACATATTCTACCCCTCATCAAATAGAATAGTGTGTGCTTTGTTGTTTCATTGGTAGTAATGTTATAACTGTTAACTTTTTCTCTTATGTACTCCTTAATGTTCAAATTAGAGGCGATAGCTAACTGAATCCCTGCCTTCAAGAATGTATTCACTCTCTCCACCTGCCCATTACGTTTCAGGCTATACAATGGTGTCTTTTCTTGTCTGATACCCAGTTTCTCCAAAAAGTCTGTCATTTGTTTTGAAACTAATTGTGCACCATTGTCAGAAACTAGTATTTTGGGTTCTCCTTCAACTGCAAAAATGTCTTTTAGGAACTGTATCACGTGTTCAGTAGTTATTGTACTTACAAAGTCATAATGCACCCATTTTGAATAATAATCCGAAAGTACAATTAGGAATTTGCAATCACTCTGTAAAACATTAAATGGTCCCGCAAAGTCTATTGCAATTTTTGACCAAGGTCTATTTGGTATTTCCACCATGTGTGGCTCTCCTTTACTTACTCTCCAATGTTTATCTGCCTTTAAGCATTTTTCACATTTATCAATGTAGATATTTACGACATTGCTCATTCCTGGCCACCAATATTATGCCTTCAAAATGTTTTTTGTAGCTGGGCTTCCTGGGAGGCCCTTGTGTGCAAGATTTATGAGCTGCTTTCTTAACACTGTGGGTGGTATGAATAGGTCACATCTTTTAAGGAATCCATTTTCAATAGTTAGCTCATCACTAATCTGTTGGAAACATTTTAACTTATTTTGAAGGTTCCTGAGAGGCGGCCATTTTGTAGTTAGGTAATTAAATACCTTTTCCAGCACTGCGTCTTCCCTTTGGTTATCAACCATTCTTTGGCTGAAATTGATCTGTTACACATGATTGTGGCATCAACATGAGCTACCACGCATTCTGGGTCATCCAGAGCACCTTCCTCTTGATCAATCACAGGTAGTCGTGATAAGCAATCTGCCCTCCTGTTTTGACCACACATTATGTGACGTATTTTAAAGTTATATTCCTGCAACTTAGATAGCAACCTTATCAGCCTTGAACTTGCCTTCCCATTTCCACGCCCACATCCATTCATCATGTATATCAATGGTTTATGGTCTGTGATTATCTCAAATTCCTTTCCCCATAAGAAAGTTTTAAACTTTTCCACAGCCCATATGCATGCAAGCGTTTCACGTTTTATGGTACTGTAACTTACCTCAGCATCACTCAACCTCCTAGAAATAAAGGCAACAGTAGTTTCGTTTTGACCATGTCTTTGGCAGAATACAGCACAAATTCCTTTTGCGCTATGAACATTGTTAGTTTCCTGGATTCTTCGCTCAAACATACCTGGTGATATGCCGACTTCAAGTCTATTAATGTAAAGTATTTTGACGCTGCAGTTGACGTTAGTATTTCCTGGATTTTGGGAAGTGGATGGCAATTGATCAATCTATTTTTATTGAGTGACCTGAGGCCGACACATAGTCTAATTTCACCAGACTTCTTCTTTTTAGAAACTACAATTGCTTACACCAATTCTGATGCATCAGTCGTTTCCATGACCCCTTCACTGCATAATTTGTCTAGGAAATTTTTTAATTCTTGTTTCACAGACAGTGGTACTGACCTTACTTTATGAGTCACAGGTATTGCCCATTCTTTAAGTTTTATTTCATGTTCGAATCCTTTTACACAACCTATTTAGTTTTTTAATACTTCCTATAAAACTCTCTAATATTTGCTTTAAGTTCCCACAGCTGTCTTTCACGTGTATTGAATTTACATATTCCTCTTCAAGTATTATGTGATCTGCTGCCCCTAGTTTTAGTATCACTCCTAGTTTTGCCAGGTCTTTCCACCCCACCAAATTACGACCACATTCAGCCACGTATATTTTTGTATCAATTGTTCTTCCTTTAAATGTGAGAGTATCACAGAAATAACCAACCAT